>NW_027204492.1:71710462-72310462 GCF_024711535.1 Dipodomys merriami
TGATCATATGAACTTATTCTGTTGATATAGTGAATTCTATGAATTGATTTTTCAAATGTTGAACCAGCTTTGCATACCTTGAGCCAGACCCATTTATTATAGGCATTATTACAATTCAATATTAATTTCAATTTTATTATATATGTCTGTGTGTGTTTGTTTTTCTTAAGTAGTTGTACAGTAATTTTCTTTCTGAGGTAGCTTATATGACAAAAATCACCATTTAAAACATTTTAATATACCATTTATTGGTTTTGGTTATATTCAAATTATTGTGTGACTGTCACCACTATCTAATTCCAGAATATTTGTATCAGCAACCCTCAAACTCCTCTATTAGATAGTAACCCACCACACCCAGTTTGCCCTTTCCCAATTCCGGAACATCCAGTAATAATCTACTTTATATCTGTGGTTGACGTATAATATAAATTGAGTCACAAAACACATGGTCATTTGTGGCTGGCTTTTTTTCTTTTATGGTGCTGGTACTGGCCTTTAACTCAGGGCCTCTCACTTTTTCTTAGCTTTTCCACTCAAGGCTAGTGTTCTATCATTTGAGCCACAGTTCTACTTTTACATTTTTGGAGGTGAATCGGACATGAGTCCCTCAGGTTTGTCTACCCAGGGTAGTTTTGAATTGTGATCCTCATATTTCAGTCTCCTAAGTAGCTAGGTTTTACAGGCACAGGCCACTAGTACTCAGCTGGCTTTTTTCATTTACCGTTGATTTTTTTTTTTTTTAAGGTTTAGCCAGGTCATGGTTTTTATTAGAATTTCATTCTGTTTTACTGCTGAGCAGTAATACTCCATTGTATGAAAACACCACACTTTCCTTATTCAAGTATTGACCAACATTTGATGTTTCTTCCCCACATTTTGCCTATTGTAAATAATACTGTTATGAACACTGTTATACACATATTTGAGTCCTTGTTTTAACTCTTTAGTTATATACTTGGATGTGAGATTTCTAGATAATATGGTCATTATGTACTTAATTTTTGAAGGACCACTCAACTATAGTATTCTTCAGTGAGTTCCAATTTCTTTACATCCTCACCTATTATTTTAAAATATCTTTCTTTTTTTGTACATTTTTATTGTAAAAATTCTGTATAGACGGCAAGGTAATGAGTACATTTCCTATTGAGCGTTGTTGCCTCTTCCTTTGTTTTCCCCCTACCATCCCTTCCATCCCACGTCCACAACTACCCACTCCCCTGCTGAAGTGTCTTGTATATCTCATTGTCACAATGGGTCAACCTGTATCCTTATTTTGCTTTTTCCCGTCCCCTCCCCAAATTAGAGAAGTGTATATACAAGATGCAGGGCACCGGCATCAAATACAGTGAAAACAGGGGTTATACCCTGGGGGAGGAACATGCAAAACAAAACAAAAAAAATCACATGGTACATTATAAATACATTAGGAACAATAGCAAGCAAGAAAAAAACATTTGTGTCCCTATCTTGGGGTTCATTTTGCTGAACATCATCTTATATGGTCATATGTACATAGCTTTTGGCCTTTTCTGCTAGTCCCAACATGTACTAGTTATTGCAAATAAGGGAAACCATGGGACCTATATTTCTTTGGGCCTGCCTTACTTCATTTAATATAATTTTTTTCCAAGTCTTTCCATTTCCTAACAAATGGGGCAATGTCATTCTTTCTGATGGAGGCATAGAATCCCGTTTTATATATATATATATATATATATATATATATATAATATATATAATTTTCTTGAGCTATTCACCTACTGAGGGGCATTTGGGTTAGTCCCATATCTTAGCTATGGTAAATAATGCTGCAATAAACATAGTTGTGCTGGTAGCCTTAGTATGGTCTTGTTTGTGACTGTTTGGGTAAATGTCCAAAAGTGGGATTGCTGTGTCATAGGGGAGGTCTATGTGGAGTCTTTTGAGGAACCTCCATACTGCTTTCCAACATGGTTGAATAAGTTTACACTCCCATCAACAATGCAGTAGGGCTCCCTTTTGGCCTCATCCCCTCCAGCATCTGTTGTTATTGGAGTTCTTGATTATAGCCATTCTAACTGGGGTGATGTAGAATCTCAATGTTGTTTGATTTGCATTTCTTTTCTGGCTAGAGAAGTTGAGCATTTCTTCATGTGTCTGTTGGGCATTCTTATTTCCTCTTCAGAGAAGTTTCTCTTTAAGTCTTTAATCCACTTATTGATTGGTCAGTTGTTCCTTTGAGGATTTGTTGTTGGAGGATTTAGTTTTTTGAGTTCTAAGTATATTTTAGATGTAAGTCCCTTGGCTGTTGTATGGCTAGTGAAGATCTTCTCCCAATCTGTGGGCTTTCTGTTGATCTTGCTTGCTATGTTCTTTGCCATGCAGACAGCTTCATGCAATCCCATTTGTCCAATCTTTCTTTGATTTGTTGTGTTTTTGTGTCTGTTTAAATATCTTAATGGGTATGAAGTGGTATGTCATGATGGGTTTTGATTAGTATTTCCCTAATAAACAGTAATATTGAATAGCTTTTCATGTTTTTATTGGGAATTTATGTATCTTCTTTGGAAAAAGTATCCATTTAAGTTCTTTGCCTATTTTTGACTTAAAATTTTTTCCTGTGTATTCAGTTGTAGGAATATTTTGTATATGCTGGATCAATTCTAAGAGATAGGACTTGCAAATTGTCTCTCCCATTCCATGAGTTGCCTTTTCCCTATGTGTATTTTGTCTGTCTGTCCATCTATCTATCTAAAATACACCTGAAGCTAGATGCCAGTGGCTTACACCTGCAACCTAAGTACTCAGGAGGCTGAGATTCAAGGATCACAATTTGATCCCAGCCTGTGTATGAAAGTCTATAATCCTCAAAAAGCTGGAAGTGGAACTGTTTCTCAAGTGGTAGCATGCTAGCTTTAATTAAAAACCCCAGGACTGGTCCATGCATGTGCCCACGTGTGCACACACACACACACACACACACACACACACACACACACACACACACACAGATACACACTCCATACACACATTATCTTTTTTTTTTTTTTGTCGGTTATGGGGCCTGAACTCTGGGCCTGGGCACTGTCCCTGAGCTCTTCAGCTCAAGGGTAGCGTTCTACCACTTCAGCCACAGTGCCATTTTTGGCTTTTTCTGCTTATATGGTGCTGAGGAATCGAACCCAGGGCCTCATGCATACAAGGCAAGTACTCTATCACTGAGCCACCTTCCTAGCCCACGTTAAATTTGAACCCATTTTTACAACCACACATTATCTTTCCAGCCCCACATTATCTTTTTTTTTTTTTATCTTTTTTTTATTGTAAAGATACTATACAGAGGGTTACAGTTACATGAGTGAGGTAATGAGTACACTTCCTCTTGAACATTGTTACCCCCTCCATTGTTTTCCCCCTACCATCCCCTCCCTCCCTCCCACATTATCTTTTATAATGAGTAAATCAGGTTACACATTTATCTCTTTACATATTATCTCTTTATGGTAAAAACTTTCAAGATCTTTCTTTAGCTTTTGAAATGTACAATTCATAATTGTTGTATATTGTTATTATGCTATGCAATAGTACATTATATCTTCTTTCTATTTAATCATAAATTATTACCATGATTCATATCATGGTAATAATTCAATCATACCAATGATTCCCTCATTTCTCTACTCACAACTTTCACATCAGTGTTTTTAGATTCCATACCTGGGAGGACATGCAGTACTTGTGTTTCTGTGCCTGGCTCATTTCTGTAGATATAATGGTTTCCCAATTTTCATCCCGTTGAAGGAAATGACAAGACTCAATTCCTTTTTTGGCCTAATATTTTCTATTATGCATATGTAGCACATTTTCTTTATCCATTCATCAATGTTGGACACTTATATTTCCATTTCTTAGCTATTGTGAGTAGTACTACAATGAACATGGGAATGTAGATGGCTCTTCAACACACTGATTTGATTTCCTTTGGATATATGCCCAGTAGTAGGATTACTGGATCATATGGTAGTTCTAATTTTAATATTTTGAAGAGCCTATTTTCCAGAGTGGCTGCACTAATTTATAGTCCTACTAACAAAATATAAGTGTTCTCTTTCTCCAAAGCTTTGCCATCACTTGTTATATTTTTATATAAGTCATTCTGCATGAAGTAGTACCTTGTTGTGGGTTTGATTTACATTTCTCTGGTATTATACTTGTTAGTCATTTGTATGCATGTTTTGGCAAATGTCTACTTAGATCTATTGCCCATTTTGATTTTTTCTTGTTTTTGCTGTTGAGTATTGAAGTTCCTTATACTTTTTAGATTAGATAATATACAGTGCAAAAATTTCTGTTCTTATTTCTATGTGATTCTATTTGTCTTGTTTTACTTTTCTGTATTGGGGGGGACTTGTCAAAAAAAGAATCTTTCCTCATTGAAGTATCCTGAAGAATTTCTGTGTGTGTGTGTGTGTGTGTGTGTGTGTGTGCGCGCGCGCGCGCGCGTGCTCATTTGTGTTTTTGGAGTGGGGGGAAAAGTCTTGGGGTTTGAACTCAGCCTATGTGCTTTCCCTGAGCTTCTTTTTTGCTCAAGGCTAGTGCTCTACAATTTGAGGCACAGCTTTACTCCCAGCCTTTTGTGAGTAGTTTATTGGAGTTAAGAGTCTCATGGACTTTCCTGCCAGGGCTGGCTGCCAACCATGATCCTCAGATCTTAACCTCCTGAGTAGCTAGGATTATAGTTGTGAGCCACCCTCACCCAGCAGAATTTCCCTTATATGTTTCTTCTACTAGTTTCATAATTTCAATTCCTTGAGTGTTTAATCCATTTTGTAACTAATAAGAGATGGATGTCTAACTTCATTTTTTTGTATGTATATATCCAAACTTTCCAACACCATTTATTGAAAAGACTGTCTTTACTCAAAGGCATATTCTTAGTATCTTTGTCAAAAATTGACTGGTTCTAGAGGTGCTAAATTTACTTTTAGAATCTATGTTATTGTTATATTGTTCTTTGTGTCTGTTTTTGCTAGTACCATGCTGTTCAGATTACTACAAGCTTGAAATCAGATAGCATAATGTTTCCTGCATTATTCTTTCTGTCCAAAATGACATTGTCTATATTTTTAAAGTCCAATATAGCTTTCAGAATTATGGGGTTTCTTTGCATTTCTGTGAACATTGGTATTTCTTAAAGGATTGTATTTGCAGATCAGTTTGGATATTTTGTACATGGGATATCTTGCCCCATTTTTTCCAATGCTGAGAATCAAATCTAAGGCCTGAGCATGGGAGCAGGTAATCTATTACTGATTCCTGTATTTCTACTTTTTTGTGTCCTGTTCAAGTTTTTAATCATATTTAAAATTTCTTTGTAGATGTTTTTGGCTCTATGGGTTCTCTCATTCCTGTGCATTTATTTTAAATGGGATTACTTTCTTGATTTCTATTTCATGTAGTTCACTATTGGCATACAGCAATGCTACTGGCTTTTGTGTTGATTTTGAATCAGAAACTTCACTTAATTAAACTTTGCTTAATTCACTTAATATATTATCTATTATATATAATAGATAATATATTAATATTATCTTTTAAGTAGTTGTACCCTTGCACTCTTACTTTTGTGCTCAACGCTGATGTTCTATCACTTGAGCCACAGCTCCACTTCTGTCTTTTTATTGGTTAATTGGAGTGTCACAGATTTTCCTGCTCAAGCGCTTTTAACCAGGATCCTCAGACCTCAGCCTCCTGAGTAGCTAGGATTAAGTGTGTGAGTTACTGGCACCAGGCTCTCAAATTGTTTTTAATTGAAATTTCTACTTGTAGCTCAGCAACATTTCTAAGCTCAGCAACTTCCCTTTATTAGCTCTAGTAGTTTTCTAGTATAATTTTTGGACTTAAAACATTATTTTCACAGTTTTTGTAGTCTAGGATACACAAAAGATTTTAGTTTTGTATGTGCTGGACATTTTTGTATTTCATAAGTAATATTTAGTTCAGCTCTAAGATGAAGTTAAGTTACTAGGAAATATTTAATCCTTCCAAGTATTGCTTTTAAGATTAGTTAGACACAGAACAGAGCTCTAGTGCTAATTATGCCCCATTTCCAAGGCAGTGTTCTGGTAAGCACTGTACTCAATGCTTTGTGAATTATGAGTTTTTTTCCATTCTTACTAGCACACCAGCTATTATTACTGGGCACTGTATGTTGTGATCACTGAGTGTTGTTTTTTCTTGTTTTTGCTGTTGAGCATTGAAGTTCCTTATACTTTCTAGGTTAGGTATATACAGTGCAAATATTTCTGTTCTTCTTAATTCTATTGACATTTCTACTTGTAGCTCAGCAACATTTCTGAATTCACAGACTTCCCTAAAGCCATACAGCCTCAAGTTTTTTAGTCATTTAAAGGCTAATCAGCTTGGTTGTTCTCCTTGTTCAGTTTTATTTTTTAGACTACCAAGTATTTTATTTATTTATTTTTAATTTTTTAATTTTTATTTTTTATTGTGAAAATACTGTACAGAGGGGTTACAATTACATGGGCAAGATAATGAGTACATTTCTTATCAAGCATTGTAGCCTCCTCCTTTGTTTCCCCTTTCCATCCCTTCCCATCTTCTCCCCGCTCCCCCACCCAATCCTCCTGCTATCCCCCTGCCTCCTCCCCCCCTCCCGCACCAAAGTTGTAAAGTTCATTTTTTGACATAACGACTTGTACATCTCATTGTTGCAATGGGTCCACCTGTATCCCTATTTAAACAAATTGTTTTCCCCCTTCCCCTCCACAAATTATACCTACATCAAATACAGTGAAAGCAGGGGTTATACTGTGGTAATGAGTACATTAGTTGTTGAGCATTGTTACCCCCTACTTTGTTTTTCTCCTACTATACCTTCTCTTGCTCACATGTCCCACTCCTCCCTCCCCCCCCAAAGTTGCAAAGTTCATTTCCAACATAGTGTCTTGTGAGTATCATTGTTGCAATGGGTCATCTTTTATACTTCTTTCAGCATTTTGTTATTTCCTTTCCCCTCCCCAAATTAGATAAATGTATATACAAGATGCAAGGTACCAAAATCAAACACAGTGACAACAGGGGATATACCATAGGGGGAAGAACATATAAAAGAAACAAAAAAAAATCACATAGTACATTAAACACAACAACAACATAGGAAAACTTCTTGTGTCCATATCTTGGGGTTCATTTTGCTGGGGTTCATTTTGCTTAGCATTATCTTATATGGTCATATATACATAGTTTTTGAGCTTTTCTGCTGATCTAATAAGATTATCCTAGACATATACTAATTATTGCAAATAAGGGAAACCATGGGACCTATATTTCTTTGGGTCTGGCTTACTTCACAACAAAGTGGAAACCTTTGCCCTCTGCAAAATATCCATCAAATAATTTTTCTTCATTGAGCAGGCATTAAGGAATCTGTTGCTGACTGGATGATTGTTCTTTCAGTAAAATAGAATAACATTATAACCCAATTATTCATATCTAAACCTTTAAAAATCATTTATATGCATATGCTGAGCCATGTTCTAAGAGTCTGTTAGATTTGTTGTCCACCATGAACAATATTCCTTCCTCTTTGTTACTGTTTCCTAAAGTCAAAGCCTTGACTTTTCAGCTAAAACTACTCTTTAATTTACTACTTTTTAATTTAATTTTATTGTAAAGATGCTGTACAGAGGGGTTACATTTACATAAGTAAGGTACATTTCTAATTGAACATTGTTACCCACTCCATTGTTGTTTTCCCACTATCCCTTCCCCTCCTGCTCCTCTCCCTCCCACAAAGTTGTAAAGTTCATTTCCGACATAGTGTCCTGTGAGTATCATTGTTGCAATGGGTCATCTTTTGTACTTCTTTCAGCATTTTGTTATTTCCCTTCCCCCAGAATCAGATAGATGCATATACAAGATGGTGGGTACCAGAATCAAAGACAGAGATTGCCAGGGATAAACCAATGGAAAATGAAAAATGAAATAAAATAAGAAGAAAGAAATAGATACAGTACATTGGTGAAATCAAGGTTGACAACTAAAATAATAAATATACCTGTTGTTTCTATGTCTTGGAGTTCATTTCAATTAGCTCATTTTGTATGGTCATATGTTCATAGCTCTTGAGCTATTAGGAGTCTCTGTCAGACTAACAGGCTTATAGTAATTATTACAAATGAGGAAAACATAGAGCCCGTGTTTCTTTGTGTCTGGCTTACTTTACTTAATGCGATTTTTTCCCCTGTCTTTCCATTTCCTAATAAATAGGGCAATGTCATTCTTTCTGATAGAAGCATAAAATTCTATTGTGTAAATATACCACATTTTCTTGTTCCATTCATCTATTGAGGGGCATCTTGGTTGGTTCCATATCTTAGCTATAGTGATTATGCTGCAATGAACATAGTTGTGTTGGTAGCATTAGTATGGCCTAATTTGAGATAATTTGGATAAATGCCCAGGAGTGGGATTGTTGGGTCATAGGGGAGTTCTATGTTTAGTCTTTTCATGAACCTCCATGCTGCCTTCCAGAGTGGTTGAACAAGCTTACATTCCCACCAGCAGTGTAGTAGTGTTCCCTATTGGCCATATCCCCTCCAGCATCTGTTATTTGTTTTCTTGACAATGGCCATTTGAACTGGGGAGAGGTGGAATCTCAGTGTTTTGATTTGCATTTCTTTTATGGCCAGTGATGCTGAACGTTTCTTCATGTGTCTATTCGCCATTCTTATTTCCTCTCCAGAGAAGTCTCTTTTTAATTCTTTAGCCCGCTTATTAATGGAGTGGCTGTTTCGCTGGGGATTTGTTATTGGGGTGTTAATTTTTTTTAGCTCTAGGTATAATTTTGATATGAGACACTTTGTTCTATAGCTAGTGAAGATCTTCTCCCAATCTGTGAGCTTTCTATTTATCTTGTTAGGGTGCAGAAATTCTGAAGTTTAATGTGATCCCATTTATCCAGATTTTGATTTGTTGATTTTCTGGATGTTTATTTAAGAAGTTTCGACCTGTGCCGAGGAATTCTAGCATATCCCCTGTCCCTTCCTGAAATATTTTCAGCATCTCTGCTTTTACCAAGGTTTTTGATCCATTTTCTTCCAGTGTTTTTGACAGACATGCCTGTGTTCACTATCCTCATGCTCTTCATATTCTACTATATCTTTAATTATAGCCCACTTCAGTCATAATCTTTTAAAACTAAAAATTCTCACTTACCTTTTCAATATATTACTTCACTTCTCTCTACTAAGGCCTTTGATAATTTGTTTCCATGCTGTATTAAGGTGTGCCCCCTGCTATGTATCATATTCTATATTGCATCTAAAATACTTAAGTAGTAATATGAATAAGACACAAATACCCTTCTTTTGGTTTCATGGAAATTTTATTACTTGCAAACACTTTTTGATAAAGCAACACATACTTGTAATGTCTTTTGGAAATATTCCCATGTGCTTTTTGAAGCTTCTGTAACTAATTCAGAGCACATCACATTGTAAGTTATTCATTGTTCACTAAATATACCTCATTATATACATAAAAAGTCAGTCTAATTGGTATAATTTACTTTGTAAGTCACATTTTTGCCATTATAAAATTGAAATACAATTGCTTTAATGTTCACCAAAATTTGAAATACGGAGCTTATAGGTGATATCTTCTGTATGTGTCTCAACATCTATTTCTGTATTTTGATTTGGATGCATAGTTTGGAGAAAAATCTTGATTTGTACAAATAACTCTAAATGCAAACAAGTCTGAATAGCTAATCTTATAATTATAGATCATTATTTCATTAATTCATCTTGAAGTGTAATAGAAGACTAGGAGGAAATTTCTATTTTAAAGTGGAACTGCTATAGTATCTTAATGAAAGCTCAGATTCTTAAAAAATACATTGTAAGAAACCAGGTACTGGTAGCTCATTCCTGTAACCTGACCATTCAGGAGCCCAAAATCTGAGGATTCCAATTTGAGACTAGCCACTGAAGACAAATCCGAGAGACTTTTACCTCCAGTTAACCAGAGGAAAGCCAGTAGTGGAAGAGTGATTCAAATTGTAGAGAACCAGTCTTGAGTAAAAAAGCTATGGGACACCATAAGACCCCAAAGTTCAAGCTCCAGTATTAGTGTATACACACACACACACACACACACACACACACACACACACACACACACACACACATATCCCAAACTCACAAGTGAATAAATGGTGATGCAATGTATTAATGCCTTCAGCTGTTATTTTATGACTCTTTCTTATAACATGAAAATGCATAATTGGACTTGTGTGTACAGACTCATTTTGATGGCAATCAAGGCTTGGACACATAAGCTAGAGTATTGTGCTTATTTTGAAAATTTAGATGAGCAAAAATACATACCCTGAATAAGAGTGGAGCTCTGGCCTTTCCAATCACCATTCTATTTAAAAGAATTTAATTACATGCCCAGAAACAGCAGGAGAAGATTTACTCTGATTTTCAACAAATACTAGTTGACCTTGCTTTAAAAAAATTAAAAGCGCCATGTTTATTTTTATTGCAACTTTTAAATTAAATAATTTTAAGTGATTTTAAAATTGAGCATTGGCAGAACCCTCAAAGTACTTCTTTGTCCTAGAGTGCTGTAGAATACAATTTTAAAACTATTCAAACCCAACTATTTATTATTATTATTATTTGTTATTATTAACTATTATTATCCTCTGAATAACTTGTTTTCCTTAAGAATTTTGATCTCCTGAAAAAAATGCAAACACTTTTTAGTCAAGGATTATTTTCCTTTACAAAAATGATGAGCCTCTTCTTCAATAGATTATAGCCATGTTTTCTTTTGATTCTCCTTTATTTTTTAGACAGATTTCATAAACTTTCTCAGTACAGAAGCTCATTTGTGGTTCTATAGAAATTTCTAGTGAATGTTGGGAATGGATGAATATTTTGTTGTCAATCCTTCACCCTTTGTAGAGAAGCCAGAAATTATGCCAAGTTATAGCTTTATAAAGGGTAATTTTGATTTCTTACCTTTCTCTAAAATTGAGTTGGTAACACCCCAATTAATGCCATTACATGATGTGTGTCATTGTGGGATTAAAAATAGCTACCAGTGGAATTAATACATCTACCTTGTGTATTTCATAAGCCACTTTTGGAATAAAGACTATCTAATATCTTCTAGAAAAATAGTGACTCAGAATTTATTTAATCTCTCTGACAGTCTATCTTTTTGTCTCTGAATATATTATTTTCATTATGATCTTTTAAGTGACCCTGTCACTTTCTTATAGGTCATGTGCCATGAGTCAAGCAAGACAACATTGTTTTATTTGTGGTGCTGTAAGGAAGTTTGTGTGGAGGGATGGTAAAATTTCTCTCAAAATTATTAATATTGTAGTCTTGTATAAATTTAAAAAATACTGTTTAAGTATAATGCCGTATACTTCTGTATAGTATAAGATAATTTAGCATTTCAGAAAAGCTGGTGCAAAGTATACATGGAGATGTTGATAAGATACTATATGACCATAAACATATATTTTCTTGCTTCAGGAATGAATTTCATTTGCACCTCAAGTAGACAAGCATTCTTGTAGATTCCTTTTCATGTGATTTATGACTCCTGTCAGAAAAGACACTGCTGGGTTTTTCTAAGAAAGTAAATTCTTGTTTGTGTTAAATCTATACTGTGACCATATTTATTTAGCTGAGTTTATAAGAGTTATCTTTTTATCCAAACCTTTTGTGTGATCTTTGATATGTAACTTTTTCCTAGTGGTATTTTCATTTGATTACAGCAGTGACATGCAAAGTCAAAATCAGTATGCTGGGATTTTAGCATTACTGAAGCCTAGCACATGTGGCTTACCTCATTACTCAGGAGTCTGAGATATGAAGATCAGGGTTCAATGACAGCCAGGGAAGACAAATACAAGAGACTCTTATGTCCAATTAACCAAAAAAAAGCCAGAAGTGTAGATATGGTTGAAGTGTAAGAGCACCAGCCTTGAGCAAAAACCACAACTTCATGCCCCAATGCCACCACACCAAAAAATGCTGAGAGAAGTTAGAGATTCCCTTAATATAGTGAAATCTTCATTGAACATTTGAATACCAGCAGGTAAATCAAAGCAAAAATTTCTGTAGCTAGATAACTGCAAGAAAATATACTTTTGCTGTTAGCTCCTAATATTATAGATTGAGGAAAAAATAACTAGAAGCAACAGATTCTCACACAGCGATAGTGGTTAAAATCTTATACCACTAAATATATGAGAGTCAGAATTCCAGGAAGAAGTTGTTAAATATCTTCTCTATAATCTGTTTAGATAGTTCTGTCTTTTGAGTGCCCCTCGATTTTTTTTTTCTTGAAACGCTTGCTAAATAAGCCTTCTAAAATGTCTTGTTGGTAAATCATGACAAACTACCATGATTTTCAAAATTGAAACGTTCATCGGATTTTTTAAAATGCTGTCCATTGCATACAATAATCATTGTCTCATGCAATATATAAGAGGACTCCTTTCCATCTCTTTTGAATTGTAGTTAGGACAACCTGTTTAATCTTGAATCTTGCTGCCCCAAGTTTTCTTAGTAATAAAATGGAGGCAAACCAATGATCTATGAACCTTTTACAAAAATAAAGTAAAATGCTTCCTGCAGTTTTCTAACCCAGATATCTTCCTTGGCAGTCAGAAAACATTTCTGTAAAGTGCCAGAGTGTAAATAGTTTGGACTTTGTGGACTACAGATTTTTGTAACCTGCTATAGTACATAAATAAATGCATGTGACAGCATTCTTGCAAAACTACTTACAAATAGGCAACAGGCTGGGAATGTGGCTCAGTAGTAGAGTTCTTGCCTCACATGCATCAGGCCCTGGGTTCGATTCTTCAGCACCACATAAACAGAAAAAGGCAGAAGTGGCACTGTGGCTCAAGTGGTAGAGTGCTACCCTTGAGCACAGAGAAGCTCAGGGACAGTGTCCAGGCCCAGAGTACAAGCCCCCAGGAACAGCAAAAAATATAGGCAACAATCACTCTGCAAAGGGAAATTGAAGGGGAGGTGTTAGGCTGGGACAGGTGTGGGAGAATGATGAAATGGGAGACATGGATGAAGGTATATTTATAAACTGATTTGTTGACTGGCAACCTCTTTGTACAACTACTTAAAAACAATAAGATATAATTTTAAAAGGAATATTTGCAAATGTCCATAAATACATGAAATGATATCAAGCATTATTAATCATTAGGGAAGTACAAATGAGAAGAACTTCACATTCCCATTAGTATATCTATAATTGAAGGGCGGCTGCAGGTACAGCTCAGTGGTAGAGCACTTGCTTAACAGGCACAAGGCCCTAGGTTCAAACCCAGTTACCACCACCAGTATCAACAGAAAAAGTACAAAAGAATGGGATATAATTTAAGGAAAATGGGATTAAGAAGTGGTTATGAGGAATCAGCTCAATTGGGACCTTCATGTATTGCTGGTTGGGAGGTAGAACTTCCAGTGTGGAAAACAATTTGGAACTTCCAAAGAAAGTTAGTTATAGGATTACCATATGATCCAGCTATTCTACTCTTATGTATATACCCCTAAGAAACATTCAAATAAATCATTGTCCAAAATGCTCTTAACAGGCCAAGTGTGGTGGATCAAGCCTGTAATCTCTAACAACCTGGCAGCCTGTAATCCCACTTGTAAGGTAGGGGCTGTGATTTGAGACCAACCAAGGCATACAAGTTTGTGAGATTTCAACTCAACCAATGTCTGGGTGCAGTGGCACATAGCTGTCATCTCCAGCAACATGGAGAAGCACAAGCATAAGGATCATAGGCCAGGCTAGCTTGGACTCACTTGGAAAGGAACAAATGTAAAATGGGACTGGAGATGTGGCTTGCCTAGCAAGCTCAAGTTCCTGAGTTCAATTCCTGGTATTGCCGAAAAAAGAGATACTCATAGCAGTATCATTCACAGTAGCCAAATTAATAGATTTTGGAAATAATCTGTTCATCACTAGATGAATAATAAAAAGGAATAAAAATGGTAATTAAAAGGAATGAAATATTGATACATGCCATGACATGGATAAACCTTGATAATAAGCCAAGTAAAAGAATCCAGATACAAAAGCTCACATAGTGTATGATTCCATTCATATGAAAGATTCAAAATAGGTAAATCTATAAAGGTAGAAAATAGAATTATATTTTATAGGGGCTAAGGATAGTGATGCATGATTATAATCCCAGTTCCTAAAAAGACAAAGACAGGAGGATGGCAAATCTAAGTTTAACACCTGTAAAGTGAGCACAACCCTATTTGAAAAACAACACAAGCAAACAAAGAAACCAAGGATGTATCTCAGTAGTAGAGTTCTTGCCTGTCATGTGTGAGGCCTGGGTTCTACCTCCAGTACTGAAAAATAAGTCTCTGAAAGAATGGAAGTAGGGACTATACCTTGAGTTCCAAGAACTGATAAAGCATAAGTCATCAAACTTTTCTGTTAGGGCTTTGGCTAGCCTCATTAGTGTTTGTAGTGTAAATACAGAAATACAACTGGTACTTGTGTTTAAAAAGTTTAGTTATCTATGTATATATGTGTACATGTATATACATAAAATAGTTTACCTAACCTTAATCCTTTACAATATTTTTACGGTATTTGGGTTTGACCTTAGGGCCTTGTGTTTACTAGGCAGCTATCTCCCACTTGATCCTTGCCTTCTGTCCATTGAGCTCTGGCAAATTTTCAGATAAGGTCTTAGTTTTTGCCTGGTCTGGTCTGGACTGCAATCCTCCTATTTATGCTTCCCATTATAGCTGGGATGACAGATGTACTTCACCATAACTAACTTTTTCTGTTGAAATGGGAGTCATTTTTTGCCCAGGCTGGCTAGGAACTCGAATCATTCTGAACTCAGTCTGTCATGTAGCTGAAATGACAGGCACACACCACCACATCCATCTATTGGTTGAGTTGTGGTCTTGCAAACTTTTTGTCTGGCCTGAAACAATAATCCTCCTAGTTTCTACCTTCTGTGCAGCTAAGCTTACATAAACATAAGTGCTCAGCCCAGCCCTTATAACATTTTAAATGAAAGATATAGAATTAATAAAAAGATATACAGATGAAATACTGATGTATGCATGCTGTTTTATATAATAGGAATAATTCATATAATAAAAACATATCTAAAGGTAGATATTTTATTATATGGATTTTATTATATGAATTATACTTTTATCCTAAAGATCAAAAACTCTCAGGCCTTAATATAACCCACTGCATGTTTTTGTAGATTTTTTTAATGGAAACCTTATTGAGATATAATTCACTTACTATGCCATTCATCCATTTAGGTTTACAATTCAACAGTTTTTTTTAATATTCACATAGTTTATATAGCCATTATCATACTCAATTTTAGAACATTTTCATCACCCCAACAAAAAAGCCTGTACTCATTAGTAGTCACTTCTCATTTTCCTCTAATTCCCTCTGTCCCAGGCAACCAGTATTCAGTTTTACACAGATTTGGCAATTATGGGCTCTTCATATAAATGGAATCACATAATATTCAGTTCTTTGTGATTGACTTCTTTCACTTAGAATAGTGTTTGCAAAATTCACTTTCTAGTTTATGAAATGTGTTTTATTTATCAGTTGATAAAGTCCATCAGTGAACATTTGGATTATTTCTATCTATTATTAATAATTCATCTGTAGCTAAGTACAGCAGCTCATATTTGTAATCCTAGCTGCTCAGGAGGCTGAGATTAGGAAGATCATAGTTTGAGTGTATCCTGAGAAGAAAGTTTATAAGTCTCCATCTCAACAAACAAAAAGCATGTTTTGCATAGAAATGAGAGGATCGTGGACCACACTGGCCTAAGTCAAAAGTGAAACCTTAGTTGAAAAATAAGAGCTAAAAAGGCTGGGGAAATGGCTCAAATGGTAAAGTACCTACAAACAAGGCCCAGAGTTTAAACTTCAGTACTGCCAAAAAATGTTTATGAACATTAACATGATCTTTTGGGTGTAGACATATGTATTATTTCTTGCATAAGAATACAATTACCAGGTTATATATGGTAACTATGTTAATAGTTTATGAGAATTCCAATTTCTCTACAACCTCACCAACACGTTACTATCTATCTATAAATAAAGTTTTATTAGAACACTTCCATGCTCATTCATTTGTATACCTCTGTGGCTAATTTTACAGTACAACTGTCAAGTTGAATATGACAGACTATATGACTCACAAAAGCCAAATTATTTACTAAGTAGCTCTTTACAGAAAACATTTTCCAAATGCTACTAGAGTGGTATTCTTACTAAATTCAAGTTTGTCAAGTTTTGATATCTTAGTCAAGTCTGTTAACTGAATATATTCTCTTGACTTACACTGTTTTCTTTTTTTCTTTTGTATAACTCTCCCAAGTGGCTATGATCATTTAAAACAAAATATATATAATTAGTAGCCTAGATATACTATTGTATGCTAGAAATTCCATGATTAAAAAGAAAACACAATTTAGAGTTATAGTTTACAATGGAAATCTTCATGAAAAATAGTAGAAATATAAAATATGTAAATATATACAGTAGCAAGATGTTAGGTACCAGTAAATGTGATATTCCAGAACATGTAAATATTATATATTAGATAATATATTGGCAGTAATATATAATATGCATATATGTATGCATATAATATATAATGCATTGTATATATTATATAGATATATATGTATCATAGCATAGGGAGGGGAAGATTAATTTTGTAAGTAATGAAGACAGGTACCAGTGGCTCATGCCTGTAATAATCCTGGCTACTCAGGAGGCTGAAATCTGAGGATCCTGGTTGGAAATCAGCCCAGGGCAGAAAGTCCAAGAGATCCCCCTGATCTCCAATTAATCAGCAAAAAAGCCAGAAGAGGAACTATGGCTCAAGTGGTAGAGCACCACTCAAGCAAAAAAGCCAGAGGAAAGCACAAGGCCCTGAGTTCAAACCCCAGTACTGGGTGTGACACACACACACACACACACACACACACACACACACACACACACACACACACACACACACACACACACACACACACACACACACACACACACACACACACACACACACACACACACACACACACACACACACACACAGAGGATGGAGGGAGGATGGATTTAGAGAGTAAATACATAGGGATATGACAGATTCAAAGAATCCTTGCTTACTTTGTTCCTAAAAGTTGTTGCCAAATCAATCCTAGTTTTTTTCATCTAAGGGAGCCAAATACAAACTGAGATATGGAAACCTGGTATCATAAACTTTCTTTTCAGAAAAGGGGTGTGTATGAAGGAAACCATCTCGACAGGGGTGGGATAAGCTGGGAAGAGTAGAAAGGTGAATAGGTCATGCAAGAAATTTGATGTTCTCCACTCCTGAACAATTTTGTTTGCCACAATTATGTTTAAAAAACATTATATATTCTAGGAAACATTAGGCAGCTACTGAGGATATTTGTTTTTAAGGAAAAGGAGGAGTTGTGGAGCATTGCTTGTATGTTATTTTGGTCTTGAATAGTCATACAAACATGTAGCTTAGCAACTGTATTCATCTCTGAGGCACATTAATGCTACCTGCTTGTTTAAGCAGGATCAATATAATTATGGAGAATCTTTAGTCTTGCAGGATTTATTAATCATGTCCCCAAAAGTTCTATTTTAAATATATCAAAAAATTACAGGCTTGTCATGGGAACAAGTAGAACATGGTGCCTGATTACTCTGTAGTGAAATAACTGATGAAATGATTGAGAGATTGTGTATATGTGCACATGTGTGCACACGTACATGTGTGTGTTTGTGTTTGTGTGTGTGTGAGTGTGTGTGAATGAATCAAGTGATTAGTGACACTTCTGGTTTTCTGGTAGTTAATTGGAGACAGAATTTTCACAGACTTTTCTTCCTAGGCTGTCTTTGAACCACAATCCTCAGATCTCAGCCTTCTGAGTAGCTAGGATTATAGGCATGAGCCACTGGGGCCTGTCTTGAATCCAGTTTTTTTTTGTTGTGTTTTTTGGTTGGTCATGGGGCTTGAACTCTGGGCCTGGGCACACTGGCCCTGAACTCTTCAGCTCAAGGTGAATGCTCTACCACTTGAGACACAGCTCCACTTCCAGTTTTCTAGTCGTAAATTGGAGATAAGAGTCTCAAAGACTTTCCTGCCAGGGCTGGCTTTCAACCACAATCCTCGGATCTCAGCGTCCTGAGTAGCTATTTTTACAGGCGTGAGCCACTGGTGCCCAGCTTGAATAGAGTTTTTTAATGACCAACATAGGTTATTTTCTTCTTCCCTCAATTGTACTGCAAAGTGTTACTATTTGTATAGAATGGTTGAGGCCACATAAACAAATTCTTTTTTGTGTGCTAGTACTATGACTTGAACTCAGGGCCTGAGCACTCTCCCTTGAATTTCTTGCTCAAGGCTGGCACTCTACCACTTGAGCTACACTTCCATTTCCAGGATTTTGGTGGTTAATTTTACATAAGAATTTCTCAGGGTTTTCTGCTCTGGTTGGCTTCCAGCTGTAATCCTCAGCCTCCCCAGTAGCTAAGATCACAGGAGCCACTAGTTCCTTGCAATAAATTATCTTCTGTAGATCATTCACCACATCACATTATAATCATGTATTTCAGAATGAACCTTCTGTTCATAATTATGAAGTGTAAATATATTTATAGATCAATAAATGAAGAATTCCATTGGACATAGTGGGTCTAGACGCAAATATACTAGAATTTATAGTTTGAGCAAAGTGGTAAAGTAGTTTTCATTTGATGAAATAGAGATGATTTCCTGGAGCAACTGGAAATCTTGACACAGTTTGAATGACAGAAGTGATATTTGTGGGCTCGAGTAGAAAATACAATTTGGTTTTGTTTCTTAGCAGAATCAGAGATAGTAGCACAACGACCAAGCAAAAGGATTTATGAAATCAGCAGAGATATTACATGATGAAGTTATCTCAGATTCCTTGGGTGGTAAATTTTCCAAAGCAGTGTTCTAGGCCAGCTGCCTCTATTTGATCCCTATCCACTGTCATTGTTCTATTAAAACTATTCAGGATCAATTTCCAAATCCATTGTTTTTTTTTTTTTTCCAATTCTGATTCTTCACTTTTTCAATGTACAGCCATGTACCAATGGCTCATGTCTGTTATCCTAGCTATTCAGGAGACTGAGATCTGAGGATCATGGTTCGAAGACAGCCTGGGCAGTAAAGTCCATGAGACTCTTATCTCCAATTTACCAGCAATAAGCTGGTAGTAGAGCTGTGGCTCAAATGATGGAGCATCAGCCTTGAGCAAAGAAAGCTGTATTTGATGTTGGTATAATTTGTGGAGGGGAAGGGAAAAAACAAAATGTTTAAATAGGGATACAGGTGGACCCATTGCAACAATGAGATGTACAAGACGTTATGTTGAAAAACGAACTTTACAACTTTGGCTGGAGGGGGCGGTGCTGGGGGAGGGAGAAGGAGATGGGAAGGGGAAACAAAGGAGGAGGCAACAATGCTTGATAAGAAATGTACTCATTACCTTGCCCATGTAATTGTAACCCTTCTGTATGGTATTTTCACAATAAAAAAATATTAAAAAAAAAAAAAAAACAGAAAGCTAAGGCACAGCACCCAGGCCATGAGTTCAAGCCCCAGTATTTTCACACAAAAAAAAACCCTAAAATTGTTTAGTGTAACCTCTTAAAACAATTCTTTGATCTCAGTTGTACTGTGCCATGCTAGCTTTCCTTCTGCCTGTTTAATATTCCTTTTATATCACTGTTTGTCTCTTTCTCTCTTTTTTTCCTCTATTCATTCCTTTAAGACACATTTGCTTTTCAAGTTACACTTACATAGTCTTTTGTCACAGCTTTGGAAAGTAGGCAGGTGATCTACTAATAGTTTATCTTTCCAAATGGGTGATTTCAAATCTTTCCCAAATGAGGAGGAAAAAACCAACTCAAAGAGGCATTTTGTAATTTGATAGTTGTCAAATGTGTTAATGTTGAACACAGCATGAATTTAGGTTTCTAATTCCTAGTCCCATTTTAAAAACTATAGATATTTTTCTGGGTTTATTGTATCAGCCCATCTTGAGGACTTATCATCACAGCAGCTGCTTAACTGAATTTTCCAAACCTTAATAGCTCACATTTGTGAGTAATCACATAAATGTGGTAAATGAAAATGTATAAAAGATACCTAATAAGGGCTGGGAAGGTGGCTCAGTGGTAGAGCGCTTGCCTTGCAATGCATGAGGCCCTGGGTTCGATTCCCCAGCACCACATAAGCAAAAAGAAAAAAGCCGGAAGTGGCGCTGTGGCTCAAGTGGTAGAGCGCTAGCCTTGAGCTGAAGAGCTGAGGGATACCACCCAGGCCCAGAGTTCAGGCCCCACAACTGGACCCCCCCCAAAAAAACATACCTAATAAGTCAATAGAAATCATGCCATAAGAAGGCATATTAAGATTTATGTTGTTAAAACAAAAACCTTTGTTGTGTGGTAGAAGGAGAGAAGTCAGTGAGGAAGTCAGGGAGAGGGAAAGAGGAGGATTTTAGATCTTACTTTTATTTATTAGGTTGCTTAGCTACATAGGTATTTTTTAATCCTAGTTCAGTTGGTAATACACTAATCAGGAAGACTACCCAGTGCATGACCAAGTCAATAACTAAAATAGCCTAATGCCAGGAGTCCCTCAATATATATGTAGCATACTTTATACAATTAATAAGTCAATTTGGACCCAAGAGTATAAAAAAGCAAAGGAGAAATCACCTGCAACCATATTTTGTTGTCATCTTTCTCAGCTTTGTGTGCTTTTGTGGGAGAATGCCTTATGCATGAAACAGTCTGCCTTAGAGTAAGTAGATGTTCTATCTTACATCATCAAATTCAACATAACACTGGTGTTGGCTGTCCACTGTGCTTCAAAATGTCTTACAGAACATGTTGGATGACTTGTAAGCTTTGGTAGCCTGTAATTTTCTCTTTTGTTTACTTAACATATGCTGTTAATTTGTGTAATATTTTCACACATATGCCTTCAAACAGGCAACTGATGTAGTTGTAAGTGAAATATAGTACATTGTTCTTCATTTGAATAAAATACTGCCCTTCAAAGGCAAAATTAACTCCCATTTAACTTCTGGCAGGAAATATATGTATCATTTAATCTTTTTAACTCTTTGTGTGTGTGTGTGTGTGTGTGTGTGTGTGTGTGTAATCTTTTTAACTCTGTGTGTGTGTGTGTGTTTGTGTGTGTGTGTGTGCGTGTGCGTGCTGGACTGGGGCTTGAACTCAGCCTGGGTGTTGTTGCTGAGCTTTTTCACTTAAGGCTAGGACTCTTAACACTTGAGCCACAAAACTCCACTTCCAGCTTTTTTGGTGTGGTTTATTGGAGATAAGAGTATCATAGACTTTCCTGCCCAGGCTGGCTTTAAACTTCCATTCTTAGATCTCAGCCTCCTAAGTAGCTAGGATTACAGGTATGAGCCACTGACACCTGGATCCGTGGTCATTTTTAAAACAAAATTTGAATGTAAAAAATGGAAATGTGATGGGCTGGGAAGGTGGCTCAGTGGTAGAGCGCTTGCCTTGCATGCTCAAGGCCCTGGGTTCGATTTCTCAGCACCACATAAGCAAAAAGAAAAAAGCCAGAAGTGGCGCTATGGCTCAAGTGGTAGAGCCTTGAGCTGAAGAGCTGAGGGACAGCGCGCAGGCCCAGAGTTCAGGCCCCACGACTGGATCCCAAAAAAAACAAAACAAAACAAAACAAAAAATGGAAATGTGAGTAAGAACTTGAATTTAGAGATATTTTGGGAAAAATTAGGGAGATAAATAAGAAACAATTACAAAAATATATGTACATTGATACCAAGCCCCCCCTGCCCAGTTCAAGTGCTTTGCTTGTTATTTACTTTTCACAAAACTCAAGTTTATAGTAGTATCTTTGTCATTTTTTTGGAGATAGGGTCTTGATATATAACCCAGGCTTTTCTCAAACTCCATATCCTTCTACCTCTGCTTCCTGAATTCTTGGAGCACACACTCGCACACGCACACGTGTGCACACACACACACACACACACACACACACACACACACTCATCCAGCTTAAGAGAACTATATTATTAGAGTTATACAAATAAAAACCATCTGTGTCAGAGAAGGGTAGAAATGTCTAGAGTACCCAGCTTGTAAGTGACAGACTTGAGATATGATCTCAAAAAGCCTGGTATCATATATCTATGTTCTTAGTCCCTACAAAAGTGTTACAATGAATAAATTAAATGTAATCTCCAGTTAAAAGTCAATGAGAAATTAAAGATATATTTTATGACCTTTGATTGTGTATGCTGATATGTAAATTGTGTTTTAGAGTAATTTGACTAATAACTTTTTCAGTGCTATGTCTGTTGTGTAAGTTAGCTTGCTGTTACAGTGACAAAATGCCAAAGAACATCAATGCTTCAAAGGAAGAAAGATTTATTTGGGCTCAAGGTTGAGTCCATGGTTGTTTGGTTTTGGGTCTGTGGCAAGGTGGTACAAATGGTGGAGCAAACTGCTCATCTCATGTGTACAGAAGAAAAGGCAAACATAGGTCCCATGGTTTCCCTTATTTGCAATAACTAGTATATGTCTGAGACAAGCAGAAAATGTCAGATAAGTTGATGTTAGGTGAAATGAACCCCAAGATAGTATTCAAATGTGTTTTCTTTCTTACTATTGTTTCTAACATATTTATAAGATGATTTCTTTGTTGCTTTGTATGTCCCTCCCCCACAGAACAAAAAGAAGTACAAGCATACCTTCAAGTCATCACCTTCTGATAGACTCCACTCCCTAAAAATTATACCACCTTTCAATAGCATCAGCTGGGAAGCTTTGTAGGATATTTAAGTTTCAAATCATTATGTGCTTTATGAATTAAAGGTTTACTAGTAGGTTGAAAGGGAATCCAAAAAATATGACAGAAAACTTCTAATAAATATTTTACTTTATAGTCTGCATTCTGCCACACCATATAATTGTTAGTAAGTAGGAGTCCTTTAGCAGTAACGAACAGAAGATCCAACTTAAAATGTCATTAAAAAGATGATATTAGCCAGGTGCCTGTAGCCTGGCTTACACCTGTAGTCTTCGCTACCCAGGAGGCTGAGATCTGAGGATCGCAGTTCAAAGCCAGCCTAGTCAGGAAAGTCCCTGAGACTCTTATCTCCAATAAACCACTAAGAAAACCGGAAGTGGTGCAGTGGCTCAAGTGGTAGAGCACTAGCGTTCAGGCCCAGAGTTCAAGTCCCATGACTGACAAAAAAATGATGATATTATTAGTTGGGCACTGCTGGCTCACACCTGTAATCATAGGTACTTAGGAAACTGAGATCTAAGGATCATAGTTCAAAGCCAACCTAGGCAGGAAACTCTGAGACACTCTTATCTCCAATTAACCATCAAAACGCTGGAAGTGGAGCCGTGGCTCAAGTGGTAGAGTGCTAGCATTGAGCAAAATAAAGCTTGGGGACAGTACTCAGGCCCTATGTTCAAGCTCTCAGACCCACACAGAAAGGAAGAAAGAAGGGAAAGAAGGAAGGATGGATGAAAGGAAGAAAGGAAGCAACTAAGGAAGGGACTAAGGACTAAGGAAGGGTAGAGAGAGAAAGGAAAGAAGAGAGGAAGGAAGGAAGGAAAGAGAAAAAGGGAAGAATAGAGAAAAAGAGATGGAGAGTGAGAGGGAAGGAGAAAAGAAAAGAGCATTTTATTATCAGCAGGAACATAGGGTTTCATGTGTGTGCACGTGGGCGCGCGAGTGCGTGCGTGCGCGCAATGTGCGCATGCGGGCGCATGTGTATTCTTGTGCACCAATAATAGAGCTTAAATTCAGGGCCTCATTATCTAATTTGGCTTTTTCGTTCAAGGCTGGCTCTGTACTACGTGAGCCACAGCTCCATTTCTGGCTTTTTCTGGTTAACTGGAGATACGTCTCATGGACCTTCCTGCCTGGGCTGGATCCTAAGACCTCACTCAGCCTTCTGAGTAGCTAGGATTATGGGGGTGAGCCACCAGCACCAGGCACCAGACAGATAGCTATAGGTCTGAAATTCCAAATAAACTGATGCCATTATGGACCAAGTGGCTTTTAATCTTCTTCCCTTAGTATCTCTAGCATGTTGGCTTTTGCCTTGAAGCTTATCCTCTAATAATTGAAAAGTTTAAATTTGGTTGGAACTTCAGGTGTTATGTCATTATATAATTGTGTTCATAGGTAGTGCGTTCAAGCCCCCCAATACCAATCTTAGGTCCAGGGATTCAGTAGTATTACATTCTTATTCCTCTCCTCCCATCCTCTTTTCCTCCTCCTTGCTTTTTTATTTTTTTTGTGCCAGTCCTGAGGTTTGATCTCATGGCCTGGGCACTCTCTGTAAGCTTCTTTTGCTCAAGACTAATGCTCTACCATGGAGCCACAATGCCACTTCTGGCT
Source organism: Dipodomys merriami (assembly GCF_024711535.1). Lineage (NCBI taxonomy): Eukaryota > Metazoa > Chordata > Mammalia > Rodentia > Heteromyidae > Dipodomys > Dipodomys merriami. The sequence continues at coordinate 71,735,031 of NW_027204492.1, forward strand.
TTTTTTTGAGTAGTTTGTTGGGGATAAGAGTCTCAAGGACTTTCCTGCCTATGCTGACTTCAAATTGTCATCCTCAGATCTCAACTTCTCAACTAGCTAGGATTACAGGCATGAGCCACCAGCACCCGCTCCTTACAATTTTTTCTTTTTTAAAAAATATGTTTTATTATTGTGAAAATAATGTACATAGGGGTTACAGTTATGTGAATAAGGTAATGAGTACGCTTCCTATGGAGCATTGTTGTTCCTTCCTCCTTTGTTTTTCCCCTACCATCCCTTCCCTCCCCACCTCCCCAACTCCTCCCTCCCTCCCTGCCACAAGTTGTAAAGTTAGTTTTCTTTTTTTTTGATGATATATTTTTTTAATTTTAATTTTAATTTTTTGTGAACATACTGTACAGAGGGGTTACAATTACATGGGCAGGATAATGCATACATTTCTTATCAAGCATTGCAGCCTCCTCCTTTGTTTACCCTTCACATCCCTTCCCAGCCTCCCCCCCTCCCAGTCCCCCCCCCACAACGTTGTAAAGTTCGTTTTCGACATGACAACTTGTACTTCTCATTGTTACAACAGGTCCACCTGTATCCTTAAACGACTTGTTTTTCCCCATATCCTCCACAAATTATATCGACATCAAATATAGTGAAAGCAGAGGTTATACTGTGGGGGAGGGACATACAAAGCAACCTACGGATTGGGAGAAGATCTTCACTAGCCATACAACAGACAAGGGTCTCATATCTAAAATATACTTGGAACTCAAAAAATTAAATCCCCCAACAACAAATCCTCAAAGAAACAACTGCCCAATAAATAAGTGGGCTAAAGACTTAAAGAGAAACTTCTCTGAAGAAGAAAGAAGGATGGCCAATAGACACATGAAGAAATGCTCAACATCCCTAGCCGTAAAGTTCGTTTTCAATATAGTGTCTTGTACATCTCATTGTTACAATGGGGTCAACCTGTATCCCTATTTAAAGTATTACTATGAGATTTTCATTTTCATACCTGCCTAGAATGTAGTTCAATCATATTTTTTCTACTCCCTCTTTTCCTTCTCCACTGTCACCACAATTTATATTTGAGCATGGATGTGATTTGCTTTCTTATATTTAATACAAAGAAGATAAGATTTCTGATTATTTCTTTTAAGATCTATAACTCAAAGGATCATAGAAATCAAGAGTTAGAAACAGTTATTCAGTCTGCTGAGAAGGGTGAGATGGTAATTTAATTGCTGTTGTGTATACCTAGAAATATCACAATAGCATTGCAACTACTAGCTCTCCTCTCTTCAAAACAAAGCTAAAAGAAAAAGATTTGAAGTACTTTGGGAATGCTAGGTCATGCATAGGAGGAAATACTTACTAATGATATTGATTAAATATTAGATCAGCCAATAAAAGCAGATAGCTGAATTTAGTCCTGAGTGGGAATAGCTCATGAAATAGGATAGATAGTAATCTAATATGATTAGCTTCTAAGACTTCTAAACTCTGAATTCTGGGAATGTCATTTAATTAAAAGTTGTTTATAATAAATGACTCTCAAATACTCATAGAAACCTAAAATATTTTACAGCCTTATTAAAATATGAATGTAGAGTCTTTGTTATTGATGTTATCATTGTTTTTAAGTTGCAATGTTACTGTAAGAGATAAAGAGAATAAACATTGGAAATTAGGTGATTTTTTTCCCCAAGATCAAATGAGGCTCTGAAGATTAGAACCTAGCTTGTAGTTCTGCTCTGGGTTCAGATATCATTTCTGTGACCTTGGCCTTATATGCTAGGACTACTTGATTGTGAGGATTCTTTCTTGAAGAAAGGTCTTCTGAAACATCCAAATACCCCTGAGATGGGGCTTAACACTAATTAACTTCATGTCAGCTTCTGTTTTATACAAAGTACAGCTGTAAGAGAAGCATTAACAACCTCAAATATAAGGAACATTCTGGTTTTCTCTGCCAATGAGAAGTTTATAGAGAAGAATTCAAATCCAGGTTTTCTGAATTGGTAGTCAATTGATAGTCAATCCATCTCCCCAACTGTGCCCAAATCATCATCTGCTTTTGTAGACTAATGAAACTATAATGCTTGGTACAAAAAAATTCAAGATATCTGTTAAATGACTAAATGGAGAAGTAAGAAATTAACCTTTATTTTATTATCAGTAAAACATAAACTGTCAGATTAGGGCACTGGCTATTTGCACAGCTGGGAACATCCTCTATTTTGTTTTTGAAAAGAGCTCTCCAAGATATATATCTTTTTAATTTAATTTTTATCCTCTCTGCTTAGAAAACCAAGACAAAACTAAGCAAAAAAAATATTCAGCATTTCCCAGAGGTAAGAGATTTCATATTGGTTTGCCTCTTGTGGTAGAGTCAAACTTACTGCAGCAATGAACAACATGCACTATTAAATTAGCTCTAACACAAAATGCTTTAATTAAGCAGCCACGTGCCCAAGATGCTGATTGAAAGTAAACAGCTGTGGTTCCTGCTCGTAGGCTAACTCAGACAATACTGATCAGGACATGCCATATGTGTACAATGACCCAGAGCTGTACAATTGACAAAATAGTCAATTATTTACACAAATGAATTTTACTTGGTATATAATATACTCTGATATAAGAAGAGTCGCTACACAAAATTTTGAACTATTTATTATGTGCCAGGCATTATCCCTTTCTTAGAAAGCTTTTTCTATTTTTTGAAGTCTCATAAAACCCCTATGAGATTGGCCTAATTCTCAATCTACAAATAGACAAACAGACTTGGAGAAGTGGTGAAGTAATTACCCATTGCAACATTGCAAATAGAGAAGAATTCAAGTCCAGGTTTTCTGAATTGATAATCTGATTTTTCTAGTATACCATCCCTCCTTTTAGAATTTAGTAAAACAAAACAAAACAAAACAAAATCCCTAGATAAAAATCAGGACATCTGAATTTGAAACTATATTCTGCTTTGGAAAATTTGCCTAATTACTCTATTCATTCTCTGTCTTTTTCTTTTCTTCTCTCCTACCCTCTCTGTCCCATGTGTGTGCGTGTGTGGTGTGCATGCGTGTGCGTGTGTGTGTGTGTGTGTGTGTGTGTGTGTGTGTGTGTGTGTGTGTGTGATGGAGAAAATAATATACTGTGTTGACAGTATTTCTAAAAGAATAGTCTTGACTCAATTCTATGGACAGCAAAGAGTAGGTAATACTGGGATTATCAATATAGCTAAGATTCATTTTTATTGAGGAGACAGTAAATATTTACTGACCCAATAAATACATGTTGAGTCCCTAAAATATACAAAGAACTGTGTTGTGTTCTGGAAATACCAATGTGAAGAGACAAAATAAAATGAATCCCACTTTCATGGAGCTTACAATAATTTATTTGGAAAGAACAGTCATGAATCAATGTAAATCAATGTGTAGTGGGGGCTAAACATAACATCACCGCATGTTATGTACTACAAAAGAGAAATATGATGCAATGAAAGCATATGATAGGGTGCCTTGACTCAGTCATAACAGTGAAAAAAGTCATGATAAGCAGAGGACTGAAGAGTGGGAGTTACATAGACAGAGCATGAGGGGTATGTGAGAGAGCTCTAAGCACAAGGAATAGCATTACAATGTTACATGCTTGGAAGGAGCAAGTGGAGTCATTGAGCAAGTGAAACAAATCAAGTATATATGGAACATGAACAGGAAGACAAAAGGAATAGCCAGAATAGACTTGAGGGGTAGGTAGAAAGTGATCTATACCAGGGCTCATAGTTGATGTTAAGTCCAGCTTTATTCCTATTATGTGAGAAAAAGTGACTCCACTTGTTATGATCTACTTATATTTATCCAGTATTTTTGCAGAGAAGTTATGTTGTATAATTTCAATTAAAAAGCATGAAAAGCTGGACATGTGTTATGAATGGCATGAATGATGTTCAGGTACGTACGAAGTAGGAAGAAATTTCTATACACAAAGAGAAATAAATTCTTTGATATATGTATCCTGAAGGTGTTGTCTAATTAGTAAACAAAAATATAAATATAATGTACATTTTTGAACAGTTATTGGCAAGGATATGCATTGCAAAGAGAAGAAATCACTAGATACCTGTACTCGATCTCAAAATCACCAAGTATGATATCCAGTTTTAGAGGATGGGAAAGAGGAAATTGACTCCTTAGCCTTTGTCTCCATGACCACAATACAAGAATAGTCAAAAGCCAGGTTGATAATAGATTTTTCTATACCAGATTCTCTGTATAGTTACCAAGAAAACACTTGTAATATCATAGGCTTTTAAAGTACAGGCTGAGCTTCCCTAATCCAAAATTCAAAATGCTCCAAATACATATTTTAAGAATATCATATGAAATTACTTTTAGGTTAGGTATATATGGTGTATATGAAGTGTAAATGAATTTTACATAAATGAGTATTTTTGTTTAGACTTGGATTTCATCAGTAAGATATTGTATTTTATACAAATAGTTCAACATGTGATGAAGTCCAAAATCCAAAATATTTTGGTCACAAGCATTTAAGAGAAGAGATTCCCAACATATTCAACAGTATCTAAAAGGTCATCTGGTCTCCTTTGTTTATTCAATAGATTAAGAAAGAGGCTCCTATTATGCATTAGGTAAAAGAGATCAGTGTTCCCAATACTGATGGAATATTCAGAGATACCATTATAAGGGAGAAGTTGGAGTAAGAAAAAACCTGAGTATGTCAGTGTAAATAATATAAACTTTAGAATCAGAATGTGTGGCTTCTCAGTCTGGAACTTCTGGGGATCTTCGAGTCAATGAATCCCTTAATATCTAAGAATTTGAATTTCCTTAAGTGTAACATAAACCCAAGAAACATATTTTATAGCAATTATACTGACCTTACATTTGTATTTGGCTTCCTCTTTTTTCTCATTTCTATTTTAAATCATGATGATGATGATGATGATGATGATGATGATGATGATGATGATGATGATGATGATGAAGATGTTGATGTCAGTTCTGGAGCTTTATCTAAAGGCCTTGGTAATATTCCTTATCTTTTTTTTTTTTTCCTCAAGGCTAGCGTTTTACCACTAAGAGCCACAGTAGCACTTCTGGCTTTCTGGTGGTTAATTGGAGATAAGACTCTCAAATACTTTCTTGCCTGGGCTCGTTTTGAATCATGATCCTCAGATCTCATAGCCTCCTGAGTAGCTATGATTACAGGCGTGAGCCACCAGAGTCTGGCTAAATTTTATTATTGTTTTATTGTTTGTACATTACCTACTTATTACATGTATTATATGTTGTATAGTGTGTGTGTGTGTGTGTGTGTGTGTGTGTGTGTGTGTGTGTGAGAAAGGGTACAGATTACAACCAGAGGAAGAATCAGGGAGGGTTCCAAACATAAGACATTTTATCTAACAACAAAATTGTTAAAATCATAAAAAATCTTTTATTATCTTAAGGTTACCTTATCATTCCATCATCAATACGTGCCAGTACACAGGGACTATTGCCAAACTGGGAAACACCCAAGCTTTGGTGTTTAGACTTTTATTGAGGCTTTAAACAAAGATATGATTGAGTGATTTATTGCCCATGTTGTTGAAGTTAGTCTTTAGGCTGACTGATACTGTATAGCTCAAAGCCCTCACCCCAAGTTAGTCTTTCTGGTATGGCTAACCCTCACCTAAGTCTTTCAGGTGTGTAATATCATATTGTACTTTTTGAAGAAGTTAAATATAGCAGATATCTTACTGACAAGTACTTTTATTTCAATCTATTACTCTTCGAGTCAGAACATCAAGGCTTATTACAGGATATTTCAGGACAGTGAGCACTGATGATAGGGAATTTGGACAAGATAATAATTACAATTGTTAAGATGTTCTCTATTGTATATATGATAGCCCCCTAACAAGGGCACCTTGTTTAAATTTTGTGATATCCAATGATATAACTGTAAATTAGAGCCCCAATATTGGTTAAGGCCTTTAAGATTTGCCAATTGGTGACTCAGTAGATGCTTAAAAATTAATAAGATATGTATTCAAATGTTTTTTTCTTTCATGCAATTGTTTCTAACGCATTTATAAGATGATTTCTTTGTTGCTTTGTACGTCCCTCCCCCACAGTATAACCCCTGCTTTCACTGTATTTGATATCGGTATAATTTGTGGAGGGGAAGGGGAAAAACAAGTCATTTAACTATGGATACAAGTAGACCCATTGCAACAATGAGAAGTACAAGTCGTTATGTCGAAAACGAACTTTACAACTTTGGTGTGTGTGGGGGAGGGGGAGCGGGGAAGATTGGGTGGGTGGGGGGGCGGGGGGGGATGGGAAGGGATGGGAAGGGGAAACAAAGGAGGAGACTACCATGCTTGATAAGAAATGTACTCATGGGGCTGGGAAGGTGGCCCAGTGGTAGAGTGCTTGCCTTGCATGCATGAGGCCCTGGGTTCGATTCCTCAGCACCATATAAGCAAAAAGCCGGAAGTGGTGCTGTAGCTCAAGTGGTAGAGCGCTAGCCTTGAGCTGAAGAGCTGAGGGACAGCGCCCAGGCCCAGAGTTCAGGCCCCACAACCGGACCCAAAAAAAAAAAAAAAAAAAAAAAAAAAGAAATGTACTCATTATCTTGCCCATGTAATTGTAACCCCTCTGTACAGTATTTTCACAATAAAAAAATAAAAAATAAATTAATTTAGAAGTTGGTTTCTGAGGTCCAAAGCGTACCAGTCATTCTTACTTTCTACTTTTTTGTGTGGCACTGGAATTTGAACTCTGCCCCTCACACTTGGTAAGCAGGCACTCTATTAGTCCTTTTCTGCTTTGGTTATTTTTTAGGTAAGATCTCATATTTCTACCTGGCACCAGCCTCAGCAGAGACCTATCTATGGTCTCCCATGTCACTATGATGACAGGCCCATGCCATCATTCCTGGCTTGTTTATTGAGTCAGTCTTGTTAACTTTTTCTCTTTATTTTTATTTTTAAATTTTATTGTCAAGGTGATGTAGAGAGGGGTTACAGTTACATATGTAAAGTAGTGAGTACATTTCTTGTTGAACATTGTTACCCCCTCCCTCATTTTTCTCCCATTTTCCTTCCCTCCGCCCTCCTCCCCAAGTTGTAAAGTTCGTTTCTTTTTGCCCCCACCAGCCTTAAACTATGGTTAGTCTGATCTCTAACTTCTGAGTAGCTGGGATCACAGGCATGTACCACTATACCCAACCTCCTTTTAACCTTTTTGCCATATAAATTGCCTTGTAGTTTGTGAGTTTTTAATTGGGATAAAATCATTGACTTCTGCTACATGTAGTTTGAACATTTTTCCCCATTTCAAAGTTTCTCATAATTATTGGGCATATTTTAAGAGGAGGGAATCCTCTGTACCCTGCTCATATTTTTAAATTTCTTCCTTAAAAGAGTTAAGAGGCTCTCTGTGGCGATTGTCACTTACTGATAGTCCCTGGGCTTGAATTAGGTTTAATTTGTCCTCTTGGCATGTTGACAAGTCATACCATTAAGTTGAATCCAGAGTCTTTGTTAGTTCTTTTTATAGTTGTCCAAAAGAGTGATTATTTCCTCTGAATATGTATTTTGTCTGTCTGTCTGTCTGATGGGAGTCTCACTATGTTGCCCAAGGGTTTTGACTTTGCCTCAGCCTTTCCTACAGACTGTTGAGCCACCACATCATGTACTCTGAACATCTAAAAGAGTGCAAGTAAAGAACTCTGGACTGCCTATACAAGGGCTTGGGCCACAGGTATATAAAAAAGACATTACAAAGTCCTAATAAGCCATCTGATTTTTGAAGTATGGACTTCAATATACTAAATGGTAACTATTTTTCACACATTCAACAACCCAATGTGCTTTGGATATCAAGATTGATGATGCCAGACATGCAATAAGAAATACAATCAAAGTTAGTACTAAAATAATGAGGGTTTTTTTTTTTTGGAATGAATAGAATGGCTTTCAAGTCAGAAATGGCTTGAATGAAGGAAGCAGAGAGTGATTTTAATTTTTATTGTTCTTAAATGGTAGAACCAACTTGATGTTTCCTATGCTGGCTATGGTTTGCATAGTTTGAAGCTGCCGGCCAATACCTTGGACGAGAGCACCTAGGCCTTCTTATCTAATTGCTCTGATGTAGGACAAACAGGGAAGTCAAAGGGTAGGGTATGGTTTGAAAGCTGGCATTAGTTATACATAAAAAAAATGTAGTCAGGCTCTTTATTATAATTTTCCTCTCTAAAAAAATATTTCAGTGCCAACAGAAGAAGACTACAAGATGAATAATAGGGCTAAAATGAAAAAAGGAAACATTTTCTTTTATAAAGAAACTACAAATGTTTAACTATCAATATTAATAATCTCAGATTTCTTATTAAGTTTATCAGTCTTTTTTTTTGCTATTGTAGGGACGATGAAGAAGTAGTTGTGATATTCATTTCCTTTCCTTTGTATAATTTTATTTTTAGGAGCTCTGATGTTATGCTTTATTTTGCAAGTATATAGTTTTAGTTCTATATTTCTTATCTTTCTCCCTTGGGACAAAAACATTTATTTTGTACATCAGCTCCTTCATCTGTAAATTTATTCACTCAAAAGGGTTTTTGAAATGTGTTTCTGATGAGAAATACACTGAATTAGTTGCTTAAGGTTCAAAATTGAGTAAGGCCAGGCACTGGTGGCCCATATCTGTAATCTTAGCTACTCAGGAGGCTGAAATCTGAGGATCATCGTTTGAAACCAGACTGAGTAGGTAAATCTGAGAGATTTTAAAAAAAAAAGCAGTTAACCAGAAAAAACCTGGAAATGAAGGTATAGCTCAATTGTTAGAGTATCATTCTTGAGGAGAGAAAGCTAAGGGACAGTACCCAGGCTCTGAATTCAAGCCCAGTACTGACATGCAAAATAATCCTGAGTAAGTCATGCTCCCTGCTCTTAAATAGCTACTCTTTGTTAGAGGACATGTAGCTCTGTGTGTGTGTGTGTGTGTGTGTGTGTGTGTGTGTGTGTGTGTGTGTGTGTGTGTGTGTGTGTGTGTATGTGTGTGTGCACGTGTGTGTGATTATAGTATGATACAGTCATTGCTATAGTGTTGTGTACATATTGCTTAGAATAATAGGGATAATACCTTTATGGTCTCTCTTACAAGGAAGGGAATAAATCAAGAATACCCATGTGAAAGTACTTTGAGATGTACAAAGCAAAACAAAATCATAAATAGTTACTCTGCTTTCTTGTTTCTAAATTTCTTTGTGTTGAACTTAAGTACTTAGCGCTTATGGTTCTCTTAAAATGTATTTTTGGAACTTTGCAATGACTCCGGGGCTGTGTTTGTTATATATTTCTAATTAAGATTCATTTTTAGTTTCCAATGGTCTTAATTCTCCAGATTAAGGAACTGTGTGTTCCTCTTACCACAATGGCTGAGTGCTGCTGGCACAAATGACACAACTATGCAGATTGTTAATACTATAAAATTATGGTTTCCGTAGATGTCAGTTGAACCTTTAGAGCACCATTTATTTAATTCTTTTATATGTTCTTAATTATTCCCTTTTCCTGTTTACCCTGGCTGCATGTTTTTCATGGCCACTTCTCCATGAGTTCTCCCTGATCTTATCCCTGCCAGTGTTGCCTGCCTTCCCTTTCCACCCCTCTCCCAGCATTCTCTGAGACATGATTAAATGGCATCACTCACTATTGGATGGATTGTGCTACTTTGAGTTTATTTACCTCTGTACATGCTGAAACACATTATTCCAAAACAAACTAATTCTTCCCCCCTCAAGACTTAGCAAATAGCCTTCTTTGGTGTAGCCAGACATTCTATCCTATTCACCACCACTAATTGTGGTGTTTCATGCTGTATTGTTCTTGTTTATTTTCATAGCTATCTCTTCTAATACACTGTGAAGACTCAAAGAACAGGACCTATTTAATTTATTTTTGAATCCCCAGCACTGACTATAGTACTGGCACAAACATAAATATTTATTGAGGAGGAAAGAGAAAGGAGCAAAATAAACATCAGAATTATACAGGTTCTTGGAGAACATAAACTACTTTTTCTTTATTACTTTCCAACTTTAGAGCTAATTTCCAGTGACATACTCCTGTTTCCCTTTTCGCTTAACCTTTAGGAAAATTTCTTTTCATTTAATAGATACATGCTGAAAAATTTTAAAAAGAACTTCAACAAAGACAGCTGTCTAACAGCTGTACACCATCTGTGCTTCTAGGCCTTGGTAAAAACATCTGGATACTTGAGAATAGAAGCTCTGTACTAAAGGAGTTTCCCAAGCAGATGGTGATTAGTATTCTACCAATATGCTTTGCATTGTCCCATTTTGACATGATAGTTTATATGATTTGTCCCTCTAAATTATAAAGTTTCTTTTTGCTTATACACCTCAATAAAGGTAAAACCTAAAACATAACAAAACTCCAAATGTTTAGCATGTTGCTATGTTTTCCCCATGAAAATTGCTTTTGTAGTAAAAGATAATATCACAAAAATTGCATGATTAACCTTACTGAATACATACATGTGTAACCACACATTTCTGCTGTTAGGCAACAACTTACACTACATATGAATTCTCTATTTAAACAGAATAATCAAATAAACAACTTATCCTTTCTTTCCTTGACTTGGAATGACCTCAGGGACCATTTTTTTCATTTAATGAAAGACAACAAATACAGTATAAAAACTTGGTTCCTTGTGTCAAGATAGATGCAACATTGTCTAGTTGTACTTAACTTTTTGAGATCAAATTCATTTAAATTGATTTGCAGAGCCCAATGTTCAAAACTGTCTTAACAATTGCCCTGAGTAGAGCTCTTTTCTCTGTATCTTCCTCTTTTTCTCACACTCAAACACACACAATATTTCAAATGTTTTTCCTTTAATAAAACTGTAAACAGCTGTCAGTAATAATAGCATCTCCTCTCTCTCTCTCTCTCTCTCTCTCTCTCTCTCTCTCTCTCTCTCTCCTCTACTACTGAGTCACCTTCCCTGCCCAACATTTCAATTTTTCAAACTTTGTTCAGATACCATACATATACCTCAAGTTTCAGATCTTTGGTCTCACTAATAACTTAAAAGTACCTGAATTTGTGAATTTGGTCATTACAAATGTTTGAATGTATTCCCCACACAACCCCCCCCCCCGCCCCATGTTTTGGAAATTTAATCTCCAATGCAATGATGTTGGGAAGTGGGGCTTGGTGGACAGCGTTTAGGTCCTGAAGGAGCATGTTTAAGAATGGATTACTGCCAAATATGAATGTGCTTGAGGCAGCATGGTCAGTCTCATGCTCTCCTTTATGTGCTTTCTTACTCTTCTACATTCTGCCACAGAATACTGCAAAGATCTTCAACAGATTTCAGCCTGTCAATCTTGGACTTTTAATCTTCCAAAACTGTAACAAATAACTTCTTTTCTTTATAAATTAGCTATCTGAAGAAAAAAAATATAAGACAAGGCAAGGCAAGAAAAGAAGAGAAAAATAAAGATTAAGGGGAGCCTTTGCTGTGGGCTAGTGGCTCAAGCTTGTAATTCTAACTTACTCAGGAGACTGAGATCTGAGGATCCTAGTTCAAAGTGGTAAAGTATCAGCCTTGATCATAAATGTTCAAGGAGAGCATGAAGCTCCGAGTTCAAGCTCCGGTACAGACACAATAAATAAATAAATGAATAAATATCAAGCTGGGCTGTGATGTTCTTTTTAAGCCACACAAACAATTCTAAAAGAATAAGTTACATACATTAACTTAACTTTGATATTAGCAACAGAACTTGATAGCAGTTTAAATTTCAGTATTGAGATCTTGATGTATGCAGTAAGTGACTATTTGTAAAGATAGTTCATAAGCCAGCAAGTGGTTACCAAAACAAGACAGTCTGGCAGTAGTGGCTAATGCCTAGCTTTTCACAACACATATATTTTTCTGTGTGCCCAGTGAAGTTTTTCAATACAGTTTTTATTGCTGTACAATAATTGCAATAAAATACACAAAACAATCACCAGCTGAACTGTTTGAATAGGTAAATCCATAAAGTCACTCAATCATCACTACTATTCATTTTCAAGGATTTTTGTTTTGTAAAACAAATTGATTAAACATACTTGGTGAAGCCAGGCACTGGTGACTTTCACCTGTAATCCTAGCTACTCAAGAGGCTGAGATTTGTGGATAGTGGTTTGAAGCCACCTTGGGCAGGAAAGTCTGTGAAACTCTTTATCTCCAATAACCATAAAAAAAAGCAGAGGTGAAGCTGTGGCTCAACTGGTAGAGCACCAACTTTGAGCAAAAAAATGCTCAGGAATAGTGGCCAGGCCCTGAGTTCAAGCCTCAATATGGCATGCATGTGCATGCACATGTTTGTGTGTATGCTATAACTGTATTGTTGAGATATAGGGTCCTACTCTTTAATTTTAAAGCTTTGCAGGTATGTGTGTTGCAATTTGGTTTTAAGTAACTTGCTATACATCGAGTACAGAAAGCTTGCTGTTATTATAAATGTAAACATTAAAAGGGAATGTGACAACAGTAGGCTGAAATTCGCCAAGTCTTTTTGAAAATGAGTCAATATGAGTTCAGCTAAATTTGGGAGGCTTTCAAATCACTCCACCTGAACTACAGTTATGAATATATAACTACTTTAAAATATATTTTTTCTATAGTATTAACTATTGGGATACGTCTTGCTTTTTATGTTTCTTTTTCCTTTGATACGGTAGTGTACATGCTAGAGATATGATTCTATGAAATTTTTGTACTTATTTCATTCCAATTTGATTTATTTTAATTGTTGATAATTCCATTGTCAAACAGCACACATTACTCATTTTATTGTATGTGTATTAAAGTATTCAACTTGCATTCCTCCATTACTCCCCCCATTACATCTTACCTTGTTTATCACATTCACAGAAATAATTGTATTCTGTTACTTTCTTTTTTTTTCTGTTACTTTCTTAAAAAAAATAACTTTCTTCACTGAAATATAAGCCCTACAAGGGCATAAACCTTATCTGTCTTATTCATGGTAGATCCCAAGTTAACAGAATAGTGCCATGCATAAAATAGGAACTTGAATATTTGCTAAATGGATAAAGACCCTTTATCCACAGGCTGGGTTTTCTGGAAATTACACTAAGTCTATTCTGGTGTTGGAAATGGTTTGTGTGGAGCTGTTTTGCACTTTTCCACTGTCCAAAATCAGGTATTTGGATGTACAATGTTGGTAATTTTCCAATTTTTATTATATGTCACAATGGTCTATCTTCTCTTATGCTTTCAATGATGATAAGTTTTCTAAACCATAATGACAAGAACTGGCACATTCATGGGAGAATGTTGTCACAATTAAAATTTTGTGGCTATATTTAAGAATAAATGATGACCATCACAGATGGTTGTTTACTAAAATGTATGTAGGTGCTTGGTGCCTAGTTTCATCCAGTGATTTGCCATAACTTAATTACATAACTGATGGAATCACAAATGGAAACACCTGAGACATAGCATCTGCTTCTGAAGCCATCATAAAAGTGATCATTATAGCATTTTTCTCCCCAAGATCTGGTGAAGGTTGCCTACTTACCTTGGCCTGTCCTTTCTTCAATGCTCATTAGTCATGTTTCATTTTTACCCCTCACCCTAACTTTAATGATTTTTCAAAAAATAATTTCATCACTTATATGTGGGTGTTAACATCAAAGCACTTTTCCCTTTTCATATTTCCTAAAAGCATATCTTTTTTTTTGCAGAACATTTTAGTTTGCAATGACCCTGTTTTGTGGTTTGGCATTACTTTATTTTCTATATTCAACAGTACTGCCTAATGTATTTTGGGCAGGCATTTCAATCAGGTTTTTTTGTTTTTTGTTTTCTTACTGACAATAAAAGGCATGTATTTCCATTAGTCTCAATATTCCAGGTCCTTTTATCCCTGTATTATTTCTTCCTTCTTCCTGTCATTTGTCTTTCTTCTTCCCAAAGCATTTTTTCTGTTTTTCTTAAAAATACCTTTTTCTATTGTGGCATACAAAAAACTGAAATGGACAAAGTGATTCCTATTGGTAAATGACTTCCTGAATTTACTGCATTTTAATTGCACTATTCAAAGACAGAATGGTTCTTTTTTTCTTCCCAAACACAAAAAGCTGTTCATGACCACACCTGCTAATAAAAGCTTTGTAATTTTTGGCCCTGTGGAAGCACAAAGCAGAGTTCATCAAAAATTTTATGTTTTTTTGAATGTCAAAATACAGTCTGTAGAAAAGGTAATGATTTATTAGGTAAGCCAACCACAAGTTGCCTATGTTATTATTATGGCTGTTGAAGCTCAAAGTAAAAAAAAAAATCCTAGAAGCTGCAGGTAGGAGGGTTGACAAATTCCTGCATAAACCTCAAAATATTAAACTTTCATAAACATTCTCATTGCTATCATATGATTGCCTTTGAAATAAAATTGGGAAGGAATTAATGAAAGTAATACTTGTATAACAACATAATGGATTTCTAGCCAGCCACTTGAAATATAAATAGTGTAATGCCTTGGATGCATCTTTTAGGTAACTTATGAAATCACTTGATATGAAGTAAATCTGTAGAAATGACTAGGTGTTTAACTGATATTTGGTGAAATACAGTGTTTTCTACATATCAGCCTGTGCTAGAATTCATCCTGTGAGACCTTGTATCTATATTTTTAAGGCAGTGTTTCCTAAACTCTGTTTTTGGAAACCTAGTATAGCAACAGGCATGAAAAGTTTGGTTTGAAAGAAGCAAATGGTTCCATAGCCAAAGAAACATAGCCAAACTCTCATTCCCCTTTTAAACCCTTGTGCAATACATTAACATACCAATGGCTGTAAAAATACCTGTTGTGGTCCTAGTCTTGATGTGGACACTAGTGGGTTGGGACAAATGGAGAGGGCATAGGAGAGTGAATATGGTCAAAATACTTTTGATGTACTTGTGGGAAAATGGAACAATGAAGCTTGTTGAGATTGGCTTGGAAAGAGGATAGGGAAATGAGGAAGAGTGATGGAGGGAGTGAGTCTGATCAAGGTACATCATGTGTTTAAATAGACTTGTTAAAATGAAATCCTTTTGGACAAATTGATGCTAATTAAGTATGGGAAGAGGCTAGCACTCTACCACTTGAGCCACAGCGCCACTTCAGGCTCTTTTATTTTTGCTTATGTGGTGCTAAGGAATCGAACCCAGGGCCTCATGCATGCAAGGCAAGCGCTCTATCACTTAGCCACCTTCCCAGCCCCTGAGTTACTAATTTTTTGGGGGGAAACACTTTAGAAAATTCTATTTTGGGATATTTCCCTAAATCTACTAGCTGTATATGCCATTCACTTAATACTCTAATTGAAAACATACCATATCTTCACTTTGAGATATTTGACAATATGGCTGGTGTATGTCAATAAGAAACTGGGAAAATAAATTCTAGATAAAGTCTAAAGGTGAGTACATAGTTGAATCAAAGCCACAGTCAGAGTTGTAGCCGAGTCCAGTTCTGGATTCCTTTATATTTAATCCTGGGTGCTGACACATAAATACTGGTTTAATGCCATGAAACTTGTCTAGATTTTACTTTTTAATTATTCCACAAGATGATACTTTTTTAATTGTCTTGAAAAGCAAAGGAATTACCTGGCATTAGTTCAGAGACTCATAAACTAGGTAAATAAATGAAATAAGGATACAGGTTGACTCATTGTAACAAAGATGGCTACAAGACACTATGTTGAAAACGAACTTTACACCTTTGAGAGGGGGAGAGGGGAGTTGGGGAGATGGGGAGGGAAGGGATGGTAGGGGGAAAACAAAGTAGGTGGTAACAATGCTCCATAGGAAATGTACTCATTACCTTACTCATGTAACTGTAACCCCTCTGTACAGTATCTTTACAATAAAAATATATATTATAAAGGAAAAAACAGTAAAAAATTAAGTTCCCACACTTATGCATAGCTTTTTAAAAAAGATGATGTTTATACTCTCAACTTCCACCCAGTCTCTAATATTCTATAGTGAGTTGTCCATGTGACAAGTAGCTCAGTCAAAATCAATGCCTAGAGTTCAGTGTCTGTCCTTGTGATTTATAAATAGTCTTGGAGATACTCCCCAGGAGATGCACATCTTTTAGAGCAGAGAGGTCATTCAAATAAATTAGTGGTGTGTAGGGAATTAATTGTCCCCTTTCTTATACTCTTTTGAATTGTGCTATTATAAGACCAAGTGCAATATGAATTCCAGATGTTATTTGTAATTAAACTCTCAGGAGGACCTGAAAGCTCAGGAACTGATCCCAATATGATCTTAGCATTCCACCATTATGCTGACCTTTTCATTTTACAGCTTGACAATGGTGACAGGTTTCAGACATTGTAAGATGTTTGATTCCTTTGAGACTCCTCTTTGAACTCACTGTTTTCTCTGGCACAATGACTCTACACTATAAAGAAGATCTCTCATTTTTGGCAGCTGCACATCTCTCATGTTGAATATGACTTTTCCCTATGCTAACAGGCTCTCTGTATTACTCTTGTTACAATATGCTTACTCATGTGTAATTTCTTGGTGAAACTCTTTTATACACTATAGTAGAGAATGCTACCTTGTACTTAGTGTGGCCAGGCTCTCCTCATGTTAGTTGTCAGGCTTACCTGCCATTAGAAGACTATATGACAAGTAATTCAATAACCTGCTGCATTATATTTCTGTAGTTGATCCCTTTCATTTGCCCTTTGCTGCCTATTTTTCTAGTTTGGTGCTTAAGTGATTATTCCCTTCACACTGACCTTTAGAGTCTCATAATTCTCATTTGGATTTAGTTTTTCACCAACTCAGATTAATCTTCTTCAAAGTGGCATTTTGTGAGTCTAATTTCTAGAGAGTATTCACAACAACAATAAAAATTAAATGCAAGCTGGGTGAAGTGGTACACATCTGTAATCCTAGCACTAGGAAGTTGGAAGTCAGCTTTGGTTACATAGAGAGGTCAAAGCATCTTGGACTATATAGCAAGACCAGAAAACCCAAAGGTTGGGGTTGCTGCTCAGTAAAAGAGTGATTACCTGTCATATGTGAAGCTCTGAGTTCCACTTGTAATGACACAAAAAATTAGCCACATTAATATAAATGTTTCAAAATCCCTCCTATACACAAATAGGAAGATATTTAAAAGTTAAATCTAGCTAGGCATCAGTGGTTCACACCTGTGTCCCTGGCTACTCAGGAGGCTGAGACCTGGAGGATCATCAGCTATGGCAGAAAAGTCTTTTGAGACTCCATCTCCAAAACAACTAGCAAAAAGGAAGGCTGAAGGTGTGGCTAAAGTGTTAGTGTGAAAACTGAGTGAACTCCAGTGCCACCAAAAAAGGGAAAAGAAAACATGTTTATAAACCAAATCAATCAACATTTTAAATAAGATGCACCGCAACTTATATTTTGTGTCACACCATCTCAATCTTATTAAGTTGTTGAATTTCAATTTAGCTGTTTTTAATAGTATAATAACAGGCAGAAAATTACTTTTGTTTGTAAGTAATGGGTCTCAATGGCTTCAAAGCCACTTACCAGGACACTTCAGACATTTTCATTTCTGTGCTTGTATTCATCATCTATCCTACCCTCTTGGGAAAAAAATGCATTTATCTCATGTGGTGGGGGGGAGATGCATACAGTGCTAACACTGGGGCTTGAATTCAGGGCTTCCCTATCTCATTTGGCTTTTTCTCTCAAGGCTGAGGCTTTCCCACTTGAGCCATATGCCCACTTCTGGATTTTTTTGGTGGTTAATTGGAGGTAAGGGTTACATAGACTTTCCTGTCTGGTCTGGCTTTGAACCATAATCCTCAGATCTAAGCTTCCTGAGTATCTAGGACTATAAGCCTGAGCCACTGGTTCCCAGCTCCCCTTTATTTTTTAACCTACACTCATACTTGAACCTCCCCAAATTCTATAACTCAGGATCTAGAACTTTCTACCCTAAATCCAACCATTTTCAAGAATCTCCTGAAATCTGCATGTTCATTTTACTACATACAATAATTGAAAGATCTACAACTTTGGTGCGGGAGGGTGGGAGGTTTGGTTGGGGAGGAGAGGATGGGAAATGGGAAGGGATGGGAAGGGGAAACAAAGGAGGAGGCTACAATGCTTGATAAGAAATGTACTCATCATCTTGCCCATGTAATTGTAACCCCTCTGTACAGTATTTTCACAATAAAAAAATAATTGAAAGATCATTTAACTTTTGCCTCCCTTGATATAGAATTACTGGGTTTAAAATTATTGTCACACTGCATTATAAGAGTAATACATGATTTCCTTTTGAAAATATTCTGTTCACTAATTATCTATATATATTTTTAAAAATTATTATGAAAATACCGTACAGAGGAGTTACTTATGATTATCCATGTATTTTTCCCCTTAATTTTTGAGGGAGGAGCTCAAACATAAAAATGTATGCTAACAGTGCAAACCTATGGGCCAGGGAGAGTGAAGGTAGACAGAGATAGCCAACTCTAACATCAAGAATCAGCAATCGTTTGAGCTGGGGAGCATGACTAACAATAATGATGTACTGAATTCAAACTCCAGTACTACAGAAAAGTTATTAGCTAGATGGTAACATAATGTTTTCAAAAAGGGATCATTAAGCCAGGCACCAGTGGCTCACACCTGTATTCCTAGCTACTCTGGAGGCTGAGATATGAGGATCGTGGTTCAAAGCCAGCCCAGGCAAGTCTGTGGGACTCTCATCTTCAGTTAATCACCAAGAAGGTAGAAGCAGAACTGTGGCTCAAGGAGTAGAGCTCAGGGACAGTACCCAGGTCCTGAGTTTGAGTCCCTGTACTGGCGCGCGCGCGCGCGCGCGCGCGCACACACACACACACACACGCACACACACACACACACACACACACACACACACACACACACACACACACACACACACACACACACACAGATTGACAGCTAGTATTGGAGAGCAACATGAACCAACTGCTTAATAGCTTAATCGCTTTCTACCATTGTTTCCTAAATGCTGATACATTATGGTAACAAGTACTATAAAAAAAAGAAGAAGAAGAGAGATGGGATAGCTTTTAGCCTGCTCATTATTTATTGCTTTCCTTTCCCTAAAGTCTTCAATAGCCATTCTCTGTAGTTACAATAAGTTCCTACCTCCCTTTCATTAACCTCAACATCCTGCCTTCCTCTGGTTTGATGTTCCTATGAATTCAAGTGCAGTCTGGCACATTGGTCCTTTCCTTTTTGTCCCTCAAACTTGCCAAGCTTGTTCCTAATTTAAGCTTTGTCCATGTTCTATTTTATTCCAGGAAAACGCATGCTTACACCCCTTTCAGGTTTTGGCTCATATGCTACCTCTTCAGAGGTCTCCAAACCCATTATTTTCTCTGTCCATTTCATTCATAGAAATTACCATGCTTAATTAAGTTTCTTATTTATTGTCTGTCTGTCCTCCACTGGAATGAAAGGAGGGTTCTTTCTTGTTTTACTTTGTGTCTCCAAAACATAGAACAGTGCCTGGCATATGGCAGGCACTCAATTCAATCACATTTGTTACATAGACTAATAAAATAATAGAAACGTTGAAAAGAATATAGATGTGCATGTCTGTGTAAATTATGATATTAAACTCAATGTAATATTTTTATTTCAAAACCTCTCAACATTTTTTTATATTAGGGAAAGTTCAAGAATCAATTGCCAAACCATTTATGCTGCTATAGTAAAATCCTGTTGACTGAGTAACTTGTAAAAGAGAAAAAATTCTTTTTCCATAGTTCTGGAGTCCAGAACATCTTAAGATCCTGGTATAGTAGGTTCAGATCTAGATGAAGGCTGCTGTCCTATTTCAAGATGATACTTGCTGCTTTATATCCTGTAAGTGAGGAGTTCTTTGTCCTTACATAGCAGAAGACAAAAAGTAAAGAATGGCAAATATTGCATGATGGAGTTCTTTTTTTGGTGGTGTTCTTGGGGCTTGAACTAAGAGGCTAGGCACAGTCACTGAGCTTTTGTGCTCAAGGCTAGTTCTCTACCACGTAAGCCGCAGCTCCACTTTCAGGTTTTTGTTGGTTAATTGGAGAATCTCACAGTCTTTCCTGCCCAGAGCTCAGCCTGCTGAGTAGCTACGATTACAGGCATGAGCCACCCACACCTGGCTTGCTTGGAGCACACTTTTATAAAAGAATCATATTCAGGCAGAAAGAATACCTGGGGCATAATCACTTATTAAAGACCCCATCTCTTAGTACCATCACATTGACCATATGAACTATGGAGAGGACAATTTTAAAGAATAGCAGCACTAATGTGTTATGTCATCGGGATATAGATGTGGATAATTAAAGGAATTTAGTGTGAGAATGGGGATGTCAGTGACCTTTTTCTTGAATTTAATCATGTATATTGTTTGCAAAATAAAAATAATCAGATACCACATGTAGGAGTTTAATTGACCAAAAGATATATTAATGCATTAACTGTGTTACTATTAAGAATAGTGCAGAAAATCAGCAAGGAAGTTTCAAAAATTCTTATTAGAGTGCCAAATTTTGTCTTGGAGGATATAGAGAATTTGAAGAGTTTTAGGAGAGTTGGTACACTGTATTATTGAAGAAATACTCAAGGAAATTAGATTCTTTTGGTACAATAATTATGCTAATTTGAGACAAAAGGAGCTTTTGGCATGTCCTATCTATATGAGCTTTTAGCAACAAATGGTATTTTTTTTGAGGCGGTACCAGAGTTTGTACTTTGGACCTCATGCTTGCTAGGCAGATGCTCCACCTCTTTGAGCCACTCTAACAGCCCTACAAGTGATGTAGATAATCCAAGTGTGCCTTCACTAAGCTTAGTCCTACCTCAAGGTAGGAAAAAGGAGTAAATTTTTCACAGGGTTCTTTCAGGCTTGTTATTCACTTTGCCTATCTTTTTAATATATATATATATATATATATATATATATATATATATATATATATATATATACACTTGATAGAATATATATACTTGATAGAATTTTATTCATCCACTAGAAAGAATATTGCATCATTGCAAAAAAAATGGAAGACCTAGAAAAAAATGTGCTGTGAAGTAAGTCAGGCCCAGAGAGACAAAGATTACATGTTTTTTCTTATATGGAAACTAGAATTCCTTTTTAAATATATATGATATGAGTGATATGTAAGTGTACACAAATGCAATAACTGAAATATGGTAGGCTCAAGGGAGAAATCAGTGTCATCCCTTAGTAAAGCAAAGTCAAAGTTCAACACAATAAACAGGTACTCGAAAGTGGTAGGGTAAGGTTGAAAGAGTTGGGATAGGGTTAAGGGGAGGGGGAGATGAATGAAGAGAAGGGGGAAGGAGAATGTAGTAAAAATTCAATGCTTGTTTTCTCTCTAATATTTCATGAGAAAGAGGCTGGATTTTTAGTGCCTTAAGTAAATGAAGTAATTGGAGGTTGCATATTACCACACAACTTTGTAATTATGTAAGATGCTCTCTGCAAACTACTTATTTGTGCTTCAGTAGAGATGACAAAAGGGGTTAGAATACCTTCTCCATTTGAAAGAATTGCCTACTTGTTATCTTAAAGCTTGGTTGTAACCTAGGGGTCGAAAGCATTTCTTCTTTAAAATATTTTTATTATCCTTAATAATTGTACAAAGGAGATGCCATTCAACAAAGCAGTTTATGAATACAATGCAACTTGATCAGTGTCACACCTTTCAACATTCTTACTCATCCCTCCCAACCTACCCATTCTCCCACTTTTCTTAATTTTGTAGGATGTACATTGAATTTTTTACTGCATTCTTTTTTTAAAAAAAATATAGTGTTAAGGATGAAACCTAGGGCCCCACTGCATGCTACTCAAACACAATACCACTGAACTAACACTTGTATCCCTGCTTCTCTGACCTTAGAAGAAAATGCTTTTATATATAACCTGAATTTATTTATTTGCATAACTTGTGCACTAAGTACCTAATTTGTACAAGAGTAGTAATTATAAAGTTATGGATACAAAGATACATATTATAAGGGAAAACAAAAAATAACCCTTACAGGAACTTAGAGGCTGTTAAGCTTGATTTAATTAAAAGTTATGACAAAAGAATGATACCCACTTTAAAAAAAGGTAGAACTTCCTTAAACAATTGCAGAAATCCTTCAACTCCAAATTTGTTAGTTGTAAAATTTGTCAGTTTTATTGTTTCTGGAGATTTAAGTTTTAGCATGCTATCCTCTAGATTTTCTTCTTTATTTTAAATATTGTTTTTGTATTTTTGATGTTTGCAACATTGTGGTATGCAGTAAATGTGGACAGTACAAAGTGAAGGCGAAAATGGGTCTCTTCTCACATACTAGCCATTTTTTAGTAAATGTCCTTATTTAACACAATTCTCTAACACAGTCAAAATACTATGGGTAAAGACATAAATAACAGGTTAGCATATTTATTTTCTTTCTTCATTTACTTACTTATATTTCAACAATACCACTTGAGTGAGACATGCTCCTCAGCCTTTTTTCCATTGCTTTTTTTTTTTAGATAGAATCAGGACTGGCCTTAAACCTCAGTCTTCCTTTCTTTGCCTCCCGAGTAGGTCAGATTACAGGTAGGACCACCACTCTTGACTAATAACTGGTTGTCTTTATCCTTCTTTATATGACCATTTCCCTTTGTGTCAAGAGGCCCCATACCTCTTGTTTTACCATACACAAAATTTCTTGAGCCAAAATTTGGGAGAAAAATCGGTTTCAATCTATCTTGCCTTTCTCTGCATTAGCTGGGTCAGTCTGTTGCATTATTTGAAATTGTGACACATCCCTTTTAAGGAAAAAGGGTAAGAGAAGTAAAATAAAATAAGAAAAAAGTGGATTATAGTGACTTTTGTCCTACCCTTTCATCATTATTACGTATTAAGAACAGATCTATGGCCTGAGTTTTGACACAATTGAGATGGAAAACAAGGAGAAGGAATAAAAAAAAGTGCTGAATATTTTCATATCCATTCAAAGGCTCTGGAAAAAAATCTTACTGATTGCGATCAGTATTTTCTAACTTCTGAAAACCCCAGTGGAGTTTTTTGTTGTTGTTGTTGGTCCTGGGACTTGAACTCTGGGCCAGGATGCTGTCCCTCAGCTCTTCAGCTCAAGGCTAGTGCTCTAGCACTTGAGCCACAGCCCCACTTCTGGTTTTCTAGTGGTTTATTGGAGATAAGAGTCTCACAGGCTTTCCTGCCCGGGCTGGCTCTGAACCGCAATCCTCAGATCTCAGTCTCCTGAGTAGCTAGGATTACAGGCATGAGCCAATGGCACCTGGCTCCCAATGGAGTTTTAATTAGCCCTTCTTATAGAAGTGGTGGGAAGTGAGTTTTCCTAATGCCACTACTGCACTGCTCTTCTAGTGCAGATCAGAGTATTATACTCAGAAGCTCGGTAAGATTTTTATACCTGGGCAGACTTACTATTCTTTTATTCGTGTGTGTGTGTGTGTGTTTGTGTGTGTGTGTGTGTGTGTGTGTGTGTGTGTGTGTGTGTTTGTGTGTGTGTGTGTGTGTGTGTGTATTTGCATTGGTACTGGGATTTGAACTCAGAACCTCTGGCTATTGCTAGACTTTTAAGGCTCTACCACTTGAGACACTCCTCTACTTCCTGGTTTTTGCTGGTTAATTGGAGATTAGAATCTCTCAGGTTTGTCTGCCTGGGCTGGCTTTGAATCACAATCTGCAAATCTCAGCCTTGTGAGTTGCTAGGATTAATCATGAGCCACCAGCCCCTGGCTACACTCATCATTTCTTTTATTTCACAAATCTTAGCTTTGAGAAGTATTGGGGAAGAATGCATTTGCCTACCAAATTGTCACAAGCAGAATCTCTGGGCCAATAAAAGGCCCTATCCCACAACCATTTGGGGTTGGATTTCTGCAAACATCGGCTATCACTTGCATATGTTCCCTCTCTGTAGACATTTGTTTAGAACACTCCACATCTGCTTTTGTGTCCAAGTCCCACAAGTTCAATTTATTCAATTCTATATAAAAATGGCATGAAAGGAGGATGATGAAACCTGCTATAATAATGACCAATGAGTTCTTTCCCACCACCACCTGACATAATTGGCATCAGCTATAGCAAACTTGCACTCGTCATTTCCCAGGAGTGACCTCAACACAAGCACGTTTCTCCTCTTTAGGCTTAAGTTTGATTCTCATGGAATGTGTAATTAAAGTCTTGATGAGTTGAGAAGAAGGAAATTAGGGAAAGGAAAATAAGTAATTATCACCAGTTGGTAAACTCATAAACTTGTTTCTCTTCATGGGACTCATAAAATAGCATGCAGAGTGTATTCAACTCTAGTTTTCTCTAAAAAACTCCAGACATATTCAAGCATGTTCATGTATTGAGGTAGCTTTCGTTCAAACTTAGTTAAACAAGAAAATTCAGTTTGCATCTTTCATTTGAGACAGCTGTTGTTTCTATAACAGTTTGTAGATAACTTTTCACATCTAGTGTTTTTTTATACAGTTGGTTGTAGAATTGGTTTTCATTGCTGGGAATTGAACCCAGAGCCTTGTGCATGCTACGCAAGTACCCTATCACTGAGCCACCCCCCCCCCAACAGATTTTATACATTCAGTTCTCTGAAAACAAGGGCTTAGAGAGAAACATAATTTATGAACGTTGTACTTTGGACACATTTCATTGTGTTAATTTCATCAGTGATTCAAAAGAAAAAAGAACAGAAAGGGACTACATGTAATAGACCACAACAAAATAGGAATATACCCCATGCCTTGACTTCCTACTATTAAGAAGAAATGTAGATTTGCTAGTAAGTTACCAAATCATCTACTTCCAGGAATACTTGTGGGATTCTGGTACCTGGGAAATCCTCAGAAACATTTATGTAATTGAATTTTGGGATTTACTGAAAGAAAATCTTTGTCTCATCAGATTCCAGGAAATGTGTTTTGGAATTTCCATTAGTACCAGGCCCAAACTTTATTGCTTTCTTCCTCTGTCTTAACTAATAAACTTTATTGCAAAATTTAAGGAAGACAGCAGAAACGTTTTTCCTTTGTTAGATGGACAGAGACTAAAGTACCATATTCTGATGATGATGATGATGATGATGATGACAATAACAATGATGATGATGACTATAGAGAGTTGGGTACTTTTTGACAGCTGGATTGATTAATGTGAAAGTCACTCTGTGGACTAAGGCATTGCAACCATCATTATTGCTGTTTACGAAGAGACCCAGTCTGGAAATAATGCAAATACTTCCCTAGCACCAATGAACAAAGTTCTGAAGTACATCTATCCCTCACAGGCCTGTGCTACCCACACTAGATATTTGGACAAGTATTGTTTACAAAATATTGGGAGAATTTATAAAGGAATATTTATGTTTTGGTGATGTCTCAGTGTGAGACAACGGCCTCCTTCCCACTTACTAGGCAGGTACTAGACCACTGAACTATACCTCCAGTCCCTTTTTACTCTGGGTTTGTGGTACTGGGGCTTAAATTCAGAGC
This sequence comes from Dipodomys merriami, assembly GCF_024711535.1. Taxonomy (NCBI): domain Eukaryota; kingdom Metazoa; phylum Chordata; class Mammalia; order Rodentia; family Heteromyidae; genus Dipodomys; species Dipodomys merriami. The sequence continues at coordinate 71,760,687 of NW_027204492.1, forward strand.
TTGGGCTTTCACTTGGCTTTTTCCACTCAAGACTGGCAGTCTACCACTTGAACCATGCTTCCACTTCGTGGCTTTTTGTTGGATAATTGGACATAACAGTGTTTTGGATTTGTCTGCCCCTCCTGGCTGGTTTTAAACCTTGATTGTCAAGTCTCAGCCTCATGAGTAGCTAAGACTATAAGTGTGAGCCACCAGCACCTGGCTGAACTGTTTTGTTTTGTTTTTTTTTTTTCTGTCCTGGGTTTTGAATTCAGGGCCTGGGGGCTGTCCCTGAGCTTCCTTTGCTCAAAGCCACCACTCTACTACTCTACCACTTGAGAATACAGCTCTACTTCTGGCATTTTGGTGACTTATTGGGCTGGCTTTGAACTGCAATCCTCAGATCTCAGCCTCCTAAGTAGCTAGAATTACAAGCATGAGCCACCAACACCAAGCTTTGCCCTGGCTATTTTAGAAATAAGATTTCAACTTCCACCCAGAAATATCCTTGGACTGTGTATGCCTATTTTATGCTTCTCACTGTAGCTGGGATGACAGGTGTATACCATCACACCCAGCTTTTTGGTCAAAATGGGGTGTCTTGAACTTTTCTTCATGGGCTGGTCTAGGACTTCCTCAGATCTCAACTTCTCACAAAGCTGAGATAGCAAGAGTAAGCCACTAAATCTAACCACTGATTGTGAAGAGGTCTCACGAACTTTTCTGTCCATGCCGGCCTACTACTGCAGTCCTCCCAATCTTAGCCTCTCAAATGGCTAGGCTTACAAGCAACAATTGTTGGTGCCTAGTGAATACCTACTTTTTACTTTTAAAAATTAACAGAGTAAAATGTATAATTGGAACAAGGGAGTTTAACTAATCAATGAAATTTAACACACACACACACACACACACACGTACACACTTAGGTACAAGCACATGAGGATACAGAATTTCCTAACATGCAAAAACTTCTCCATCCTATCTAATTGTAGTCATACATTCTTCTCACTCCCAGCAACCACTGATCTGTTTTTTTTTCTTTTAAAGGTCTCATATATGCTGGGTGCCTGTCATTTCATGTCTATAATTTTAGCTACTTGGAAGGCAGAGATCTGAGGATCATGGTTTGAAGCCAGCCATAGCAAAAAGTCTGTCAGACTCTTATCTCCAATTAAAACACCAATAAACTGGTAGTAGAGCTGTTTCAACTAATAGAGTGGCAGCCTTGAGCAAAAAAGCTAAGAGACAGTGCCTATGGGCCAAGTTCAAATCCCAGTATGACACACACCTTAAAAAAAAGGTACTATACATGATAAGTGGAGGTGTGGCTCAGTGGTAGATTACCAGCCTTGAGCAAGAAAGCCAGGAGTTCAAGCTCCAGCAGTGGCACACACAAAAAATATACTGTACATGTATAAACCTTTGAGGTCCTTCTTTGTCTCACTATAATGCTTTTGAGATTCACCTAATTTGCTGCATGTATCCACAGTGCTACTTCTGATTTTGCTAGGCATTCCTTGTTGTGAATGCACCAGTGTGTTTATCCACTGTATATCTTGTGTTTTTCTAGTTTGGGGTGATTATGGATAGTGAGTAAAATACTTATGTGCATATCTTTTTTTGTCGGTTGTGGGCTTGGGCACTGACCCTGAGCTCTTCAACTCAAGGCTAGTGCTCTACCACTTGAGCCACAGTGCCACTTCTGGTTTTCTGGTGGTTAATTGGAGAGAAGCATTTCATGGACTTTCCTGCCCGGTCTGGTTTTGAACCAAGATCCTCACAGATCTTAGCCTCTTGAGTAGCTAGGATTACAGCTTTGAGCCACCAGCACCCAACTCAAGTACATTCTTATACTTCTGTTTTCATGATCATAAGTACATCTCTGGGATAAGTGCTTAGGAATGGTATTACTAGGTCATAGGTCAAGTGTATATCTTACTTTAAAAGAAGCCACCAAACCATTTCCAAAATAGCTGTGTCCCTAGTATTGTCATTATTACTTTTTTCAATTTTAGCCATTATAATAGGTATATAGTGTGATCTTGTGTTGATTATAATTTTACATTTCCTAACATTTAATAATGTAGAACCAACATTAAATTCTCCAACTACTTTTTGATTTGCAAATTGAGGGAATTTTAAAAATTAAATGTAAATGGTCATTATGACACAAAGATATAAATAGAAAAGAGAATTGAGCGGTGATATCTAGAAGCCAGAATTGGTAGAGAGGATGTGTGTGGATAAAGGGAGGCTGGGTAATGAACCAAAATACAGTTAGGTAAGAGGAACAACTTTTAGTATTTTGCGGTACAGAAGGATAACTCCAGTTTACAGTCTATTCCATGTTTTTCAGAGACTAAATGAGAGAATTTCATAGGTTCCATACACAAAGAACTGATAAGCATTGAGATTCAAATACTAATGGCCCTGATTTGATCATCATTTACTGTATACATGTACTTTAGGAATATGCTCAATTATTATGTGTCAGTGAAAAATATGTGTTTTTAAAAAAGCAAAGGAATGATGTAGCATCAAAAAAGGTTTACCTATATTTTTGTGATTACTTTCATTCTATCTCAGGCCAATTGAAATTTGCTAGTAAATTGACACTAGTTTACAAGCTTTTGGAAGCCCAGGACCAGCTTTTGTGGCACTGATGCAAAGATAGACTAGTCAATTCTGTGTTATGAGATGAATCTTTGTTGACTCAATGAAACTTTTTCTGGCATGATAGTGGAGATACCTCACAGTTTTCCTTCTGGTTACCTTTAAAAGCTTTTTTCCCACAATTTCCTCCAACTACTTCACTTTTTTTGACGACAGTGTCTTACTATGTAGCCCAGTCTTCCTCAAACTTGCAGTCTTCCTGCTTCAGCCTCTTGAGTGTTGGAATTACAGGTATAAACTCCCACACCTGGCTCCATCTCACTTACTTTACTATCCCTATGGATTTCGACTTTCAGCCTTAATCTGGAATGCCCATCAAAGCCTAATCAAACCCTACTTATTTAAGCTGTTAGTGTTTCGAAGAGGTATATTATGATTAGGGCTTGCAGTTGGAATATTCTAGAATGACTAGGTAATCTAGCTATGAAATTAACTAGATCTTCTGGAGATGGAACTTCAAACTTGCATTTTAACAAGTGTCCTTGTGGTCCTTCAGCCAAACTCCTACTCTAGTGCATTTATACTGTATAATGACTCATTCTAAAGCAATGTCTCCTTTCTCTGAAGGACTTCTTATTTATCTTGGTCAGTAGTGTTTGTCATTTTCATATGTTATATTGTGATTGAAATGTTAAGTGTGATTTAGTTTTAAGACACTAAAGGATAGGGTTTCCTTCATCCCCTGTTTAACATGTAGCATTGTATAGCACACTATACTGAACACAAAGTATAAATATAGACATCTAAATTTGGAAATATTATTTCCATCGTTCTGGGTAGTGGAGTTCTGAGATTCAAGGAGAACAACAATTGTTTCTAATCATTTTTCAAAGGCATAGTTACTCTGTGAACAATGATGATGTCAAGCTTTGGGAATCTTGCCTTTGATTTGAGATATTTTCTTCTCTCAGTGCTAAACTGATTTAAGCCTTTGAATATCCATTGACACTTTAAAATATCTTAAATATTTGTGATATGAAGGGGTGTCTCATTGCTTTGGTCGTGTATTGACTAGCCAAGCATAATTCGTAATTGTTCCTGAAATATAACCTGTTCATTCTACTTGCTCCCTGGTAATTTACTCATGTCACCAAATTCCATATATATCCTTCCTTCCTGTTCCAGTTTTCCTGTTATACAAGTTCCACATACATTGCAAACTCCTTCATGAAATTTATCATTACCATGTCAGCTCACATAGTGTTTTCTATCTGTAGTTCTCATTTGACACCTAGCATAGATTGTCTGGAAACCTACTGGTATTTTTGTTTCATTTTTTTTTCATTGTTTAATTTTCCAGAGATGTATGTCTTGCTTTGCAGGCCAGCCAGGTTGGTTTGTTTGTTTGTTTGTTTTGACATTTTCCAACTTCAAAAGTAACTTTTCTAGAGTGGGACACAGTGGTTCATGTCTATAAGTCTAACTACTAAGGATGCAGCAATCAGGAGGATCACAGCCTAAGATCAGCTCTGGGCAAAATCCTCAGGACCCTATCTGAAAAATAACTAAAACAAAAAGAACTGGAAGCTTGACTCAACTGGTAGACCACTTGCCAGTTCCACCAAGAAAAAAAAAAGCCAGACATGGTGATGCATGCCTATTCATTCCAGATACATACAGGTAGGAGGATTATGGTCCAAGGCTCTGCTAGGCAGAATTGAAGGCTGTATCTGAAATATAATTGGAAAATAAAAAGAATTTAGGGGGGGGATTCAAGTACAGCACATGCCTAGCAAGTGTAAAGTACTTAGTTCAACCCCCCAGTACTGCTTCCCTCTCTGACCCCACATTAAAAAAAAAAGTGTAGAAATAAATGAATGAAGGCTTAGATAGTTGGAGCTACATATTGACTTTTGTTGAGATAACTTTTGGTGATAAGAGTTAGCCAAAGATGTCACAATGCTTGTTTTTAAAAAGAGGGAATCAGTATGAAAATAAATAGTAACAGACAAATCTATTTGGATTACTCACAAATTTAAATGGTGCTTTTCATTCCATGCTTGTAACTGCATTCATAATTTGCAGTGGATAATTACTAATGATAGAAGGATGTGATTGAAGCCATATCTGGACTTGACCTGCATACTGATCTATGGCAGGCATGGCCAAACTGCTCATTTTTGTAATCTTTATAATCAATATTAATTGCTCTAGCTGAATCCATCATGCGATGACTACCATTGGTTGTTAAGACAATCCCCAAGAAAACAGATGGCTGGTACCATGGTCTGTTGAATCCACACATGTGGATTTGGCCTTATATGTGAAAGAAGATGGCAATAGTGCACAACACCTCCATCGCTCATTAGTAGAATTGTGTGCTTCAGAGGGTTCTTGGAAACTGTTAAAAAAGATTGTCCTTTTAGAAAGTCCAGAGGAACAGAAATGGCTGGGCTCTTCTTTCTCTCTAATTCATTTTATCCAACTAGGAACCAATCCTCCCCAAGCTACCCCCATACTATCTTCTGATTGAATACTCTCTTCCACTAGTGCCTTGTTTCAAGGTTTCTTTTTTTAAATACGTTTTTTATTGTAAAAATACTGTACAGATGGGTTAGAGTTACACAAGTACAGTAATGAGTACATTTCCTATCAAGCATTGTTATTTATTCCTTTGTTTTTCTCCTACCCTCCCTTCTCTCCCAGTTCCACAACTATAGTCCCCCATTCCCCTCCCCCACCTCAATTGTAAAGTTCATTTTTCAACATAATATCTTGTACATCTCATTGTTACAATAGGTTAACCTGTTATTTCACTGATTCTCTTTTCCTCCTTATGGTTTCATCTTCCAGTACATTTTCCATGCTGTCATTTTTGCTCTTCTTCCTTAAAATAGCTTCAGTGGTGGGTGCTAATGTCTTACACTAGTAATCCTAGCTACTCAGGAGGCTGAGATCTGAGGATTGTGGTTTGAAGCCAGTCTGGGTAGGAAAGCCCATGAGACTTTTTTTTAAGTTATTGTAAAGTTAATGTCAGTTACATGATTCAGGTAATTAGTACATTTCCTTTTGAACAGTGTCACTCCCTCCCTTGTTCTCTCCCAGTTTTTCCCCTTACAACTTCCCTCCCACCACGTTGTATAGTTCATTTCCAACATAGTGTCTAGTGGGTTTCACTGCTGAATTGGTTCACTCTTCATTTCACATTTCTGTACTTGCCCTTCCCTGCTCCAAATCAAATTACTTTATATACAAGAGAAAGGGTTCAGAAATCAAAAGCAGAGACAGAAGGAAACAAACCAAAGAGAAAGGAAAGGAGCAGGAGAAGGAGGAGGAGAAGGAGGAGGAGGAGGACGAGGAGGACGAGGACTGCACACAGTGCCATAAAAATCCTCTTGCTTTCATTTCATGGAGTTCATTTTGATAAGCATCACTTTATATGATCATGTGCACATAGCTATTGAGTCCTTGTGATCCTCTCCTGAAGATATCCTCCTTTGTTCTCACTGTGTGAATATTTAGAGTACTGTTTAATTAATCATGTCCAAGTGTATTATTTGTTTTTTTTTTTACTATCCATTGGATTTACTTGTAGATTTATAGACACATTCTAATTATTACAAATGAGGGAAAACATGCAGCCTATGTTTCTTTGGGTCTGGCTTATTTTGTTTAGTATAATTTTTATCTCCAATTAATCACTAAAAATTTCAGGATCCTGGCACCGGTGGCTCATGCCTTGTAATCCTAGCTACTCAGGTGGCTAAGATCTGAGGATTGTGGTTTGAAGCCAGCCCAGGCAGGAAAGTCTCTGAGACTATGACACTCTTCAATTAACCAGAAAAAAGCTGGAAGTGGAGCTGTGGCTCAAGTTGTAGAGCACTAGCCTTGAGCACAAAAGCTAAGGGACAGCACCTATACCCAGAGTTCAAGCCTCAGAACCAGCACAAAAAATTACTTCAGTGGCTCCTATTGCTTATGTATAAATGAAGTTTACCTTTTTAGAATGACATCCAAAGCCTTACATTCTCTGACTTCAGCCCAACTTTCCAGAGTGCTGTGTGTGTGTGTGTGTGTGTGATATGTGCCATTTTACAGATTGCTCTTTATGCTTAGAATCCCTGTTTACCTGCTCTCCCTACCCCACTGAGTCTGAGCAAGTACTGCTTCATTTTGGAAGCTTTTTCATCATTGTCATCTACCAGTGCTAAAGATACACACTTCCATCTTAGCACTTGCAAAATCTTAATTGAATGATTTGTTTATATGTCTGACTTTCCCAAATACACTATGAAGTTCTTTGAAAGAATAGAAACGTGAGTACTTATTTAGGATTAAAAAAAGAAATTACAACAAATAATGAATTTTAAAATGCCCATGCTAAACATCACAATACCTGGATCAGTAATATAACAACAACATCAATAAAAAATATACACATGCACACAAGGAAGGAGAAGGATTGGGATTGGAGGGGGGGAAGCTGGGAAGGGATGTGAAGGATAAACAAAAGAGGAGTCTGCAATGCTTGGTAAGAAATGTATGCATTATCCTGCCCATGTAATTGTAACTCCTCTGTACAGTATGTTCACAAATAAAATAAAATTAAATGAAAAAAAAGAAATTACAACAAATAATGAATTTTAAAATGTCCATGCTAAACATCACAATACCTGGATCAGTAATATAACAACAACATCAATAAAAAAATATACACATGCACACAAGAATAAATTAGCATTTCAATATAGTTTCACATTATTATGTAATTTTGGTTGCCTATTTTTTAACAAACTCTTCATATGTTAATAATTTGTAATGTATGTTGCTATAAATGCTATAATTTTGTATTATTTATTTTTTGTCTGTGTGTGTGTGTGTGTGTGTGTGTGTGTGTGTGTGTGTGTGCGCGTGTGCGCGTGCATGCTAGGGCTTGAACTCAGGGCCTCCCCACTTTCCCTTGAGTTTGGTTTTTGTTTTTGTTTTTGTTTTTTTGGGGTCCGGTCGTGGGGCCTGAACTCTGGGCCTGGGCGCTGTCCCTCAGCTCTTCAGCTCAGGACTAGCGCTCTACCACTTGAGCCACAGTGCCACTTCCGGCTTTTTTCTTTTTGCTTATGTGGTGCTGAGGAATCGAACCCAGGGCCTCATGCATGCAAGGCAAGCGCTCTACCCCTGAGCCACCTTCCCAGCCCCTCCCTTGAGTTTTATTTTATTTTTTTTCTCCGTGTGGTGTGTTATCACTTGTGCCACACCCCCATTTCCAACTTTTTGCTGGTTATTTAGAGATAAGAATCTCATGGATTTTTCTGTCTGGGCTGATTTGAACCATGACCCTCAGATCTCAGTCTCTCAAGAAGCTAGAATTACAGGCTTGAGCCACCAAAACCTAACCTTACAGAATAATTTTTTTACAAGCTGAGAATCTGCCATATTGTGTTTTATGCTCCTTTCTTCACATAGGATCAGAACCATTTAGATATATATACATACATTCTGAGCAGATTTAAGGAAGGAATAATATTGCATCATTATATGTTGTAGCATAATAAACCCAGTGGATGGTGCAGGCCTGTAATCCTAGAACTCTGCATGGGGAAGAAGGAAGATCTGGAATTCTAAACCAGCCTGGGCTATACTGTGAAACACTGACTGAGAAAAATGAATTAACATGGTTCTGTGGGCTCATAGGAGAATGAGATCTGGAAGATGGAAGTTCAGAGCCAGCCCAGGTAGAAAAGTCCAAGGTACTCTGTCTCTAATAACCAGAAAAAATGCTGGACTGAAGGCTTGGCTCAAGTGGCAGACTGTTAGCAAAGCAAGTTTATTTGACATTGCTTTTCACACAGTGGGAGTTTGTTCTCTTATATATTATTATTTCTAAAAATCTTTGTTGCCCCCAATGATTACAGAGATTTTCTCTTTCTTTTGCAAATCTTATACATTTTTTGAGTCTTTGACCCATTTTGAGTTACTTTATTTATTTATTTATTTTTTTGGTGCCAGGCCTGGGGATTGAATTTAGGCATGGGTGCTGTCCCTTGAGCTGTTTTTTTTTTTTTTTTTTTGGTAGGTTGTGAGGCATAAACTCAGGGCCTGGGCGCTGTTCCTGAGCTCTTTTGCTCAAGGCTAGCACTCTATCATTTTGAGACACAACGCCACTTACAGTTTTTTCAGTGGATAATTGAAGATAAGAGTCTCACCGGGACTTTTCTGCCTGGACTGGCTTCGAATCATGATCCTCATATCTCAGCCTACTGAGTAGCTAGGATTATAGGCATGAGCCACCGGCACCCAACTCGCTGAGCTTTTTTGCTCAAGGCTAGTGTTCTACCAGCCACAGCTCTACTTATGGCTTTTTTGGTGATTAATTGGAGGTAAGAATCTCATGGACTTCTCTGCCCATGCTGGCTTTGAACCAACAATCCTTAGGACTCAGTCACCTGAATTGCTAGGATTACAGGTGTGAGCCACTGGCACCTAGCTGAGTTACTTTTTATGTGGTACAAAGTATGAGTTGAGGTTCATATTTTTTGCCTAGGTAACAATTGTTTAAGAGGCACTTATTAAGAAGATTGCCCTTTCCTGTTGAGTTACCTTGACACCTTTGTCAAGAAACAGTTGAGATCTATTTCTGGATGCTCTCTTGGCTCTCTCAAGTTGTGTGTTATTTCTGTCACTAACAACATTAAGTTTGGTAGCAAGACAATATCAGGTAGTATAAATCCTCTCTTTTTTTGTTCTTTTTCAACATTACTTTGGCTATTTCATTTCTTAATTATCTTTTTTTCCTTTTTCCAATCCTTCAGAGTATTATTCAGTTCTTTTCCACATCTGCGCCACTTAGTGGCTAATCTGGAACCTGCACAGAGGTCCAATGCTTACTTTATTTCTCCCAAGAATTTACATGCTATTTTGCATCTGGTTCATGAATATGCAGATTTGGGGGTTTGCCCAGATATCCATAACCATCTTTATATAGGATTCTCTCCTAAATTCCTCTTCCATTTCCCAGTACTTTCCTATTCTTTGTAACTCTTTATGATTCTCCAGCCAGAATGAGAGCATGTTATTTACCTGGCACTGTCACATACTTCGTATTTCTTTAGCTGCATCCATTGCCAAGTGGCTATAAAATCTAACAAGAAAGGCTATAATGATAGTGAGCTAATTGTCAAGAGACCTCAGTTCGTTCAATTGGAGAGAAAGTTTACTCTCCTTCATAGTGCCATCCTAGCACGCCTGAAGTTCTGAGTTCAAACTGCAGTACTACTAGAGAGGAGGCAGGAAACAAGAAAAGTAATACCTTTTTTCTGTAGGAAGAAAAGGATGACTATTGTCTTTCAGAAGTCCCCAGGCCTTTGGAATTCTGATTCAATGGACCTGCAGCTCCTACCTTTTCTCACTTGAAGAGGATGCTCTGGAGGAGAGGGTGAAGATCCTCCAAATGGAGCCAGTGTGGGTAGCTGGGCCCAGGGGATCAGTGGCTGCCTCTGTCTGTCTAAGGCTCAGAGCAACTGTGCTTTCACTACTTGCCCACTTCCCCTTGAGGGCTTTGGTTACAGCGAATGTAACATTCTCCAAAACTCAAAGGGCTCTTATTCTCTTCCCTCCTCTTCATTAGCTATGATTCCTCCTCCCATCCTCAGCTGTCTCTAACATTAAAGCTAGTAAGCCTAAAAATTTGCCAGCTGGAGGAGAGGCTAAGAGGATTGAAGCAAGATGTCAGATCTGATAGCATGGCTTCCTCTTCCTCTTTCCAATGTAGCTGCCATCCAAGCTGACCATGATGTGCAGGTTACCCTCTCTCCTTCCCACGAAATTGCAATATAGAATACAGTCTGTGAGAAATGTGCTGTTGATGGTCTCAAGTGGTGATGGTCTCCAGACCTTAAAAAAGCAATACAAATACTTCTTTTTGTTTTACTCTAGTTTAATTTTATTCTATTATCTTTGCTTAGAAATTCTTTTTAAAAACTTTTATTGTAAATGTGATCTACAGAGGGGTAATGAGTATGTTTCTTTTTGAGCAGTTTAAAACTAAGGCCCCACAGGGAAATATAAATGCTTCTGCCCTGGAATTTGAACTCAGGATCTTGCACTTGCTAGGCAGACACTATCACTGAGCCAAAATACTAATACAAAAATTGTTTTGGTAATGTGGCTTGGTGATAAAGCATTTGTTTAACATTTTTTGAGGCCCTGGGTTCAATCTCCAGCATTCTTTACACTGACATGGCAAATATATAGTGAATCTAGTTCTATGGGGGGGGGTGCTAAGTTTTTTCTTATTTGAGGCAAAGAGAATCAGCCAAGCCATTCAAAGAAAACATAGGACCAGATGACACTCTCAATGAAAAGAGTTTAATGTGCAGCACCCAGAAAAGAAGCCAAATTCGATGTCATTCTGAGTGAACACTTAGGTTGGCAAGGAAACATCCTTGAATTTTCACTCATCTTTTCAGCTACTGAAGAATGTTTCTACCAGTCTCTTGACCTAATCATTTTGCAGTTTGGAAACTGAAGCTTTCCCACACATGACAGGAGCCAGCTGAGCCACACTAGGATCAAGAGAGACAGAGCTTCATCCTAGAAGTGATGCTTAGCAAATAGAAATATGAAATATCTGTTTCTTCTACTGCCAGGAACTTCCAACAGTATAGCCATATGACTTCCTGATGACTTGGGAAACAAAATTAGTGATGAAACAGCTAGTAGTAAACAAAAAGAGGAAGAAAGTGATCATGCCTTCTGTCTGCCAGAAGAGCCTCAGTATGTGGTATTACAGGACCATTCTGCCTCTATTGCTGAGTTAGAGCCTATGTGTTGGCTTGCCTTCTCAGACCAAAACTATGATAGTGACAGGCTTAGGATTTAGTATATGGGGCAGCAGTGAACAAAAGGGAAGGATTGGCTGATGATAGAAAAAGACCATCCAAGGGAAAAGAGATATAAATGAAAGATGTGAAATTTCCTTTTCAATTGGGCATATATTCCTGTCTTCTGGATGCATCTAGAACATGTTTTTTTTTTTCCAAATTCTCCTTCACACCATGATATACGTGCATGAAGGAGTGTCCTGTGGTTAGTCTTCTTGTCCCCCCAAAAGGTTTTTCAGACAGTGACTTCCAGAGGTGACAGAGGAGAAATGACTATTTATATCATGTCCTTCCATTCCCAGTTTCAGAGGAGGATGTGGCTGGTGAGTTTGTCTCATAGTCTAGGAAGCATAGGAATATTTGTCTTTCTCTTGATATGTAGGTCTATCTTTTGGACTTAAAAGTTAGGAATACTTTCCATTAGTAAGCATATCTTAACAACTCGCTTGATGGACCTTATATTGAGGTACAGCAGTATAAGAAATAGCCATATGAGGCCTGGGGTGTAGCTCAAGTGATAGAGGACTTGCCAAGCAAGTTTGAGGCCCTGAATTCAAATTCTAGTACTGCCAGAAAAGTAGAAATAGCCATAATAACATGGATCAGTTACTATGCTTCACCAGTTCATTGGGCATTTTCTAAACAATACCATTCACTGGCTTCAATCCTGGTTAGCTTATATAAGACTGTAATCTTTTATTTTTATTTTTTTTATTGTGAAAATACTGTACAGAGGGGTTACAATTACATGGGCAAGATAATGAGTACATTTCTTATCCAGCATTATAGCCTCCTCCTTTGTTTGTAATCTTTTCTTTAAAGAAATGTTCTTATATACCAAATGCAGTGGCATGTAGACATAATATCCTGGCACTAGGAAATAATTGAGGTTTGTTCCCTGGCTGTTAGTTACCCTATCAGTTAAACTTAAAGAATTTCTCAATTGACCCTTTGGCAGTTTTAACTTACTTCGAGGAAGCTTTAACTTCCTTATCCTTCTATAGTAAAAACTTTGCTTGTCTAGAGAGGCAAATTAGAAATGGTGACAAAGCTTATCCATCCTAACACTCCACAACATGGTAACTGTCCTGCCACCGCAAATAAAGGCAGGAATTAATTTGACTACAGGGCTTCTATTTGTCTGAAAAAATATTTTTAAGACTAGATCTTGAGTTATTTATTCTGTGCAATTAGAAAAGTGAGTGAAATTCCTTCCTAGTGCACTTACAAATCTCTTATTAGATATTTGATTTTCATAACAAAGGTAAAGAGACCCAGACATACAGGGTGGTGGTGATCCTTTCACAATTTCTAGCACAATTTCTTAAAGACTGGTAGGAATTTTCTTGCCATTTTTCTTACGATTAAGAAAAATCCCTGAGGGCTGGAAATGTGGCTTAGTGGTAGAGTGCTTGCCTAGTATGCATGAAGTCCTGGCTTTGATTCCTCAGTACCACATACATGGAAAAAAACAGAAGTGGTGCTGTGGCTCAAGTGGTAGAGTGCTAGCCTTGAGCAACAGAAGCTCAGGAGCAGAGCCCAGATCTTGAGTTCAAGCCCCAGGACTTTCAAAAAAAAATCTTAGAAGAGATTTGGCCATCATCTCAAGGCTCCCTCCAAAGTCCTGTTGCTACAGATTCTTCTCTGGAAGCCTCAGCTGGATCCTTGGCTTGAACCCTCCCCCACACGTTCACCCTCCCCCAATCAATTCTTTCTATAGTTTTTTTTTTTTAATTTTTCTTCATTTCATAGTTATACTACCTGAGAATATTTGTGGGGGAGGACATAATTGTTTCTTCTTATATTCAACATTAATTTAATTTAATTAATTCAGAGACTTTAATACAGTGCGTGTTTGCTTCCCCTTAGCTTTTTTGTTCAAGGTTGGGGCTACGCCATTGGAGTCACAGTTCGACTTCTGGCTTTCTGCTGGTTATTTAGAAAGAAGAGTACCTTGAATGTTACTGCTCTGGCTGGCTTCAAACCTTAATCCTTAGATCTCAGTCTCTTGAGTTGCTAAAATTACAGCCATGAGCCACTGGTGCCCAGCTAGCATATTTTTTTCAGTTAAAAAATAAAATCAAACCTTTATATTATACCACTGGTAGTTTCTCCTAAGGTCTACAGTCAGTCCTTCAAGCATTGTATCTTCAGCAGATTAAGACAAAGCATAAAGTGTCCTCTCCCTTGTGACCAGAGCATGACTGTGCCTGTAGAGTCGAAGCATGTAAGGGCTGATCAGTTGCTCTACACTCTTGGGTGGTTTCCAGAGATCTTAACTCCAAAGTGTTCTGCAAGTGTGGGTAGAGCATACCAGCAGCAAGGGTGCATTCATGAACTGGTTTACTTAATATATTGCAGCTATTGGAGGGGCTCTCAAGTGGTTGGGGTGGTTTACAGTTTTATTTTATTTTGGAATGCAAAGGCTGCAAGAGATAGAAGGAATCCTGTTTTCTCCATTAGAAGTACATGACTATTTTCAGTGAACATAGAACATCCTCTGCCCATGTAGAAGGGGCATCTGTTGCTTCTTAAGAAATTTTCAACTTGATTTAGTGAAAATATATCCTGATAGTGTGTTATCAGTGTTGATAACCGTTTTTAATGTCAGAAATACACAAAAGTAGTATTATGTCAAATTGGTAACTAAAGATAATAAATTAAACTTTATTGTAAAAATGTAATTGGTTTTGAGTGCCAGTGAGAATTACAGTTAGAAGCCAGCCCTGGCAGGAATGTCTAATATTCTTATTTCCAAATAACCACCAAAAAGCCACAAATGAGGCATTGCCCAAGTGGTACAGCACCAGCCATGAGTGAAAAGCCAAGAAAGAATACCTTGTCCCAGTTCAAGCCCTAGTTCCAGCGTGCACACACACACACACACACACACACACACACACACACACACACACACACACACACACACACACGTATATGAATTGGGCTCCCCTCCAAATGAGCAAGCATGGCCTGCATTTCCTAAAATAAGTAGGTCTATGGCACTAGAAAGGAATTTGATGTTTATTTTGATGTACTTCTCTTAATCCCACAGTGCTCCTATGTTCCTTGTTCATATCTCAATCCATTTTCTGTTCCCAGTGAGTTTCCCTGACAATATTGTCTCCAATGTTAGAATCATGTTAGTTTCTCCAGTGTCAGGTATTAATTTCTCATATCAGAACTGTACAGTGCCACATGGTTAAGTTCCTTGGCCAAACCACTACCACCTCAAAGTAGACAGATGAGTTTCATAACCCTTTGGGGAGTGAGGATAATTTGGCATCCTGTCTGGCCTGACCATGAGTCTCTGGATGTAGGATATCACTGGCATCCTTGCCTTTTTTTTTTTATCTCTTTAAGATGTTAGTAAAGTCTTGTCTCAATGTTAATGGCCAGTGACCTCCAGGTTTTTCCCATAATGGTTGATAGGAATCAAATTGGGATTCCTTTGCTTTTGTTTCCTTGTATGTTTTTATTTTCTTTTGGAGTGAGAGTTGACTTTTCTTCTGAATAAGAAAAATTATAAGGAACTCATAATAAGGAAAAGTAAGGAAATCATAGAGGGTTTGTAGAGTTTGCAACAGTGTTTTAGACACAAATAAGCAACCTAAAATGTTTTTGATCAAATAAGCCATCTTAAATTTTTTTCCTAATTTCGATTGTAAGTAACCCAATACAAAACAATAAGGTTTTCTATTATATTCCAATACAGAGGGTGTGTATTGTAATAGTAATATTAATCATTGACACAGTTCTTCAATAAGGAAACTTCAGAAAGTGTTTGTAGATCAATTTACAGAGGGAAGAATGAAACTGGTTTCTATATATTTCTCGTTTGGTTACCAACCATGATGTTATAAAGACTCGTCAGTTCTTTTTTTCTTGATTTGAGTTTTAATTACTTTGGTTCTTTAAAATTTATACAGATTATAAGGAATTGGTTTAATTTCTTCCTTAAATGTTTGGTAGAACTCAGTGGAGAGCAATCTGACCATGCTGCTTTCATTTTGAAACATTATTGATCATTGATTCAGTTTCTTTTTTTCTTTTTTTATTATTAATAAGTTTTTTATAATTGTGAAAATACCATACAGAGGGGTTACAACTACATTAGCAAGGTAATGAATACATTTTTTATCAAGCATTGTTGCCTCATCTTTTGTTTCCCCTTACCATTCCTGCCCTCCCATCTCCCCCCTCCCTCCGCCAAAGTTGTAAAGTTATTTTTTGACATAACGTCTTGTACATCTCATTGTTGCAATGGGTCCACCTGTATCCCTATTTAAACCATTTGTTTTTTCCCTTCCCCTCCACAAAGTATACCAACATCAAATACAGTGAAAGCAGGGGTTATACCGTGGGGGAGGGACATAGCAAGCAACAAAGAAATCATCTTATAAAAATACTAGAAACAATAGCAAGAAAGAGAAACCATTTAAGTCCTTATCTTGGTGTTCATTTCGCCTAACATCAACTTATCTGACCTTTTCTGCTTGTCTCAGACATATACTAGATATTGCAAATAAGGGAAACCATGGGTCCTATGTTTCTTTGGGCCTGGCTTACTTCACTTAATACAATTTTTTCCAAATCTTTCCATTTCCTAACAAATGGGGCAATGTCATTCTTTCTGATGGAAGCATAGAATTCCATTGTGTATATATACCACATTTTCTTGATCCATTCATCTAGTGAGGGGCATCTGGGTTGGTTCCATATCTTAGCTATGGTAAATAATGCTGCAATAAACATAGTTGTGCTGGTAGCTTTGGTATGAAGACCCCTCAGTTCTGAGAACAGAATTTCTTTTGTTGTCTTTCTCCCTTTCTCCCCTCACTCACCCTTTCAGGACCACCACCACCACCATCAAGGTCTCAGATCAGAAGATTATGCATGACAGTACAGTGCAGTCATCCCAGTAACACCCACCAGAGGACAGCTGTCTTGAATTTCCCCAATCCCTTATTTCCAAACATGTGAGACACGTACAGTGTTCCTCATTGTGAGCTAGAGAACCAACACCAGGCCAGCCCTTGTGACAAAAGCCTTTCTCATGAGGCTTATCAGTATGAGCAATGTTGAGCCATTGCCTTTGGTGGGTAAATATACTTCCAGATGAGTGTGTATGATTGCATGTGTGCATGTGTTTGTGTATGTGTGTGCACATGTGTGGCCATTTCACTTCCGTACAAACTCAGCCCAGCCTGCTGGGAACCACATGTTCCTAAGTATTCTCAGAAGTAAACAAGTGACAAGTGATCTCCTCAAGTTTGTAGCAAGTTGGCCATGCGAATGAGTCCCATTTATCAATAGTAGAGAAGAGTAACAGCATAAATAATAGGGATGAAACAAAAAATATTTAAATTTATCCAATGGAAAATAATGTTGATTCAGCAATTCCCAGTGGATCTATTACTTGCCCTGATTTATCATATTATTTTTTTCTTTTTCTTTCATCTTTACCCATTGTACTTTCAACAAGATGTTGGAATGTTGATTGTAATTTTTTTAAACTAGATAATGTATAAATCAGCTGTGGAAACTGGTTTTAATTGATGTGAGGATGTGTTAAGTACTTTTTCTTGTTGTTTTCTTTACTCCTTTTAAGAAATGTAATATTATTTCACTTACCCTAGCACTGGTCAGAAAGCTGTGAAATTAAATTTATAGTATTGTGAAACATGAATTACAATTTCAAGTGTATTTGAAATGCATCCTTCAGAAGAGAGCTTTGTACAAGTTTAGGATAAATTTCTTTGAAGAAAATGGAAAACAATTTCTGATGCGGTCTCAGAATAGCCCATTTTCTAGGGTGACATGTAAAACCAAACATAATTTTTAAGCAGAACTTCTCTAATTGATGTTTGCACCCGTTTTGTAAAATAAAATTTCTTAAGGAGTAGGACAGATTGCCTTGAGTTCGAGCAGAGTGATTCCAGAGAAAAATCAGGAAATTTGTCTCCAGTTTAGTAATATTTGGAATTCTAATCTCAGTCTTCTTAGTAGTATTTACTTCTGGAAATATTCAAATAGCTGTTTTGTATATTCTAACTTTTATAGCAGCACTTTGTAGAAAGGATAGGATACAGTATAGTTACTCTACTGTATCTGAAACCAGCCCCACTTAGGTTTGGTTTTGACAGCCAGTGATGGTAGTTTTGTAAAATAAGCAAAAAAATATCTGGTTTAGCCATTTCCAGAGACCTTCATTTCTTTTGTAGCTCCAAGTTTCTGTCTGAATGTATTCCTTCTGCTTGAAGAAATTTCTTTCACAGTTAGTATATTTCAGGTCTTCTGGTATGAGTTCTCTCAGTCTTTGCTTATCTGAACAAAATTGGTATTTCACTTTAATTTGAAGGTACTTTATTTTAGAGCATAAAATGCTAGGTGACAGTTTTGTTTTTACTTTGCTTTTGTGTTTTTTCCAGTGTTTCAAAAATATCACTCCATTCTGGCTTACATAGTTTCTAATGATGTGTGCTGTAATTATTTTGTTTTTCCTTAGGATTGTCTGTTTTTCCTCTGATTACCTCCAAGATTTTATCTGTAATTTTAAACAGCTTGAATACAGTACCTTTATGTGTTAAATATTATTTATCTTGCTTAGTATTTCATAAATCTATGGAAGGTTTGATTAACTCTCTTATTATTTTTGCAACACTATTAGTCCTTGTATGTTTCCTCTTTTTATTCCTCTGTGAATCCACTTACATGTATGTCAGGGCTTTAAATATTGTCCTCTAGCTTTGGATGCTCTGTTGTTTTTGTTCTCTGTGTGTTTCAATTTGTGCAACTTTTATTGCTTTATCCTCTAGTTCACAAATGACACAGTTAAAGACATTTTTCACCCACTGCATCTTTTAAATAGCATATCAATTTCATTCCTTTCTTATAGTTGTCGATCTCTGCTGAAATTACCCATCTGTTCTGGCATGCTGTCCCCCTTTTCCCCTAAAGCCTACAATGTATTCATCATAGTTGTTTTAAATTACCTATATATAGTTTCCTATATCAGAATGTGTCATTCTTAATTGTTTTGCCTCTTAAAATATTGTGTTTTCTTTTGTGTGTATGTCTCTTAATGTGGATTGATGTTAGGTGTTGTGGGAATAATGGAATCTGCCATAAGTAATCATTCTCCTAAAGATTGTCTATATGTTCACTATTGCACTTAGTAATAAAAGGCTTAAATTGTTGTTACCAGTATTGTTAAATTATATAGCATTGATTCTACTAAAGGATAGGAATTCTGTGTTGTGTTTGGCAAATGCTAAAGAATTATGACCATCTTTTTTTTTTGGTCCGGTCATGGGGCCTGAACTCTGGGCCTGGGCGCTGTCCCTCAGCTCTTCAGCTCAAGGCTAGCACTCTACCACTTGAGCCACAGCGCCACTTCCGGCTTTTTTCTTTTTGCTTATGTGGGGCTGAGGAATCGAACCCAGGGCCTCGAGCATGCAAGGCAAGCGCTCTACCACTGAGCCACCTTCCCAGCCCTGAATTATGACCATCTTGCATTAACTTTATTTTAATATAAGTTGACCATAGAAATTATAGTGTCAACATGTTGGAAATGATCTGTACAACTTGGGGGGGGGGAGGTTTAGGGGGAGGGAAACTAGGAGAAAAAATGAGGGAGGGGGTAACAAGTTCAACAAGAAGTGTACTTATTACCTTACTTATGTAACTGTAACCCTGCTGTATATCACCTTGACAAAAAAAATTTTTTAAAGAAACTATAGTGTCAAAATAAATCTCTTAGATATTATCATTAAGATGATTTTAGCTTTCGTGAGAAGTAATTACATGCAGAGTTACAGATCTAGTAAGATAGTTGCATGTCCTTAACTATTACAGTTAACATTTGAAAAAGAAAAGAAAGTAATTGTAAACTTTAGAGACTCATGCATAACATTTTCACTTTGTTTTTACTTTTTTAAAATTCCAACTATTACTCATTTGCTATACAACTCATTCATTTTATACAGTTCATTGGTTTTTAGTTATTGCTGAAATATGTAGCCATTATCACAATCTATTTTTAAATATTTTCATCACCACCAAGAGAAACTCCAGGCCTATTAGCAGTCATTCCACATTCCTACTTCTCTCCCAGCCCACGGCAACCATTAGTATTCTATAGGTTTGTCTATTTGGGATAGTTTATATAAATAGACTCATATAAAATATGGTTTTAGTGATTGTCTTTTTAAATCAAATATAACATTTTCAAGGTTTAGACCAGTTGCAACATCAGTAATTCATTATTGTTGAATAGTATTGCATTATATGGACATACCACATTTTTCAATTTGTAATCTGATAGACATTTGGGTTTTTTTCTATTTATTGACTATTGAAAAAAGTATACTATCATTTATTAATTTCTGCTTGAATATCTGTCAAAATTCACATTTTTGCTTTGATATTTGTTGTAATTCATCCAGATATATAGATATAGATATATACATCATAGATATATATATATATATATGTATGTTTGTGTATCTATATTTATCTAGACATCTAGGCCTGTCTAGATCTAGATGTATACATCTACACCTGGGTATTTCTGCTTTATATGGTTAGTGTATGTGAAATATTCTGAGAACTGCAAAACTATTTTCCAAAGTGGCTGTAACATTTTACTTTCCTACCAACATTGTCTGAGAGTTCCAAATTTTCTACATCATCATCAACATATATTTTCCATTATAGCCACCCTAGTGGTTATAGGAATGGCAGCGCCTTATGGTTTTGGCTTATATTTTTCAAATGACTAATGATGTTAACTATCTTTGCATGTGCTTATTAGCCATTTATATAATTTCTCTGGAGAAACATCTATCCAAATCATTGCCCAATTTCTAATTGGCTTGTCATCTTTATTGTGGCAAAATACAAACATCAAATTTATAATTTTAACCACTTTAAGTGTACAGTTTCATCACATTGACTACATTCTCAGGGTTGTGAAACAATCATTCCCTTTCCATCTCCTGAACTTTTTCATATTCTCCCTCATCTCCTTCTTAGCCTAATAACAATCCTTCTCCTTTCTGTTTCTACAAGTTTATTCTAGATAACTAATAAAAATATAATTTTGTAATATTTATCTTCCTGGCACATTTTCCTTAGAATAACATCTTCAAGGTTCTTTCATGTTGCAGCATAAGTCACATTATTACTAGTTTTGTTTTGTTTTTGGGGGGGAGGTTCAGTTGTGGGGCCTGAACTCTGGGCCTGGGTGTTGTCCCTCAGCTCTTCAGCTCAAGGCTAGTACTCTACCACTTGAGCCACTGCACCACTTCCGGCTTTTTTTCTTTTTGCTTATGTGGTGCTGAGGAATCGAACCCAGGGCTTCATGCATGCAAGGCAAGCGCTCTACCACTGAGCCACCTTCCCAGCCCTATTACTAGTTTTTAAGACTAAATAGGACAGTGATGACAGCAAGATTGCAGAATAGGTGGTCTTCCACTCATAAACCCCCTATAGAAACAATAATTTCAGATAAAAATGTCTAGGTGGGAACCTTGGAATTCAGATAGGGATTTGTGAATCCCAATGGAACATGGCACCTAGGAATATCACTTTAAGAGTGTATGGCTAACACATAGGGGACAAGCTTACCAACCTTTGACCCAACTCCAGGCCTGCAAAAGGTTTCATTTCTCTGTGAGCTCAGCTATAGTCCCATTTAGAATGCCTTGTGCTACAAAAGCATCTACAGGGGTGGGCAGGAGGAGTTGTGCATACTAAGGCTTCAGTGGACAGGTCTATTCACCTAACCTCATTTGTCACTCAGAAATGACTCTCATTTGGCTTTATCCCCCAGTTGAATTCGAAGATAAATTCTCTCTGTGCATGGATCCAGAGGGAGACATACCTGTCTGAATTTAGGGAATAGACTTTATGACTGAAGGCCCATAGCAAATCTCTACATGGTCTTGAATCTCAACATTAGCCCTTCTCATCTTTGGTCTAAGAGGAAACCTCAATCTGAGATTTAGAGGGAGGCACTCCTTTCTGTGCCTTAGCAAGCAGACCTAGTTTCCATACAAGATTCTGAAATGGCTCTGATAAGCAGTTCTACCCCTCTCAGCTGTGAGTTGAAAGCAGTCTCCCACATAGACACTGTCCACACAGAGAGAGATCTGGAGGGACATGACCATCATGCTCCAACAGGTGGCCCTTACTAATTTGGGTTTCAGTGTAGGTCTTGAAATTGCCATGGAATTCCACTCCAGCCTCTTCAGCTGTGGTCTAAGATCAAGCCTGATTGCCCAACCCAGGGACCAGTTAGAAGACATTCCCATTCATGAGCCCAGACAAAGGCCTAAAATCTCAGTCTCAGCTGATGGATCCAGGCTGCCAAGGAATCAATCTATTAGAACAAAACTTTAATCTGTCAAAATTAGGTGGGCTGCCTGCCTACAATCCTAGCTACTCAGGAGGCTGAGATCTGATGATCATGGTTCAAAGACAGAGCAGGCAGTGAAGTCCAGAAGTGGAGCTGTGGCTCAAAGTAGTTAGAACGCTAGCCTTGAGCAGAAAAGCTTAGGGACAGTACCCAGGCCCTGAGTACAAGCCCACAACTGACAAAATAAAACAAATAAAAATAAAATAAAATGTGAGGTGAGGCACTGGTGGCTAATGGCTGTAATCCTACTTAGCCCTGAGGCTGAGATCTAAGGATTCTGGTTCAAAGCCAGCCGAGATAGGAAGGTCTCTAAGACTCTTTTCACCAGTTAACCACAAAAAAAGCCAGAAGTAGAGTTGTAGTGCAAGTGGTAGAGCAATCAGCCTTGAGTAGAAAAGCTCAGGACAGTGCCCAGGCTCTGAGTTCAAGCCCCAGGACAAGGACAAAAATGTTTTTACTTAATTCTGTATTTATTCTCATGGCAAAGGAAATGACTACATGATACTAATTATTTATTATTCTGTTATATTTTAAGTTATTCTCTGAAGTATGTGAAACATCAATATCTATGGTCTGGTGTGTTTGAAATGTAAGAAAGGAGTAAAATTTGGTATTAGCAATTCATGATATTTATAATACAATAAATGCTTCCCAAGTTGTTTTTATGAAAGAAAAATTACCCTGCAAAGGTTGGAAGAGATGTTTACTCTTTCAGATATGCAAGTATAAATGAAAGGCTATACACAGATAATGACAAATCAGGTAGACATGACACCAGAAATAGAAACTGACCATATTGAAACAACTGACTTTTAAGAGTAGATATCAGCCTGGTGCCATTGGCTCACACCTGTAATCCTAGCTACTTAGGAGGCTGAGATCTGAGGATCATGATTTGAAGCCAGCCCAGGCAAAAATAAGTCCCTGGGAAACTCTTATCTACAATTAACCACTCAAAAATCATAAGTGGAGCTGTGTCTCAAAGTTATAGAGCCTTAAGCAAAAGAGCTCAGGGACAGTGCTAAGACCCTGAGTTCAAGACCTACAACTGACAAAAAAAAAAAAGAAAGGAAGGAAGGAAGGAAGGAAGGAAGGAAGGAAGGAGGGAGGGAGGGAGGGAGGGAGGGAAGGAAGGAAGGAAGGAGTCTCTAAGCATTGCCTAAAAAATAATTCAAAATGATTGGAGGTTCGGCCAAACTGCCTACTAATGTTTCCTGCAGCTTTGTTTACAATAGTCAAACCCAAGAATAATGCAAATTGCCTAACAAATTGATGAGTGGACATTGAAAATATAACATATATATAATATAGAATATTACTCAGCCATAAGAAAAATTGAAATTATTTCATTCACAATAAAATGGATAGAACTGGAGATCATTATGTTGAGCAAGACAAACCAAACTCAAAAAAGCCAAATATCATGTTTTCACTTGTTTGTGGAACCTAGATATAAAGGATGCATGTGTATACTTATTCACACACATCACAATAATTTATGCGTATGTGAAATACTATGATGAGTCCCTATTATATAATTAAAATACAATAAAATTGCAAAAGGTAAATGAAAGGACAATAAAACAGGCTCTGTTAGGGAATAAGTACCACCAGGAATTACTTTATATACATATAAGAAAATTGAACAATTGTTTTAAGGAGTTGGGTAGGATAAATATGTGAGAGTGATGGCAGAATAAGTTTCATCAGGGTACAGTTTATGCAGGTATGGAAATGTCACAATGGAACCAACTTTGTGCAACTAATGCTACTAAAAATCTTTTTGAAACGTCTAAAAAAGGAAGCTTAACAAGATCGAAGAAAATATCAATATAAAACTAAATGAAATTAAGACAATGATTTATGAACAAAATGGGAAGTTCAATAAAGAAATAAGTATCATATTTGACCATGCAGTAGGAAGAATCTGCATACTTGCAGTGAGGGAAAGGGATAGAGAGTTTATTTAAAGATTTCTCAAATTTTGGAGCAGATATGGACATCCAGATTCAAAGAACCTAATAAAAAAAAAGTTCAATCCAAAGAAAAATGTTCTGAGGCACATTATAATCATATCATCAAAAGTCAAAGAATTGTAAAAAGCAGCAAGAGCTACGAGACTGATCATTTAAAATGAACCTTCATAAGACCATTATCAGATTTCTCAACAGAAACCTTGCAAGCTGAGAGGAACTGAGATATTATACACCTAAAAACTGATAGAAAGAAAACTGTCAATGAATAGTGTTGTACCTGGCCAAATGGGCCTTTGGAAATGAAGAAGAATGCAAGTCATTCACAAATAAAAGTGAAGGGAGTTCATTACCATGTCTACCTTGGGAGAAATGACAAAAGAAATTCTTTGCACTGAAACAAAAAGATGCTAATTATCAACATGAAAATGTATGAAAGTGAAAAACTCAATGGGAAATGCAAACATAAGATCAAATTCAGAACACTCTAATACTGAAATTATCAAAGTAATCCATTACATAAAGTCACCAAATCACAAAAGAAAAGGAATAAAAGAACCCAAGTATCTACAAAGCAATGTGAGTGATAAGCCCTTACCTGTAAACAATTACCTTAGCTGTAAATGGATAGCATTATTAGAATAAAACACAAAGTGGCTGAATATGGTTTTGTTTTTTGTTTGGTTGTTTTATTTGTGTATGTGTGTGTGTGTGTGTGTGTGTGTGTGTGTGTGTGTGTGTGTGTGTGTGTGTGTGTCTGTCTGTCTGTCTGTCTGTCTGTCTGTGTGTTTGTGTGTGTCTATGCTGGTGTTGGGGCTCGAACTCAGAACCTAGAATCTGTCCCTGAGCTTTTGTGCTCAAGGTTAGCTCTCTACTACTTAGGTAACAGCTCTACTTCTGGCTTTTTGCTGGCTAATTGGAATTAAGAAACTCACGGACTTTCCTCCCTGGGAGGCATTGAGCTGTAGTCCACAGATCTCAGCCTCCTGAGTAGCTGGGATGATAGGCATGAGCCATAGCTACCTGTCTCTGAATGTTTTTTTTGTTTGTTTGTTGGGGTTTTTTTTTGCCTGTCATGGGTTCTCAACTCTGGGCCTGGGCACTGTCCCTCAGCTATTCAGCTCAAGATTAGCGCTCTACCACTTGAGCCATAGTGCCACTTCCAACTTTTTCTGCTTATTTGGTGGTGAGGATCGAACGCAGGGCCTCATGCATGCAATGCAAGCATCCTACCACTGAGCCACTTTCCCAGCCCATCTGAATGTTTTGGGTTTTTAAAAAGCAATTTAACAATATTCTTCCCATAAGAGATTCATTTCAGCTTTAAGGACACATGCAGACAAAGTGAATGTGTAGAAAAATTCATTCCAGGTAAATGGAAATTAAACAAGAACAAGAGTAGGTATGTTTATACCAGACAAAATAGATGTAAGTGAAAAACTGCAAAAAAGAAACAAGTATGTTAATGACTCATTATATTGAGGAAAATTAACAGGTGTAAATACGTTATGACTAATATTCCATTGTATATACATATTCCTTTTTTTTTTTTTTTTGGTCAGTTGTGGGGCGTGAACTTTGGGCTTGGGCGCTGTCCCTCAGCTCTTCAGCTCAAGGCTAGCACTCTCCCATTTGAGCCACAGCGCCACTTCCGGTTTTCTAGTGGTTTTTTTGGAGATAAGAGTCTCACGGACTTTCCTGCCTGGGCTGGCTTTGAACCGTGATCCTCAGATCTCAGCCTCCTGAGTAGCTAGGATTACAGGCATGAGCCACTGGCACCCGGCGACATATTACATTTTTTGTGTTGGTGCTAGGGCTTGAACTCAGGGCCTTGCACTCTTGCTTAACTTTTTTGCTTAAGCCTCCAATCTATCACTTGTGGCCACACTTCTGTGTCTGCTTTTTTATGGTTAATTAGAGATAAGGGTCTCATGGACATGGCCTCCCTGGGCTAGCTTTGAACCAGGATTCTCAGATCTTAACCTCCTGCGTAGCTAGTATTACAGTCATGGGCCAATGGCACCCTACACATATCACATTTTATGTATCCTCTAATCTGGTGATACAATTTTGGTTGCACTCACCTATTGGTGTTATAAAGATGCATCTACATATACCTGTTTAAGTTCCTAATTTTCATTCCTTTGGGCATGCACCCAGAAGTGAAACTGTTGGTCCATGTACTAATTCTATATACAGCATACTTTCCCCTCCACAGTGGATGCACCATGTTATATTCCCACCAGCAACTCACAAAAGTTCCAATTTCTCATCTTCACCAGCACATGTCATTTTCTATCTTGAATTTTTTATCTTTTCCTTTTCGGTACTGGGGATTGAACCCAGGACATTGCACTTACAACAAGTGCTTTGCCACTGAGCTACATCACAGCCCTATTTTGTTTATTTTAATACTAATTTTCAATTTGTTGTGATGCGTCATTGTACTTTTGCTTTTGTGCAGCTACTGTCGCTTGAATCAGGGCTTGGGCCTTGTTCCTTAGCTTTTTCCACTGAAGGCTGATACTACCACTTAAGTCATCCTCCACTATGGCTTTTAGCTAGTGAATTACATGTAAGAGTCTCATGGTCTTTCCTGCCAGGTCTGGCTTTGAACCATCATCCTCAGATCTTAGCCTCTGAGCAGCTAGGATTATACGTGTGAGCCACCATTGCCTGGCTTCATTTTACTCAGACATACATTTCCATAATGATTCGTGAGGTTAACTATCTTTTGATTAATGGCTTGTTGACTGTGTGTCATCTTTGATGAAATATCAAATCCTTTAGCCACTTTTTTTTGCCATTTCATCATTTATTTAAATAAGTTCCTATATATTTGGGGTTTAAATCCTCTATCAAATATATGATTCTCTCCCATTCTATGGGTTGTCATTTCACTTCCCATGATGTTCTTGGCAACCCAACATATTTTATCTTTGATGAAATCTAATTAATCTATCTTTTATTATTGCTTTTGCTTTTGATGTCATAGCTAGAAATCTATTCCAACCCAAGGTCATTAAGATTTATTTCTACTCTAGTAGTTTCATGTTTTAGCTCTTTCATGTAGGCCTCTATGATCTACTTTGTGTTAATTTTATGTATGATATGAAGTAGGGGCCAACTTTATTCTTTTTCATGTGGACATTCAGTTTTATTAGCAAGTGTTAAAAAGATTATTCTATCCTCTTTGGCTTGTTTTGGCATTTGATCCTATGTCCTTCAATTCAAAATGAATGTGTGAGATGTGTAGATTGTTAGAAAAGGATCAGGAAAAAAATTCCATGGTAGTTTTTGGATATTAAGCTTTAAAGCTTATAATTTAAATTATTAGGGTAGTTTATTTCACATTTTCAGAATTATATTATCATAAGGAGTATGTGTTCTTCTGCACTTATAAGGTACAATACAATCATAAGGTACATGTATTCTTCTTAGATAAATACTTGCAAGTATGAGTATCCAAAAAGTTAACTGAGATTTTGAATACCTTTTGTTCTGAAAAGAATAGTTTCCAGAGTGAATGTCCTTTGCTAGATATGAACTAATAGTACATTCTCTTTCAACTTCCTTTTCATACCACAAAAAGGCTTTCAGTAAGTGGAGAAAGAACATAGTTCCTGAGGTTTGTTAGTATGAAAGTTTCCAATTTAGTCAATTTTGAATTTAAAGAAGTATTTGCCAAGATGGTTGTGGTGTTCCACACCTATATCCTAGCACTTGCGAGGAAGAGGCTGAATGGTGAGAGGTCAAGTCCAGCCTGGGCTGTGTAGGGAGGGCTAGACAAGCCTGAGGTTCATAGTGAGACTTTGCCTCAAAAAGAAACAACCAAGAGCACTTCTCAAGGCTAATCTTGTAGACATGAACTAAAAAAAAAAGTTGTGTATATGTTGTGACCACAGGTTCTATTATTCTAACAG
The DNA here is from genome assembly GCF_024711535.1 of Dipodomys merriami. Classification (NCBI taxonomy): domain Eukaryota; kingdom Metazoa; phylum Chordata; class Mammalia; order Rodentia; family Heteromyidae; genus Dipodomys; species Dipodomys merriami. The sequence continues at coordinate 71,788,474 of NW_027204492.1, forward strand.
AACTAGACAGCATTTTTTTCATTTATACTAACATATTTCCATGCTGCAATGAACAAATTCAAAGATCATGAAAATCAGGTGAAATTTTAGCTACTCAGAAGGATAGTGGTTCTAGCCCAATTCTAGCAAAAAGTGATTATGTCACTTCATCTCAATGGAAAATTCTGGGTATACTAGGACCAGCCTATCATCCCATCTCAGAAAGGAAACAAAATAATTGGATTGAGGTCCAGATGTGGGCCCAGTCAAAAACCAAGACCCCCATCTCAATGTTTAGTTCACAGGGTTTTAGTTTTAGAAATAAGAATTGGTTCCTTACTTATCTATACACCCTTTGCCCCTCTCTCTGGCCCCCTTCCTCTATGATAGACTGAGTCTCCCCTCCTTTTTAGGTAGAGAAATTTTAAATAGAAGGATGGACTTTCAATTTTTCTTTAAAGATTCCCCAGTTTTAGCCAGATGTTCACATCATCACTCACTATTTCTCTCTTACATCAAGGTGATTGTTTATTCTCTTAATCATTACATTTGTGTTTCATTTCATTAATTTATATTACCTCCCTGGACCTTCCAATGTAATTAAATTCTCACCTCCCCCATAGTAATTCCTAAGACTCCCATAAGAAATTACTATACATTTGTTGCTTACAACAACAAATATTATTACCACCTCCTATTAAAGGGCAGAAGTCCAAAATTAAAAGGTGTTTTGGAGGCCCTTAGAATCAGTTCCCTACCTCTGTCCTAGCTTCTGGTAACGCTTCCCAGTCCCTCCTGTAGACTCATCTCTTTGATCTCTGCCTTTCATTTCACCTCACCTTCTCAATGGTATCTGTGTTTCTCAAGTCTCCCTCTGCCTATTTCATTATGGATACCTGCCTTAGGATTTGAAACTTACTGTAAATCCAGCATGATCTAATCATACAGTCATTATTTTAATTATATCTGTAAATGAGTCTTCTTCCAAACAAGGCTTATAGTTTCCTGGGTTAGAACCTAAATAGAATCTTTTTATGACTACTATTCAACCAACTCCCTCCCCCCCCCCCCCCCCCCCAGTTTACAAAGAAGAAAATAAAATCAGGTAACAGGGAATGAGTGAGTTTGGGAGAGATGGGAGAGAAGGGTAGAAGTGATGACTTTGATCAAGATGCATTGTACTCATAAATTGGTATGTTGACTTGAAACTCCTTTGTACAACTATTTAAAGTTTAAAAAGGCAGAAGAAGAAAAAAAAAGAACAAGAAAATTTAGTCCAAGAGAAGTTGTTTCTTCATCAAAATCATACAACCAGTTGTGGCAGTTGATTCAGGACCCTTCAATTCCTACCTCTCCTAATTTCAGAACATATAGACTTCCTGAACTAGCCACAGAACAAATGATAATTGCTGTTATAGAAAGTTGTTAACTATAAACACAAATGTCAAAGCTCACAGAGAACAGAAAAATATAGATGGTAGGATGTTTTATTTTATTGCCTACCTAGAGTCAAAAAAATCACCCTGAGTACAAGTCATTACAAAGATGTAAGATTCTCCCTTTTGAAATAAACTTCAGTTTATTTACACAAATGGTGCATTCTGTTAGTTTGTTAGGACTGCCATAACAAATGCTACTAACAGAAAGCCTGTCTTTGCTCATAGCTCAAAAGGCTAAATAAAATTGAGTTCAAGTGTTAGCAGGATTTGTTGCTTCTGAAGTCTCTCTGAGCTCACAGATGATCACTTTCTTTTTGTCTCTTCATATGTTCTTTCCTGTATTTGTGCATATTGCTGATGTCTGTCTATGTATCCTAGTCTCTTTATCTGATAAGACACCAGACACAGGATTCAAGCCTACCTTTAGATCCAGATATATTGGGAGAAACTGAGTTTTAGGGCTTCCGTATGTAAATGAGGGGGTCACAATTCAGCACTGTATCACCCCTTGTGAAAGAGAAGGATTTAAGAGTCTGTTTGATACAAATTCCTCTTTGCTTTAATGTCTGTCTTCTCTGATGAGATAGGTGAAGAAAACACTTGCTTTAAGGAAGCAGCAGAGCAGGATGAGAAGTCTGATCTTCCATCTCCCAGTTTCTTGCTTTTTTCAGCCTATCATTCATTCTTTGATTTATTCATGATTTTAAACTTTTTGCTTTCATTCTGTCTTATGACTATTCTGTATAAATTGGCAAACAATATTAAATTAGATGCTTAAAATATTTCTTTGTATTTCTTTATATTTACTCGCTTTCACAACTCATATATTTGTGTGTATGCATGTGTGTGTGTGTGTGTGTGTGTGTGTGTGTGTGCGTGCACGCGTGCGTGTGTGTGCAAGCCAGGAGCTTGAACTCAGGTTCTGGACACTGTCCATGAGATTTTGCACTAAAAGCTAGCATTCTACCACTTGAGATACAATTCTACTTCTCACTTTTTTTGCAGTTAAATCCCAAAGTCTGATGGACTTTCCTGCCCAGGGCTGGCTTTGAACTGTGATCCTCAGATCTCAGCCTCCTGTGTAACTAGGACTATAGGCATGAGCCACCAGAACCTGGCAACAACCATATTTTAAAATGTTTTATTATAAAGATAATATACAGAAGGGTTATATAAGTCAAGTGAAGAGTACTTTTCTTTTTGGACAATGTCACTCCTTCCCTTGTTCTCTCCCAGTTTTTCCCTCCCATCTCCACACACAAGTTGTATAGTTTATTTTTATCATAGTGTCTAGTGAGTACCACTGTTGCATTTGTTCACCCTTTGTCCCTCCATTTCTGCCCCTCAACCCTCCCAAAGACAGATAAAGGAACAAACAAGACAAAAAGAAAAGATAACAAAGTAACATGAACAAAAACTCATTTCCATTTCCTGGATTTCATTTTGATAAATATTATTCATATTTTTAAAGAAAAAGATTTAATTTTACTTTTATTTCCTATGACTTTTTCATTTTGTGCATGCATTTTTCATTCTTTCTTGGAAATAACAGAATTTTTGCTATTTTTATTATTATATTTAAGTAGTTATACAAAGGAGTTGCCATTTAACAAAGTAATTTATAAATACCATGTATCATGATCAATGTCACCCCTTTCAATATTCTTCTATGACACACTAATTTGTTTTCAAGGATAGACAATGGACTAAAATCAAAGGAACTTCTGCTCTTTATCTCTGTGGGGATATAAAGTGGCAAGACTATTAGAATAACCCTCTGTCTTTCCCCTCCTTTTTTTACCTGCCCTTCTTCTTGCCTATAGTAGGATTTCAAGTCTTCTAGAAACTTTGATATACATCTTCTTTCCCCTTCCCTATCAAAACAATAGTTAGCAGTATTGAACAAGAGTGAAGCATCAAGAAAAATGGAAGAAATTTTGAGTCCTGGAGTAAAATGAAGGATCTGATGGTTCAAAAGATTTATTAAAATTAAGTGTACTCTTCCATTTAATCCTTGAGGGTTTTACTTTTTCTTAAAGTACAGGCAGAAGCTATTTGTTCTCAATAGTTAGCTAGTTACCTCGGCAAACCAGGAAATGCTTTCTTCTCTCATCTCTAAATCCCCAGTTGTTTGCATCTTGACAAGTTGGGCCTTTAAAGACAAAATGATTTTCTTCAAATGTATTCTTTTGGGTAACATACTCTCTCCATGTTGCCTTTGTTTAGTTAAGTCGTCCTGGTGGAAATGAGAGAGAGGTAGAATTTCTTCCCATGGTGCCTGGAGTGCAAAATCTCAGAGCTTGATCCTATTGCCCATTTACTGAATACAGAAAGAAACACAGGGAGGCACTAAAACATAGATGCTCAAGCCATTGACGTATAAAAAAACAATTCAACCCCATCTGTCAAGCAGATTTGCATGATACCACATCTTAACAATCTTCACTCTACACAAGATAGAAATGTAGATTCAATTTGATGTGATTTCAGACTGGACATAAGCTTGGGAGTGAAAATAAGAAACAGGATTATATTAGTTGACAATTTGGACAGCATTAGATAATAATGCAATGATTTCTTTTCCAAACTGTGTTCTATGAAGCTGATTTGGAAGAGTGGGCTGGCTATAGGCTTCTGGTCTTCCCCTATCCAAATAATTTCCACTAGGTATTCCATAAATATTTTTCTCATATATGTACATGAATATGTTGTGGCAAAAACACATAGCATAAAGTTCACTTTTTACATACTTTAGCAAGTTCAATTCAGTTTAATAGCTCATTTCAACATCAAGTTGAAATCATCATAATGAACTATGAGAGAGTTTCTTCATGATGTTTGAATATATTTATGTAGAAAAATGTTAGGAGCTGAGTGCTGGTGGCTCATGCCTGTATTCCGAGCTACTTGGAGGCTGAGATCTAAGGATTGTGCTTCAAAGCCAGCCTGGACAAGAAAGCCCATGTGACTTTTACCTCCAATTAACCACCAAAATGTCAGAAGTGGAGCTGTGGCTTAAGTGGAAGAGTATCAACCATAAGTGAAAAAGTTAAGGGATAGCAGATTGGCCTGCACCCAACAAAACAAAACAAAACAAACAAACACAAAAAACATCCTGAAGAGGAGCTGTTATGGAGTGTGAATGGAACTACTGAATTCTAGTGAACTGTTTGTTGAATATGAGGTCATATCTTCCAATAATCTGTAGAGGAATGTATTGAAAACCGGTATTTGAGAATCACTTACATTCCTCAGTAGCACCATTGCTCATCATAGGAATGAGCTCCTTCTGTGAAGGATGCACAATGAGGCTATACCAGAAAGGATAGAACTGCTATGATGGTTTTGTCCAAGGGTCCACGTGAATTAAAGCAACCACTGATCATTCAACCCCTGACTGAGTTACCATTTCAAGTGGTATTCCATTGTATGGTAGTGAACACTCCCTAAATGAACTGCTGATTCGAGATCTATGTGCTAGACCTGAGACATTATTAGAGATGCATTACATCTAGTATCATATCTCCAATTCTAAAAGATCATGTTGTAAATAAGAGGGAGACCCTGACACTTGCCTGAATATTGGAAGTCCAAATTACTGTGGCATATATATGTATCATGCATAGGTATATAGAGATAGTATATATGTATGTGTTTACAGTACAGAGTAATAGAATTAAGACACAATATGTGGTGTATAGATTGCCACTATATACTCTGTTTGATAATTCCCTACAATTATATAATAGTACTTTCTCCAAAATAATCCCCATACATTCTTATTTAATTCTTATTTATTTGTTTAGTACCAGTTCTGGGGCTTGAACTCAGCGCCTGTGAACTGTTCTTGAACTTTCTTTCTCAAGTCTAGTGCTCTACCACCTGAGCCACAGCTCCACGTTCATCTTTTTGGTGGTTAATTGGAGATGAGTCTGACAATCTTTTCTGCCCCAGATGATTTTGAACTGTGATCCTTACATCTCAGCCTCCTAAGTAGCTAGGATTATAGGTGTGAGCCACCAGCATCTGGTTTTTTTGGCTTTGTGAGTAAAATATTGTATTTTGTAGAGAATAGATAGATTATAATATCTGATTATAGCTAAAGAAAGTGAAGGAAAGGCTTCAGAGCTAAGTCATGGTTGAGATAAAATAGTTTTCCTAAAATCCTTGCCTACTACTCTTTTCCTGTCATACCCTAGCTATCTTAGTAACAGAGACAGAGTTATAATAGATAGAGCTTGACTGCCTGGATTTGAATCATGGCTTAGTTACTAACTAGTATTAGGTAGTAATTAATCTAGGTAATAACAGAGACAAATTTGAAATATTTCTATGACAGATTCCTTGCCTGACAATGAGATGAAAATAGTACCCTGGCATAGGGCTGTTGTGAAGATTAAATGAACTCATACATAGAATACACTTTGAACAGTGCCATGAATTGTCAGCATTATGTGAGTGGTTGTGGCTGTGCTTGCCTTTATTATTATCATTCTTATAATCAACAACAGCATTTTGTACAGCGTGGCAGTTAAAATCTCAGTCATTGCATGCACATTGCCTGGATGCAAATCCAGATCCCACTAGCTGTGTGACTTTGGACAAGTGTTTTTGGTTCCCTGTACTTCAGTTTCATCACAAACATATAAAGTATCATTTACCCAAGGCTCTATTATAGTAAATGAGTAAATTCATGTAACATGCTTGATGCAAAGAAACCCTACTTTGCCTTTTTCCTAACATCTTGTCTGCAAACTCTGAGTCATGAGGTGTCTGCATGGCAGTTGTGTATGGTATAGAACATATGTAATTCATCAGTCCTCTATAGTCTAATCACACAAGTCAGTGGTTAAGTTGTCATGGTAGTTCTTTAGTAGGAATGTATTTGTCATATAAAAGTTATTTTGGTCAACCAGTATGGAATGGTGAAATGAGGACTCACTGGAGATCTGGCTCCAGTGCCTTACAAGTATAATTTTGGAGCCTGGAGAAAGACTAAGAAATAGTAACTTTCCAGTCATTCTCTTTCCTCTGTGCTGCTTATGCTCTGAAACTATATTTCTTATCCTGTAGTAGGCTGGACCTATATTGGGAAGCCTGTAGTATCATTGTATTTAGGGACGAAATCATTCCAAATTTCACCTCCCCCCGCCTAGGATTATACTAGAAGTTGGAAAATGGGATGTACTTAGCAGCTACTTCAGAAAAAAACACTTTTGCTAGGCTCTATTCAAGCAATAAATGGGACCCCACAGACAGATTAATAGGCAAAATTTGAGTTAACAAAATGACTTTTTCCCAAAAGATTTTTCTAGCTTGTTTGGCACTTTCATGTTTTCCTGTAGAGATTACGGTAGGGAACTTCCCAGGTTAACATTCAACCTGTGTCATAACTGGGTCAATGTACATACAGTTCATAAATCTTATGCAAGAATGCAGCCTTGATACTAATAATTAAAGCAAAAATGTAATTGAAATTAAAAAAAAAGCACCTTGAATTCTAATGCATGAGTACCAGGGAGTTAATTACAGCCTGAGAGGCTACACAGAGGCCTTTTGAATCTTCCTGAAGAACACTTTTGGCTACTTTCAATGGACATTAGAAGTAGATGGCACAGACTTTATGTCTAATTTCACTTCAGAAAAAAAGGTTTTCTTTTTCCTTGATACAGTAATCTTACTACCAGTGTTCTTATAACTATCAGTCATGATTATAGTCATTTGGGGTCTACAAATAGAACAAAAGGACCAAGGAAGGTTACATTGACATGACTAAGCTAGAGAAAGAAAAAGGAAGGACAAAAAGGGTAATATGGACCTATGTGAGAATATAAGATAAGTTAAGGTAGAATTATCCCTATTAAATGAAAGAAAAGTAAGGGTATTCAGATTTCATATAAGATTCTAGTAGAAAGAAAATGAAAGCCAGGCACCAGTGGCTCATACTTTTAATCCTAGATACTCAGAAGGCTGAGATCTAAGGAACACGATTTGAAGCCAGCCCAAGCAGAAAAGTCTATGAGACTCTTATCTCCAATTAATCACCAAAAAGCCAGAAGTGGAGCTGTGGCTCAAGTGGTAGAGCACTAGTCTTGAGAACAAAAGTTCAGGGACAGTGCCCAGGCCCTGAGTTCTAGTCACAGGATACACACACACACACACACACACACACACACACACACACACACACACACACACACACACACACACACACACACACACACACACACACACACACACACACACACACACACACACACACACACACACACACACACACACAAAGAAGCAAAAAATGAGAAGTAGGCATGATATTTTATATCTATAGTCCCAGGAAACAGACACCAGGGGCAAAACAGTTTAGCCCAGGGGCAAAAATAAGAGGTACTGCATCTCCACAAGTAAAATTGGCATGGTAGCTTACACCTGTAATTCCAGCTAGACCAAGTGGCAATAAATAGGAGGATCAGAGTCAGATGCCAGCGCCAAACAAAACTAAAAGTTCATTTTCCTCAAAATAGAGTAATAAACAGAAATGCAGCTCAAATGCTAATCTCATCAATCCCCAGTACTGCCAAGAAAGTGAGATTTCTATATCTAAGCATCTTTCAAATTAAGTCTTTTTTTTTCACACACACTTTCTATACTGGAGTTCTTGTCATGTGGCCTCTCTCCTTTACTATATTATACTAGCTACTAGAGAATGGAAATATTTTCTTTCTTCACCCTCTGCTTCCAACACCACTAAGAACATTGGTGTTGGACATACTATATGCCCAATTAAATCAGATAAGACCTATTTCTTTTTATTTTGCCAGAGCATTAAAAAGCTATACAAGTTGTCATGTCGAAAACGAACTTTACAACTTTGGTGGGGGGGGGGGAATTGGAGGGGGGGAGGAGGAAGGCTGGGAAGGGATGGGAAGGGGAAACAAAGGAGGAGGCTACAATGCTTGATAAGAAATGTACTCATTTGGGGCTGGGGAGGTGGCTCAGTGGTAGAGCGCTTGCCTTGCATGCCTGAGGCCCTGGGTTCGATTCCTCAGCACCACATAAGCAAAACGAAAAAAAAGCCGGAAGTGGTGCTGTGGCTCAAGTGGTAGAGCACTAGCCTTGAGCTGAACAGCTGAGGGACAGTGCCCAGGCCCTGAGTTCAGGCCCCACGACCGGACCCCCCCCCCAAAAAAAAAAGAAACGTACTCATTATCTTGCCCATCTAATTGTAACCCCTCTTTACAGTATTTTTCACAATAAAAAATAAAAAATTTTTAAAAAGCTATAAAACAATGCCTTTGATTAGTATCAGTATTTATCAGAGTTGAGTTCACAACTCTGATTTTACAAAGAAAGAACAAGAATCTATTCTTGGATTGCCCATTCCATGGGCAACACAGGGAATCCAGCCCTCTCACTCCACATATTTGCCTTGGAGCAGGACCTAGTGAAAGTGATTTAAAAACATTAAACTCAAACTTTTCAGGGTTCCCTGATTGACAAAACTCTCTGGAACTTTTCTTCTCCGGGAACACCTAGGAACATACTGGCTCCAAAAAGATTCTATAGAGTTTGCTTATTGATTCTTTGCCTTCCTCACTTGCTTTTGTTCTGTTGACCCTTTCCCTGATGCATTCCTGCTGGAGATGAAGCCACATGCTGAACCATGGGGAACAGCCTGTAATGAAACAAGCTGCTCCCAATTTTAAATATTGCATGTTGGGGCAAAGGCAGAGTTCCTTTTCCTCTAAAGCTATAACATTAAAAAAATTCTGTTTGATATTCAGAGTTATTTGATCTGGCAGTTTAACAACTGTTGATGTTTTAATTGCTTCTTTAAAGGATTTCATCTACATTTCTAGGTTTATTTTTATTTTACTCTGAAGGAATGTCAATATTAGCCATCACTTTGCCCAGTAAGTTAGCACTACAGGATCTTGGAGTAAAATCCAGTAATTACTGGAGCTGGTAACTTAAGACCCTGCTGAGAAACTTGGCTGTGTCTGAGGAGGCATCTCTGACCATAGAGCTAGCAATCATTTATTGTTCTGAATCAATTTTAAGTGGGTTTTGTACCTTCAAGATCAGCTTTCTGTGTTCCCGTGGAAGAGACTGAGGTCACCCTATTCTGGGTGAACAAAGAATATTAAGTCATTTGTTCCTCACACAAACGTACTCTTGTTAAGATGTACTATGAAGAAAGACTTGATGAGTCTAATCCCTTAGGATCTTACTTCGTTTTTATTTATCTATTTGTAAGTCTACTTCCAAGACCAAATTGAATGCTTTGTTGGTGTGCTATTTACATGCATGGGACTAGCCATTTGGAACCTCTGAACAAAACTACTGACATTCAAAGCATTTTAGAGTTGAAAGGGTCCTCTGAGATCATTCATTGCAGCCTCTTCTAAATGCTGTAACTTGGATTCATTAGGAAAAGGAGGGCTGGTAAGGCTCACATCTTTGCTCTTCTGTTATATATCCTTTGAATTATTACCATCAAGGAATATTTATTAAATGCCGACATGCTGAACCCAGTCTGAAGCAATTTGCTTCAGAAGGCATGCTTCTTGGCGTTTTAGAGCCTACATGCTAACATCAACAGCACTGACATGCCACATATTGTCACATTCTCTCTTCTGAAGTTTCTTTGCACTCCCTCCCCTTCAATACACACACACACACACACACACACACACACACACACACACACACACACACACACACACTTTGAGGAGATTAAAACAAATTTAAACATTTTGTACTTCTCTGCTTTGAAGTAGCACTGCCAGAAAAAGCTCCCTTTTGCAGGCCATGCTTTGTCCTTGTCAAAGATAATCAAAAGTTAAATGAAAGGACCAGTCAACTGATTGATGGAGGAGGGGTGGGGAGGATGGTTAGAGAGCAGGGGACCTAAGAATGGGGTATATTATTCACTTTCCTGTTTCCTTTTCTGCCTTTACCCTCACTCTTTAAAACTGGGACTTTTAAGATTTTATGCTTATAGACTTAATATTAAAGACTAAAGACTACTCTATATTTGTAGACTACATTGTTATCAGTAGCCTTTTAGGGGAATGAAACCAATGACTAATTCAGCTAGCTGCTGTTCCTTCTGAAATTAAAAGTGTTTACAACTCAGAAGCTTCCAAATTAATCTCTTGACTTTTTTCTTTTTTCCTAGTGCCACTTCACTAGGTTTAAAAGGTCAGTCTTGACTTTGGGTGAGGACTTTCTAATTGTAAATCTTCAGTTTTCTTCTTGGCATCCTTTCTCAGTGGATAGCTGAACAGGGCTACTATGTGAAGAATTATAGAAAATAAATTATGAGAGAAAATTATATGGACACAGAATTGTGTTCTAACCTGTTCTCACCTGGCTCACCTTTTCTGTGTTAATTGTGTGGACCTATCCTAGCTTTCCCCTGTCTAAGGTTGTTGTTTGTGGTTTTGGTTCACTCTAAACTCCACGGGAAAGGTGACTGTTCTCTTTTATTCACTGAAATAAGTCTGTGTATCTCCTATGCTTAGCACAATACTTGGCACATAAAAGGCGTTGAATAAATAATTATTATTTATATTATTTATTTTTGAGTCAGAATCTTGCTATGTCATCCAGGCTCACCTGGAACTTGCAATCTCCTGCCTTCACCTCCTCAGTGCTGGAATTACAGGCATGTAGCACCATGCCTGGCCTAATATTTGCTTGTTGAGTCAACTGTTTATATTCTTATTGCAGTTCTAGTACTTGCCTTAACCAGTGTGGATTGAGCCCTCTGACTAAAACAAAGTCTTCCTAGTTATTGATAGTACAAGGTTCTCTATGCATTTCTGTGTATCACTGAGTATACAGTACATTTTGACATACCTAACTACCTTACTCTGATTTTCCATTCTTGAAACTCTTCACAGACTCTCTTCTTACATCAGATTTTTTTTTTTATTGTGAAAATACTGTACAGAGGGGTTACAATTACATGGGCAAAATAATGAGTACATTTCTTATCAAGCATTGTAGCCTCCTCCTTTGTTTCCCCTTCCCATCCTCCCCCCCCCCCCCCGCCAACCAATCCTCCTCCACCCTCTCCCCCCCACCAAAGTTGTAAAGTTTGTTTTCAACATAACGACTTGTACATCTCATTGTTGCAATGGATCCACCTGTATCCCTATTTAAACAATTTGTTTTTTTCCCTTCCCCTCCACAAATTATACCAACATCAAATACAGTGAAAGCAGGGGTTATACCATTGGGGAGGGACATACAAAGCAACAAAGAAATAATCTTATAAATGTTACACCAGATTTCTGACTGAATTAATCATTCTCCTTCATTCTGATTCCTGCTTTCCTTTATTGTTCACTGTTAGTGTGTTGAGTGTGTGTTTGGTGTGTGTGTGTGTGTGTGTGTGTGTGTGTGTGTGTGTGTGTGTGTATATGTGTGTGTGTGTGTGTGTGTGTGTGTGTTGCTACTGGGGCTCCAACTCAGGACCTGGACACTATCTTTAAGCCTTTGTGTTCAAGACTACTGCTCTATCAGTTCAGTGTGTGTGTGTGTGTGTGTGTGTGTGTGTGTGTGTGTGTGTGTGTGTGTGTGTTCTTTAAGCCTTTGTGTTCAAGACTACTGCTCTATCAGTTCAGTGTGTGTGTGTGTGTGTGTGTGTGTGTGTGTGTGTGTGTTGGTCCTGGGGCTCCAACTGAGGACCTGGACACTATCTTTAAGCCTTTGTGTTCAAGACTACTGCTCTATCAGTTCAGCCATACCTTCACTTTTGGCTTTTTGGTGGTTAAGTAGATATAAGAATCTCATGAAATTTCCTGCCTAGGTTGGCTTTGAAGTATGATCCTCAGATCTCAGCCTCCTCAATGGCTAGGATTACAGGCCTGAGCCACCAACACCCGGATATTGTTCACTGTTTTTTCAACCTCCTGCTTGATCTCCTATAAAGTATTTTAATTTACATAATGAAATCCAGCTCTTTCTACCTCCGCAAAGGACTACACCAAATCATAGACAGTAACAAGTATCTTTTAGACATAAGAACAAAAAAACCCACTAAAACCAGAAGGACAATAGCAGGTAATTTTAAAGCATCTTATGGAGGTAATGGTATGGAAGTACTTTCCTGAAGTTCAATTTGCAGTTGTCTACCTTCTTTCTTGTGGATTTCACATGACACATCTGTCTTTCAAACTAGACTTTGTGAAGGTTTTCAATTGAGAATGGTCACATGGAATTCTATGGCTTTTGTAATATCTTGTATTGTTCTCCTTCCAGAACTGAGATGACAGCATGCATTGAAGTAATGTTGCTCTATTTCCAATTATCAGTACAAGATGACAGCAGCACCACAAAGTCAGAAAGTCATATTTATTGACACACACACACACATACACACACATCCTCAGGTTGGTAGACTACAAGTTCTATAGTACATATTTCAAAACATATAGCTGAAACTAATGTTTTCTCTCAATTGCCACACATAACAGAATTTAGAAGATATTGGGCTTGGTAGATGGCAAAGTTAAAATTGTCACCTTGATGGTAATTTCATTTCTCAGGATGCAGAATAATTCAAACAAGGAATTGTGCCCCAGTCATAATTTTCAACAGGAAAGAAAACCAGTTGGTGAGACAGTAATGATAGGAACCTTGGGAGAAAACCAGCGTGACATCTTACTTTGTAATAAAGAAGGAAGGAAGTGCTATTGATGGTCCCACAACTATTACAGGCTTTACAAAAGCATATTTCAAAAATCAAGAGAAGAAAAAATAGGTATGCCCCTTTGTCTTGACATACTGCATTTTTCAAATGATGAAAGTCTTTCAAAAATGAATGGTCTTAATTTTGGCAAAAGAGAAGCAACAGAAATATCAAAAATAGTCAAATTCAATTTTTTATACCCTACCATATACCCAAATGGACATGACACATACCTCATAATTATGCATACTCCAGAAAGTACAAGAATATGCATCATCACCTGTAGAGAAGCATATGTAGTATTAAACCTCTGTCGAGATCAATCTCTCTTCCCTAGTTCCCATACATGACAACATTGATCTGTGTGACTACACAGAACTCTCTTTTGTAAGTTCATGCATAGCGTGATAAAAAATGAATAGCCTAGAATCAAGTACATGCTGGAGAGGAAGATATATTTGTAAGAATAATATCATATAGATCCAAGCCTTACAAAAGTGCAAAGGACCACTAAATGTGTGCAAATACAGAATGAAATATAGTTCTCAAGTGGTAGAGCACCAGCTTTGAGTGGAAAAGCTAATGGACAGTGTCCAGGCTCTGAGTTCAAACCTCAGTACCAGCACATAAAAATGAGTCATAACTATAAATCCAGTTATCTCTATCAATGACAATGAAGATAGTGGATTGAACATGATTAAGAATGAATTGGAAACTAAAAGTAGATAACAAATTAGAAAAGATTATCTGTTCTCCCAGAGTCCCAAACCCAGAAAAACTGAATGTAAGGGCACTGAAAGAAGTTCCAAAGGTAATCACAAATTATAAGAAGCCATGCACCAGTGGCTCTAGTCTGTAATCCTAGCTACTCAGACAGCTGAAATCTGAAGCCAGTTGAGACCAAAAAAAAGTCCCTGTGAGACTCTTCAATTAACCACTCAAAACAAAACTTTGGAAGTGGCCCTGTGGCTCAAAGTGGAAGAGCACTAGCCTTGAGCAAAAAGAGCTCAGGGACAGTGCCCAGGCTCTGAGTTTAAGCTCCACAACCAACAAAAAAATATTACAGGGTGAACACCCTTAATCCAAAAGTGTGAAATTCAAATATTCCAACTTTTAGCTATTTTTATTTTGGTACTGGGGATCAAACCCAGGACCTTGCACTTGCTAGGCAAGTGCTTTGCCACTGAGCTACATCCTAGCTTCTATTCCAACTTTTTGATGGCCAACATGATACAAATTCCATGTCTGAGCATATGTGACAGATTACAATTAAAAACACTGACAGACAATAGTGGCTCACACCTGTAACAAGGAGGCTGAGATCTGAAGATCCCAGTTAGAAGCCAGCCCAGGCAGGCAAATCAAAGATTCTTATATCTAAATGACCAGTAAAAAGTTAGAAGTGCAGATGTAGCTCAAGTGGTAGAGAGCCAGCTATGAGTAAGAAAGCCAAATGAAAGTGCAAGACCCTGAGTTTAAACCCTGAAATACACACACACACACACACACACTCACACACACACACACACACATTAAAATATAGGCACACTAAAAGTTGCATACATTTGCTTTCAGGCTCTGTATATAAGGTGTATGTGAAACAAACTTGTTTTATATTTAGGCTAGGATCTCATTCCCAAGACATCTCCTTATGCATATGCAAATGTTTTGCAATTTAAAAATATTCTAACTCTGAAATACTTCTTTCTGGTCCTAAGCACTTCAAATAAGGAATACTCACCTGTACTCCATGTCTTAAGATATCATATAAGGATAAGTTTCAAAAGAGAGAGAACCAAACACCTTTTTTCCCTCAAAACATAAAATCAGTAGTGATTTGCTGATGATATGATAATATAATAATATGCTAGTGAAACTGAGAGTTCATCACAGAATTATTCCTGAAATGTATTTTTTTTCACTAAAGGAAATAATATTCACTAGGACCTCCTAATTGGTTTTCTAAGAATATGTCACTGTGAAATGACTATGTGTGTCATTTCTTTTTTAAAAATTTTGTTTTGTATGTCATTTCTTGATAGGATTACTAAATGAGGATTTAAAGAAACAGTATCATAAAATAAGGATCTACTGGGACAATTAGCCTTGTAAACAAAGAAGCCACCCCAAGCAAAAAAAAATTAAAAAGTCCCTGTGAGACTGTCTGATAGCAGTTAGGGGGATTTAGAGTTAGTTGAACTCTGTGTATCCATTTCAACCTTGAGAGAGTTATGCAGTGGTTCATCATAAAGCTCTGCTCTGTTCAGTATTAGCAAAAAACTTGGACACAAGTGTTGAAAGTACATATATCAAATTTTTGGATAATATAAAGTTTTAAGATTAAAAAAGATTGAGAAAGGCTTGAACTGAATGCATCAAGATTACTCTTCACTGGCTAGGCTAGTACCAAGCCAAATTTGGTATCATTTGTAACAAGGTTTGCTTAGAGGCTGGTAACTCATGTCTGATGAAGAATGGTTTGGGTTTTTTTAAGCTTGACAAATAAAAGATTGTAGTTGACTATGGGGTGCTCTTCAATTAATTGAAAAGCAGCTGTACACACAGGAGAAATTACTGGAGTTGGGGAATAACTAAGACCAAGTGGAGGGAAAAACTTAGATGTTTGCTTAGTTTAAACAATGTTAACTATGTGTGGTTTGCTAATACGATAGTAAACTCCTTTCTTGTCAATGGATAAAGAGAAACTAAATGATTTTCTTTCACAGGTAATGTTAAGGTGACTTTTTACTTGATGAAAGGTTAGAAAAGATGAATTCTAAAGCCCCTTTCCCTTCCAACTGAGATCATCTGCTGTCTGTGCTGTCAGTTTTGTCAAAAACTACTTCCATCCTAATTTTTCTGCGGAAACTCAGTAGTTTGGAATATCACATCACTGATTCCCTTTCTATAAACCTTTCTGCCCCCAAGTGTTTATTCTTCCTCCTTTCTTATCTTTCTTCTATTGAAAGTGACAACTGGCACAAATATTGATCCAGGTACTTCTATCAGTGGGAATGATAGGAGTGGATGGTACATGATTAAATACCCATTAAATGGGCTATTAAATTAGCAATGCACCCATAGTAGTAATTAAAGTCCTACTCACTTATACCTTTTACAAAAGACTATTTGTACCATCATGGTACACTATAAATCCACTTATTCTTTACTTTTGTATGTATGTGTTTGGACAAATAAACATCATAACCACATTTTCAAATGAGCAAATATTTAGTTTGTAGAAGTGGCATACTACTCTACTCCAGCTGTAGAGAGAAATATTCTGTCTCATAAAAATAGCAAGCACTGTTTTGTAATTTAGGATGTTACCTGAAAAAAATTAAATATATGATCTAATTATTCTACCATACCTTATCAGATGAGGAATTTTTCAGTTGTCTATAATTGTATCAAACTTCTCTTAAGAATTTTTCTCCCTATGTCTAGCCTAAATCACTTCTATGTATGATGATGGTAAGGACCCACAAACATTGGGTAAAATAAATTACCTTTTAAAAGTTAGAATGAACTTGTGACTTTAAATGAGCATCATTATTCCACAATACTGTGAAATTCGGGAAAATTATGTAATCACTTAATCACAATAAAAAAAAAAAGAACCTCGGGGAAGGTAGGAAGGGAAAGGATGGTAGGGGGAAAACAATGGAGGGGGTAACAATGCTCAATAAGAAGTGTACTCATTACCTTACTCATGTAACTGTAACCCTCTGTATAGTATCTTTACAATAAAAAAATAAATTACCTTTTCATTGTTGCAAATGTTTATTATTGCTGCATATTTCTTTTAAGTGAATAATGCCACAAGTATTGAGCCTCTACTGTGTGCTGAATGTACCTACATAGTTATGTGTATGCATATGTGTGTGTGTTTTAAACATTGCTAGAGATTTGCTGTACTTCTTCAATCTTTGAATCTATTTTGACTTTAACCAATTCAAGGAAATTTTAACCATGTCTTCTAGTGTTTTTAAGCCTTATTATTAATAGTTATACAAAGAGGCTTTAATTCTATGTCAGGTTATGAGTATAATGCATCTTGATCAGTGTCACCCATTCCATCATGCTCCCCCATTTTCTCCCTTCTATTCCTATCCTCAAATTATATAGTTCAAGTTTTCCACAATGTATATTAAATATGATTTCATTTTCTCACCCTTTCTCCCTCCATCACTGTGCTCTGCTCCAACTGCCCCACTCCCCAAACATGTTTCCTTGTATTTTCTCCATCATTTTCTTTCACATCTCCTAATTTTTATTTTATTTATTTATTTACTGCTTTATTTATCTATTTATTTGTTTTGGTGCTGATCCTGGGGCTTGAACTTGTGGCTTGGATGCTGTCCCTTACCTTTTTTGCTCAAGGCTGGTGTTCTACCACTTGAGCCACAGCTCCACTTCAGGTTTTCTTTGGTTAACTGGAAACAAGAGTCTCATAGACTTTTCTGCCCAGGCTGGCTTCTAACCATAATCTTTACATCTCCGTTTCCTGAATAGCTAGAATTACGGGCATGAGCCTTGAGCACCCAGCTCATCTTTTCTAAGGTTTTAAGTACATATATGATAGACATTTTTCCTGTCATCTCATGAGCCATTAAGATTTGGCTATTTTTTTCTTTATTATTATCAAGAAATTATACCAGGCTGGGAAAGTGGCTCAATGGTAGAGTGCTAGCCTTGAGCTACAGAGCTGAGGGACCGTGCTCAGGCCCAGAGTTCAGGCCCCACGACCAACAACAACAACAAAAAGAAGTTATACTAACAGGTTACAATTCCTTGAGCCAGGTTAAGAGTACAGTGCTTTTTTGGTCAATGTTACTCCTTCATTTGTTTGGCTAATTTTTTCCAATTTTCTCTCCTCATTGTCCAGATTGGAAAATTTCTATGTCTGTATCAAGTTCACTAACTTTGTCTTTTCCTTTCTGCTATTAAAGTCCATTGAGATATTTTATACTTAAAATAGTAAAATTTTCTGTTTTAATATTTTCATTTGGTTCTTTTTAGATACTGATTAGATACTGTTTTATTCTTGGGAGTCCTTATGTTTTTATTTATGGGAGATATATTTCTCCCTATATCCCTGAGCATAATTATGACAGCTGACTTTCAGTATATTATGTCAGTTAGTCTCTTTCAATCATCTGTTGTGAACATGCTCTTTTCCCCCTTTATCATAAGTCAAATACAAAATAAATGCCTTTATTAGGTAGTATACTAGATATTCTGAAAGAATATGTATTAAATACTTCAGATTGTATATTGAATATGAAGAAAGGTTATGTTAGAGTCTGAATTCTGCTATGTTCTTCCAAATAGTACCTTTTAAAAGCATGCATTTAACTTAGCTGAAATCAAATTGCAAACTTTATTTCTCCTAGAACAAAAGACAGCTCAAAACTAAGTTTAGTACTTTATATCTAACTGAGCTACATGTAGTCTGCCCTACATATGCACAATTCAGAAGATAGCCAGACTTAGATAGAATTGATATGAAGAATTTAAAGTCTCCCTCTGACTCTTTCCTTTCAAGGATTTTCCTCTTACTTTCCAGTGGCTATGCTCACCTTTGAACTCTATCTAGTTTTCCATCCTAGTGGGAATTCAGATTTCTGAGCTTTTATCACCCCACAAAGTAGTTAAAGTCACTTTTTTATTATTGTTAAGGAGTTGGTTAAAAGGAGTTAATTTCACAAGTCAAGTTATGAGTACAATGCTTCTTGTACAATGTCACCCCTTCCTTTGTTTTCCCCCATTTTCTCCCTCCCATCCCTACCCACAGGTTACATAGTTCATTTTTATCTTGTGTATATTGAATACAATAACTGTATTTGTTTACCCTTCTTTCCTTCATTCCTATAAAAGTACTTTTTAAAAATGGGAAACCTAGAAGTAGAGGTATGGCTCAAGTAGTAGAGTGCTATCCTTGAGTGAAAAGGCTAACCAAGAGCGAGAAACCCTGAGTTCAAGTCCCAATACTTCCATAAAAATGTAGGGGGAAGCATTCCCAATTTGTCTTCTTTCAAATACCAACTCATCTCCCATGTATGTCATCTGCCTTCTTTTGTTTCTTCTTCAGTATCTTTAAGTGGGTTTTTCTATTTTATCCAAAGTACATAGTTGTCTGCAAGAGGGTTGATCTGACTGGAACTTATTTGACCATGATGAGTAGTAGAGTCATCCTGGAATGTATCTACTCACACATTTAAGAAGAGAATACTGAGGAGGCTCAAAAAGGTGAAGTGATTTTTCCAATGTCATGACGCTAGAAATGAAAAGAACTATAGCTTAAATATAGCTTGTATGGCTTTAAACCCAGAGCATCTCTATCTGTTACCTTTAAATATCAGGAATCCTCTTCCTCCAATACTATTGTCATTGAAGAATAAACCCTCACTCTTTTGTCTTAATTGCTCATTTGGAAAGGGTCTCACTTTTTCAGCAATAGGTTCCATTTTATGAGAGGAAATTGTCTCATGCCTTTCTTTCCAATGGTCTTTCTGAATGACGGCCTAACAACCTGTTCACAAAATAGCTTAGGGAGCTCTTTGATATTTCTGTGTTAGGAAAAAAAATGGAAGACAAGAGGTTTTACTCAGCTCAAATTATTCCCCTAAATATGTTACCTTATTTATTCTCATAGAAAATTTTGCCTTTTGAATTTTTCTATAACTTTTTTTTTGTCAGTCCTGGGGCTTAAACTCAGGGCCCGTGTGTTGTCCCTGAGCTCTTTTGTTCAAGGTTAAGACTCTACCACTTTGAGCAAGAGTGCCACTTCCCATTTTCTGCTGCTTAATTGGAGGTAAAAGTCTCACAGACGTTCTTACCTGGGCTGGCTTCGAACTAGATCTGATCCTCAGATCTCAGCTTTCTGAGTAGCTAGGATTACAGATGTGAGTCACTGGGGCCCAACTCCTTTAACTGTTATATTTTAATAATATAATGGGTTTTATTTATCATACAGCATTCATTAAACAATGATCTCTGGCCTTTAGTAGAGTTATTCTGACTATAGAGTAGTATTAAATATAATAATAAGATATCTTTTTGGTAGTATTTCTGTCTTCTATGTGAAGAACACATCATTTCATCTTCAGTTTAAGTCCTATCACAAATAAAAATGTTAAGATAGATTTATGGTGTATTAGTAGGTTTGGAGGTGTGGCTCATTTAGTAGAGCAATAGCCAATGAGCAAAAGCATCAGGCACTGAGTTCAAGTATCTATATTAGACCTCCTTCCTCCCTCCCCCCTCTCCCCCCCCACAAAAAAGAAAAATCTGGTCTGGGAAGGGGGCTCAGCTTGCCTTGCATGCTTGAGCCGGAAGTGGCGCTGTGGCTCAAGTGGTAGAGTGCTAGCCTTGAGCTGAAGAGCTGAGGGACAGCGCCCAGACCCAGAGTTCAGACCCTACGACTGGACCCCCCCCCCAAAAAAAATAATCTGTATGGTATAGTAAATTTTTAAAATACAACAGGTATGTCAAAAAAATTTTGAGTACCAAGTCTATTCTAAAACACTTTGCTGATTGCTGAATATGTAATAATGAGCAAAACAATCATAATCCTGCTCTTCCTAGGACTTTTGTAATCTGGTAGACAAGTTACACAACTAGACAAAAATAAAGTGAAAATTAAGTGCGAACATTGACGAAAAGACAGAGTATTGTGGGAGATAAATAGCTGTACCTAACCTTTCTAAGGTATAGGAGAGCAGAGAAGACCCACCCACCTCCACAAATTAAAACTTCATTTCTAAAAGTCAAAACTTGGTTTCAGGGGCTGGGAAGGTGGCTCAGTCGTAGAGCGCTTGCCTTGCATGCATGAAGCCCTGGTTTCGATTCTTCAGCACCACATAAACAGAAAAAGTCGGAAGTGGTGCTGTGGCCCAAGTGGTAGAGTGCTAGCCTTGAGCTGAAGAGTTGAGGGACAGTGCCCAGGCCCAGAGTTCAGGCACCATGACTGGCAAAAAAAAAAAAAAAAAAAAAAAAAAAAAACTTGGTTTCAGATCTCACATCTGTTGCTAAAAGTTCTATCATTGGTAGCATTAGTCTCTGCTGCTTTTATAGGTACTTTAATTGAAAAGATTGTGAAGTTCTCTAATATATAAGATGAATTTAATAGATAATATCACCAGGGGAGTGCTTATCATTTATACTTTTATGCAATCCTGTGATTTATTTAGAACAATCTTGTTTGTTTGCTATTCTTATTATTCTCTTATTATTCTCTGAAAACTTCATCAACTCATTTCTATTTTTAAGTAATCCTTGGTATGGGACCTTGAAAAAACCCCAACTCTCTGAAAACCCAAATAAATATCATTAATTGGTTTCCAATTGATCACATTCTTATTTACTTCCTCAAAAAACTCACATAAATCAATGTACATAATTTCTGTATGAAGAAAATGCATTGTCTCTCCCCATTGAATTACCTCTATTTACATATTTGTTCTTATATATTAAGGTGTTTGTACTTGAAATGAAGGATATTTCAGAACTAGAATACATTAAATAATTTCCAAGCCCTAATATTTGTTTTTTTTTTATTGTGAAAATACCATATAGAGGGGTTGCAGTTACATGGGCAAGATAATGAGTACATTTCTTATCAAGCATTGTTGCCTCCTCCTTTATTTCCCCTTCCTATCCCTTCCCATCTTTCACCCCCCCCACACCCCTCCACCCCCACCCCCCTATTCCCGGCCAAAGTTGTAAAGTTCGTTTTTCGACATAATGTCTTGTACATCTCATTGTTGCAATGGGTCCACCTATATCCCTACTTAAACAATGTGTTTTTTCCCTTCCCCATCCAACATCAAATACAGTGAAAGCAGTGGTTATACCATGGGGGAGAGACATACAAAGCAACAAAGAAATCACCTTATAAATATGTTAGAAACAATCACATGAAAGAAAAAACATTTGAATACTTATCTTGGAGTTCATTTTACCAAACATCAACTTATGTGACCTTTTCTGCTTGTCTCAGACCTATACGAGTTATTGCAAATGAGGGAAACCATGGGACCTATGTTTCTTTGGGCCTGGCTTACTTCACTTAATATAATTTTTTCCAAGTCTTTCCATTTCCTAACAAATGGGGCAATGCCATTCTTTCTGACAGAGGCATAGAATTCCATTGTGTATATATACCACATTTTCTTGATCCATTCATCTGATGAGGGGCATCTGGGTTGGTTCCATATCTTAGCTATGGTAAATTATGCTGCAATAAACATAGTCGTTCTGGTAGCTTTAGTATGGTCTTGTTTGTGATCATTTGGGTAAATGCCCAAAAGTAGGATTGCTGGGTCATAGGGAAGCTCTATGTGGAGTTTTTTGAGGAACCTCCATACTACTTTCCAAAGTGGTTGAACAAGTTTACACTCCCACCAACAATCAAGTAGGGTTCCCTTCTGTCCACATCCCCTCCAGCATCTGTTGTTATTAGAGTTCTTGATTATAGCCATTCTAATGGGGGTGAGGTTATATCTCAGTGTTGTTTTGATTTGCATTTCTTTTATGGCCAGGGAGGTTGAGCATTTCTTCATGTGTGTATTGGCCATCCTTCTTTCCTCTTCAGATAAGTTTTTCTTTAAGTCTTTAGCCCACTTATTTATTAGACAGTTGTTTCTTTGAAGATTTGTTGTTGGGGGATTTAATTTTTTGAGTTCCAGGTATATTTTAGATATGAGACCCTTGTCCATTGTATGGCTAGTGAAGATCTTCTCCCAATCCGTGAGCTTTCTATTAATCTTGCTAGCTATGTCCATTGCCATGCAGAAGCTCTGCAATTTCATGCAATCCCATTTGTCCAACCTTTCTTTGATTTGTTGTGTTTCTGGATCTCTATTAAGAAAATTTTGGCCTGTGCCAAGGAGGCCTAGGGTTTCTCCTATTCCATCCTGTAATGTTTTCAGAGTGTCTGCTTTGACTCCGAGGTCTTTGATCCATTTGGAGTTGGTTCTGGTGCAGCATGATATATAAGGATCTAGATTTAGTTTTCTACAAGTGATTAACCAGTTTTTCCAGCACCATTTACTGAAGAGGCTGTCTTTCTTCCAATCTATTTTTTTTTTAGCTCCCTTATCGAAAATTAGATAGCTATATGTCTTTGGGTTCATTTCTGGGTTTTCAATTCTATTCCATTGGTCCTGAGGTCTGTTCTTGTGCCAGTACCATGCTGTTTTGATTACTATGGCTTTGTAGTAGAGTTTGAAATTTGGTATTGATATTCCTCCAGCACCGTTCTTTCTGTTAAGGATCATTTCTGCTATTCATGGTCGTTTATTGTTCCATATGAATTTTTGGATTGCCTCTCCTATTTCCTTGAAGAATGAGGTTGGAATATTCATAGGTATTACATTGAATTTGTAGATAACCTTGGGAAGTATTGCCATTTTCACGATGTTGATCCTTCCAATCCAGGAGCATGGGAGGTTTTTCCAATTTCTAAGTTCTGTTTTGATTTCCTTTTTCAGGTTTTTAAAGTTTTCATCATAGAGATTCTTCACTTATTTGGTTAAGTTAATTCTTAGGCATTTTATTTTTCGTGGGGCTATTATGAATGGAGTTGCTTTCCTGATTTCAGATACCATCTTCTCATAGTTGGCATACAGAAAAGCCATTGATTTTTGAGGGTTAATTTTATACCCTGCTACTTTGCCAAAGTTTTGAATCAGCTTGAGTAATTTGAGAGTGGTGTCCGTGGGATTCTTTAAATATCATCTGCAAAGAGGGAGAGTTTTACTTCTTCTTTCCCTAGTTGGATCCCCTTTATGTTTGCATCTTGTCTTATTGCTGTAGCTAGGCATTCTAATACTAGATTGAAAAGAAGTGGAGAGAGTGGATATCCTTGTCTCATTCCTGATTTAAGAGGAAATGGCTTTAGTTTTTCACCCCTAAGTTTAATGATGGCTGTAGGTTTGTCATATACAGCCTTTATTGTATTGAGGAATGTTCCATGGATTCCTAGTTTTTCCTTCATCATAAAGGGACGTTGGATCTTATCAAATGACTTTTCTGCATCTATTGAGATAACCTTGTGGTTCTTATCCTTGCTTTTGTTGATATGATGAATTATATTAATTGATTTGCATATATTGAACCAGCTTTGCATCCCTGAAATGAATCCTGTTTGATCATGGTGTATGATTTTTTTGGATGAATTGTTGAAGTCGATTGGCCAAAATTTGGTTGAGAAGTTTTGCATCAGTGTTCATCAGAGAAATGAGTCTATAGTTCTCTTTCTTTGATGAGTCCCTGCCTGGTTTGGGGATGAGGTTTATGATGGCTTCATAGAATGAGTTTGGTAGTGAACTTTCTCTTTCAATTTCATTGAAGAGTTGGAGGAGTATTGGTGTGAGCTCTGCTTTGAAGGCCTTGTAGAATTCTGCTGTAAATCCATCTGGTCCTGGGCTTTTCTTAGATGGGAGGTCTCTTATTGCTGTTTCTATTCCAATGCTTGATATGGGCCTGTTAAGATGGTTTAACTCATCTTGGTTTAGTTTCGGCATGTAGATATTTGCTAGGAAAAACATTTGTTTTAATCGGTAAAAAAAGATCAGAAATAAACCCTTTTCCTCTTCTCCATCCAGAAATCACAAATTATTGCCACTTTATGCCAATTGCTCTTTATTTCAAGTTCCTCTTCCATTCAATTTTGTGTTTGTTTGTAACTTTCTTTGAGACAAGGTAATGCTACTTAGTAGAGACTGGCCTTCAACTCCTGATTCTCCTGCCTTTGCCTCCCAAGCAGTGAGATTACAAATGTCTATGCATCATTACCACCATGCTTAGCTCAGTTATTCAATAATAGCATTTTTTCTTTTTATTGTGAAAATACTGTACAGAGGGGTTACAATTACATGGGCAAGATAAGGAGTACATTTCTTATCAAGCATTGTAGCCTCCTCCTTTGTTTCCCCTTCCCATCCCTTTCCATCCTTCCCCCGTCCCCCCAATTAATAGCATTTTTAATATGCTAAATCAGTCACCAGTTTCCATATGTCATGTGTTTTATTATAACCAAAAGACCACAAAACCCTACGCAAACATGAAGTACATTCTAAGGGTTTTTTTCCATATATGCTTTCTTCCATAATGTCTGGTCATTTACAATGTTCTACACAACATGCATGTTTACTAACCATTAGTTAACCATATATTTTCTCATGGGTGTTAGTATATTGGAATGATGAAAGTATATCAGCAGAAAGGAAATGGAAAATAATTAAGTGGTAAGTGGTTTGTGGGACAAATTATTCCTTAAATTACTTCTTTCTGAAAGTAAACAACAATTTACTCTGTTCTTTCTGCCAAAGGAAGCCGAATTCCTATTGAAAATAGGTGACTTCAACTCTTCAAAGAAATCGTTATTCTTCAGTAATCTGCCTTCCTGTGAAGTGACAGTTCTTTCTGAAATGTATTACCTATTTCCTACAAGAACACCTTCACTCTTTTAGCAATCAAATGAGTTAATTTCCCTTCACTTTCATCAAAACCATTTCTAAACCTCATCATAGTTTCTCCTGTGAAACCAGTCAGTTTTGGTTGTATCTGTACACACCGACTGTCTTGAGAAAAAGAAAATCTTTGGAAGAATTAAATATAAGGTAGTTTTGAAAGCAACAGGTTGGATTCAATCTAAATAAACTTATTTTTGAAAGATACACACACACACACACACACACACACACACACACACACACACACACACACACACACACACACACACCACATTTATTGATCCGTTCATCTACTGAGGGGCATCTGGGTTGGTTCCATATCTTAGCTATGGTGAATAATGCTGTGATAAGTATAGTTGTGCTGGTAGCCTTTGTATTGCCTTGTTTGTGATTGTTTGGGTAAATGCCTAAAAGTGGGATTGCTGGGTCATAGGGGAAGTCTATGTGGAGTCTTTTGAGGAACCTCCATACTGCTTTCCAAAGTGGTTGAACAAGTTTACACTCCCACCAACAATGCAGCGGGGTTCCCTTCTGTCCACATCCCCTCCAGCATCTGTTATTAGAGTTCTTGATTATAGCCATTCTAACTGGGGTGAGATGAAATCTCAATGTTGTTTTGATTTGCATTTCTTTTATGGCTAGAGAAGTTGAGCATTTCTTCATGTGTCTATTGGCCATTCTTATTTCCTCTTCAGAGAAGTCTCTCTTTAAGTTTTTTGCCCACTTATTAATGGGGTGGTTGTTTCTTCGGGGATTTGTTGTTGGGGCATTTAATTTTTTGAGTTCTAAGTATATTTTAGACATGAGACCCTTGTCTGTTGTATGGCTAGTGAAGATCTTTTCCCAATCTGTGGGCTTGACTGTTAAACAGCATGAATTAAAATAGATTTTGTAGTCTAGCAGGGGTTGTAACTTGAGAAATGTCTATTGATGATGAAATCCCAGAGCTGATCAATAATTAGCCTTTTAGCAAAAAAGTCACTGTTAGTTTGTTATATTTTTTTCCCTATAACCAACAGTCATTGGGTGCATTTATAAACACTTTAGATACCAAGCAAACATGACTGGAATCACACCTGGGCCATTCAGCTTCTCCAAACTCGTTAACTGAAAAGATATAGATTAATTGGAGGGAGTTCAGAGGAGAGTAACAAAAATGATTAAGGGGCCAGAGGGATTGATTTATGAGCTAAGATTAAAAGAATTTTGTCTATACAATTTAGCTAAGTGATGACTAAGGAGGAGGGGTGGGGACACAACTGTCTGAATGGTGTAAACACCAAGGAGCGAAGATAATAATTTACTATGCAACATGAGAATTTAACTAGGCCTAATAAGCTATAATTACCCACAGGAATAACAGAATAACTATTTCAGGGAAACTCAGAACCATGATACTGCCAACTTGTTTCTCAAGGAGACACTGACTAATATTATAACTCAGATTAATGTTGTTATGGTATAGTTCAAATCCAGCCTAGTGCTCAGGTATACATAGTTCTATTTTTATTAGCATTGGTGAGCCTTTCAAAGTTTAATTCCAAGAGTGTTCATATAACAGCTCTTCCTTTTAGGTTTACTATGAAACTAATTGTAAAGCACCAAAATATGATGTGAAATAGAAATGAGAAAAATCTTTCACTCTGCTTGGGATTGTAAATAAAGCAGAAGTCATAGTGCTTATTTTTGGACTATTTACTAATAAACTCATATTGTATTTCACATTGAGAAAAGTTCAATTCTAGCATTATTGGAGGGAAAAAGACTCTACAAATAATCTTTCTGGCTTCATGATTTGTGTAAACTTTGGAATGTGGTTCTTCAGAAAACAAATTAGTCTGTGGGTAGCTGCAGGCTAAATTATTTGGCTAATTCCTATTGTGCTATCATGACATTCCCGAGCATTGCTATTTAACCTTGCCAGATAAGATTCTGCATGTCACTGCAGTGAAAGCAGCTTCTTTTGTATGCATACTTTTCTCCTTCTCCTTTGTGTTAGGAGTCTTCATGGGACTATCTCATATTAGAAATACTCTTTTGAGGGATTTTTTTTTTCCCTCCATAATTGCAGTGACAAGCTCTTTTGGTTTTATTTTACATTTTGTACTTCCTTGTCAACCTCTCCGGATTTAATAATATCTCGATGAAAATTTTATTTATTGGTACAGTGGTGAGGTTTGATCCCCAGGCCTCCTACATAGCAGAAGTATCTAACTTCTGGGTATCTACCCAGTTCTTAATATTTTAAACAAATTTTGATTTTAGAGTAGTTTTAGAATTACAGAACAATTAGAAAGATACTTAGAGTTCATATATCCCATCCTTGTGAGTCTCCTATTACCTTAATATGGTATAAATATTATACTAAATGGACTAATACTACTAATACATTATTATTAACTAAAATTTGTACTTTAATCACATTTCCATAGACTTTGCCTAGTTCTTTTTTACGTTCTAAGGCCCCATCCTGGATGCCTTTGTACATTTAATCATCAGGTTTTCTTAATTTTCCTATTAACTAGCAATTTCTCAGATTTCCTCCGTTTTCAGTTATCTTCACAGTTCTGTGAAGCAAGAAAATCCGGGAAACTCTTTTCTTCAGTCAACCAAGGAAAAACCCTAAGTGGAGCTGTGACTCAGTTGGTAGGGTGCTATCTTTGAGCAGAAAAAGCTAAGAGTACAGCACCCCGTAGTGATGTACTCAAGCACATGTGTGTGGGGGCATATGTGCATGCACAAACACACACACACAGAGTTCCTCAATTGGGATTTAACTGATGTTTGTCTTGTGATTAGGCTGAGTTTATAGGCTTTTGGAAGTAATACCATGGAAGTAAAATGCTCTTCAAAATCCATCATATGAAAGAAACACACTATCAACATGACTTCATGATCAGTGTTAACTTTGGTTATGAGGTCAAGGTAATTTGTGTTAGATTTCTCCACTGGAGATTTATCGTTTTTCTTCTTCTTTTTTTTTTTTTTTTTTGTGAGGGGGTCCGGTTGTGGGGCCTGAACTCTGGGCCTGGGTGCTGTCCGTCAGCTCTTCAACTCAAGGCTAACGCTCTACCACTTGAGCCACAGAGCCACTTCCGGCTTTTTTCTTTTTGCTTATGTGGTGCGGAGGAATGGAACCCAGGGCCTCATGCATGCAAGGCAAGCGCTCTACCACTGAGCCGACTTCCCAGCCCTGATCGTTTTTCTTCTTTTTATACTGTACTGTTTGCAAGGGAATCCTGCTGTGCAGCCTATACTTAAGGAGTGGGAAATTGTGCTTTGGGTTATAATCCAAAAATAGTTTTTTGTTGTTGTTCAAATCAGGCCCCCTTTGGCTATTAGGAGGGTTTTTAGTTCGCTTCTGTTTCACCTGGATATATCCACATTCATATGAGCTTTTATTGAACACTTTTTAGCTTTATGGCATTACTGGATACTGCAGTCCTATGTGCAGACTTCCTACACCAGTGAGTCCTATAATCAACTCATTCTCCAAGGATCCCTGGCTCCTTTTAGTGCAGAATAGTATTAGAAAACTAGGTTTAAATGCTAGACTTGCTGTCTAATATTGGGTATAGACTACTAGGCCTTCTCAGCTGATAAAAGAAGATATATGTGTACCTTCCTCATATACAGAGACACAAATCTATATTTCTGTATGTAGCCACCTGGATCTGTATTAACCTAAACTTGACTTCATACTGATGTCATATAAATATAAACCATTCTAGTATTCTCTACTGTCTGCCTATAACTTCCTACTCATATCCTCCATCTATCTACTTGATCATTCCATTCCAATACATAGGAATAACAGTTTTAAATTAACTTACCCATCTGTAGGGACTTTGTCATAAAATACATGTACACGTTGATTTAGACTTTCCTTTATCTTCAGCCTTACAAATTCAACTCACTCTCAAAGTTATTTACAGCTTGTTACCTAAGCCCTTTTTTCCTACCTACTTCAATAAAGTTGCTTTGTACATACATATTTAGGTTCTTTGGGGGGGGGGTCTGGTCATGGGGCCTGAACTCTGGGCCTGGGCGCTGTCCCTCAACTCTTCAGGTCATGGCTAGCGCTCTACCACTTGAGCCACAGTGCCACTTCCGGCTTTTTTCTTTTTGCTTATGTGGTGCTGAGGAATTGAACCTAGGGCCTCAGGCATGCAAGGCAAGCGCTCTACCACTGAGCCACCTTCCCAGCCCATATTTAGGTTCTTTTGTCAAGTTATGCATACTATGCTGAGATCCATCTCATGATGATTTTTAAATGATTTTTTTAAATTGTCATCAGTGTTTTTTGCATGGCCAGGCACCAGTGGTTCACACCTGTAATCCTAGCTACTCAGCAGGCTGAGATCTGTGGATTGCAGTTCAAAACCAGTCTGAGCAAGAAAACTCGGAGACTTTTATCTCTAATTAACCACAAAATGGCAGAAGTGGAGCTTTGGCTCTCATGGCAGAACATTAGGCTTGAGCAAAAGAGCTGAGGGACAGTACCCAGTCCTCAAGTTCAAGCCCTAGTACCAGCACACACACACACACACACACACACACACACACACACACACACACACACACACAGAGATTGCATGCTTTAAGATTCACTCTGTGGTATAATATTGTATGTACTTTGAAAAACGTCATGTAGCCACCTTTATAAAATCTTGCAGAATAGTTTTGTCACCATAAAAATATTCTGTGTACCACCTATTCAACCCTCTCCCTTCTTCCTCAAACCTCTGACCACTTCTATTTGAAATCTGTTTACAATCTGTACAGGTCTGCACTTTCCAAAATGTAGCATACGTAGAACAGTGCACAAATGACTAGCTTAACAATATTTACTTGGAATTCATGTTTTTTGTGGTGAAAAGCATATTCTTTTTATTTCTCACAGAATAGTGTCCCATTATATGGATTTGCCAATTTGATTATCCATCAACTTTAAACAATACCATGGTTGTTTCTAGTTTGGAGAGATTATGAATAAAGCTCCTACAAACATTTTTTTCAGGCTTTTATGTGGATATAACTTTCAAATAAGTTGAATAACTATTAACAAGAACAATTGGTGGACCAAGTTGACTTGCCATTTTTGCCTTCTCATCAGCAATGAGGGTCCTTGTTGCTATGCATCTTGGCTAACAACTGGTATTGTTACTTTTTTAGCCTTTCTAGTGAGTGGACTTCATTTTCTTTATTTGTATTTCACTATGAGAAGCTTACCCACCTTGACTGGTTAAGATCAAATGGCTAAGCAATAGTTTTCTTTATACTGATTAATTCTTTTTAGATTAGACTTGAGGATGCTTATAATAGCGTTGGGCTTTGTTTATATTGGAAATAAGGTGTTTAAAATTCAGTCTGTTCCTTTTATTAAATGTACAGGGTTTGTGCTTCTGTATTAATTACCTACAAGTTAGGCAAAGAAAGCACCTGCTAAAGTGAATGCTAAGTCATTGG
The DNA here is from genome assembly GCF_024711535.1 of Dipodomys merriami. Taxonomy (NCBI): domain Eukaryota; kingdom Metazoa; phylum Chordata; class Mammalia; order Rodentia; family Heteromyidae; genus Dipodomys; species Dipodomys merriami. Next base: position 71,819,541 of record NW_027204492.1, read on the forward strand.
TGGCAGAGAATCGATCCTATGAGATTGTTGTGCAGGGAGTTGGAAGTAGTTTTATTAGGAAGCAAGATGCCTATAAGGTCATTATTTTCTGGATGAACTCAAGACTCACTTCATTCTCTCCCTTATTGCTTTCATACCCTGCGTTCATGTCTCACACACACATATAAACACACACCTTTCTATCCTCACCACCTAAACCTGGAAAAGCAATGAGGAAGACTAAAATGTACTCAGAATATATATGCAGGAGTTCTTCAATGAAACTATTATATACTTACATCTGATCCTCATATTTGTTCTATAATACTGGAGGTAGAAACCAGAGAGTCATACATGCTAAGCAATCATTCTCTCACAGGACTACACCATAAACCTTGTATCTAATTTTCATTGCCTTTTCATAGAACTTTTCTTGTGTATATGTGCTGGTACTAGGACTTGAACTCAGCAATTCTTGCCCTTGCTTAGCTTTTTTCCATAAGCCTGTACTACTTGAGCCACTGCCTCAATTTCAGCTGTTTTTCTTCCTGCTTAATTGAAGCTAACAGTCTCGAGGATTTTTTGGCCTGGGCTATCTTTGAACCTTCATCCTTACATCTCAGACTCCTGAGTAGTTAGGATTATAGAAATGAGCCAGCAGTACCTTCTTTTCATTTCCTTTTTTGTCAGTTGTGGCACTTGAGCTCTTTTGCTTAAGGCCTGTGCTTTACCACTTTGAGCCACAGCTCCACTTCTGGTTTTCTGGTGGCTAACTGGAGATAAGAGTCTTATGGATTTGTCTGCCCTGGAGATAAGAGTGTTAAAGACTTATCTGCCTGGTCTGGCTTTGAACCCTGATCCTCATCCTCTTGAGTAGCTAGGATTACATGTGTGAGCCACCAGCGCCCAACTTCATTGTCCTTTTACACAAACTTGAGTCCTCTGAGGATTACTCAGCACTACCAAGTTGTCCATGTCTCTCCTAAGCTGCAAACTTACCTTTTCCCCTTCAATCCTTATTGTTTTTTTTGTTTGTTTTCTTTTGTTCACAAGATATGCGATTTATTAAGGGCATATTAGGTTTAAAAAAGTGTTGAAACCAAATTCATTTGAAAAATTAATAGAATGTAAATTCCAATTGATTGAACATGAATTGAGTACCAGGCACTTTTGTTATATATATTACTATTACAAACATATAAGGTAATTGTTGGCTCCCATTTTATACCTGAGGAAAGGAAGATGAAAGGGGGATGTTTCAATATATTCTATTTATATGCTATTCCTTCTGCCTATCATATGCTTCAGGTCCATCTTTCTCTAACAATGTGCCCAACCTACAGAAGCCAGTTCATATGTCACCTTCCTAGATGGTAGTCTTGGCCTTTCCCATGTCAATTCATGAGCAATCTGATAGTTGCACTGGTCACAGTCATCCTAATAAACTGTTAGTATGCAAGGGGCAATGTTCATATGTTACTGCTATTTTTGTATTCCTACTTCATTTCAGTAATTCATGTGGTACATAGTAGTTTATCACTTGGTGTTTGATGAATCATATGGTGGTTTGTGGAAGTGCACATATTTTTGTATTGCTGTGGATGGATGGTTTTCGAACTATTTGAGTAAATTTATTTAGACAGAGGTTAAATCTCTTGGAAGGTGTAGAAGTATAAGTGGTGATAGCTAGCAATACAACACATATAAAAAAAACAATTTTTACAATGAAAAGAATACTTGTAATATTTATTTGTGTGTGTGTGTGGTTGCTTGAACTCAGATATTTCCACTCTCTCTTAGCTTTTTTACTCAAGGTTGATGCTCCCCCACTTGAGACATAGCTCCACTTTTTTTGCAGGTTAATTGGAGATAAGAGTCTCACAGACTTTTTTGTGTATTTTGTGCAGTATTTTTTATTTTTATTTTTATTGTGAAAATACTGTACAGGGGGGTTACAATTACATGGGCAAGATAATCTCACAGTCTTTTGCTGGGCTGGCTTGGAGTCTTGCTCCTCAGATCTCAGCTTCTTTAGTAGCTAGGATTACAGACATGAGACACCAGCACCTAGCCACATTTTTATCTTTGAAAACAAAAAAAAAAACCTACTGTTTCATAACATAAAGTACAGAAAGTTAAATTTGACAAAGACTTTGGCAGGTACTGAGACAAAGCAGATAATGGTAAAGTTAAGGATACTTCCTTGAGAAACAGGTTGCCATCAGAATGAGGAACTGAGTGGAATATTTGAAAAACACTGAAGTAGGAACTCACGATAGTTTTGTTAGCCTAATATCCTTTATTTAAAAAACAACAACAAGCAAGATACCTGCAGCTCATGCCTATAATCCTAGCTACTCTGGAGGTCGAGATTTATAGATTGTGGTTTGAAGCCAGTCTGGGCAGGAAAATCTGTGAGTTGTTGTCTACAATTAACCATTCCCCCAAATCTGGAATTGGAGCTATAGCTCAAGTGGTAGAGCACTAACCTTGTGCAAACAGAAGCTCAGGGGCAGTTCCCAGGCCCTGAGTTCAAGCTCTAACACCAGCACACATATACAAACACAAACAAGATAAGCCCACTTAAATTGGCAATTCGGATCCTTTGGTTTCTTTGGGCTCAAATATGTATGAAACATTGCTAGAAATAAGTTTGCTGCTAATTTACATTAGAAATTTCTTCATTTCATAAAAGTTCTCATTGTGTTAAAGGTATTTGTTGTAACAGAATTTGACCTTTCTTGGCAAGGAGTAATGCAAAACATTTTTAATTAACTCTCAGGCAGGATATGGCAGCATTTTCCATACAACTAGGTACCAGCTGATAAGAGATAATGTCTGATTACTATTTCAATGGTTACCACTAGTACAAGTAAGCATGAAAATTATGAGTGGCAAATGCCCACAGATTTCAGTACTAACATGATTATTTATTACTTAGTATTTGGCTCTGAATGGTCCCCATTCAATGTCAATTCAAGACCACAGCAAGATACTGTACAGCTAGCTTGACTTGCCAAAGAAATTTAAAAACTTGCTTAAAGCTATTAAAAACATTCTTGCTGGGATTTTGGCAATGCTAGATAGAACTTGGCTCATGATGGAGCTAGGATAATCAGAGTGAGCAAATGATAATTTAGATCCCTAGGAAAACATACAAGCTTTGATGCCAGCATATTTCTAATTGCATGCCTAATGACTGATTGATGTGATTCTAAGGTTAGACAACTACCCCAAGAAACTACTCAGAGTTACTGATTGCTTGCCAGTGACACTCACTTTCTTTACAGACTGATAGTAGACTCTGGAGTGTAAGTATGCTTGGGGTTAAAGGATGGTAGTTATCTCATTCACACATAGATAGATAGATGATAGATAGATAGATAGATAGATAGATAGATAGATAGATAGATAGATAGATAGATAGATAGATAGATAGATAGATAGAGATTTCAGGATTTCTAAGACTGCCTGACCATTCTTCTGTTGCCATGAGGCACTTTGTTGACATGCTTCTCTCTCACTTTTGCCCAAAATTCTCTTGCATAACCCATAAAATCAGCTCAAAAGTTGTTTCCAGACTTCCACATCCCAAACATAAAAACTCCCTCCTTGCAGGACACCATTGGCTGACACTTCTAATCCTAGCTACTCTGGAAACTGAGATCTAAGAACCGAGGTCCAAAACCAAACCAGGCAGGAAAGTCTATGAGACTCTTATCTCCAATTAACCAGTAAAAAGCAAAGTGGAGGTATGGCTCAAACATTAGAGCACCAGCCTTGAGAAACAACTCCCAGTACCAGCACACACATAAATCCATTTACCTTCTTCCCTCTATTTTGGTCCCACTGACTTCTGTCCATGATTTTACTAAAGCTTTAGTCCAATTAATCTGATTAGTTGTTTACTTTGTTAATAGATTGTGAGCCTCAGAAGAAGATACTCTGTGCTTTGCATATTAGTTGATTAAAATAAGTACCTAGTAAGTATGAATAAATTGATAGATGCTAGAATGGACAGAAAGGAAAATATCTACTCACTTAGATCCATACAGAACCAATTCATTATTATTAAAAAACTTAGAATATAGAGAAGTTTCCTCAATTTGATAAATGGCATTTGCTAAAATGTATAGCTTACAACATACTTTATGATGAAACATTAAATATTTTTCCTCTAAATTCAGGAACAAGATAAGGATGTATACTTTCATGGCTTCTAGTCAACATTGTTCTGGAAGCTCTAGCCAGTCAAAAAAGGGAACCAAAGTAAGTGGCAACGAGTTTTGAAAGGAAGCAAAACTGTCTTTATATGAAGATTACATGATCATCTTTGTAAAAGTCTTAAGAAATATGCTAGTTAGTCAATATAACTAGTTCATCAGACATAAGATCAATATTTAAAAGTCATTTATATTCCTATATACTAACAATAAACAATATAAATTAAAATTTTCAAATAAGACTTGAATCTTCACAACTGAACCTTTTTTTGCTAGGCCTGGTGCTTGAACTCAGGGTCTGAGCACCGTCCCTGAGCTTGCTCAAGGCTTGTACTCTAGCACTCTTAACACTTGAGCCACAGCACCACTTCCAGCTTTTTCTGTTTATATGGTACTGAGGAATCAAACCCTGGGCTTCATGCATGCTAGGCAAACACTCTACCACTAAGCCACATTCCCAGCCCCTCAAAGCTGAATCTTGAATTCTGGTCCTAGGCTCTGTCCTTGAGCTTTTTTCACTCAAGGCTGCCACTTTACCATTTGAGGCACAGCTCTACTTCTGGCTTTTGGGTGGTTAATTGGAGATAAGACTCTCATAAAATTTCATGCTGTGGCTGGCTTTGAATGACCTACTGACATATGTCATATCAAGATAATTATATTAAGTTTTAAAAAGCTGAGTGGGGGTTAAAAGTTAAGGGTAGGGTTGGGAATTTTATTTTTAGCTCAGTGGAAGAGTGTTTGCCTGGCAAGTGCAGGCCCCTGAGGTTGGTCCTCAGCACCACAAAAAAAAATCCTTAAAAATAAGAGTGTATATGTGTGATTATATTTATATACTATGTTTATAGAAAATTAAAAGTAATCCATAGTTGTAAGATTAGCAGTTGCTTTCGAATGCAGAGGGCATTAGAATCCCGATTAGTTGAAGAGATTACAAAAAAGGAAACTTGCATAGGTATCTTCATTACTTTTATTGTGATGAGGATTTTACAAATCTACATACATATATCAAAATTTATCAAGTTGAACACTTAAAAATGTGCAGATTGGCCTTCTTTGTGGTCTGTTGGATAACTGCACAGGAGTGGGATTGCTGGGTCATAGGGAAGCTCTATGTTTAGTCTTTTCAGGAGCCTCCATACTGCTTTCCAGAGTGGTTGAACAATTTTACATTCCTACCAACGATGTAGTAGCATTCCCTTTTGGCCACATCCCCTCTAGCATCTGTTGTTATTAGATCTCTTGATTATAGCCATTCTAACTAGGGTGAGGTGGAATCTCAATGTTGGTTTGATTTGCATTTCCTTTATGGTCAGAGATGCTGAACGTGTTTTCATGTGTCTATTGGCCATTTTTACTTCTGAGAAGTCTCCTTTAAGTCATTAGCCCATTTATTAATTGGGTTCTTTGAGGGTTTATTTTTGAGGCTTTAATTTTTGACTTCTAAGTATATTTTAAATATTAGACTTTTGTCTGATGTATAGCTGGTGAAAATCATCACCCATTCTGTGGACTTTCTATTTAGCTTGTTAGCTATATCTTTCCCATACCATGTTAACTATGTACTTTGATGCAGTAAAGCTACCACCACAATCATGTTCATTGGAACATTATTTACCCTAGCTGAGATATGGAATCAGCTCAGATATTCCTCATTAGACAAATGGATCAAGAAAATGTGGTATATATACATAGTGGAATTCTTCTCATCCATCAAAAAGACTGATACTGTACAGTTTGTAAAGAAATGGAAGGACATGGAAAAAATTATATTGAGCAAAGTAGACCAGACCCAGAGAAACATAGGTTGCATGGTTTCTTCATTTGTAGTAAGTAGAATGTGGCTATACGTCTTAACACACTGGGTGTCAAGCAAGGGGTTACAGATGAATTACCTGGACTGTATAATAGATTGTATGGACAGTGCAAATAATATACCTTTAAAAAGACTAAGTCAAAGCCCAACAAAATAAGTGCCAGGACTTGAGTACTTGCGAGAGAGGAGGGTGAGGCCAAGGGAAGAGGAGTAAAAGAATGAAGGGGGAAGTGGGAAAATGCAAACAAGAATTCAGTGTATATACCACAGCATTGAGAAATGTACAGGAAGGGGTGGGTAGAAGGGGGGTGAAGATGTTGAAGTGGTGAGATCAAGGTGCATTGTACACATAAACTGCTTTGCTAAATGGCAAACAGATTCAATACATAACCAAAAATTAAGATAAATAATGGAAGGGGTGGGTGGGAGGGATGGGTGAGAATGTTGAAAGGCATGACATTGATTAAGATGCACTGTATACATTAACTGCTTCAGTAAATGGTAACTCCTTTGTACAATTACTTAAAAATAATTAAAATATCCAAAAAATAAATGTAACATTAAGAAAATATGCAGGGACTGGGAAGGTGGCTCAGTGGTAGAGTGCTTGCCTTGCATGTATGAGACCCTCAGTTCGATTCCTCAGCACCACAAAAGCCAGAAGTGGCACTGTGACTCAAGTGTAGAGCACTAGCCTTGAGCTGAAGAGCTGAGGGACAGTGCTTAGGCCCAGAGCTCAGACCTCATGACTGACAAAAAAGAAAGAAAGAAAATATGCAGAATGCCAGTCACTGGTGTAATCCTAGCTACTCAGGAGGCTGAGATCTGAGGGCTATGGTTTTGAAGGCAGCCAGGGCAAGAAAAGTCCATGAGACTCTTATTTTCAATTAATTACCAAAGGAAAAAAAATCTGAAAATGGAGCTGTGGCTCAAATGGTAGGTAGAGTGCTAGCCTTGAGCAGAAAAGCTCAGGAATAGCACCTAAGCCCTGAGTTCAGGCCTTAGAACCAGCACAGACACACACAATAACTGTGCAAATTAATGTATGTCTATAAGGCTATAAAAATAATCCCTGTGGCTGAAAACAAAGCTGATCATAAGTTGATCCAGAGTTTGTGTTATGTTTCAGTTGTTATGAGGGAAAAGAGCAGGTTATACACTAGAGACAGGAGCTGTGCCTAGATGGCCCCTTGCCAGCATTCTTTTCCTCATAAGCTTCTCAGAGGCTGGTTTGAATTTAGAAGATTCCTGTTTCAAGGTTCCTGGTTGATTCTGAAATATCCATATGATTATTTTTATGTCTTATAAAGTAATACATGCATATGGTTTTTAAAAATAGAAACTATGTACATAAAAGCTTATAATGTAAGCAATGTTTCACTGTCCTAAACCTTCTAGTCCTGATCCCCTGTGATTAATACCTTTAACTCTATTAACTCTTTCTGTTCAGTTCTGGAAACTGCTCCCATATAATTTGCTAATTTCTTTATCTGCCTAGTTTAGACTTCAGTAACTCTGTGACTTTGTTTTGTGTGTGTGTGTGTGTGTGTGTGTGTGTGTGTGTTGTGTGTGTTGTTTTTTGTTTTTTGTCAGTTGTGGGACTTGAACTCTTGGCCTATCCCTCAGCTCTTAAGCTCAACGCTAGCATTCTACCACTTGAGCCACAGTGCCACTTCCAGCTTTCTGGTAGTTAATTGGATATAAGAGCCTCACGAACTTTCCTGCCCAGGCTGGCTTTGACCCGCAATCCTCAGATCTCAGCCTCCTGAGCAGCTAGTATTACAGGCATGAACCAACAGCACCCAGCTTGGAATACACCATATTTTTCCTTTAATGGGACAGATGCTTTTTTTTTTTTTTTTTTTTTTTGACAGTCCTGGGGGTTCAACTCAGGGCCTGGGCGCTGTCCCTGAACTTCTTTTGCTCAAGGCTGGCACTCTACCACTTGAGCCACAGTGTTGCTTCCAGCTTTTTCTGTGTATGTGGTGCTGAGGAATTGAGCCCAGGACTTCATGCATGCTAGGCAAGCACTCTACCACTGAGCCATATTCCCAGCTCTATGATGTGTTAAATGAAGCTTATCTTAATTATACTCTGCCTGACCCAGCACAGTTAGTTATTCTGCTCATTTAAGTCTTTTGTTTGAGGAACACATTTAGACCTTTCCCTTTCTTTCAGATATTTCTTTCCTTTTTTTAAATTTTATTTTATTGTAAAGATGCTATACAGAGGGGTTACAGTTACATGAGTAAGGTAATAAGTACATTTCTTGTCAAACGTTGTTACCCACTCCTTTGTCTTATCCTACTATCCCTTCCCTCCCCCCCCACCTCACTCCTTTCCCTCCCCCCCCCCCCACCAAAAGTTGTAAAGTTTGTTTCCAACATAGTGTCAGACATTATTGCTAACTTGGAATAAATTACTTCTTTTTTTTTTCGGTCTTGGGGCCTGAACTCTGGGCCTGGGCTCTGCCTCTCAGCTCTTCAGCTCAAGGCTAGTTCTCTACCACTTGAGCCACAGTGCCACTTCCGGCTTTTTCTGCTTATATGGTGCTGAGGAATCAAACCTAGGGCCTTGGGCACGCAAGACAAGCACTCTACCACTGAGCCACCTTCCCAGCCCAAATTACTATTTTTAATACCCACAAGCAACTGGGTGACAGAGTTGTTACAGGTGCTGTGTACCAAGATTACCAAGGACAGACTTTCTTTTTGTTTTTTAATCAGTGTATATTTGTAATATAAGGGGGTTTCTTTGTGATATTTCCACACATGGCATAAGTGTACTTTGAACAAATTTATCCCCCACAATCATTCTTCACCTCCTTGCTTCCCCATTTTTAAACAGTGTGTGTGTGTGTGTGTGTGTGTGTGTGTGTGTGTGTGTGTGTGTGTGTGTATATATATATATATATGTATATACGTGTATATACACACACACATATGCTATTGTGAACAGAGCTGCTATAAACATAATGTGCAGATATCTTTCTGGTATATTGACTTACTTTTCTTTAAATATCTTCCCAAGAGCGATATGGTGGGTGTTGTAAGGTAGCTCTATCTTTAGGTTTTGAGGAGCCTCCATATTGATTTCCATTATGGTTGCAGTAGTTTATATTCCCACCAACAGTGTATGAGGGTTCCTCTTTTCCCCCATGCATCTCACCAGTATTTATTGTTTGTTTTCTTGATGATGACCATTCTGACTATGATGAAATCTTAGTGGAGTTTTATTTGCATTTTCTTTATGGCTAAGGATGTTGAACATTTCTTCATATATGTTAGCCATTTGTACTTCTGAGAACTGCCTATTCACATCTCTTGCCCCTTTCTTAATTGGATTATATGGGGGTTTTATTGTTGTTCAGGGTTGGGGCTTTTTTTTTTAGCTCTTTATGTATTCTGGATATTAATCCTCCATCCATTCACTAACAGGGATGATTGTCTCCCATTCTTTGGACTGTCTCTTGGTTCGGGTAATTGTTTCTTTTGATGTGCAGAAACTTTTTAATTTGATGCAGTCCTGTTTGTCTATTCTTGTTCATGTTTCCTAGGCAACTGGAGTCCTACTCAAGAAATAATTAACTCCCTATATCTTCAAGAGTTTTCCTTAGATCTTCCTATAAGTAGTTACAGAGTTTCAGGTCTTACATTAAAATCTTTGATCCATTTCCAGTTGATTTTTGTACAGGGTGAAAGATTCAGGTCTAGTTTTAGTCTTCTGTGTGTAGATAACTAGTTTTCTCAGCATCCTGGCCATTTTTACAATATTATTTCTGCCAATTCTTTCCATTTTCTGGTGTCTTCTTCAGTTTTGTTCTTAGAGGATTTATTGTTCTAATAATAGAAATCTTTCACTTCCTTGGTTAATCATCCACCTAAGAAATTTCTTTTATGCTATTGTGAGCATAATTGTTTTCCTGATTTCTTTCTGTGTGTTCCTTATTGGAGTGCTACTGATTATGTGATAGGGAGGGGGTTTACAGGTAGTGGGGCTTGAACTCAGGGCCTGAACGCTGTCCCTAAGCTTATATTTTTTTTTTAATTTTTTTTTTTTTACTTAAGGCTGGTACTCTACCACTTGAGCCACAGCTCTACTTCTGCCTTTTTGGTGGTTAATTGGAGATAAGAGTCTCAAATACTTTCCTGCCAGGGCTGGCTTTGAACCATGATTCTCAGATCTCAGTCTATCACTACAGGCATGATACACCAGCTCCCACTTTGACTCAGTTTATGTTCCATAAACTATAGAAGATATGTTTTAACTCTGTAAGTAAGACCATGAATTCCCTGTTCTTCTGCTGGCCTACTAACTTGTTTCCTTTATTCTTTTACTTGTTTACATTTCCAAGAGAGATAACAATTATGTTTTATTCTTTCTTATAACTATTTATCATTATATAGGCTGTGCTTTTATATATTGGTTAATTCTATAAGTTGAAAATCCCTATTCAGAATTTATATTATTAACTATTTAAAAAATTTCTCTTTTCTGTCAAGGAATATATCCTTTCATAGCTTTGAAGGTATTTAGTATAAAAAGTGTAGTTTTGAGTCTTTATAATTTAACTTTTTTCTTTTTCAATCAGACTCAATTGACAGTTCATTAAGAACAAAATTATAGATTCAAAATAATTTTCCCTTAGATATTTGAAGGTATTTCACCCCTTGTTTTCTATAGCAACTAATCTGATTAATCCATTTCAACTCTTTATTCTTTAACTCTTGATGTTTTTCTTCTCTGGAAAGGATCTTCTCTTTAATTTGATTTTTGAAATTTCAGTTTGACTAAAAGCCCCACCTATGTACAAAAAGTCATTCTGCAGGGAGAGGTCTCAATTCGAAAATGCAAATGTTTTTTTCTAGGGCAATAATTTTCTCATACAATTTATTAATCTTCTTTAGAGAAAACATTCTGATTTTTTTTACCTTGGGAATAAATGTCTAAATAATAGGTATGCTATCCAGTGGGAAGGTAGGCATGTATTTAATCTATACAGAATTTTAATGAATTTTTTACTTTCATTTGCACCCGGTTTTCAACTTCTCTGTGTCCTGTAGGACAGATCAGCACTGAGCTCCTCTATCATTTTCTCTGCCCATTTTCAGCAGTCAATGTCCATCTTCTGCCCTTCAGAAATGAACTAATTATTTTCTGCTTATTTTCTCGATTATTCTCTTTATGCATCATTTTAAATTTCATTTTATGGGGGTCTTGGGAGAGAGATAAGGTAAATTAGTTTGATTAGTCAGCCACCTTGGTTCTGATACCTAAATTCTTGTTAAATTTTAAAGTTTATGAGCTTTCTGTGGATCTTTAGAAAATTGTGATTTGTAATTAAGATCAATTAGCTGTGAACTGGACAAATCTACATTGTTTACCCATTAGGAGAAATTAAAAGATTCATTAGGGTTAAAGCTCTGTAAAAGAGATAAGTAGACAGTAATGAAATCTAATTTCCCATGGGTCCATGAAAAGATAGATTCAGTTCTTAACAATAACAATTAACCAATTGATATGCATACAGTTGATTCTAATGAATAGGTTGTTTTGCTATACTTCATTTCATTTGTTTATATTTTATCCTAATTTCTTTGTGAATGGGTAGCTCTGTTGATATACTAGGGAAACAAGTTTTGAGACAACACTCAGCACAAAGCATTCTCCACTCATTGTGCTCTGAGAAAATAGGTTTTCGTTGCCACACACACATGGCTCAAGCTTGTAATCCTAGCTACTCAGGCAGCTGAGATGTGAAGATTGAGGTTTGAAGTGAACTGAGGCAGGAAAGACTCTTATCTCCAGTTAACCATCAAAAAGCCAGAACTGGAAGTGTGGTTCAAGTAGAAGAGCACCAGCCTTGAATGAAAAAGCTAAGGGGCTAAGAGTTAGCACCCAGGTTCTTGAGTTGAAGCTCCAGTACACACACACACACACACACACACACACACACACACACACACACACACACACACACACACACACACACACACACACACAGCTCCAGTACACACACACACACACACACACACACACACACACACACACACAGCTCCAGTACACACACACACACACACACACACACACACACACACACACACACACACACACAGCTTTTCCATAAAAGAAAATTAGTACTGGATTCTAATCAACATCCATATAAAAATTGTTTTCCTCTCAACTTTACAGCTCCTGAAAGAGTATTGATCTACCATCATGACACAGAACATTTCTTTACCTCAAGGGAAGCTCTAGAAACATTTGGACACAAGAGGCACTAAAGTACCAAGGAAACTAAGAATGGCATTGCAACTACCTAGCCTTACCTTTTGGTAATGTTTTATGCCCTTAGTGAGTCTAGTTTTTCAGTATTTAAAATTTTGTAATTGTGTGTGGGTCCCACACCCTTTGCTCTTTTTTTCATTCCTTATATTTATTTCAGACATTTATTCAGGGCTAAATCTCACTGATTATAGCATCAATTATTAACTTGCCTGCCCTTAAGATTCTTACACCTTAGACTTTTAAAAAATATTTTGTTATGAGAAAGGTGATATACTGAGTGGTTACAGTTATGTAAGTCAGGTAATGAGTACATGTCTTTTGGGGCAATGTCACTCCTTCCTTGTTCTATCACAGTATCTTAGACTAGTACATGCTATCCTGCCTAACCCCACTCTGTCTCTCTGTTTCTCTCTCTCTCTCTCTTTGTATATATGTCTCTGTCTCTCTCTCTCTTTCTCTCTTCCTTTCTCTCCTCCTCTCTTTTTCCCTCTCTCCCCCTCTCTCTTTCCCTCTCTCTTTCTTCTCTCTCTCCTCTCTCTGTCTTTCTCTCTCTGTCTTCACTCTTACTCTCTCCCCACCCAGCTTGAACTCAGGCCCTGGGTGCTGAGCTTTTATGCTCAAGGCTTGTGCTTTACCACTTTGAGCCACAGCTCTACTTCTGGTTTTCTAGTGGTTAATTGGAGATAAGAGTCTCATAGTCTTTCCTGCCTGGGCTGGCTTCAAACTGCAATCTTCAGATTGCAGCCTCCTGGGTAACTAGAATTAGCGTGAGCCACCAGTGCCTGGTCTAACTGTTCTTTTTTTTTTTTTTTTTTTTTTTTGTCGGTCGTGGGGCTTGAACTCTGGGCCTGGGCGCTGTCCCTCAGCTCTTCAGCTCAAGGCGAGCGCTCTACCACTTGAGCTACAGCGCCACTTCCGGTTTTCTGGTGGTTTGTTGGAGATAGGAGTCTCATGGTCTCTCCTGCCCGGGCTGGCTTTGAACCGCGATCCTCAGATCTCAGCCTCCTGAGTAGCTAGGATTACAGGCGTGAGCCACCAGCGCCCGGCTTCTAACTGTTCTTTTTAAACTTATCCACTGAACTCTGTCTGTGTCTGTCTGTCTGTGTCTGTCTGTCTCTCAATCTCAAATTTGTGATCTTCCTGTCTCAGCCTCCAAATTCTGGGATTACAAATCCTGGGATTACAAGTGTGTACCATCATGCTTGGCTCTCTGACATTCATTTTCTGTACTGACATTTCTGAGAGCTAGTATTGGATAAATGGTCCACTGGCCACATGTCTATGTTCATTTCCTTGATATCCACCCAACCTCTCTGTGTTTGGATCATTGTTTGTAGCCTTTATTTCATCATCAGAGCACTGATTGAATTGTAGTGGACAACTTATTTTAATACCAAACTGAATACAATTCATCTTTCCCTGCAATCTTTGCTTACTTTTTCTACAATATTTGGAACATTTTCCCTCTCAGAACCAACAGTTCCTTAATTTGGCTCTTACCTATTATCCTCTTCCTATTTGTGATGCTTGCCACTCTTTTTACTGGTTACCTCACTTTTTTATTTTTTTATTTTATTTTATTGTAAAGATGCTATACAGAGGGGTTACAGTTACATGAGTAAGGTAATGAGTACATTTCCTATCAAGCATTTGTTACCCCCTCCTTTGTTTTTCTCCTACTATCCTTTCCCTCATCCACTCCCCCCCATATAGTGTCCATTGGGTCATCTTGTGTCCTTGTTTCAGCATTTTGTTATTCCCCTTCCCCTCTCCAAATTAGATAAATGTATATACAAGATGCAGGGTACCAAAATCAAATATGGTGACAACAGGGTATATACCATAGGGGAAAGAAACAAAAAAAATCACATAATACATTAAAAACAATGACAAAGGAAAATATCTTGTGTCCATATCTTGGGATTCATTTTGTTAAGCATCATCTTATATGGTCATATGTACGTAGCTTTTGAGCTTTTCTGCTCATCTGATGAGATTATCCTAGATTTATACTAATTATTGCAAATAAGGGAAACCATGGGACCTATATTTCTTTGGGTCTGGCTTACTTCACTTAATATGATTTTTTTCCAAGTCTTTCCATTTCCTAACAAATGGGGCAGTATCGTTCTTTCTGATGGAAGCACAAAATTCATATATATATATATATATATATATATATATATATATATATATATATATATCACATTTTCTTGATCCATTCATTTACTGAGGGTTGTTTCCATATCTTAGCTATAGTAAATAATGCTGTGATAAACGTAGTTCTGTTGGTAGCTTTAGTATGGCCTTGTTTGTGATCATTTGGGTAAATGCCCCAAAGTGGGATTGCTGGGTCATAGGGAAGCTCTATGTGGAGTCTTTTGAGGAACCTCCATACTACTTTCCAGAGTGGCTGAACAAGTTTACACTCCCACCAACAATGAAGTAGGGTTCCCTTTTGGCCACACCCCCTCCAGCATCTCTTGCTATTAGATTTCTTGATTATAGTCATTCTAACTGGAGTGAGGTAGAATTTCAATGTCGTTTTGATTTACATTTCTTTTCTGGTTAGAGGAGTTGAGCATTTCTTCATCTGTCTATTGGCCATTCTTATTTCCTCTTTAAGTCTTTAGCCCTCTTATTAATGGAGTGGTTATTTCTTTAAGGATGTGTTGTTGGGGGATTTAATTTCTTGAGTTCTAAGTATATTTTAGATATAAGGCCCTTGTCTGTTGTATGGTTAGTGAAGATCTTCTCCCAATCAGTGGGCTTTCTATTTATCTTGCTAGCTATGTCCTTTGCCGAGCAGAAGCTCTGGAGCTTCATGCAATCGCATTTGTTCAACCTGTCTTTGGTTTCCTCACTTTTTACACTTTATACTTAATCTTGAAAATCATGGTCAAATGTGACTTAGTATAGACATTTTCTGTGGTTTAGGTCTCCACGGGGTACAGCATAGATTTTGTACAATGTGTTTGTCTAGGGGAGAAAAAAATGCTAGTTTAAACTAAATGGATTGCACAGGCAATCTCATTTCAGTCATTGTAGCATTCTAACCTATATCACTCCAGCTTTGTAAAGGTAAATTATAACAGTTTTATAAAAATTTCAAGACCCTTTAAGAACTCATAATTCAGAACATATATTTCGGCTAATGTTTTCTGATTTCAGAGCACAACCACAAATATATTACTAGTGGGAGTACATGTTTTTCTCCTTTTGTGCCAAAGTGCCTTTCATTTTGTAAGTATGAAGAACTAGAAATTAAGTAAGCAGACACTACTATGGGAAGGCAGGAACATCCAGTATATATTGTGGCCCTTGCTCTTGTTCAAAGATATCACTGATGATTTCATCCACAATCGAGAAGAGCAAAGAATCTTCAACTTAGAATTTGTTCTACATAGTATGCATTCAAACTGCATTTTGATTTGTGGCTGCAGCTGCTATTTGGCTAACCTGTCACTCTCTGAATTTCTGTGTTTAGCTTGTAGTCAGTTGAAAGCCTTTGCATCAAAGAAGTTCCCACATTCCATATTGTTGCTTCACAAGCTGGTCTCTTTTGCTATTTGCCCCAGCAGCCTTATGGCTATGTTATGTTATTTGAAGTATTGCTTTAGTGCATCATTTTGAGTGTTTCTTATACTTGCCCCTGCTCGTGGTTATGCCATAGGCTCACCATAACAAATATGCTTGGGTTTCCTGTGTCATTGCATCTCTACACATGTCACCAATGAACACTGCTTTAATGCTGGTAGACCAGCTGACTTTCAGAGTCTCAGTAGTGGTGGTCTTCTCTTGCCATCTCATATTAAGCATGACTCTAAGAGATTAATGAGGTAAATGTGACATCTGTAGCATTTGTGAATTTCAAAGTAATATAGAATTTGGATACAACTTGTATTGTCCATTGATGACAAGCACTTCAGTAAGCTTTGATTTTTCAGCTTTGTGTTGGAGGTTAGGAATAGAACTAAGCCTAGGAAATAGAAAGCTGAAGGAGGGGCTCATCTCAGACAAAACAAAGTTTGCAGGACTCAATCTTAACCAATGGCAGGATGCAATGGCATATACCTGTTATTCCAGCTGTAGGAGTGAAACAAAATGGCTGGGTGCAGTAGTGTGTGCCTGTAAGAGAGAAAAGCGAAAGGCTGAACTTGTCTGGAGTTTATTGTTACATGAAGCCACACTATAGAAATCTCCCCAAAACATACTCTTCTTTCTTCTTCTTTACAATCACTTGTTTTTTGTTAAAAAAATGAACAAACAAAAACACAGGTTTGCAGTGACTGCTTTCAGCTGTATATGTGATGAAAAATGTTAAGTATGTTAAGGTTCTATATTTAGCTTTATTTCATCATTCCAATCAGCTTCCAACCTAGCTACAACAGAGATGGCAAACCCTAGCACTTCATCAGAGATGTTAAAGGTCCCAAATTTCATTTAGTATTTGGACTGACTGCAGCTACCTCCACCAGTACTTTGCCAGTGGCAGCTCCCATGGGATGCTGTGATCAATGTTGAATGTTCTCATTCCCTTGCTCCCAGGAACTGGCACATTCTGTTCAGCAACCAGTACATAGTATGCTGGAAACCCTACTATCTCCTGTTATGTAGTGTGGTCCTCGCACTACAAAGAAACGCATTATCATTTGCATTCTTGTTTGTCCATGTATGCTAAACATGTTGCCTAGTTCATAAATTCCATTCTATGACCACCAATCTGTGTTTGTTCTGAAGATAACACCCTGAATGGCCTTCGTCAGATGTTTTATTGATTATCAACACATGTTATATTAAGGATTCCTTTTATTTTGGCAGTACTAGCATTTGAACTCAGAGTCTTGTACTGGCTAGGCTAGTACTCTATCATTTCAGCCACACCTCTAGCCCCTTTTGCTGTAGTTTAGTTCTCAGATGGGGTCTCACTTTTCTGTTGTTATTTTTGTGTTTTGCCTCCAGCTGGACTTAAATGCCCTTCTGCTTAGTTGGTATTACAACTGTTTACTAACTCATCTGGCTTTTTTTTTTTTTTTTTTTTTAAATTGTATTTTATTTTATTTGAGAACATACTGTACAGAGGGGCTACAATTACATGGGCAGAATAATGCATACATTTCTTACCAAGCATTGCAGCCTCCTCCTTTGTTTACCCTTCACTTCCCTTCCCTGCCTCCCCCTCATCTGGCTTTTTATGAGAGAGGGTCTCACTAGCTGATTTGCCCTTGGTTGCCTCAAACCATGGTCCTCCCATCTGGCATAGCTGGTATTGCAAGCATGTCACCACAAGTGATCACAAGTATTCAGAGCCATCTTTTGCATTTATTTTATATCCATGATACATTCATCAAACAATACTCATATCTTGCTGTGGTGGAATTACTAGAATATGCTAAATATATCAGAGGAAAAGTGATTTTGATTTATTTGAAAGAACCAAGTGGTTGTCGATGGCGGTAGTAATGGCAGTGGTTAAAATGAGAAAAAAAACATTATTTAGTCAAGAACATTAAGAGGAAAACATTTAAAAAGAACACGATTCACCCTTTGTCCTTGTTTCACCATTTTATTGTTCCCTTTCCCTTCCCTAATTCAGATAAACGTATATACAATACCCAAGGTACCAAAATCAAGTACAGCGACAACAGGGGATAAACCATGGGGGTGGGGGAGAAGAAATCACATAGTACATCACAAAATATTATCAACAAAGCAAAACCTCTTGTTTCTATATCTTGGAGTTCATTTAGCTTACCATCATCTTATATGGTCATATGTACATAGCTATTGAGCTATTCTGCTCATCTGCAACAAAATGGTAAGACAAAGGGTGAGCCAATGCAACAGTGTTACTCTACATGTTGGAAATGAACTGTATAAGTTGAGGGGGGAGGAAAGTGGGAGAAAAATTAGGGAGGGGATAACAAGTTGGATAAGAAATGTACTCACTGGGAACTGGGAAGATTGCTCAGTAGTAGAGCCCTTGCCTTGCATGCATGAGGCCCTGGGTTCGATTCCTCAGCACCACATAAGCAAAAAGAAAAAAGCCAGAAGTGGCGCTGTGGCTCAAGTGGTAGAGCTCTAGCCTTGAGCTGAGGAGCTGAGGGACAGCGCCTAGGCCCAGAGTTCAGGCCCCACGACCGGACCCAAAAAAAAGAAGAAGAAATGTACTCACTACATTACGTATGTAATTCTAATCATTCTGCTCATCACCTTGACAATAAATTTTTTTTAAAAATTGAATTGGACACCAGTTGCTCACATGTATAATCCTAGCCACATAGGAGGCTAGGATCTGAGGATTGATGTTGAAAGCCAGCCTGGGAAGGAACTCTTATCTTTAGTTAGCAAGCAAAAAGCTGGAAATGGAGATGTGGCTCAAGTAGTAGATCACTAACCTTGAAAGAAAAAGCTATGGAACAGTGCCTAGGTCCTGAGCTCAAGCCCTAGTGCATACATGCATGTGCACACGCACATACTCACACACATATATATATACAAATGAGGCAATCAGGCCACAAAAGCTTCTCCCTCATGAGTGGGATTAAGGCTGTGTCAAAAAAGAATTTATGTAGCCTTCAGTTGTCTTGTTCTTATATCTTCCACTAAGTGAGGACACAACATTCCTTTCCCTTGGAGGATGCTGTAACAAGGCACCATCTTGAAGTGAAATAGTAGTAGCTCTCACCAGGCAATTGAGTATACACGCAAGACATTTTGCACATCCCAGCTTCTACAACTGAGAGAAAATAAAGTTCTCTGCTTTATAAATTTTCAAATCTCATATGCTTTGTTATACCACAACAAATGGACTACGTTCAATTTTTCAACAGACAAATATTAATTAGAGGCCTACTGTGTGTTGGGCCAAAGCTAGGCAGTAGGTATACAAAAATGGATAAGGCAGGCTTCTTCTCTCAAGTGACTTGTGAGTCATTTCCTATGAATCATCTAGTATAATCAAATACACTAGCAATGAAGTAGAAAAATGAATTAAATTCATTCTGTGTCCTGTATAAAAAGTACCCAATAATTTTGTGGGTTTAGATATTAGAAAAAATGTTCATAGTAATATCTGGAGAGTCACTAGCAATAATGGATATATCCCTCATGTCTCACTGTTAACAAATTGTTTCCATCTGAGATCCCTGTAATCTGCAGGTGCTGTTTACCATGTAATTTTACCATAGGAAACAAGGGTGTAATCACTTAATAAAGTGTAAAGAATTAGATATTTTTTCCCTTGAGCAAAATGCCTGACTGTGGCCAACATTCCTGATTCCTCCTCCCTTGTACAATGGGAAAGCAATATTCTGAACGAGAAGACTTTTGTTCATATTCTGCAACTTGCCTCTGGAGGCCATGCTAATGAATGCAAAAACTAAAGCTAGAATTCAGACTTTTCATAAGAGAAGCTGCTGATTTTTGTCTTTACCTATTATACTATATACAGAGGAGAGTTTTCCCTACAACCTCTAATTTACACTCAAATAATAGCACTATGATTAGGGAATCTATTCCATTTAGAGCA
This sequence comes from Dipodomys merriami, assembly GCF_024711535.1. Taxonomy (NCBI): domain Eukaryota; kingdom Metazoa; phylum Chordata; class Mammalia; order Rodentia; family Heteromyidae; genus Dipodomys; species Dipodomys merriami. Next base: position 71,839,378 of record NW_027204492.1, read on the forward strand.
GCGCTTGATGTTTTCTTCTAGATTGTTTTTAAATTGAGAGAATAGAAACTGCTCAGAGCATTTTCATACACATGCAGTCCCCCTTCTAATGAATACTTGACTTATGAATATCCTGTTCTCATTGACTGCTCTTGAGGGACATTGAGCTCGTCCTCCTACCTGTGGAAATTAGAGTTGTTTCTGCTGTCTGCAGAAGTTTCTGTCTCCCTCAGTACTCTTGTTCTGAGAGCTCAAGTTCATACAAGCTGGTGTCAGACACTTTGGAACAGTTCATATGTGATCAATTTCTTTTACTGTTACCACTAGGCCATACAAAGGTGCAAGTACCTCTGCCAGATTCCCGCAGGAGCTGTGCTCCTGAGGGGGCCCAAAAAATACAGAAGAAACTCTGAGGTTTTAGTTGGGACAGATTTAGGGGGACAGATTCTCCCTAGAAAAGCCACATATTATAACAACCTACTCATGCAGAACTCCGTTATGTTACAAGTTTGTCCAAATTACACAGCCAGAAATCAAGCAGTAAACAAATGGCCTCTAAGCCACCAGACAATATGCATCTTACTGGAAAAGTCATTTAAAAACCACACTCAGAATAAACTATTTGTTTATTCTGTTTGTGCATAAGCCTATTTGTTTTAAGTAGATGTCAAGCTTCTAGCAGATGATAAGCAACAAATTTGAAGGCACCAAAAAAAGGTGTTACAACTAGGTAAAGTGAATCTGGTAGTTGACAGCAAGATAAGATTAAAAAGAACTTTAAGAACTCAAAAAACAACCACAATACTTCACATCCACCAGAGTGGCTAAAATTAAAAATACTGACAATACCGAATGTTGGTGAAGATGCAGAACCCTGGGGTTCTTGTACATTGCTAGTGGGCATATAAAGTGGTATACTCACCCAGGAAAATAGTGTGGCATGGTGGCACATGCTTTTAATCTCAATATTCAAGAGGCTGAGATGGGAGGATCATGAGCTCAATTCCAGCATGGGCTACATCACAAGACCCTGACTCAGAAAAATAGAAAAGAAAGAAAATGAAAACAAAAAGTAAAAACCAGACACTTCTTTTCACCAAATAATTTTCACATAAATATAACCCAGAGGTCCCATTCCAAAGTATCTCCCATAAAAATAAACAAGACTTATACATGATCGTTCATAGTAGCTTTATTCATAATAGTCCCAAACAGGAAATAACTCAAATGAGCATCAATAGATGAATGCAATAAAAAAAAACCACAATAGAGCCACGTGGTATATTACTGAGCACTGAAAAGGAATGGATTAATGATAAAGGGAGCAACATGGATGAACCTCACAGATTTACTGAATAAAAATCATATTTATTCATGTAAATGAAAATCTTACTATATGATTCTAATGAATGAGAAAAGCTAAGTTATAATGATTGAATCAGAGTACTAGTTGACTTGCCACAGAGGGTAGGATTGTGGAGTGATAGAAATGTTCTGTATCTTGATTTGGGTGGCAGTAACAAGGATGTCAAATATCTTCAAATTTTATGCTTAAAAGTTTTACTCTTTATTATAGGTAAATTACATCAAAGTTTCATATGGTCCAAAATTTAGAAAGGGGAAAATTCTTTATGAGGAGCCCTTTGGGTAGGATCAACTGTAAATTCCTTAACATAATCTACTTCTCTAAAAAATTTATCACCTCTTGGCCCATTTCTCACTTTGCCTCTCCATGTTCCTAGCACTTACTCAAAGATAGTTGTAGTGACAAAAACCTAACAATCCCTCCTTTGCCTTTGAGCACAGTTCTCCCTGCTTCTAGAATTCCTTAACTATTTCTCCTTTAACACCAAATCCTTGACATCTTTTAGGTTTCACCTTCTCCAAGAAGCCTCATCTATTCCCAGTCTATACTAGGTGTTTAACCTTTGGCCCCCAGAGAATCTTAAGTTCTTCTCCAGCAAAGCAAGTATTACTGTGTAATGTAATTGTTTTATTCATTCATTCATACATACATTCACTTATTTATATTATAAAGGTGGTATACAGAGGAGTTGCAGTTACATAGGTCAGGTAATAAGTGCATTTCCTTTTGAACAGTGTCACCTCTCCCCTATTTTTCTCCCATCTTTTTCCCTCTCTGCCCCTACAAGTTGTAAAGTTTATTTTCAACAGTGTCTAGCAGTATCACTGCTGCATTTGTTCTCCCTTTGTCCACCATTTCTGTACTCTCTCTACCTCCCCCAAACAGATAAACTTACATACAAGATAGAAAGTACATCAATCAAACAGTGACAAAGAGGAAAAACAAAAACAAAAAGCAAAATAACAAAAAAATCCTCTCAGCCAGTTACTGTTGGCACATTCCTGTAATCCTAGCTACACAGGAAGCTGAGATCTTAGGATGGCAGTTCAAAGCCAGCATGAGCAAGAAGGTCTGTGAATCTCAAACTAACCATCAAAACAAAGCTGTAAGTTGTGACTAAAGTGGTAATCAGCCTTGAGCAATAATGTTAAGGAAGAGCACCCAGGTTCTGAGTTCAAGCCCCAGTACCAGCACAAAAAATTTATACACTGGAATCATTTAAATGCACAGACAAATAGTCTCAAATATCCAGTAGGTTCTAAGTTGACTAATTTCTAGCTAAAATAGACAAAATAAAATTTAGCATTCAAAGTTATTAAGAAAATTCTTCTATCCAGAATGACTTACAAAATCAAAATAATTGGGATTGGGGATAGTTGTGCAGGGAACCTGGTGTTTGAAACAGCTTCCTTTTTTTTCTGCCGGCCCTGGGGCTTGAATTCAGTGCTGTGGCTCTGTGCTCAAGCCTAGTGCTCTACAACTTGAGCCACAGTGCCACTTCTGGCTTTTTTCTGTTTATGTGGTACTGAGGAATCCAGCCCTGGGTTTCATGCATGCTAGGGAAGCATTCTACCACTAATCCACATTCCCAACACAAAAGGATTTCTTTGTTTGTTTTGGGTTTTTTTTTGCCAGTCCTAGGGCTTGAACTCAGGGCCTGGGCACTGTCCCTAAGCTTCTTTTGCTCAAGGCTAACACTCTACCACTTGAGCCACAGCACTACTTCCTGCCTTTTCTGTTTATATGGTACTAAGGAATTGAACCCAGGGCTCCATGCATGCTAGGCAAGCACTCTACAACTAAGCCACATTCCCAGCCCGGTTCTTGGTTGTTATTGTAGCACAAGCTGGCTTTGTACTTGCTATCATCCTGCCTCAACCTTCTAGTCGCTGATATTACAGTCATACACTACCACCACGGGTGTGAAAAATTTATTGTAAATAGCAGTTTGTTTTTATCCTGTTACTAGTACATATTGTGGGTTAAGTAGCTTTCTGTATACCTAGCCAGACTTTATGCTTCTATGGGAAAATACATCTTACATTCCAATCAAATAATTCCAAAATACTACTTAGTTCGACCATGAGAAATTGCTGATATCTAACATTGCTGGACTAACAAAATGGCAAATTCTTTTGGTTTAGCCTAAAGAGGTTTTGCAATGCAAAACTATTGATAAGTTAGAGTTTATGACTATACTCACTTATTAACTTGCTATTTTGTGCATTTTAATGAGTCGCATCACGCATTTTTTGTGCTAGTATTGGAGCTTGAACTCAAGGCCTGGGCACAATTTCTTAGCTTTTTCACTCAAGACTGATAGTCCACCACTTGAGCCACAGCTCTTACTTTCTGGCGTTTTGAAATGGGAGATGGAATCTCTCAAAATGTCTGGCTTTAAAACTCTATCATCATATCTCAGACTCCTGTGTAGCTAGGATTATAGACATAAGTCAGCAGCACCTGGCTGATGCACATCTTTTTACCACACTCATGCTGAAACATCTTGATTCAATTCAACGGTATATATTTAAGCTATGATTACTGTTCATGAACCAAACCCATTCACATATGAAATATTGTATTATTATGAGGGATGCCTATAATACATAAGATAATCAACTGTCAACATCTGACTTTCAATTTTTCAGCTTCATTTTATTCAAATATATTATCATATGCCCATTTAGTTTTTGAGGATGAGCAAGCTTAATTTTTTCTTTTAAAACCATTGGACAAAATATGGAATATTTTTCAGTGGACCAAATTGAGTCTTATAGACCATTGGTGCTTCAAGAGACTAGGAAAGGGAGAGAATAATTTTGTTCTTTGTCATGACTAACTTCCCCAAGAGAATCCATACACATGTTGGATGATCAGCACTATAGAAACAACCAAAGTACAGCATAAACAGGAATGGGGTAAAATCAGAACTGTATAATAATGAAGTTCAAGTGGGACTAACAAACACAAGGCTAGTTCTGAGTAGGCATCAAACACAGCATGTGTCTGGCAATATCTGCCAATGAAATGTGTCTGGAGGGGTCAAAAAGCAGTATGATTTTACAAAGATGAAAATGAGATTTTTAAGCTGACATTTGTCAGTGTAAATGGAAATAAGAAAATTGTGACTGGGTCCCTCTGAACCCCAGAATTTTTAAAATTTTATTGTCAAGGTGATGTACAGAGGGGTTACAGTTACATAAGTAAGGTAGTGATTACATTTCTTGTCCAACTTGTTACACCCCCCCTCATTTTTCTCCTTCTTTGCCCCTCCAATACCCCCCTAAGTTATAAGGATCATATCCAACATATTGCCTTGTGGTTATTGCTGTTACATAGGTTCAACCACTTTGTCCTTTGTCTCACCATTTTGTTGTTCCCCTTCCCTTCCCTAGTTCAGATAAACATATATACAATACCCAGAGTACCAAAATTGAATACAGGGACAACAAAGGATACACCATAAGGGATAAAACACAAAAAGAAAAAAACACATAGTGTATTGAGAATAATAACAAAGCAAAACCTCTTGTGTCCATGTCTTGTAGTTCATTTTGCTTAGCATCATCATATGTACATAGCTATTGAGGTATTCCGCCCATCTGCTAAGATTATCCTAGCTGTATACTAATTATTACATATAAGGGAAACCATGGGACCTATGTTTCTTTGAGTCGGGCTTACTTTACTTAGCATGATTTTTTTCCAAGTCTTCCCATTTCCTTACAAATGGGGCAGTGTCATTCTTTCTAATGGAAGCATAGAATTCCTGTGTGTGTGTGTGTGTGTGTGTGTGTGTGTGTGTGTGTGTATGTGTGTGTGTGTGTGTGTGTGTGTGTGTGAATCACATTTTCTTCATTCATCTACTGAGGGGAATCTGGGTTTCTTCCATATCTTAGGTATGGTAAATAATGCTGCGATAAACATAGCTGTGATGGTAGCTTTAGTGTGGCATTGTTTGTGGTCATTTGGATAAATGCTCAGAAATGGGATTGCTGGGTCATAGGGGGATCTATGTGTAGTCTTTTTTAATATATATTTTTTATTGTAAAGATACTGTACAGAGGGTTTACAGTTACATGAGTAAGGTAATGAGTACATTTCCTATCGAGCATTGTAACCTACTCCTTTGTTTTTCCCCACCATCCCTTCCCTCCTCACCTCCCCAAGTCCTCCCTCTCCCCCAAAGTTGTAAAGTTTGTTTTCAACATAGTGTCTTGTACATCTCATTGATACAATTGGTCAATATGTGTCCTTGTTGCAGCATTTTGTTATTTCCCTTCCCCTTCCCAAATTAGAAAAATGTGTATACAAGATGCAGGGTACCAGAATCAAATACAGTGACAACAGGGGTTATACCATGGGGGAAGAACATACAAAAGAAACAAAAAAAATCACATAGTACATTATAAGTACATTAAAAAAGAACAGCAAGAAAGATAAAAACTCGTGTGTCCCTATCTTGGGGTTCATTTCACTTAGCATCATCTTATATGGTCATATGTACATAGTTTAATTTTACCTTTTCTGTATGTCCTAGACGTATACTAGTTACTGCAAATAAGAGAAACCATGGAACCTATGTTTCTTTGGGCTTACTTCACTTAAAATAATTTTTTCCAAGTCTTTCCATTTCCTAACAAATGGGGCAATGTCATTCTTTCTGATGGAGGCATAGAATTCCATTGTGTATATATACCACATTTTCTTGATCCATTCATCTACTGAGGGGCATCTGGGTTGGTTCCAGTTCTTAGCTATGGTAAGTAATGCTGCAATAAACATAGTTGTGCTGGTAGCTTTAGTATGGTCTTGTTTGTGATCATTTAGGTAAATGCCCAAAAGTGGGATTGCTGGGTCATAGGGGAGGTCTATGTGGAGTCTTTTGAGGAACCACCATACTGCTTTCCAAAGTAGTTGAACAAGTTTACACTCCCACCAACAATGAAGTAGGGTTCCCTTCTGTCCATATCCCCTCCAGCATCTGTTGCTATTAGAGTTCTTGGTTATAGCCATTCTAACCGGGGTGAGGTGGTATCTCAATGTTGTTTTGATTTGCATTTCTTTTATGGCTAGGGAGGTTGAGCATTTCTTCATGTGTCTACTGGCCATCCTTCTTTCCTCTTCAGAGAAGTTTCTCTTTAAGTCTTTAGCCCACTATTTATTGGGCAGTTGTTTCTTTGAGAATTTGTTGTTGGGGGATTGTAGTAGAGTTTGAAATTTGATATTGATATTCCTCCAGTACTGTTCTTTCTGCTAAGGATTGTTTTTGCTATTTGGGGTCTTTTATTGTTCCATATAAAATTTTGGATTGCTTCCTCTAGTTCATTTAAGAATGAACCCCAGAATTTTATGGGTAAATGTGACCTGATATATTTTTCATTAGATACTATGGAAGAAGAGAGAGAGGACACAGTGATTAACCAAAATTCTGTGCTTATATGCTTGGCATAGTAGTGATATAAGTAATAAAAGCATCTAGTCAGGTGTCAGTGGCTCACACCTATAATCCTAGCTAATTGAGGCTGAGACCTGAGGACCAAAGTTCTATCGTCTATGAGTCTTATCTCCACTTAACCACCAAAAGCAAGAAGCTCACATAGTAGAGCAGTAGCCATTAGTGAAAGAGGTAAGGACAGTGCCCCTTCTCTGAGTTCCAGCCCCAGTACTGGCACAGGGGAAAAATGTAATAGAAGCATTTGTACACTGAGGGGAACATGGGCTCAGGCTCTAAACTTCTTGAAATTAAGAAAAAGGTAGACCATCTGTTGAAAGCTAGTTTGTTCTGTAAGCATTGGCTTATAGCTAACTGTGGTCAAACTTGGACTCATTTTATTATTATTTTTACAGATGGCCCTGATGAATTTCTTCTTCCCTGATGAAAAGTCATACTCTGAAGAGGAAAATAGGCGTGTTCGCCGCAATAAAAGAAGCAAAAGCAGTGAAGGTACAGATGGTAAGTCTAACCAAATGATCCTTTATCACTTTTGAGTTTTTTTAATAACAAATACACTTTATCATCTCATATATTATTCAGAGGTTCAAGGTCATGTAAGATTTCTCCAGCCTCAATCGGTCTTTTGATATAGAATCAATTCAGCAAGCATCCTCCTACTTCCTACTCCACATAGCTTCAGTTCTTTCTTAGTATTTTTGAAGGCTATGACATCATTTGTGACTCTCAAAGTCACCTTCCATAAAGACTAACTCTCTTCTATAGACCCTGAATATTTTCTATGGATTTAGTTCTACCTTTGGAGATTTTCAGTATCTGGCTTTTATATGTCAAATCCAATGATAATCATGTCAATGGTGATATCTGCCACTCTTTCACAATCTGAACTCAAGTTTCTAGAACTAGTGTGTAAGTTCCTTGAAGGCAAATATTAATTTTCCTTCTTGTAACCCTAGAATTCAACCCAGTATTTGGCTCACTTTGGTATTTATAATATACAATGGTGATGTTCACTCCCCTTCAGCTAAATAGTGGCACACCAATGAAAACCATCCCTATTATGGATGTAATAGCTTTGAGTTAATTACTAGTATATTCTGTGGGATACCATAAAATGTTGAATTAGCTCCTGGGCAGGATCTTTGAATCACTCTGTTTTAATATTAGTCTGTCAATTAAGAGAATGCTACCCCATTGGCACAGAAGTTTCTAGAATGTATAGCTCTGGGCTGCCGCAATGCCATCTGGATTCCAAGATGGCATATATCTGAATACATCTGCCAATGAAATGTTTCTAGAGGGGGTTACAAAGCAATACCATTTTATACTGAAAATAAAACTTTTTTAAATAAGTTTTTTATTCTGAAAATACTGTACAGGGGTTTACAGTTACATGAGCAAGGTAATTAGTACATTTCTTTTCTAGCATTGTTGCCTACCACTTTGTTTTTCCCCGCCCATCCTGTCCCTCCCACCTCCTCAACTACATCCCTCACCCACACCTAAATTGTGAAGTTCGTTTTTCGACATATCGTCTTGTACATCTCATTGTTGCAATGGGTCAAACTGTATCCCTATTTAAACATTTTGTTTTTTCCCTTCCTCCCCAAATTATACCAACATCAAATACAGTTAAAACAGGGGTTATACCTTGGGGGAGGGACATACAAAGCAACAAAACAATCACATGGTACCTTATAAATACCTTAGAAACAATATCAAGGAAGAAAAAAACCACTTGTGTCCCAATTTAGGATTCATTTCACTTAACATCATCTTATCTGAGCTTTTCTGCTTGTCCCAGCCATAGACTAATCTTTGATACGGGAGCTAAAAAAATAGAATGGAAGAAAGATAGCTTCTTCAGTAAATGGTGCTAGCAAAATTAGTTAATCACCTGTAGAAAAATAAAGCTAGATCCTTATATATCACCCTGTACCAGAATCAACTCCAAATGGATCAAAGACCTTGAAGTCAAAGGAGACACCCTGACAACATTACCGGAAGGAAGAGGAGAAGTTCTAGGGCTCCTTGGCACAGGCCAACATTTTCTTAATAGAGACCCAGAAACACAACAAATCAAAGAAAGGTTGGACAAATGAGATTGCATGAAGCTCCAGAGCTTCTGCATGGCAAAGGACATAGGTAGCAAGATTAGTAGAAAGCCCACAGGTTGGGAAAACATCTTCAGTAGCCATACAACAGACAAGGGTCTCATCTAAAATATACTTGGAACCCAAAAATTAAATCCCCCAACAACAAATCCTCAAAGAAACAACTGCCCAATAAGTAAGTGGGCTAAAGACTTATAGAGAAACTTCTCTGAAAAAGAAAGAAGGATGGCCACTAAACACATGAAGAAATGCTCAACATCCCTAGCCATAAAAGAAATGCAAATCAAAACAACATTGAGATACCACCTCACGCCAGTTAGAATGGCTATAATGAAGAACTCTAACAACAGATGCTGGAGGGGATGTGGACAGAAGGGAACCCTACTTCATTGTTGGTGGAAGTGTAAACTTGTTCAACCACTTTGGAAAGTAGTATGGTGGTTCCTCAAAAGACTCCCCTATGACCCAGCAATCCCACTTTTGGGCATTTACCCAAATGAACACAAACAAGGCCATACTAAAGCTACCAGCACAACTATGTTTATTGCAGCATTATTTACTATAGCTAAGATCTGGAACCAACCCAGATGCCCCTCAGTAGATGAATGGATCAAGAAAATGTGGTATATGTACACAATGGAAGTCTATACCTCCACCAGAAAGAATGACATTGCCCCATTTGTTAAGAAATGGTAAAATTTGGAAAAAATTATTTTAAGTGAAGTAAGCCGGGCCCAAAGAAACATAGGTCCCATGGTTTCCCTTATTTCTAGTAACTAGTATATGGCTGAAAATAAAACTTTTTTTATTGTGAAAATACCCTAGAGAGGGGTTACAATTTAATTTTTTTTATTTTTTATTGTAAAAATACTGTACAGAGGGGTTACAATTACATGGGCAAGATAATGAGTACTTTTCTTATCAAGCAATGAGTACATTTCTTATCAAGCATTGTTGCTTCCTCCTTTGTTTCCCCTTCCCATCCCTTTCCATATCTCCCTACCACCCACTCCCCTCTTTCCCCCCCATGCCAAAGTTGTAAAGTTCATTTTAAACATAACATCTTGTACATTGTTGCGATGGGTGTACCTGTATCCCTATTTAAACAATTTGTTTTTTCCCTTCCCCTCCACAAATTATACCAACATCAAATACAGTAAAAACAGGGGTTATACTGTGGGGGGAGGGACATACAAAGCAACAAAAAAAATCTTATAAATATGTTAGAAACAATAGCCAGAAAGAAAAACCATTTGAATCCTTATCGTGGGGTTCATTTTGCTTAACATCAACTTATCTGACCATTTCTGCTTGTCTCAAACATATACTAGATATTGCAAATAAGGGAAACAATGGGACCTATGTTTCTTTGGGCCTGGCTTACTTCACTCAATATAATTTTGAAAATAAAAATTTTAAGCTGACATTTGTCAATGTGACTAAGTGCCAATGAAGGAAGCCATTTTTAAAAGTGGGAATGATTGAAGAGAGGGGTTAGGACTTTGTCAGTAGGGGCAAAAAGTGCAAATGGATAGTTAAAATGTAACCTTCATGAAGGAGAGAATTTTTGTTTTGTTTACAAGGAAACAATCAAAGCACCTGTAACTATTAAGCATATGATGGGGGGATCAATAAGTGTTTCTAGCATGAATGGGTAAACAAATAAAAGAATAGCAAAAAAAAGTAGACCTGGATGAAATCTGAAGAGGAACTTAGAACAAGGACAATTCTAGAAAGGGGTGACATTGGTCAAGATGCATTGTACTCATAAATAGTCATGTTGAATTTAAACCCCTTTATATAACTACTTAAAGCTTGTTTTCAAAGCGTTAGGGAAAAATAAATTTTTAAAAAATTTAAAGATCGAATAAAAATGGAGATCACAGCAATATTGAACCTTTGAATGGAAAATTGGATTGGTGGCGCCATTCTCTAGAGCATATATTTTGTTTTTGTTTTTCTTTTTCTTTTTGTTTTTTTGGTCAGTCATGGGCCTGAACTCTGGGCCTGGGTGCTGTCCCTCAGTTCTTCAGCTCAAGGCTAGTGCTCTACCACGTGAGCCACAGCGCCACTTCCAATATATTTTGTTATATTGATGATCCACTTTAAGCCCATAAATGTAGGCTGTCATGAAGTAAATATGTACCCATTTTTTTTTACCAACTTGTAGCCAATTTCCTGGAAGTTTTTGCACTCCTAATCATGTGTCATCCTCTGTTGCATGTAACTTGCTCTCTCGCTCTTGCTCTCGCTCTCTGCCCCCACTATTCCCAATACCTGAACCACCAAATCTTTTATAATCCCTGAATGCTGAGGAGAAGGTGGTCAGAAAAATACCAATGACTAATTTCTGAGGTGGGTGTGGTTTTGCCTCCCTCTCCAAGTTGGAATTCTTAATAGCTTCTAAGGCTGACCTCTTCCTCTACCCTTCCTAATTTTTACTTTATGATGACAATTTCCTCTTCCTCCCCAAACCACTTTATCTGGATCTGGCTACCAACAGCTCTAGTACTGATCTACCTTAGAGTATTTATTCTGCCTTGATACTAATCAGTTTTTCACTCTGGTCAAGTTCAAAGCCTCTCATAATTTCTTATCAACTTCCCTTCTGATCTGATATGCTTGGCACTTTGTGCTAATGCCAAGTTTCTTATGAAACTGAGGCATTTTTCATTTCTCACTATAGCTTGTTATAATCTAAACATGCCTTAGAGTTAGGGGTATAGGATACCTGAGGATCTTGGGATTTTATAAGTTTTATGACCTTTTACCTATGAGGCTATCAAACCATTTCTTTAGATGTGTTGAGTGTATGAATGAGTTAATAATGATGAGCTAGGGATATAAGTCAGTCGTAAAGTTTGTTTAGCACGCACAAGACCATGGGATCTATCCCCTGTACTGCAAAAAGAAGTCAAAAATTAGCCAATCCATGTGTGTATATAGACCTTCAATAAATAATTCTTGTTTCCCAAGGAGCAGTACGTCTAGTGCAGAGACAGACAATAAACAAAGTTGTTGGTGACAAGTGCTGTGAAGTAAAATGCAGTAACGGTAAAAGGTAAGAGAGTGTTGTGGCATGCTGCAAGGTGATCCAAGGAAGGCCTCTGTCATAACGGAACATTTGAGAACAAATTTGAGTGATACAAAGGTGTGAGCCATTCCCATTTCAAAGAGAAGAAATAAATTGTAAAAACTTTGAAGCAGAAGAATGTTTGGAATGATCCAGAAATATCAATGTAGCTGGGAAGAAAGAAAGCTAACAAGAGAAAGAAGAAGATGAGGTTAGAAGATAAAATCTGATCTAGAGCCTTGTGAGCTAAACTATGTAGTGTATTCTGCCTGACATTGGAGGAGTTGAGCAAAGAAAGGATAGGATTTCACTTATGTTTTAATAGAGTCCTTCTGACTGCTAGATTGAAAATAGTTTCCACGAAAGGTCCATAATGGGAGATTCATTAAGGAGACCATAATCCAGGTGAGAGATGATGCATTTTTGACTGGTGAAAAGTTATTGGATTCAGAAGATATTTTGAAGGAATGGCTGCAAGGGTTTTCATGAGAGACAAACAAAAGTCAGCCATGACCCCAGAGGTTTGGATTTAAGGACATAACCTGTAGAATTGTCATTTCTGAAATGAGAGGAAAAGGAGTGTAGTAATGTAGAGCCATATAGGGAAAGAATAAATTAATTAGGCCTAATATTATTTTTTTATTTTGCATGTGTGCAGGATGGAGCTTTCACGCAGCCTTAAGCTTTCTTGCCTTTTTTTTTTTTTTTTTTGCTCAAGACTGGCACTCTACCAATTAAGCCACACATCCACTTCTAGCTTTTTGCTGATTGATTTGCAATAAGGGTCTACCTGGGCTGTCTTAAATTATGATTCTTGATCTCAGCCTCCTGAGATTACAAGCCATTTGTGCCTGATTTAGGTCTGTTAATTTTGAGGTACCTATTAGATGGCCAAGATGATAGAATTCTATAGTGTATATCACTGTCTCAAGACAATGAGCTAACTGTGTTTTATACAAATAGATTTCTCATCAAAGAAGTGAGTCAGACTATAAATTGTTACGGAACAAATAAAAGATAAGAATGGGTTAAGTCAGTTCATTAAGGCCAAAAAGAATTCTACCAAAAAGGGAAAGTAATCAAATGTTAATTCCAAAAATCCACAAGTTACTTGATAAGTTATAAATTTAGCTATCGTATCTCAGGTTTGCATCACGATTGTCAAAGAAAAAGATATTTGTCTTGAATGCTTAAGACATAAAAGAATGTCTTGTTTCCCTAAAATGATTCTAGGGAAAATTTTTCAAAAGTCAAAAGTAGAAGCAAGTTTAAAACATAGCAGCAAAAATCAGTTCTACTTACTTGCCATATTTGGGTTAGGGATACAATACTCTGGTGGGGGGGAGGTTTGCATTTAGGGCTTTATGCTTGAGCCATAACTCCACTCCTTTTACTGTGGTTATTTTTGTGATGGGATCTTGCATTTTGCTCTGGCTGGCCTGGATCACAATCTGCCTATTTATGTTTCCTGCTATAGCTATGATGTCAAATATGAACTACCATGCTAAGTCTTTTCTGTTGAGATGGGATCTCAAACACTTTTGTTGAGGCTGGCCTAGAACGATACTCTTCCTGACTTCTACATCTTTCATAACTGGGATGACATGTGCATGCTGTCATATCCACCTATTGGTGGTCTTGTAGACGTTTCCCATGCTAGCTTCTAACCACAATCCTCCCCATCTTAGCCTCCCAAATAGCTAGGATTAGAGGCATGAGCCACTGTACCTGGCTTATATGATATTTTTTTATTGTGAAAATACCATACAGAGGGGTTACAATTACATGGGCAAGATAATGAGTACATTTCTTACCAAGCATTGTTGCCTCCTCTTTGTTTCCCCTTCCCATCCCTTCCCATCTCCCACACTGCCCACCCCCACCAAATTGTAAAGCTCTCCCCCCTTCCTCCCCCCCCCCGCCAAAGTTGTAAAGTTCTGTTTTTGACATAATGACTTGTACATCTCATTGTTGCAATGGGTCCACCTGTATTGTATGGTATTTTTTATCTGTTACTATCCTCTGATTTACCTTCAGTTCCTAAACTATGTCTAAAGCCTTCTAGGTACCACTTAAAAGTGTTTAAAGATTAAAAAAAAAAGGCTCAGAGAAACTTAGAGTCTTGTAAAAGAACAGATACATTTTTAGATAACAGATAAGAGTGAAGAGCAGGTAGGATGTTGAGGTGGATCCTGGAGTTTCACCTAACATAGGACCAGTACATTTCAGACAAACATTTGGTAAATGAATGACCAAACAAACAAATGCGGAGGCAATCTAGATTTCTTACCTAAAAACTATTAATATCAAGCCAAATGGTCTTGATTAATCACTTTGGGAGGAAAAATAATAATAAATGATTCATGAGCATGTAGGAAAAGGAAGAGATATTATCTTCATAAACCTGAACAATAAGGTTACAGAAACCTATTTTTTTCTTTTCATTGGACTAAACTAGTTGATAAGAGGCATAGCTTAGGCCTAGTCACCTTGCTTTCAAAAGGACAAAAGGTTAATTGGTATGACCAGTCATTGAATAATGGCTGGATTCATCTCTAGTTTCCCCACCAAAATTATTCTATAAATGAAAGCATTGACTCATTAACCAGGAGACCCAAGCACAAGGTGCATCCCCTCCAGTGTAAATCTTGGCAATTCATAACGTCAACTGTTCAAAAGCAAGTTGTAAGTTTTTTTTAACTACATCCCTATATTAAATTCATGGACTCCCGTCTTGAGTTGGCCAGATTCTTTTCCAGATATTTTTAAGTTCATTTGTGCTAATTATATGAGGCCTCTTGGTTACTCTTCCTCTGGAAGGAAAGCATGATCACTTCATGGCAGTGTTGAGTCACAACAGTTCCAAAAACTCTGTGTCCCGATTTCTTGCTGGGGTCCATTCTTGTGATGTATTTCTGAAGTAATAATAGGTCTCAGTGGCCTGCTTGCTCATCTATTGCAGGCTATTCCATGAAATGTAGCATGTGTTTGGGTAGTCATGAGGGCTTAGAATAAGATAATATGCTTCTGGAATTTTCAATGACCTGGTCCATATTGTACAAATAGTATTGTAAAACTCTATGTTGTCTTCTTGTAATAGCATCCTCAGGAGTCAATCACAGTCTTATCATTTCTCTAATCTACCTGTCTCTGCTTTCTGTGTTATACAGTAAGAAAATAAAATTGTAACATGGAATAATAGAAAAGATACTAAATCATAATTTATGTCCCTGCTGCCTTACCTGCTGTGTGATCTTGAACAAATGACATCCCTTCTGAGCTCCAGTTCCCCTGTTTATAAAGATAATAACCTGTCTTAATTTGTGCAGTTGTACTGATCAAAACTGTTGGCATCTGCATATTGTTTCAAAATCATGAATCTCTGGTGGCTCACACCTGTAATCCTAGCTAATCAGGATGCTGAGATCTGAGGATCTCAGTTCAAAGCCAACTCAGGCAGAAAAGTCTGTGAGACTCTTTTTCCCCAATTAACCACAAAAGAGCTAGAAATGAAGTGGATCTCAAATGGTAGACCTCTGCCTTGAGAACAAAAAGAAAAGCTAAGCTAAAGGACAGCATCTGGGTCCTGAGTTCAAGCCCAATATTGGCACCAGAAAATGTGAAGTGCTATTAATATGTTCTCTCTGAAAAATGAACATAATAATAATGTCTTGAAGCCATTTTAGGTACTCATATATTCATTAATTTATGGACAACCATTACTGCAATGGTGTTCTCTTTCAGCCAAATAGCCCTTTTGTTCTCACTGATGCTCTCCAAGCCTGTGAGAAGAACACTCTAACCCTCAAACTCTGACCTATCTCATTGCAACAAATGATAGATCACACCTGTAAATTTCTGTGTATCAGTCCTTCGCTCTTGCCAACTCTCTCTCTCTCTCTCTCTCTCTCTCTCTCTCTCTCTCTCTCTCCTCTCGCCCTCTGTGTGTGTTTCTTTGTGTGTATCAGTATTTCTTGGAAATGTTTCATGTTTGTAGTTTACTTTTGGACAGTACAAAGATGTCAGTCTTCTTTTCTCCTATTATAAAGAAGTAAAGGGGATAAAAAAAAGTTAGTATATACTTCATTTATTCTTAAAAAATAACATTGGAATAAAGCATAGCTACTATGAAACTTACATAGATGAATGCTACAGCATTCAAGGAAACAGACATTCTGTCTGTACAAATATGAGCTAGAATTAAGAATTGTCCTCATTCTAGTGTTGTTATTGTATTTATTAATTTTCAGTGAGCCTTTACCATACTATTATCAAATGAGAGAGAGTAAAATAATTTTGAAAGCTGATCAAGTTTCAAGAGCTTGTTCACAAAATTTAAGCTTTTAAAAGCTTACCATGTTTGTGGACTTGAAGAGGATTGTTTATTTCAGATGCAGAATTACCCAAGGTTACCTGCTTGTTGTGGTTGCCGAAAGTGTAAGTGCCCCCAGCAGAACATCTAGAGAGTGGCTTTATATCAAATAAGACATTAACTAAGCTAAAATATCTTAGCTTGCTCATACTCCAAAATACCCTTTAAAGTTGTATTTTCATTAATGGAACTAGTCCTTCAGGAAGTGATCTCAACAGGCCATCACTATTTTTTTAATTTTTATTTATTTTTTTATTGTGAAAATACTGTACAGAGGGGTTACAATTACATGGGCAAGATAATGAGTACATTTCTTATCAAGCATTGTAGCCTCCTCCTTTGTTTCCCCTTCCCATCCCTTCCCATCTCCTCCTGCCCCCCCAACCCAATCCTCCCTGCCCCCCCCACCAAAGTTGTAAAGTTCGTTTTCGACATAATGACTTGTACATCTCATTGTTGCAATGGGTCCACCTGTATCCCTATTTAAACGACTTGTTTTTCCCCTTCCCCTCCACAAATTCACTGACATCAAATACAGGGAAAGCAGGGGTTATACTGTGGGAGAGGGACATACAAAGTAACAAAGAAATAATCTTACAAATGTGTTAGAAACAATCGCATGAAAGAAAAAAATTTGAATACATACCTTAGGGTTCATTTCCCTAACATCAACCTTATCTGTCCTTTTCTGCTTGACTCAGACATATACTAGATATTGCACATAAGGGAACTATGTTTCTTTGGGCCTGGCTTACTTCACTTAATATAATTTTTTCCAAGCCTTTCCGTTTCCTAACAAATGGGGCAATGTCATTCTTTCTGATGGAGGCATAGAATTCCATTGTGTATATATACCACATTTTCTTGATCCATTCATCTACTGAGGGGCATCTGGGTTGGTTCCAGTTCTTAGCTATGGTAAATAATGCTGCAATAAACATAGTCGTGCTAGGACCTTTAGTGTGGTCTTGTTTGTAAACATTTGGGTAAATGCCCAAAAGTGGGATTGCTGGGTCATAGGGGAGCGCTATGTGGAGTCTTTTGAGGAACCTCCGTACTATTTTCCAAAGTGGTTGAACAAGTTTACACTCCCACCAACAATGCAGTAAGGTTCCCTTCTGTCCACATCCCCTCCAGCATCTCTTGTTATTAGAGTTCTTGATTATAGCCATTCTTATGGGGGGGGGGGGGTGAGGTGGTATCTCAATGTTGTTTTGATTTGCATTTCTTTTATGGCTAGGGAGGTTGAGCATTTCTTCATGTGTCTATTGGCCATCCTTCTTTCCTCTTCAGAGAAGTTTCTCCTTACGTCTTTAGCCCACTTATTTATCGGGCACAGGCCATCACTATTGACATGTGGTTAACTAGCACTTTCAGTCTACCAACTACTATAGACTACCTAGTAAGACATTATACCAGACTTCATGGTGGTTTAATTATCAGACTCCTGCCTCTACTTCCTAAGGTATAAATTGAAGTGTATAAAGTTAAAATGGGGTATACAAAACAGTATGAGGGAGTGAATTTGATCAAACCATATTATATAAATGTGTGAAAATATCACAATGAATCCTCTTTGTGAAATGAATATACACTGATTTAGAAAAAAACAAAGTAAAAAATTTTTAAAGCTGCTCAAAAATATTTCTGAAGGATAGGGTGTATATGTTTATGCTTTCAGTGTTCCAGATTGAACATAGAGCCTTGTGCATTCCACACAACCATTCTACCACTGATCTTTTTCCCTAACCCTTTTATTCATGTGTTTTTTAAAGTTAAACATAGTATAATTTGTTGTGAAAAAAATACAAGCAAAAGCTGAGTTCCATATTGTGACAGCTACTTAGGAGATTAAGAAGTAAAAATCACTTGAGTCCAGGAGTTTGAGACCAGCTAGGTCTCAAAAATAAATAGATAAATAGATGGATAAAGATAAAGATAGATAGACAGACAGAGATAAATAGACAGACAGATAGATAGATAGATAGATAGATAGATAGATAGATAGATAGATAGATAGATAGATGCATGCATACATATATACATGCATGCATGCATACATACACACCAATATAAATAGGTTCATACATATATACATAGATGATAGGTAGATAGGCAGAAGACCAATGATACAGAAAAAAATCAAGTTACATCAAAATGTGAACAGATCACTCTAACTACAGAAGTGCTTCATCTTTAAAGAATTTGCCTAATATGTATTTATAATGTACTATGTGATATTTTTGTTTCTTTTATATGTTCTTCCCCCATGATATAACCCCTCTTTTCACTGTATTTGATTCTGGTGCCCTGTATCTTGTTTATACATTTTTCTAGGTTGGGGAGGGGAAGGGAAATAACAAAATGCTGAAATAAGGATACAGGTTGACCCCTTGTAACAATGAGATATACAAGACACTATGATGAAAATGAACTTTACAACTTGGTGGGGAAGGAGGAGTTGGGGAGGGAAGGGATGGTAGGGGAAAAACAAAGGAAAAGTAACAATGCTTGATAGGAAATGGACTCATTACCTTACTCATGTAACTGTAACCCCTGTATACAGTATCTTTACAATAAAAAATATATACTAAAAAAAAATAAAGAATTTGCCTAAAGGAGTAACAGGCCCAGCTGACCTGAGGTTTTCTATAGGTCCCTTCAATATATCTCTGTCTGATTTCTTCTAGCTGTTTCTCACTATTAGAGAGACTAGTGAACTTTAAGCCAGGAGACTTGTATTCTAATTCCATCACTGTCAATAATAGTTTAGCAGTAGACCTTAGGGAATTCTTACTTTCCTTCTCCCATTTCATTTTTTTCTAAAGCTTTAGAGTAGAATTAATGAGCCTCATTTCCTATGTAATCAATTTAAAACCATCTAAGGAGTTCTTAATCAAAGAAATTCTAAATAGGTTTTTATCAAAGAAATTTGACTACATCACACTGAGAAAAATTTAGAAAGGTAGATACTGTTACTGTCGACTATATCATACCACTCTCGTTAAGAAAAAGATGTTGAACTACTAGAATTGGTAGTGTTCTCATTCAGTTCTGATAAAATTTGCTCCTAAGTATTTATTTCTATGATAGTATGATAATAGCTAGGCTAATATGATAATAGCTAGGATAGTTTTAACCCATCAGATGATGTCTGAATGGTTAAATACCCAGGGTTTCAATTTAGATGTTCAATGAGCCTTTTTGTGAGCATCCATAAGGATTAAGAGCATGCAAATTATTTCAAGAAGTCAAAGCTAAGAATGTTAATCTATTTGCTAAGTGATGAAGTGTTAGTTTCCTTTTGTATAACTCCTTAAAATATCATAGAAAAATAGGAATATGTAGGCAGAAGGCATTTGTTGGCTCTGTAGTATATTACTTACATAACCTTTCCATACTTCAAATTCTACTCCTTGGCCTTCAGGACCTTATTAGTCTGGAAGGTAAGAAACTACTATAGCTTCTTTTATTAATTTAATTTATTTATTCATTCAGTAATGTCTGTGAATCAATGTTTAGCAGCCACTACTACAGATAAATGATGGACAAGGTTAGAAATACCCACAACAAATTCACAGTGCATGATTTTAATACTATGTAGTGAACAGTACAATCATGTAAGCACAGGATGCTACTAGGCACACTGGCACCTAATCCAGGCTTAAAAGGTCAGTGATAGTCTCCTGATGGGAGGAACATCTGACCAGTAACCCAAAAGATGCCAGAGTTAGATCAATGAAGATCTGAGGGAAGGGTCCATCTGGCAGAGAGGATGTACATTTAAAGGGTTTAGAGTAAGGAGGGTGGGACTCACTTAAGGAACAAGAAGAAATCAGTATGGATAGATACAGAGATCTAAAAGACAAGTGATAATAGATGAGCTAGCTAACAGGAATCAACTCATTCTGGATATTGAAATCCATTTTATGGAACTCAAAAACTCCTACATGCAATGGGGAAACACAAGATCAATGTCAAGAATAGAGTATATGGAAAAAATTTAAATGCTAAATGCCTATAATTGAGTCTAGTGATTTCACTTCTATTTTTAGATATACTCAACCATGGAAATATCATTTATCAACAAAAATATTCTTTGCTGTACTATTTCTAATAGCACCAGGTTGGGAATTGCTTAAATATTCATTTTTAAGTAATGTGATTAAGTGATTAAGTAAATCATGAAAATCTGCAACTGGTAATGGTAGTTGCACTGGGGAAACCATGTATTTACAGCTGGAGTAGGAGGGGGCTGACTTAATTTCCATGCTTTTGCATCTTTTGAATTTTTTAACTTGTGAGTGTCATCTCAATTTAAAATAAATGAAAAGCTGGACATCGGTGGCTCATGACTGTAATCTACTCAGGAAGCTGAGATCTAAAAATTGTGGTTTGAAGTCAGTCTAAAATAATAAAACAAAATATAATATAAAATATTTAACTTTCAAGATAAATAAAATAGTTATGATATGCCACTTTCCTTCCCAAACATAAATATGTTAGCAACAATTTTTTAGTTAATCGTTTTTGAGATACATATATAGTGAAAAGTCTATAATTTTATATATTCTATGTACCTAGATGCTTGACCTCATAACATGTATCAAGTAATTCATTCTTTCTCATTTTGATTTATGTTGATAATTTCAATAATTAAATTTCAATTTTGATAGCAGTTGTATTCTAGTGATAGAGCAATTTAAGAGATTTTCACTTAATGCATTTACAGGTTTTCAATTTTAGAAAACAATATAATAAAATTATAGTACTTGAAGAAAATTATAGTTCAGTGATGGTTGTGAAGTTACTTTTTAACATATTTGTTGTTTGGCGATCAACAGGGGGATACAGTTTTTTAACGAAGATAAGGAGTACATTTCTTTTTGAACAGTGTGTTAGCAACAATTTTATAATATTTATATGCCAATTCAGAGGTAGAAAAGCTTGCATGGAGAAAATATAAATTATTAGTTCGTTTGACTATTAATTAACTCTAGAAAAAATAAACATCAGAATATTTTCATGTAAAATTCAATTTGAGGAATCTATCCAACAAAAATGGAAGTACTGTATGTTTACTGTGGTGTAATTTGAGTGGCAAAAAGAAGGGCTAATCCTAATGTATATGAATAAGGAAATTGTTGGATAAAATGTGACATATCCATACCTTTGAATAATATGACCTAGACGTGTGAGTGGCTCACACCTGTAATCCTACCCTACTTAAGAGACTAAGATCTGAGGATCACAATTTGAAGTCAGCCTGGACAGGAAATTCCAAGACTTTTATGGCCAATTAATCACCACAAAGCCAGAAATTTAGCTATGGCTCTAGTGGTGAGTGCCAGCCTTGAGCAAAAAAACCTGAAGGACACCACCCAGGCCCTGAATTTAAGCCCTGGGACTAATAGAAAGAGATTGAGGCTAAGACCCATAAGTAGTTTGACATAGGCATCTGAAGCTCAGGAAAGATATATGGGCTGGAAATAGTGGAATGGAGATCATCAGCTATATTAAGATTCTCAGTTACAAGTGACAGCTAGCTAGTCTAAACTGGCTTTGAGGGAGAAAAATGGAATTTATTGCCTCATTTAATGGCAAAGTCCCCGATAAAACTGGCTTAAAACATGGCTTAAGCTTGAGGCTCATATGATGTCATGAGGACCTTGTCAGCTGTGTTTCCTTGGTACTGTCTTCATTTTCCAGGCATGTTCTCTCTATGTTGTGGCAAAAATAGCTATTAGCAGCTATAAATCAACATCTTACCAGTTCAGCAAGCCCTGTGGAAAGAGTGTGTTTCATCCATCTATTGAATACAGTATGAAAAATGTGCTTAGCAACATTGGAGCAAGCAGTTTGAGTAGAGTAGTTGGAGTAGAAAAGTAAAGGATTAATTTAAATAAAAGGGCTGAAGAGAATAAATAGCCACAGATTTATTAAGCACCTACTGTGTCAAGGCACTGTGTTGTTGTACATTCAAGAACACAAAAATGAGGAAAACATGGTTTCTTGGTTCTGGAATCCACTGTCTTCATAAAAAAAAAACATTATGGTGTAAATAATTTACGGAGGCTAACCTTTAAGCACTTACATTAGATTACAATAGGAGCACAGAGGAGAGTGACAAAATGGTCAATCAAATACATTAAACACATTTATAAGAGAAACACATAATGGCTGGCCCATATTAGGCATACATGTTAGAATGAATGAAGTGACATTTAAATTGAATTTTGAAGGTTAAGTGAGACTTTGAGAATTAGAAAGTCCATTTCTAACAAAATAACAAACAAGTACAAAAGCTAACTAGCCCTTCAGGTTTGCTGGCTCTCCTCTTGGGCATGGGAGGCTTGGAATAAAGGCTGAGGAAAGGCATAATTGTTGGACAGGAAAAATGTGATAAGAGCCAACAGCTGGGGGGTACCTTCAAATGCCCATTTGAGTGCTTAATAAATGGCAATTTAATCCCAAATTATCTTGGCATTGCCCCCATTTCACTATGCCTCTCCTCTACCATCCATATACTGGCATGCAATCACAATTCTTCCTTGTTACTAAATACAAATTATAAGCTAAATCTAATGGTTCTGAACATTGGCAGCAGTATTAAGGCACTGATCATCTACTTACCAAACTCTAGTGCTACCTTGCCAAAGTACATTTAGACCCTTGATGTAATTTACAAGCAATAATCTATCCTACTTTCTTTCATACTTGGGACTCTCATCTGCTGCAAAACATAGATACTATATCATTAATGTGTTCACAGATGTAAAGAGAGCTATTTGCAAAATGGTAAATTACCAAGGATGCCTTCCTAGAGGCTTATGAAATTCAGCTGCATTCTACCACAGTTTCCAATATACAGCACCTTTAATGAATCTAGTGTTGATATGCATTAGGTTTTCTCAAGATGGATGTAGTATATACCAAGCTAAGGGTCTAACCAATCTATGTTTTGTTACATGATGTACTGGAAAGAAGGTAGCTTTGTGTAGCTCTATTCTCTTTGTAGCAAAACAAGTTGTGGGCTTGGCCTGCTGCCAGAAAGTTAGCAGTGTCATCTTTATAGATGAAATTCAGCACATCATTATCTTACATTGTGCCAGAAGAGCAGGAAAAAGATTGACTTGGTAATTTGCTATATTTCAATCCTAATTGTTTAGAAATATGATTTCTTTAAAAGGAAATGGAAAAAGAATGTGTTTCTCATGGTAGCTTCACAGTATCTCCTGAGAGTATGTTCAGTTATTGTAGATAAAGCAATTTGATTCTCTCCTTGAATTTCAGATACATGTTGTCTCTTTAAAAAAATAAACCAGGGGCTGGGAAGGTGGCTCAGTGGTAGAGCGCTTGCCTTGCATGCATGAGGCCCTGAGTTCTATTCCTCAGCACCACATAAGCAAAAAAGAAAAAAGCCGGAAGTGGTGCTGTAGCTCAAGTGGTAGAGTGCTAGCCTTGAGCTGAAGAGTTGAGGGACAGCGCCCAGGCCCAGAGTCAGGCCCACGACTGGACCCCCCCCCCAAAAAAAATACCTAATCTTATGCTGACTTATAGGAGGGTAATCATCCATATCAACCATAAAATAAGAATAGTACCAACCCATCTACTTTTCAAGAAAAATGAATGAGAATGGTTTTATCAAGCATAACAATCTCTTGACCATTTTGTAGTTGAAAATGAAGCTATCCTGTTTTTTTTTTTTTACCAGATTGCAATGTTCAAAACAGATAAATGATAAAACACTTAGAAAAATATGAAGTACTGCTCAAGATTAAGGTGGAGTCTTTTTTTAAATAAAGCTTAAGGGCTGTTTTTTCCTTCTCAATAGTGAATTAAAAATTAAAGAATAAAATTGGACATTAGAGGATGAGAATGTAGCTGAGTGACAGAGCACTTGCCTAGCATGTACAAGGATGTAAGTTTGATCCACAGCACTTCCAAAACTGGATATCATAAACTGTATTTAATATAAGATCACTCTCGCGGTTCAAAGCCAGCCCGGGCAGGAGAGACCGTGAGACTCCTATCTCCAATAAACCACCAGAAAACCGGAAGTGGCGCTGTAGCTCAAGTGGTAGAGCGCTTGCCTTGAGCTGAAGAGCTGAGGGACAGCGCCCAGGCCCAGAGTTCAAGCCCCACGACCGACAAAAAAAAAAAAAAAAAAAATAAGATCACTCAATTGTTACATCTAATCTGGTTTATGATTCAGAAATATACAGAATGTTAAGGTTAGAAAATAAAGTATAATTATTTTCAGCATGCCCCAACTGTTCACAGGTGTTTTATTGTGAAACCACAAATAATATCCTGAACACAGGTCAGAACACCCAAAAGAGGGAGAATGGAAAACAAATCTCAATACAGAGGCCTCATAGTCTACACTAATAACAGAGCACCAATCTCACAAGGCTTATTGGTTCCAGTTATCTGTAAAATTAACAGCTACTTATTGATGGAATGAACATGGTTTTCTGAAAATTAGAATGGTAGAGGGGAATGCTAGATGGTGAGAAAAAGGACACATTTAGTAGTGTGAAGAATAGAAAAATTGTAGACAGAGGAAGAGAAAACTTCTAAAGACACTTCAAAAGTGACATCACTTGGTACCATTAATGTAGGGGCTCAAGTATCTCCATATATCTTGATAGACACAAAGTATCTCAGTATCTCAGAAAGATTGTGGGGAAAGGGCATGATGGAGGAAAGCTGTCCTTCTCATGGCAGTCAGAAAGCAGAGAGATAGCAAAAGAGAGACTAGGGACACATAACCTGCTTCCTCCAAAGAGGTACCACCTCTTAGTTTTCACTCCCTATCAATAATACTATCAAATTATGAATTCATCAGGGTACTAATCCATTAATTAGGACAGATCTGACAGGATATAATCACTTCCCCAAAGCCTCACTAGTTGGAGATAAAGCCTTCAAATACTTGAGTTTTTTTTTCTTGGGAGGGGGGGCAGTTTTCAAACCATAATAGAGTATTCTCAAAACATTTTAGAAAGCTATTCTGTCAGCTTTCAAAGGTTTCTGCTAGGGGAGTGTAAGTCTCACCTAGCCAGAAAACTTCTTCGCGGAACCTCTTAGTAAATGAAGTGTTAAACTATGCATAAGTCTACTAAGGTAGGAGTGTATGGTATTGTAATTAGGTAGAAATCTGAGAAGCCATCTTCAAGATTATATAATTCACTTTTAAATATTTCCTACAATTTTTTCAAATTGTAAAAAACAAATATCCTAAACATAAAAATGATCTCAGACACAATTTAATCATTCTAGGTGCCAGAAGTGTATCCGAATCTTACAGACCATGATGATGATCATTTCTGAGCAGAACTTGTTTGTCAAACTGAATATGGTATAGGTTGGAGAGTTCTGCCTCTTAGTGTACCTCTAACTTAGACCAAGTCAGACTTCATGGAATTTCACAGATTGTTGTAAAGGTCATATGGAATAGCAATTGTGAAAATACTATGCAGACTCTAAAGTAATGTACATATGTGAACCATTGAATACTGAAAAAATGGGTTGTCTTGTTTATTTGTTGGGAATTTCAAATATTCCCAAGAGAGATCTTATAGAGGAGTAGTTAAAAAACCAAAGCCCTAGTTATATTAGGACATCATATAACTTTGACATGGATGGCAACCATAACACTAGAGCAAATGGTCTTTACATGTTTTACCATAACTTGCTGATTACAGCTTCATCCATACACCCTTCTTCCTTCTTACCTTTTTCTGGTTGCATGTTTTTATCGACACATATTAGTACACATTTATAAGCTACAGTATGATTCTTTGATTCTTGTTTACATTGAATAATCAAATTTTCTCATTTCTTTTTTTTTTTTTTTTTAAATTGTATTTTATTTTATTTGAGAACATACTGTACAGAGGGGCTACAATTACATGGGCAGAATAATGCATACATTTCTTACCAAGCATTGCAGCCTCCTCCTTTGTTTACCCTTCACTTCCCTTCCCTGCCTCCCCCCTCCCCCCACCCAATTTTACCCCCCTCCCCCCACCCAATTATACCCCCCTCCCCCCCCCACACCGAAATTGTAAAGCTGGTTTTGACATGACATTTTGTACTTCTCATTGTTGCAACAGGTCCACCTGAATCCTTAAACGATTTGTTTGTCCCCATCTCCTCCACATGATATACTGATATCAAATATAGTGAAAGCGGGGGTTACACTGTGGGGGAGGGACATACAAAGCAATAAAGGAATAATCTTATAAATGCATTAGAAATACATGCATGAAAGAAACGAAAACATTAAAATACATATTTAAGGGTTCATTTTCCTAACATCACATTATCTGGCCTTTTCCGCTTGACTCATACCTATACTAGATATTGCAAATAAGGGAAACCATGGGACCTATGCTTCTTTGGGCCTGGCTTACTTCACTTAATATAATTTTTTCCAAACCTTTCCATTTCCTAACAAATGGGGAAATGTCATTCTTTCTGATGGAGGCATAGAATTCCATTGTGTATATATACCACATTTTCTTGATCCATTCATCTACTGAGGGGCATCTGGGTTGGTTCCATATCTTAGCTATGGTAAATAATGCTGCAATAAACATAGTTGTGCTGGTAGCTTTAGTGTGGTCTTGTTTGTAAACATTTGGGTAAATGCCCAAAAGTGGGATTGCTGGATCATAGGGGAGATCTATGTGAAGTCTTTTGAGGAACCTCCATACTGCTTTCCAAAGTGGTTGAACAAGTTTACATTCCCACCAACAATGAAGTAAGGTTCCTTTCTGTCCACATCCCCTCCAGCATCTGTTGTTATTAGAGTTCTTGATTTTTGCTGTTCTAACTGGAGTGAGGTGATATCTCAATGTTGTTTTGATTTGCATTTCTTTTATGGCTAGGGATGTTGAACATTTCTTCATGTGTCTATTGGTCATCCTTCTTTCTTCTTCAGAGAAGCTTCTCTTTAAGTCTTTCGCCCACTTATTTATTGGGCAGTTGTTTCTTTGAGGATTTGTTGTTGGGTGGTTTAATTTTTTGAGTTCCAAGTATATTTTTGATATGAGACCTTTG
The DNA here is from genome assembly GCF_024711535.1 of Dipodomys merriami. Lineage (NCBI taxonomy): Eukaryota > Metazoa > Chordata > Mammalia > Rodentia > Heteromyidae > Dipodomys > Dipodomys merriami. Next base: position 71,866,810 of record NW_027204492.1, read on the forward strand.
TCCGTTGTCAAATTTTCTCATTTCTAAATGGTGAGACTATTAAAAATCCTGTCTTCTATTTTGATATATATAATTATCATTAGCATATACTCCCCTTACTATGCCATAGAACATCAGACTCTCTAATTACATAACTTCTACCTGTTGAGCAACCTCTACCTATCACTTTTGCTTCCTACTCTTCCAAGTCTCTTGTAACATCTAATCTGCATTCAACTTGTAAGACCAGCTTTTGAAGATTCTACTTATAAGTGAAAGTACATAGTTTACTTTCTCAATTGTAACTCTAATCTACCCTTTCAAGATCCAGCTCTAGGACTCATGTTTTAATAAAGGCCTTGAGGAGCCAAGTCTTGTGGCACAGGTCTATAATCCCAGCACTCAGGAGGCTGAGGCAGGAGGATTGCAAGTTCAATGCCTAAATAGCAGGACCTTGTCTCAAAAATAAAAACAAAACAAAACACAACAACAACAATGACAAAGAGGCCCTGATAAACCTCTATGCAAGCTCATCTTCTTAATGCATAGTCTTTAGTGGAGGATTTTGTTTTGGTTTTGGTTTTTGGTGCCATTACTGGGACTTGAACTCAGGGCCTGGTACTCCAAGCTGTACCACTTGATACATGGTGTCACTTCCAGCTTTTTGGTAATTAATTGAAGGTATGATTTTCCTGCAGAGGTTGGCTTCAAATTGCAATCCTCAGATCTCAGCCTCCTGAGTAGCTAAGATTACAGGTGTGAGCCACCAGTGCCTAGCTTAGTAGACATTCATGTATGTATGTATGTATGTATATGTGTGTTATATATGGTATAAATGTGCTGTATATGTCACATATATGTTACATGTGTGTCGCATATGTTACATATATACATGTTACATGAGAAATCACAAGAGGTTAGGAATTCTTTCGATCTCAGTATACCAACTAACTTATACAAGCAAACAGTCAAGGAGTTAATGAATGTTTGCAGACTGAATGAAAAAAATATTATAGGCCCATCCTAAAAAATAGTCCTTTTTTGAAAAAGAAGATTGTGTTTGAAACATCCTAAGAGATAACAGTGGGCAATGCTTCTAAAGCCATGGAAGTTTTATATAATGGCAAATAGTTGGGAGCTCATTGAAAGCTAGAGCAAAGTTGTTATGTTTGCTTTTGAGGTCATAACATTCCGGCCCTATCCAGTTCTATTCTTGTGTCACAGTAATGATGGTGTTCACAAATAGCTTATTCAAAGGGCAGCACTGTGCAATATACATGGTGTTTTCTTTTCAAATTTAAACCCACGAGGGAAAAATTACATTGTAATTTATCATCACATATTTATTATCTCCCTTTAGGTCTCCCAAATGTTATTAATTCTCTGATTGCTGAGGTGTAGTGTGACACTCTTGACCTTTAATTGGCATAATACATGGGTTGGCTAAAGCACATACAGAACAGCCTCCTTACAGTCCCCAGGTTTCTGTATGTTTTTCTGACATACTAGCCATAGTAGACCCTCCCTTTTCCCCCAGCTTAAGAAAATTTATCAGAATGAGAATGAGAGAGATGCTATTATAGGAATGACATTATATGTGTTATTGTTTTAAATAAATTATTGACCTTCCATTTTATGTTAATAGCAATGTATTACAACACACTTCAGTACTTTGGCTGTAAACCACTGGAGCAGCAAAATGGACTTCGGTTTTATATTTAAGGACCTGAATTCAAGTTACAGGAATACCTCTTACTTGCTATGAAACTCAGAATATATACTTATTGATCTGTCAGCTTCAGTGTCTATAAAACGGCAATAGTGGTAAAAAAAAAACAAAAAAAAAAAACAAAAAAAACCTAATTCATTCACTGTGGGGATTAAATAAACTGTTACTTGAAAGGCTATTTTCAAAATGTGAAACATTGGGAAAATGTGAGCTCTATACCCCCATATAGAATTGTGTTTTTCCCCTGTCTCTCATTGTCTGACCCTTGGCTTATGACTTGAACTGTTGTATTTTTCCTTCCCTCACAGTTGATAAACATAACAGGTCCAGATTCACATTCTCATTAGAACTAGCTATGCTGAGTTTTAACTCCTAGAGTTTATGTTTTTGCCTGTATTGGGGCTTGAACTCAGAGCCTCTCAATCTCTCTTGGCTTTTTAACTCAAGGCTGGTGCTGTATTCTTGAGCCATGCCTCCACTTCCAGGTTTTTTTTGTCAGTCATGGGTCTTGAACTCTGTGACTGGGTGCTGTCCCTTAGCTCTTCAGCTCAAGGCTAGTGCTCTACCACTTGAGCCACAGCACCACTTCTGGTTTTCTGGTAGTTTATTGGAGATAAGAATCTCACAGATGTTCTTGCCCTGGCTGGCTTTGAATGGCAATCCTCAGATCTCAGCCTCCTGAGTAGCTAGGATTACAGGCCTGACCACTTTCAGGTTTTAGTGATTAATTGCAGATAAGAGTCTTATGGACTTTCCTGCCCAGGCTGGCTTTGAACTGTGATCCTGAGATCTCAGCCTCCTAACTAGATAGGATTACAGGAATGAGCTAACAGTGCACAGTTTACTCCTAGATGTTTTTTTCTTACTGTGATATATTGAAAAAAAAAAAAACAGTTATGGGACAGTAAAAGATACAATCATGTCAGCTGGTGCCAGTGGCTCACACTTGTAATCCTAGCTACTCAGGAGGCTGAGATCTGAGGATCACAGTTCAAAGCCATCCCAGGCAGGAAAGTCCTCGAAACTCTTATCTCCAATAAAACCACTAGAAAACCAGAAGTGGTGCTGTGGCTCAAGCAGTAGAGCACTCACCTTGAGCTGAAGAGCACAGGGACAGCAATCAAGCCCAGAGTTCAAACCCCACGACCGACAAAAAAAAATTGCAACCACCTTATTTATTTCTGAATTTTCAATCTTTCCTTCACTCCTAGAAATTGCTTTTATATACACAAAGGTCTTGGCTATTCTTTTGCCTTTCTAATACTTCTAGTGTACTCGCACATAGCCTAGTGCAGAAAGACAGCTTAGGGCATGCAAGGAAAAGGAATATGACCACCAAGAGGAAAATAAAAGTAGAGAGTCTAGGAAAGACAGAGTATTGTGTATTGGTAGCTGTCTAAGTTAACCTAAGATATGTTAGCATTTCAAATTTTGCATAGGAGCCCTCAGTAATGGCCTTTAGCTACATCCATTGCTACTGTTCCCAGCTCTAACCCACATGTTCCAACCCAGCAGAATTAAATAGGAAACTTAGACCAAGGCATTTGCAGTGTTTCTTAAGCCTCCAAAAGTAGTACTACCTTACCAGTTGCATGACCTATTGCTTCTAAACCATCTGAAAATTCCCCTTTTTTACTTGCACTGCCTTCTCCCTTTAGCCTTCTCAGTTGGGAACAAGTAAATTTCTAGGTTTCTAACACCAAAGAAATTCTTTTTGTGTGTACAATGAGATTAGACAGTGACAAAATCCAAGCAACCCAAATGCCCACCCATTACCAGCATAATACATGGATAAACTATGATATTTTCATATTATGAATGTATACAACATATACAGTATCACACAGTAGTCAAACCAACACATTGTACAACCACTTTTTGATATGGATGAATATACCATCAATATATAATAGATGTATTATATAATAGATATATAGATATATATAATAGATAACAATTGTAGTTAACAATATACTTTTAAGATTACAAAATTATCTAAATTATAAGCTTACATATTACAGGCTCATGCCTGTAATACCAGCTACTCAGGAGGCTGAGATCTGAGGATTGCAGTTCAAAGTCAGCTGGGGCCAGAACGTCCATGAGACTCTTATCTCCAATAAACTACCAAAAATGACATGTAGAGCCATTGCTCAAATGGTAGACCCCTACCATTGAGCAAAAGAAGCTCAGAGACAGCACCCAGGCCTTGAATTCAAGCCCTAAGACAAAGAAGGAAGGAAGAAAGGAAGGGAGGGAGGGAGGGAGGAAGGGAGGAGAGAGAAAGATGGAAAGAAAGAGAAAAGTTCCTTGGGGCTGAAGGTAGAGTCTCCCATAATACAATTGTCAAAAATTAAACCATAAAGAAAGAAACTATACTCTGTGTGTGTGTATTATGTGTGTGTGTGTGTGTGTGTGTGTGTGTGTGTGTGTGTATAAACTACATTTAAGAAAAATTATTTTGAACATACAATGAATACAATCCTTATTTAATGCTGAAAAAAAGGTAAGCTTGGTACTAGTGGCTTATGCCTATAACCTTAGCTATTCAGGAGGCTGAAATGTGAGAACTGAGGTTTGAAACAGCCTGGGCAGATAAGCCCTTATCTACAATTAACCAGCAAATATCCAGAAATGGAGATGTGCCTCAAGTGGTAAAGCACCAGCCTTAAGTGAAAAAAACAAAAAAGCTAAACAAGGCCCTAAGAACAATCTCTAGGACTAGTATGTCACACACACGTGCACCCATACACATAGAGTTCTAATCAAGTTAAAAATGTTATTGTAATACATACAAATGTGATACATTTATGTGAAAAAGCAATTTAGAGAGTGGTAGACCAAGGGTTCCGGATAAAGTTTCTTCTTGTGGGGAAGAGGCAAAGAGATGAAAATTGGGTTTAAAAATTTGACAAAATAGGGCTGGGAAGGTGGCTCAGTGGTAGAGCGCTTGCCTTGCATGCTTGAGGCCCTGGGTTTGATTCCTGAGTACACATAAGCAGAAAAAAAAGCCAGAAGTGACACTGTGGCTCAAGTGGTAGAGCACTAGCCTTGAGCTGAAGAGCTGAGGGACAGCGCTCAGGCCCAAAGTTCAGGCCCCACGACTGGACCCCCCACAAAAAAATTTGACAAAATAGAAAATTCAGTTTTGAGTGATTGGTTTCTAGGTGTTCATTGAATTATTTGGTAAAATTTTTAATGTTAAAGTGGGCTATATCCAAGCTAGTATTGATTGAGATACTGTCAATAAAAATGCATACCATATTTTCAAAATGTAATATCTAAAGAAAGCAATAGAAAACTGTGTTGTATGTATATATATAAATTACATGCTGAAAGTAAAAGTTTCAGATGTTATTTGGTTAAACAAAATAAAGTATTAAAATTAACCTAATTCTTTTTATATAGCTAACAGAAATTTCAAATTGTGTGTGTGGTGCAAATGTATGGCTTACGTTAGGTTTCTGTTGGTCAATGGTAGTACAGGGAGAGCATCCCTAATCTGAAAATCCAAACTCTGAAATGCTCAAAAATCTGAAGTGTTTTGAGTACCAACATTATACTACAAATTTGATGAGCCATTGTACTAAAATGCTATTTCATGAATAAAAATCCTTAAAATATTGTTTAAAATTGCCTTCAGGTGCCGGATATAAAGGATATATGTAACATAAATGAATTTTGTATTTAGAATTCAATCTCAATACCACATTATATTTGTGCATATATTCTAAAACCTGAAGAATAAACAATGAAACACTTTTGGTCCCAAGCATTTCAGATAAGGAATATTCAAGATGTGAAAGAAGGGGCTGGGAAGGTAGCTCAGTGGTAGAGTGCTTGCCTTGCATACATGAGGCCCTGGGTTCGATTCTTCAGCACCACATAAACAGAAAAAATCAGAAGTGGTGCTATGGCTCAAGTGGTAGAGTGCTAGCCTTGAGCTGAAGAGCTGAGAGACAGTGCCTAGGTCCAGAGTTCAGGCCCCATGACCTACAAAAAAAAAAAAAAAAACCTAATACATGCTCCTTCTGAAACAGAATTAAGCATTAGAGAAAATTATGAGAAACAACAACACAATCTTTGTTCATAGGCATGGGAAGTTTAATAATTTAGTGCATTTTCTCAGCAAATGCATTTTAAGGTAGTAGAATCTGATTGTCAAAGTTATCCCTATTCTATCTCACTTGGTCTTATACCAGAGAAATAATGGTTCAATGTTTGTTCCAAACAGAGAACTAAAGCAGAGGTTCCAGAATCCAGAGTACAATTATTGTATTGTTTAATGGAATTTGTATTTCTTTTCCTGGCCTAGTCTCCTCTCCCCTTCCCCAAAGATGCCATTTGGCATATGTTATACAAAAAGCTGAAGTGAATAGAAATGAATGTTGCAAGAATTTCCTAATACTCCCTGAAAAAAATCAGAAACCCAATGGTATACTGTAAAACCAGAACTAAGAATCATGTTTCAGTGTATTGATCTCCAACTAAGTAGCTTCTCATTTCTCCCAGTGGGTAGCAAACAGCCTTCTGGTGGGAGTATAATGATTTGGAGAAAAAAAAAGATACATCCATTGCTCTTCAAGTCATAGGTTTCTTTCTGTTCTTAGGGAGCAGTTTAATGGAGGTGGCTGTAAGGGGGAAAAAAGAACCCAAAGGTAAGATTTGGATTATGTGCTAGATTGTGAAAACTTTCTTTCCAATATGCCTAAGGTATTATATACAAATCATTAATAGAGAGATAGCTATTTTTTTTCAAGACTTGGGCTAAGTGCCATGGAAATTACAGAAGTTATTTGTCTTTGTGCACATTATGGATTGACAAAATTCAAACATTTTTGGATCCGTTTCTTGGAACAAACACCAAAACAGTTTGATATTTTTCCTTCTTTTCCTTTCCAATGAAATTATTTCTTCATTCAACTTCATTCTATATGATTCTACACCCTACACTGGTTGAGAAATACAAGAAGAAAATAAATACAAAGCAATGTCTTACTTCTGTTCTCATTAGAATCTCTTTTCATTCCCTGCTTTAAAGAAATAGCAGGCTTAAAGTAGACATTCCAAAGAAAGCTTTTCTGAAACTCTCTTTTTCTTGTGCCAGTACTGGAGCTTGAACTCATGGCCTTGGTGCTGTCCCTTAGCATTTTTTTGGTCAGTTGTGGCACTTCTACTAAGGGCCTGAGTGCTGTCCCTGAGCTCTTTTTGCTCAAAGCTCTCTCACTGAGCCACACAGCACCACTTCTGGTTTCACAGTGGTTAATTGGAGAGAAGTGTCTCATAAACTTTCCTGACTGATCTGGCTTTGAACTGCCATCCTCAAATCTCAGCTTCCTGAGTAGCTAGGATAGCAGGCATAAGCTACCAGCACTGGGCCCTTTGCATTTTTGATACCCCGAGTGCCATTCCTACACCTATAGCTTTTTTCTGGTTTTTAATATCCAATTGGAGATAAGAGTCTCTCAGATTTGTCACCCTGGGCTGACTTTGAACTGCAATTCTCTGATCTCTACCTCATAAATTGCTAAGTTTACAGGCATTAGCCACAGGTGCATGGCTCTGAAACTCTTTTGAAGCCATTGTTGATGGCCATCCTATCTACCTTCAAATCCATTGTAATTTTTTCTTCAAATCTAACCCTATTTACTCCTCAGTTCGGGTTTGTCTGTTCATCACTAGATGTTTGCCTCTCCCTCTTATTAAATTGGCAAATCCTTGAAGTAAAGGAATAAAGCTAGGGCTAATTTCAATGTAATATAACAAACATGCTCAGAAAATACTTGTAAAAAGAATTGTTATACAGGACCCATTTGCCACAGTCCTGCCTGGATTTATTTCATGATATTCATGTTTTTCAAAAAAGCTGGTAAGTGCACATGCTATCTCATTCAGAGATTACAAAATGGTAAATTGAAGCCAGAAACAAATAGACATGTGACATGATTTTAGTTTGCATTTATTATGTAAAAATGCATCTTGCTTATGCAGTAGTATATGATATTATTGATCAAAAACAATGCTGGTGGGTTAGACAGCATTTGGGTAGAAAGGCCTCTGGAATTCAATTCCTTTACCTACAGGTCATGATAGTAATTATATTTTTAATTTTTAAGAAGCTTCCGTATTGTTTTCCAAAATGTCTGTATTAATATTCATTCTCACCAACAGCAAACAGGGATTTCCCCTGTTCTATACTCTTTTCAATGTTTTTCATTGTGTAGTTTTGATATAGGTAGATCAGATCTGCTTAGTGTTTTGACTAGATGAGGGAGACTAAAATTCATCGTAATAACCACAAGGTTTCTTGACAAGAGCAATACATTAAAAACATATCAGATGGCTGCCAGGTGCCCCAGTGGTATGCACCTGTAATCCTAGCTGTGCAGGAGGCAAAGATCTTAAGATCACAGTTAACCAACAAATAGCAAAAAGTAGAGCTGTGGCTCAAGGGTGCTAGAGTGCTAGACTTGAGTGAAAAAACTCAGGGATAGCCCCCAGCCCTTAGTTCGAACCCCAGCACTGGCACAATAAATAATTAATTAATTAACAGTCTATTAGATGGTCATGCACTTACAGACCATGCACAAAGCCCTGAGCTCTGTTTCTACTTCTGGAAAAAAAAAAAAAAGATGACATACTTAGCAGAAATTTCTCTCTTTCTTTCTTTTTCTTTTTTTTTTGGGGGGGGGGTCGTGGGGCTTGAACTCTGGGCTTGGGCGCTGTCCCTCAGCTCTTCAGCTCAAGGCTAGCACTCTACCATTTGAGCTACAGTGCCACCTCCAGTTTTCTGGTGGTTTATTGGACATGAGTCGCACGAACTTTCCTGCCTGGGCTGGCTTTAAACCATGGTTCTCAGATCTCAGCCTCTTCACTAGCTAGGATTACAGGTGTAAGCCACTGGCGCCTGGCCAAGAATTTCTTTCTAAATTAAAACACCTTATGAATATGAGGTTCTTTTATTGTGATTACATTTATAGCTTCAGCATTCAAAAGGCGATTCATTTCCTGTTAACTTCCCTGTGGTTTGAAAATGAAGCCACCAGTGTTTGGCCTTTGTCTGTATAGTAAAAAAAAAAATGTCAATCTTATCACAGATGCATTTTGTTTAAAAAAATAAAACTAGATAACTTTTGTCTTTCTTGAAAATTAAGGGACTGTGGTTATGGCTTATATGGTAGAGTGCTTAAAGCCCTGAGTTCATCCCCCCGTACTACAGAGAAAAGAGGGAGAAAAGAAGGGAAACAAAAGGAGAAAAATAAAAGAAAGAGAAGGAAGAAAGGAGGAAGGAAGACAGGAGAGGAGGAAAGAGAGAAAGAGAATGAAGGAAAGAGACAAAGAGTTTTGGTATGGTGGCTCAAACTTGTAATCCTAGATACTCAGAATGAAAAGACAGGCAAAAATTTAGCAAGAACTCAAGCCAGATGTGATGATGCCTGCTTACAATCCCAGTCACACAGGAGGAGTAGGTAGGAAGATTGTGAGCTGAGACCTAGCTTGGGCAAAAAACATATGCCCCTATCTAAAAATTAACGACAGCAAAACAAAACAAAAGGTCTGTTGATGTGACTAAAGGGGTAAAGCACCTCCCTGACAAGCATAAGGCACTGATTTCAAAATCCAAGTACTGCCAAAACAATTAAACATTTCTTAAACATTTATTGATGTAACTAAAAGTAAGAATATTATTTATGTTACAAACAGAAAATTTCCAAGGCACCTAAATAATACTTTGGTGACTATATCAAGGCCTGTTATAATCATTTTAGTCTTTAATGATTGTGTACATTTATGAGGCAGAGTATGGTATTTTTAGAACATTATCATAGAAATTCATTATAGAAAGATTCAATCAAGCCAATATCTATTGTCTCAACAACTGACCTTTTTGTGTGTGTTGAGCTTGTTAGCAGTTTTAAAGTATACATCATTATTAGCTGTGGTCCCTATTCAGCCTGATGCATTACCAAAACATACTCTAACAGAATCTTTGGACTTTCCCCTTTCTTATTCCCTCCCCTGCCCTTCCAGCCTCTGATTTCTACCTTCTCTCTGCTTCTGTGGGTTGCCCTGGTTTAGACTGCACATGTAAGTGCAACTAAAAGAATGTGTCTTTCTGTTCCTGTGATATATCACTTAGTATAATGTTATCTGGTTCCCTACTTGCTGTCATTAATGGCAGGATTTCCTTTTTGAGGCTATATCGTATTCATGTCTATAATAAAGCCTCAGAGTTGTACAGCCATCACAATCAGTTCCAGAACATTTTCATTACCTCAAAAAGAAATCTTTTGCTACCATTGTCTTCCCATTGTCTTCTCCAGACTTAGGCAACTACTTAGGATACTTTTTTTTATCTCAGTACTTTGTCTATCCTGGATATTTCATGCTGCTTATACACTATGTGGTCTATGGTGGCTGGCTCCTTTCTTAGCATAATATTTTTGATGATATAGCATGTGTCAATACTTCATTTCTCTTTTATTGTAATATTCTCTCTATATATTTTATATCTATATTTTTCCTCATATTTTTCTATATGTTGTATGTATAATACATTTGTATATTATGCACACATAAACACTCACTTTAAACTTTTGTGTATGTGTGTGTCACGGAGCCTGAACTTAGAGCCTGGGTGTTATCCCTGAGCTTTCTTTTTCTCAAAGCCAGTACTTGACCACTTGAGCCATAGCTCTACTTCTGGCTGTTTCATAGTTTATTGAAATGGGAGTCTCACAGACTTTCCTGTCCAGGCTGGCTTTGAACCACAGCCCTCACATCTCAGCTTCCTAAGTAGCTAGCGTTATGGGCATGAGCCACCAGTATCTGGCAATTTAAACTTTTGTAGTATAACACTGAATGGCATTAAATACATCTATAAACTGACAAGATAAATTGAAACCCCTTGTGCAACTACTTAAAGATAATTTAAAAGAAATAAGAAATCAAATAAATGCATCCATAATGTTGCACTACCATCTTCGCTATTTATTTTTTCATTTGTACAAAAGAAATTGTGCCTACCAAAGTGACACCCCGACACTCGCTTTTCCCCAGTCTCCCTTCTCTACATTCTGTGACTTTTCCTATTCTAGGCACCAGAATTATAGAATATTTGACCTTTTGTGTTGGCTTACTTAGCATCTCTTCAAGGATCATCCATGTTACAGCATATATTGTTATTTAATTTTTTCCATAATTGCAGAATACATTTATGGATATACCATATTTTACCTATTCATCACTTGAAGGGCACTTGGATTGTTTCAACCTTGAGCTGTTGTGAATATGATATACATATATGGATATATGTATGAATTTTTTTTTGCTAGTTTAGTTTCGGTTTCTTGGTACTAGGGTTTGAACTGAGAGCCTATCACTTGTTTGCTTTCTGGAATGGTACTCTACCACTTGAGACATACCTCTGATCCAGTGTTTTGCTGATTGTTTTGGAGGTGGAGTTTAGCAGACATTTTTTCTCAGGCTGACCTTGAGCAACAATCATCTGGATCTCAACCTCCTAAGTAGCTAAGATTATAGGCATGAGCCACCAGCACTCACCAATATGAGTTTTTAAATGGTAATATGCTTTCATCTTTCTTGAATGTATATCTAGCAGTAGAATTGCTTGGCTGAATTTTAACTTTATGTTCAACCTGTAGAAGAACTTTAAGATAGTTTTGCAAAACAGCTATACAATTTTGCAATTCCCCTAGAGTAGTGAATGAAGCTTCTAATGTCTCTAATCCTTGCCAACACTTTTTCTATTATATCTATCTAATTGTTGTGGAGTGGCATCTTACTGTAGTTAGGGACTGTTTATCAGTGCTGGGGATAGAAATCGGGGCCTTGGGTAGAGGGGCGGGGGGAGGATGGTAAGGGATGGGAAGGGTAAACAAAGGAGGAGGCTACAATGCTTGATAAGAAATGTGCTCATTATCTTGCCCATGTAATTGTAACCCCTCTGTACAGTATTTTTCACAATAAAAAAAAAACTCAAAAAAAAAGAAAAGAAATCGGGGCCTTGTTCATGCTAGGCAAGCAGTCTATTACTGAGACACACCCCTACCTCCATTACAGTTTTTATTTACAATTCCCTCATGGCTACTAATGTCAAGCATCTTCTCATGCACTTATTAAATTTATCTGTTTTTCTTTTGTCACTCATAGTTTTTATTTTTATTGTCACTCATTGTTTCTATTGTAACTCAGAGTATGTCACTCTCTCTGTAACTTGATGTTTAGTATATCTCAAGTGGCTCTATGATTTTGTGATGACTTCAGAGTTCTGTTACCTTCTTTGAGAATCAATTTCTATCTTAGTTTCTCTCTTATTTAGCTCCCTGCAGAACTAGAGGGTCTAAACTGGGAGACAAATAATGGATATTTCCTTTCCCTCACACTGCTGTAAGGACCATTTCTTTCTGTCTTGAAGTTGTCAGAAATAGAAAAAGCTTTTAGTCACATAGGTCTATCTGTGCCTTTACATCTAGCCAAACTACATATAGTTTCTTTAATAAATGACTGGGTTTTAGGGCTACATATGTAGCTCAGTGGTAGAGTGCTAGCCTAGAACTAGACCCTGGATTTGATGCCCAGCACTTCCAAAAAATAATTGAAGTTTTCCTCCAGAGAGCTATCATAGTAGTCATTCAATAACACTTCACTATGATGTTAGCTGTTAGGCCCTAGCAACCAGTGCTTTTTCTGAACAACTTGGTTACTGAGTGTCTCAGCAAAAAAAAAAAAAATTCTTAGCTGATTACTACAAAAGATCAAATTTTTACCAGAACAAAACAGTTATACATTTAAATGAAAAAGGTTAGATGACCTCCAAGGTTTTTTCAGCCATGAAATTATATTGATTTTAAACAGAGCTAAAATTATTTCATAAAAATTATTTGACATATCTAATTCATTTATCCATTACTAAATAAGCAAAGGGCTGTAATAAAGAACACACACTTTCCCAAATAATTATTTCATGTATTTGTGCTGTTTCCCAGGTTATGTGGCAGGCATTCTAATCCTTGCCTCATATGTGCACAACAAGCAGAGATTATTCTCAGTTTATATAGAGATACATACAATAACCTCAGAGATGTTGTTATTTGAGCAAAGGTGAGAAAAGATAAGACAATGATAGACTTCCTTGTCCAATTTTGCCCCTCAAAGCAGGTTTTCATTTTGCTTTTTGATGCTTCCAGACCTGATCTCAAACTGAAAGCATTCAGCTTGACCTTCTGTTGCCCATATCTTGGGCAGACTGTGCTTTCTTCAGAACTACTTGGCTGGAAGATTTTTCATTTATAACCATTCTACTGGGATCATAGGGCTTTAGCTTACTTTGGTGTTTCTTGATGAAAAGAAGTTAAGGTGAATTTTTTGGTAAAAAGTTAGAATTTTAGTAGACCACAAGACCACAGTACCTCCAAAATATAATCTCAGTGGGGTCTATCTCTCTTATCACTAGATCTCTTTAGCTTGGTGAGAGAGGACTTGAACATTATTGGCAATGTCGTACAGTACTCAAAATGTAGGCACAGTTTCCCTATTGCTATACCAGAGAAAATGTCTCTACTACAAGCCTCTACTACAGAATATAGGGGAATTAAACAGGAAATGTTTACGTCACATTACATTTGTATACAGTTTGAATTTGGTCATGGTGGCACATGCCTATAATTCTAGTATTCAGGAATCTGGGGCAAGATTAAGAGTTTAAGGCCCACCTAGGACATGTAGCAAAACCTCATTACAAAAAAAAAAAATGTTTTCTTTTTCTTGATTTGAGCACCTTGAGCTCCTATTATGGAAGCTACAGATAAAAAGTAATTATAAATACCAAGATGTGATGACATCATCATTCCGTTTATTCTAATGAATGGTGATGTTTTGTCTCATAAGGTATAGCATACACAAATACAAGAAGTGAAATGAAAGACTGAGAGAAGCAAGAAATGCCATTATGTGGTCAAGTAGGAGAAATATTGGGTGAATACAGGAATAATCGTTAGAAACCAGTCACATTCACTAGAAGCTTTTTCAGATTTCTTGAGTTCAAACTTTGTGCCCTTCACGTGCTTTATGTGACTAAATTCTTATAACAATTCTATGAAATTTGTATTATTTTTCTCATTTATAGATGATCAAACTGTGGCTCAGAAAGATTATGAATTTGCAAAAAACTACATAACTCATTAGAGACAGATGCAGAGACTGAACCAAGGTCTTTTTTACTCTAAAGCTATTTTAACTATCCCGCCAAATAGCTTAGCATGATCATATTTGCTTTTCTTCCTTTTAATTTCCAATGTTATAATCAAGCTAGCCCTAGTAACATGGTAGTGTATTGGTTTGAAGGGGAAAGGGAGGAGTTAAGGATCAAACACTGTCATCTAAGACAAGGATTAGAAGAGATAAGATTCTGGCTGGGAAGGTGACTCAGTGGTACAGTGCTTGCCTTGCATGCATGAGGCCCTGGGTTCGATTCCTCAGCACCACATAAGCACAAAAAGCTGGAAGTGGTGCTGTGGCTCAAGTGGTAGAGTGCTAGCCTTGAGCTGAAGAGCTGAGGGACAGCACCCAGGCCCAGAGTTCAGGCCCCACGACCGGACCCAAAAAAAAAAAAAAAAAAAGAAAGAAAAGAAGAGATAGGATTCTCTCTTCTGAAATCATTCATTTGAAATATTATAGAATATATCAAAAATCCAAACAAATCAAAATCATTAGTGCAAGCTGGGCATTGGTGGCTCACGCCTGTCCTTCCAGCTACTCAACAGAGATCTGAGGATCATAGTTCAAAGCCAGCCTAATCAGGAAGGTCCATGAGACTCTTATCTCCAATAAACTACTCCGAAAAGGTTGGAAGTGGCACTGTGGCTCAAATGGTAGAGCATTAGCCTTGAGCACAAAGAGGCTCAGGGACAGCACCCAGGCCTTGAGTTCAAGCCCCAGGACCAGAAAAAAAAAATTCATTAGTGCAGTGATGAAGTGTTTGCTTGGCAGATATGAAGCCTGGGATTCCTTCATCTACAATATATAGACAGACAGACAGATGGATAGGTAAGTAGGTAGGAGAAGGAGAGAGAGAGAGAGAGAGAGAGAATTACTAGTGTTTAGAGTTTAATGTGCAGTGTTATTGTGGAGGAACTATTGCTGCTGTTATTTTAGAGGCTCAGAGCAGCTACTCTCACAAATCCATAGAGGACCTTATTCCCACCAGACTTTTACTTCACAATGATTATGAAAGAAAAACTTATTGTAGGTATAAGGAGCCAAAGTTTCCTGACATTTACGTTGCCCCTGAGAAACCCAAGGAGGAGCAAGATATAGAAAGTAAACTTGGGTCTTACCATATTTGAGCTGTTTAACAGTCTACAAATTTTGAGTGAAGATGGAAAAGATATCTTGTCCACCTTTCCATAAACCTTGTAAATTTTCATCTCTGAATTTACTTTGATTTAATTTGATGTTTCATTGTGATGTATTCCTTAAATGATTACTACTGTCAGAAATCTCCTTAGATATTGCAAGTAAATCTATTTTTGAGGATATTGTGTGTTCTGCTCCTTTAATTCTGAAAGAATAAAATAGAGGCTCTTTCCATTTCCATAAAGATGGAGAGTCCTATCTCTTCTAGGGCTTCTTTTACAACAAAATTTCTCTGGATATATATAACAAAAAAGCAAGATTTAAAATGTAGTAGAAGAATTCAGACTGGCTTGAACTTTTAGCAACAACAATACAATGGTAGACTTGCTGGATTTCTTTTTGCCTCCCATATATCCCGAAGAGGGTACAATCCATTCACTGCCAACATACACAGGAGAATAAATGCAAGAATTTTCCTGTTCCCCAGATCAAAAAAGAGGAAAAGGATTGCCTGTAACAGAAAACTTTCTGATAATACTTTCTCTGTTTCAGCCAAACACTACAAATGAAGGTGTGTGTGTGTGTGTGTGTGTGTGTGTGTGTGTGTGTGTGTGTGTGTGTGTGTGTGTGTGTGTGTGTGTGTGTGTGTGTGTGTGTGTGTGTGTGTGTGTGTGTGTGTGTGTGTGTGTGTGTGTGTGTGTGTGTGTGTGTGTGCATCACTTCTGGCTAGGCCCAGTCTTTCCCCTACTAGAGCAGCTTGCTTCTATTCCACTGCTAGAGTAGTGTTAGCAGGACTAAGCAGATTCTCCAACAGGCAGAAGTAGACTAATCAAGGAGGTATATTCAAACTAGTAAACACCTTACTTTTACCTACCCCTGTTGTCAGAGACACTCAGTGGGAAGCTGACCTTTCATACCTACTTGGCAGCAACAGGACTGAGAGGCAGCATGAAGCAGAGCTAGTAAGCATTTCTGTCCCCCACTGTCCTGGTGTCAACAAGGCCCAGTAGGGAACTGGGCCTCCAACAGTCAGCATCAATGAAAGCTTATTAGGGTGGTAAAAGGTAGCACTAGTTAGTGTTCTGTTTCTCTTTCTCCTATACTCTGCTTTCACCAAGGCCTAGCAGGGAGCTAAATTTATACCTCCATTCACTGGGTATAGAAAATAGAAACCTTATAGATTGTTGCTGAGCTTTTATTCCTATCAGCAAGGTCAGTTGGTACCTAACCTTTCATTCCACCAATTTATAATAATGAGGAACAGCGAGCAAGTATCCCACTGTTGCCATGGTCATGGTACAGCCAAAAGCTGAACATTCCTGTCCCTCACACTGTACCTCACACAAAGACTGCTCGGTTTACAGAGAAGATTAAGTACGGCCCTGACTCACATAATGTCCAAAGGTTTAAAATCTTAGTTTAAAAAAATCAATGTCAGAAAATGATCACTAACCAACAATACTGAAATGTAGCAGACTTTCTCTGCTAACAATTATAAAAATATCCATAATAAAAATCTTATAAGCAGCTAAGCAACAAAACAGAAGTTTTTAAAATAAGACTGAAGTTATAAAAGTGAAATTTGAAAAACTTACTGGATGGGCTCAGTCATTGAGTAAAAGCATCAGCCAGCTTAAGAATGTACCAATGGAAGGGTTGGAGGCATGGCTCAGTTGGTTGAGTGCCAGGCAGTGAGTAAAAGTAGCAGGTACTGAGTTCCAGTCCCTGTCTCAGACTAAAAAATGAAAAGAAAAAAAACATTCTGAACAGCAGAAAAATAGAATTAAGAAAAAGAAACCTGAGGGACAATAAGCAGATCCATTATTCATACCATCAGTGTCCAGAAGGAGAACCCTGAAAAAGAAATATTCAATAAAGACTTAAAAGAGTAATAACTTTTATTTTTTATTTTTGGGGTCCGATTGTGGGGACTGAACTCTGGGCCTGGATGCTGTCCCTCAGCTCTTCAGCTCAAGGCTAGCACTCTACCACTTGAGCTACAGCACCACTTCCAGCTTTTTTCTTTTTGCTTATGTGGTGCTGAGGAATCAAACTCAGGGCCTCAGGCATGCAAGGCAAGCACTCTACCACTGAGCCACCTTCCCAACCCAAGAGTAATAACTTTTAAAAGAAAAGAAAAGGGATAAACTAAAAAAGCAAAGAAATTCTACTGTACGCAACAACCTGGGTAAACTTTTAGGACATTGTGGGAAGTGAAGGAAGACAGTGACAAAAAAAGGAAGACCATGTCATTCTACTTATGAGGTTCCTTTAGTACTCAAATTCAGAAAGAAGGAAAACAGAGAAAAGAAGTAAAATAGAATGATGTTTGCCAGAGATTGAGGTGGAAGAGAACTGGAAGTCTTACAATATGTAAACTTTCAGTTTTATAAAATAAAAAGACCTTAGAAAATAGGACATGTTGCATTTTTATGCATACCCTTAAATTTGACACTGTTTAACTGCATACAAAAATGGTTAAAATGATAAATTTTATGTGTATTTTATAACAATTACTAGGGTTTAAATTCAAGGCTTTGCACTTGCTAGGAAGGCACTCTACCACTTGACCCATGGCTCTAGCCCTTGTTCAATGTTTTTTAAAGAAGAAACATCTGAAAATTTCCAAACCTACATAAAATGTACATACCTACAGATTGAAGAAGCTGAACAAGACCCAAATATAATAAATCCATGGCAAGACACATCATAATTAAGGTTTAAGGACTAAAAGTACTTTAGAATTTTTTAGACCATCCAGAGGGGGGAAAATGATACATTGCTTAAAGGGGAACACCAATTTGACTATGAATGTTATTATGGTTTGGGGGAGTGGATAGAGAGGGACTAGGAAATTTGGTTTTCTGAGCCCACAGGTAAGTTCAGAAATTCAGATATACAGCTAATTTCTATTGTCTCGTGCCTGTCATCCTAGCTACTCAAGAGGCTGAGATCTGAAGATCTTTGTTCATCTGGGAAGATGAATCCAAGAGATTCTCAACTCCAATTAACCAACAAAAATGCCAGAAGTGGAGATATGGATCAAGTGGTAGAGTGCCAGCAACGAGTGAAAAAGCTAAAGGATAGGGCCCAGGTCCTGAGTTGAAGTCCCAGCACTGGACCAAAATAAAAGAAAAAGAAATTTAGATCTTCATATGGAAAAAGGAAGTAAATGGTAAAAGGTATAAATGAAGGAGGCAAGATGGTAAATTAAAAGCTTCCTTTGTGTGACCCCCATGAATGACAAGATTAAGAGTAACAAAGAATATCCCAAAGAAAGGAAAAGTGTCATAATATTGGAAATCATGAAAGAGGTGAGAGGAAAGCTAACACATGAGGATAAAAAGACTATGCAGAGTAAAGAAAGACTTGGCTATACCTCTAACCCAGATTCATCAGGTGGGAGGAGGGAGAAGTACCCCACTCCACAACCACAAACTAAGCCAAGCAAACTTGGTGACAACCGACTGTCAGTCCTAGCCACATAGGAGGTCCATAGGGTCGAACAAGCTGTAAAATGTGTGTGTGTGTGTGTGTGTGTGTGTGTGTGTGTGTGTGTTATTTCTCTTACATAGCAGGCAAAAATCAAGGAAGAAATCCTTTGAATCTCTCCTCATACCTTGGAAAGCTGTAGCCAGATTCCATTTAGAAAGGAGACTTATTAGACATTGAATTACTCTGGGGATCTAAAAGCCATGGAATAATTGTGGTTCAGGGATGCTGGAGACACTCTGCCACAGTATCGGCATAGAAGATGGCCATAGCAGGTGGTTGTGCAGAGAAGGATGTTCTGCCACAGACTTACTAAGTACCAGGGGACTTGTATACTGAAAGGTATGTTATTCTGTGACAACACCTCTGTAGCAAGGAGTGAAGCCTATTATCTGAGGGTCACTGCTGAAATAGAATTCCTAGCCTAAAGCTGTAGTCAGATAGTTCAGCCACTGGAGGCCACCTCCATGTTGACTGTAGTTTGCTACTAAGCAGGTTTTAGAACTTTGTGCCCAGGTTTCACAGACGATTCCATTTTCCCACTTCCTCCCTCCCAAAGGTTGATTAACTATTGGGTAGATTCTGAAACAACCTGTGCTGAGACAACCTGTGCAGATTCCCTCTTCTCTCCCCTGGTTCAGAACTCTGTGCTCTGTTTGCTTCCCCCATTCTCTGTTGCATTTGAGAGATAGCCCTAGGCTTTGGTGCTTTGCTTGCTTCCCCTGGGGGTAAAAACTAAGGATGGTGCATATATATATATATATATATAAAGTAAAGAATATTGAATCCTACAAAGGAGATGTACCAAGTCACATAAACCAACAGAATCACAACAGATATCTCAAGAGAAATTATAAAAGTATGAGGTCATTGAATGATGTGCTTTAAGTCCAGAAAGATAATAACTGCCAATGCAGATTCTTTTAACAAGTAGAACTACCATTCATAATTGGAGAAAGAAAAACTTTTTATGATAAATATAAAATAAAGGAATTCATGACAACTAAGCCAGCACTGAAGAAGATACTTAAGATAAATAAGACTAGGAAAATATGGGAAAGAAGAAACCTCACTAGAAGAATAGATAAGCAGTGAGTATTAGGAAAGAACCAAACATTACTAAACCAATTAAATGACATGAAACCTGAATATACACTTGATAAGAATTCTGAATGCCCATGGTCTCATTTCTCAAACTGAAAGACACAGACTGCAGGTGGGCAAGGTGGTATGCACCTGAGTTCTCAACTACTAAGGACGCAGACATAGGACAATCACAGCTCAAGGAAGGTGAGACCTTATTTAAACACCACAGCAGGTGTGGTAGTGTGTGGCCACTCAGGATATGAAGGTAAAGAGGATCACTGACTTCAGCAAAAGCATAAGACCCTATTTGAAAACTAAATGGGAAAGAACTAGGGCATGGCTCAAATGGTAGAATGCTTCCCTAGAAAGTTCAAGGCCCTTAGTTCCATTCCCAGTACAAAAAAAGCAGACTGGTAACTTGTATCAACCATTTGTTGCATACAAGGAGTGTATCTTACTGGCAATGACAAATTCAGGCTTAGAGTCAAAGGATAGGAAAAGATAGCACAAACAAATAGAGTCTGAAAGCAAGCAGAAGTAACTATACTCACAGCCGACAAAACACAGTTCAAAGGAAAATATTCAGGAGAGACAAAGAAGGTCACTTTATAGGGATACAAGGAACAATCCACCAAGAGAATATAACATTTGTAAATATATTTGTACCACTTGTCAGCACAGTCAAGTTCATAAAACAACCATGACCGTATATAAAAGTTCAGATAGAACTCTATAGTCTGATACTAAGTGAATTCCATTCCTATTCTCACCAATAGAAAATCATCTGGACAAAAAAAATCAACAAAGAAACTTCAAAATTAAATAACAATGGATCAAACAGATGTCACATATGGATCAAACAGACAGCTATATAATAGTCTGCTCAGTAGCCTCTGGCAGCCCAAGGAACTTTCTCCAAAATACAGCATATTTTAGAACATTAAGCAATTCTTAACAAACACAAAAAAGTGAAATAACTTCTTGTATATTATCTTACCAAATGTAAATTAAAAGCAAGAGAAACTACAGAAAATATACACACAGAGACTGAACAATAGTACTTTTGTCAGTACTGGGTTTATACTGAGGGCCTTGTGTTCACTTGACTTGCTTGCTTAAGTGGTCCTTTGCCACTTGAACAATGCCTGTAGCCCTGCTTTTCACTGTATATTTTTGAAGATGGAGTCTCACCAACTTTTTTGCCCAGCCTGGCTTTGAACCACCATCCTCCAGATCTCAGCCTCCTGAGTGACTAGGATTACAGATGTGAGTCACTGGCACCTTGCTGAACTATATGCTTTTGAATGACTAGTGAGTTATCACAGAAATTAAGAAGATAAAAATGCAAAGAAGCAAATGAAAATGAAAATCCAAAATACCACAACCTATAACCTTACATGCCAGTACTGGATAATCTGGATGAAACAGATACATTTCTGGATACCTATCACCTACAAAACAACAAGAAGATAAAATAACAGACTAGAATTTGAAACAGTAATTTTTAAAAATCACCACCTACAAAAAAGCAAGAGGATACAAGTAACAGATCAAAATTTGAAACAGTAATTTAAAAAATAACACTTCCAGCCAGAACAATAGAATACTTCATGGATTGATTCAGAATTCTTCCAGAACTCCAAAGAACTAACACCAATGTTCTTCAAAGTATTCTACAGAATATAAAAGGTAACAATACTTCCAAATTCATTCTTTGAAGCCAGTGTTACCCTGATACCAAAACTATATAAGGACACAACTAAAAAAGGAAAAGTGTAGGCCAGTTTACTGGATGAACATAGATACAAAAACCCTTCAGTTTAATACTTAAAAACAAAATTTAACAACACATTATAATAATCATATAACATGATCAAGTTGGCTTCCCAAGAATGCAAGGATGGTTTAACATAGGAAATTTTATAAAAGTAATATGGAATATAAACATAAGCAAGGAAAATACTCACAATCATCTTAATAGATGCAGAAAAGGCCTTTGGCATAAAACCCAACATATATTCATGATTTTTTCGAAAAACACCTTAAGCAACTAGTAAAGGAAAGATCATGCTTCGACATAACAAAAGCTATTATTGAAAGCTTAGGAAATATTATTCTGAATGGGAAATAACTGAAAGCATTTCCAATAAGATTGTGACCAAGAAAATTGTGTTCACTCTCTTCACTGTTGGTCAATAGTGTCCTTGTTTCCTTAACCAGAGAAATAAAGCAAGAGGAAGAAACAAAAGATACACATAGGAAAGGAAGAAGTCAAGTGATTCCTTTTGCAGAAGATATGATTCTATATGAAGAAACCACTAGCAGGCTCTTGAATCTGGTGTGCACTTTTAGAAAAATAATAGATACAAAATCTACATACGACTGAGTGCTATAGCTCATGTCTGTGATCCCACATCCTCTGGAAGTGAAGATCAACAAGACTGCAGTTTGAGACCAGTCCATGAGGAAAACAAAAGGCTAGTGAGACCTTATCTCAGTCTGGGTACAGTGGTATGTTACCTGCAATCTCAGTTACAATGGAGGCATAGGTGAAGGATTGTGGTCTAAGTCTGGGCCCAGGAAAATGTAAAAGCCTGTCTGAAAAAAGAGCATGCATGGCTCTAGCCTATTAAGTGTGTGATCCAAAAAAAAAATGTATCAACATACAAAAAATTGTGATGGAAAAAAATGGATACCTGCATGTAGCAGACTAAAACACCATCTCTCACCTTATACAAAAGTCAACTCAATATAAATTTTTTTAAAACTTTGATGTAAGACTTGAAACCTTGAAACTACCAGAAAAACTATTGATGTAGACAAGAATTTGTTGACTCTTCCTAGTCAGGAAAACTAGTAGAATCCTCTAATATACAAAATAAGAGTAAGAATGGACAAGTGGCATGATACCCACTTAAAACTTTTGATCAGCAAAAAGAGAGAGAGGGGGGCTGTAACTTCTTTCTTCAGATGGGATAAAATCTTTCCAAAGACTCATCTAACAGGGGGTTAATATCCAGAATATGTAAAGAACTCAAAAATTTAAACACCAAAATAACAATCCAATCAATGAATGGGCAAATGAGCAGAACACTTTTCAAATGAAGAAGTATGAATGGCTATTAAATTCATGAAAATCTTTTCAACATCTTTAACAATCAGAAAAATGCCTCAGTCAGAATGGCATTCATCAAGGAAACAAATACCAACAAATACTGATTAAAGATAAAAAGGAAAAGGAACTCTAATGAAGTCATGTTCTGTGCTCAGGGCAGTAATATCTTCAGAAGAGTTAGAAGTGCCCAGGAGAACATCCCCTCATCCTCTTTAATTACTAGTGTGTGCCACCACAACAGGCAATGGTATACAAAGTATGACTTCATTCACTGGTGGTAATAAGCTAGTCGGTAAGAAATGTTGAAAGGGGTGATATTAATCAAGATGCATTATTCTCATAAACTACTTTGTTAAATGGCAACTCTTTTGTACAACTACTTAAATATAAGTAGATAAATAAAATACTTGGTTCTTAGAAGTATAATGTATGATTTTTTAAATTAGAACTCAACATTCATATAAAGGCATCAGGAGCTCACACCTACTCAGGAGGTTTAGATCTCAGTATCACGGTTCAATTAGCCCAGGCAGAAAACTCCATGAGACTCTTATCTCCAATAAACTACTTAGAAAAGGCCAGAGGTCACACTGTGACTCAAGTGGTAGGTGCTAGCCTTGAGCACAAAGAAGCTCAGGGATAGCACCAAGGCCCTGAGTTCAAGCTCCAGCACTGACCAAAAAAAATAAATAAATAAACTCCACATTTTTTGTGCCAGTCCTAGGGCTTGAACTCAGGGCCTGGGCACTGTTCGTGAGCTCCTTTTGCTCAAGGCCAGCGCTCTACCACTTGAGCCACAGCTCCACTTCCAGCTTTTTCAGTTCATGTGGTACTGAGGAATTGAACCCAGGGCTTCATGCATGTTGGGCAAACACTGTACCACTAAGCCACAGTCCCAGCCCCAAAACTCATTTTTTTATTGTGAAAATACTGTACAGAGGGGTTACAATTACATGGGCAAGGTAATGAGTACATTTCTTATCAAGCATTGTTGCCTCCTCCTTGTTTCCCCTTCCCATCGCTTACCTCCCCTCCCGCCTCCCCTCCACCCTGGCCAAAGTTGTAAAGTTTGTTTTTCCAAAATAACATCTTGTACATCTCATTGTTGCAATGGGTCCACCTGTATCCGTATTTAATTTGTTTTTCCCTTCCCCTCCACAAATTATACCAACATCAAATACAGTGAAAACAGGGGTTATACTGTGGGGGAGAGACATACAAAGCAACAAAGAAATATCAATATGTTAGAAACAATAGCAAGAAAGAAAAAACATTTGAGTCCTTATCTTGGGGTTCATTTCGCCTAACATCAACTTATCTGACCATTTCTGCTTGTCTCAGACATATACTAGTTATTGCAAATAAGGGAAACCATGGGACCTAAAACTCAACATTTTTATATTTTGTTTATAGATTCTTTATCTTCCTTAGAATCTTTTGCTTTGTGCCACACTATTTCAGTAAGAGAAGAGGGAGTTGCCAATCCATTACTTCTAGGAAGAGGTAGAAGTGCAGGACCCACAAGTGGACTTATTTGACACTTAGAGAGAGCCTTGTTCTTACTGCTGGGTGGAGATAGGACTTAAAGATATTTGTAACAATCTAGCAGATTCTAGTTATATGCTAGGAGGAATGGAAGTACTAGCTCTGGAATTGGCCTGCTCTGATTTCACATTGGCAGGGATGGCGGGGGAGCTCTTGATTCAGTCTCATGAAGGTAGAATTCTAGGTTCCCTTCTTGGAATTTGTTGTTATGGACAGAGTTAGGAACAATGGGTTTTTATCTGAATTATTTGGCTAAAGTAGAGAGGTTTTTTTTTTTTTCAGGTATTTCATTACTTCTTTTTTTAATTGTGAAAATACCATATAGAGGGGTTACAATTACATGGACAAGGTAATGAGTACATTTCTTATCAAGCATTGTTGCCTCCTCCTTTGTTTCCCCTTCCCATTCCTTCCCATCCCCCCCACTCCCCCACCACACCAAAGTTGTAAAGCTCGTTTTTTCGACATAACGTCTTGTACATCTCATTGTTGCAATGGGTCCACCTGTATCTCTGTCTAAACGATTTGTTTTTTTCCCTTCCCCTCCACAAATTATACCAACATCAAATACAGTGAAAGCAGGGGTTATACCATGGGGGAGGGACATACAAAGCAACAAAGAAATTATCTTATAAATATGTTAGAAACAATTGCATGAAAGAAAAAAAATTGAATACTTACCTTGAGGTTCATTTCCCTAACATTTTGTCTCAATGTTTTCTCTCATGCAAGGTTGCTCCTTTCCTGGTTATTTAGCTCAAGAGAGCAGGAGATTTTGGGGACTTGTCTTACCCCCTTCAGCTGTTCCTGTTGATGTTTCTGGTTTGCTATCTTCTTTGGTTTCAGTTCTGGGATTTATGAAGGAATATAGTTTGAATATTTCCTCCACAAACTCTTGTTGCAACTCAATGGCCATTGTGATGGTAGCAAAAAATGATTAGGTCAGGAGGGTACCACCCTCAAGAATGGATTAAGCCCCTTTATTGGGGTAGTAAATAAAGTACCTTGGAAGTGGATTAATTATCAATGTAGTGAATCCAGACTCTTTTTTTATCTCACATGGTCATTTGCCTTCTGCATTCTTCACTAGGATAATTCAGTACAAGAACACTCACCAGGTGCTGGTGAGGGCTTAGAACCATGAGACAAATGTCTATTGTTTATAAATTATCTAGTTTTGGCTATTCTCTTATAGTAACACAAATTGGATGGTGAAGACTTGGAGCAAAGTGATAATCAAGAGAAAGTATCATGTTGTTCTTTATGTCCTAATAGTCTATTTTCTCTGTGTTGTTTGGATTTTATGTAAATTCTATTAATCCATCCTCAAGTTCATTGTCCCTGTCTTCAGTCATCTCTACTCTACATTTCAGCTCATTTGGCAAGTTTTTAATTTCCTGTGTACTTGTGAGTGTGTCTATGTGTATATGATTGCCATTTCATTATTTTATGACATATTTATTTGTTTTCTTTTTTTCTTCATTTGTTTCAAGGGAAATTGCAGTTAATCAGAGAAGTAACTATAAGGTTATAGTTCCAACAATCTGGTTCATCTCAGAATGGTACCATTTGATTTTTTTTATCACTCACATTTTTTCCAGACTTCAAATAGTGGTACAATGGGGTTCTAATTTAACATGTCAATTTATGTTTCCAGTGCTTCTTAATCAGAGACACCCCTTCCATCATTCTTCACATCCTGTCTGTTCCCTCTCCTATAGACTCATTTCACATGTCCCATTCCTTTATCACATATGTCCATTGAGTATTCTGATTCTATCTCTTGTCCCCTTTTTTATTCATTCACCCTCATTAGCCCCCTCCATTAAAACTTGTTTCGGGTTCCTGATATACATTTTGTTGAACAGTCTGTTAATCATTTGAAATGTTTACCCCGTGGAAGTTTCACTATACTTCAATCAACTAAATTTTATTTGTGTGTGTGTGTGTGTGTATATATATATATATATATATATATATATATATATATATATATGCATATGCCTCTGTGTGTGTTTACATGAGAGGTTATCATTTGGGTCTAAGATCCTCATATGAAAGAAAACGTGTACTTTGTCTTCCTGAGACTGGGTTAGTTCACTCAGTATGATATCTTTCACATTTTATTAAAGTTTTGAGTTTTCCTAGTTATTAGTATAAATTATGTTATCATATCCTGGAAATTATAAATACACATAATTGATCTTCAACTTGCAATGGTACAACTAGGATTTTTCTTTGAGTGTTCTACAGATATGCAGAGCTGATAGACATTGTACTTCCTCTCTGCTGATGCCTATACAGAGGAAAAATAGGTTTCTGAGTTAGGCTGTGTTCTGCTGCCAGAGAGAGAGCCATCAAATTATACTTGAGTATTTTTGCACCTAGATAGTTGATGAGGAGTCACTGAAGGTAGTTCACAGTCTGTCTTTCATTGAAGGGCCAGGAGACACCAAGCCTGGGTTGGCTTCTGACATTGAATAGAGGTCTGACAGAGGCTTAGCCTAGATTACCTACTGTTGTGTGGAGAGTTAGGAACCTCTGGATCTGGATAGGGAATTAGGAGTTACCTGACCATGTCACATGGCTAGTCAAGTGGAAGAGCCTACCTTTAAACCCCTGGCATGGAGCAGGAAATGGGTTAGTCGTCCAGTTCCACTGCTTTGCTTGTTGATATGATTAGATGCTCTTACCACAGGTTTATAGTTTTCCCAGCTAAATCTAAATCTGTATAAAACTTCCCTTTTTCCAACCACTTGAGCAGGCTTGTGTGTGTGTGTGTGTGTGTGTGTGTGTGTGTGTGTGTGTACATATGTGTGTGTGTGTGCACACAGATCCTGAAGCTTAAACTCAGGGCCTAGGCACTAAGGCCCAAGCACTGTCCCTGAGCTTTTTGCTTAAGACAAGCACTCTACCATTTGAGCAAGTCACAGCTCACTTTTGGCCTTTTTGGAGTTTAGCTGGAGGTAAGAGTCTCACAAACATTCCTGCCTGGGGTGGCTTCAAACCATGGTCCTTAGACATCAGCCTCCTCAGTAGCTAGGATGACAGGCCTGAGCCACTGGTACTTGATTGCAGGCTTTTTTTCCACCTGCATTTTCTTTTTTTATTATTATCTTTAGGTCATTGTACAAAGGAGTTGTTATTTAACAAAGCAGTTTATGAATATAATATATCTTGATCAGTGTCACCCTTTTCAACATTCTCAACCATCTCTCCCTTATCCATCCTTCCCTCACTCTTCTTAATTTTGTAGGATATGTATTGGATTCTTGTCTACATTTTTCTCCACTTCATCTACTCCTTTCTCCTTGACCCCTTCCCACCCCTCTTGGGTAGCCACTTCTTGGTGTTTCACTTTCCTGTATTTTCATCTAGGCAATTGGTTATTCCAGGTTGCAGACCTCTTCATTTCCCAATCTGTAACATATAAAAGAGAAAGAAAACCCAGAGACCTTATTCCTATGTACTTCTTCACATAGTGGTATTTCTACCCAATCCATATTCTCCTTTCTAGTTTTCACTCATTTTTGTGAATGTCTATTAACTTTTTCCTCCAGGGTATTTACTTATAGTTTCAGGAAAGGAAACCTCTTGTCCCCAAATCAGAAGCCTGACTTATATATGTTTTAACTCATAGTAAATAGTGTCCTTACACTTCTTCAATTTACACTTTACACAGTATTATTTATATTGGTAAGCACAGACATATAGTCATTAATTTTAAATACTGCTGTTTCCTCTTATATGAAAACTCTATAGGTTGTTTATTCATTCTCCTGATGATGGATGATGATGTTTCCATTTCTCTGTCTTACATGTCGCCTGTATGCTTGAGGAAGTTTATCTGAGTATATATCCATAGTAGCATTACTTTATCATAAGTAGTTATACAGAAAATCATTTTTTCAGGTAGTGTCTAACTGCTCTTCCAAATAGTACTAATTTATACTCTTGCCAAGGTGCCTGAGTTATTTTGTGTTTCTACATCTTCACCAAAGTATACTGATGTAGGCAGCCTATTTCAGCCTCTTCCTATGACTTTGTTTTTATATCTTGTTTAAGGAATCTTTTCCTACATTAAAGTCATAAAAGTCTTCAATATTTGCTTCTAAAAGTATTAAATTATTTTCTCCAATTTGCATCTTTACCTTGTATCTGTAATTTATTTTTTGCATAGAGCATGATAAAGGAAGTCTATTCTACTGTTCATAAGATTGATAACCAACTGTCCCAATATTATTTGTTTCCTATTTATTTACAGTCCCACTTCAATAATATTTAATAGTCCCATATCTTCCTAGGGTGACTCTGAAGTTTAAAAATAACTTAAGCAGGCACTAGTGGCTCACACTTGTAATCCTAGGTACTCAAGAGGCTGAGATCTGAGAATTGTAGTTCAAAGCCAGCTAAGGCAGGAAAGTCCATGAGACTCTTATCTTTAGTTAATCACCCAGAAACCTGGAAGGTAGCTGTGGCTCGTGTGAAAGAGTGCTAGCCTTGTGAAAAAAAGAAAATTCAGGGACAACCTCAGGATCAGAAAAAGATAACCACTTAAATATATATATATACATATATATATATATATATATATATAGCAAAATATAAAATAAAATTAACTAAATATTGAGTTTAAGCTATTGAAGCTTTGTAGTGCAGGTCTCTCAAATAAAACCTTAATCTTAAGCCAACTTGCTACTTTTGCCATCTTTGAGGGCCAAAAGTAAAGATTAAACCTGATTAAGTGTACCAATTAGCACTGATTAATGACCCATGATATATCAAACCCTGCTAGGCAATTTACCATTAGGGACAGTTTATTTATTGCTTACAGTTTTGAGGAAGTGATGATGTTATTTTCATGTAACCATTAAAACCTAGTAACGTTTTGAAAGGTCATCTAGAGCCAAGTATAGCTCAGTGGTAGAGGGTTTGCATTGCATACACATGGCCCAGAGTTTGGTCCCTGGCACTGCAAAAAAAAAAAAAAAGGTTGCCTTAAACCATACAATGAGATTGATAGTACTCAAACCCAGATATGTATGATCCTAAAGAGATTATTTTGGTACTTTACTACCTTCCTTCATCGTTGAACTGAGGAAGATATAACTCACATATTAGAAGAGTGTGTGTGACAAGAAGTACAGTCCCTTGAACAAGTTCAGAGAGTGTTTTATATGCTTGTAAAATTAATTGGTGTAAAACATCAGTGTAAGATGAGCCTCTGGTTCCTCTTCCATCCCTCTTTTTTTCTTTTCTTTTCTTTTTTTTTTGTTTGTCAGTTGTGGGGCTTGAACTCGGGACTTGGGCACTGTCCCTGAGGCTCTGTGCTCAGAGCTGGTGCTTTACCACTTGAACCACAGCGCCACTTCCTGTTTTTGAGTGGTTAATTGAAGATAAGAGTCTCACAGTGACTTTCCTGCCCGGGCTGGCATTGAACCTCAATCCTCAGATCTCAGCCTCCCGAGTAGCTAGGATTACAGGCATGAGCCACCGGTGCCTGACCCTCTAATTTAAAAAAATATCTTTGTCCCATCCTTTCCCAACTTTCATTTAGTTGTGAAAGAGCTTCTTGCTGAGCTGTAGGTATCACGAGGAGAAAAGGTAGAGAAAGCATGATAAGGGAGGGCTTGATCATTGTAGGCATTTTTTAATACAAGAATAGAGTCCATATATTAAAGGCACCAAATAAAATGCTGATGTGTTATCCTTCACAATTTTATCATATTGCCACAATTCTATCTTGATTTCTTATTGACCAATCATTTTCTCTCCTCTGAACTTAGTACTCATTTATCCACAAGACTGTTATTAAGAAGTTATCATGCATAGTAAAAACAAAGAGATTTGCTATCACATAACCTAGGTCTAAGTCTTAACTCTCCCTTTGGCTGGTAGATCCTAGATGAGTGATCTTTTCTTCCTTGATCTTCAGGGTTGTTTTTCTGTAGAGTCTATATTAACATATACATAATGTGGGATTTAATAAAATAACAGCTGCAAATTCTTTCTGTTAAATGCTATGCAAAGGTACGTGATACTGTTCCTACTCATCTGCTGTTCTCTGTAATTATTTATGTTCTTGTCATCTCTACCACTGCGACCCTGCCAGACCCTCATGCAGCCATTGTAATGTCAGCAGTTTCAAATGCATAAGAATAATAAGACTTTCTTTGAAACTAGAAATTTCCTTACTCTACATTCAGATTTTGTTGAGTCAATCTGAGATGAAGTCTAGAAATCTTTTTTTTTAATTCTCCCCAAGTAATCCTGTAAACACAGCCAGATATGCAACATACTTTGTTAGCACCATAAATGAAAGGAAGACTTTATAGACGCTGAGTGGGTTTCAGATTTAAAGTAGGTTACAGTGCCAGGTGTGAGTGGCTCGAGGCTTTGATGTACTCAGGAGGCTGAGATCTGAGAATCACAGAAGCCAGCCCAGGCAAGAAAGTCCTTGAGACTCTTATCTCTAGTTAACCACCAAAAAGCTAGAAGTGGAGGTGTAACTCATGTTTTGAGTGCCAGCCTTGAATGAATATGCTACAGACACTGCTCAGGCCCTGAGTTCAAGCCCCCGGACTGGCAAAAATAAGTAAAGGAAAAATAAATTCCAAATCAACTTTCCTTAATGTTCTAGATTCCTAGTTTTGCTAAGTCATAGGAGCCCTAGACATATGATCTCTCAACATTCCCTTCCACTTCTATGACCTTGGCTGCTACATAGTGAGTGAGTCCTTAAAAGCAAAGCCTAGTAAATTAAACCAGCAATTATTGACTTTTAAAATGCCAGTGGGTTTTCTTTGAAAAGACTTAGTCAATATAAGCAGAAGACTATGAATAACTCCAAAATATTTTGCTGTCTTTTGAAACTTCTTTGCAGTATGAAGTAAAATGGGAACAGATGCAACACAACCAGAGCTCAGTTAGTACGCAACAGATTTATGGACTTGCTCATTTTTAAAAATTAAGGTTATATCACCAAAAAAAAGCCAGAAGTGGAGCTGTGGCTCAAGTGGTAGAGCGCTAGCCTTGAGAAAAAAGCTCAGGGATAGCCATGAGTTCAAGCCCCAGGACTGACACCAAAACAAACAAACAATTAAATAAATAAATATCGTTATAAGCAGCATATGTCAAAGTCTTATAAAATTGCTCTGGAAACCATCTTCCTGGAAAGCCAAAATCCCTACTAATGTTCTGAATTTGTTTTTTCAGAACTGAAAGATGACATTTGTATATCTGCAGCACTGAAACAATGCTTCCTTGAAACAAGAGTTTTCTCTGTGTGGGTGTGCATTCAGTAGCTTCTCCAAAGTTTCAGACACCTGGTCTCTTCCCAAAATGTAATCCCATCCAATCTCTTGAGAGAAGACAGCTTCTCTGTTTACCAATACAGGTCGTGTTGCTATGAGTTGCGAGTTTCTGGAAGTTTTTGTGCATAAATCATGATTTTTTTAAGGCAAAAGGAAGTCATATGAGAGTGAAATCACCAGGT
Organism: Dipodomys merriami; assembly: GCF_024711535.1. Taxonomy (NCBI): domain Eukaryota; kingdom Metazoa; phylum Chordata; class Mammalia; order Rodentia; family Heteromyidae; genus Dipodomys; species Dipodomys merriami. The sequence goes on from NW_027204492.1 coordinate 71,898,628, forward strand.
CTTTATTCTATCCTGAAGCCCAGAGACCTGAGGAGAATCTCAATTGGCTCTTTTCCCCTTCACTGTCACATATGTGAATCTCCTGTTGAATCTCTCTGGTCCACTGTTCCCTCTAATGAAGTCATGTTCTATGCTCAGGGCAGTTATATCCTCAGAAGCAGATGTCTCCCATAAAGCATGACCTCATTCCTTGGAAGGGGAAGAGCCCGCAGTAGACTATTGGGGCAATATGGGAGAAGGGCTTTGTTTAAAAATAGTTTTCTTAAACAATATGTTCAACATTTTTGGATAAATTTCTATAAAAAGGCAAATGTTGTTTGTTGCTGTTTTCTGTTAACCTCACTCCTCATACCAGAAGGGGCAATCACTGCACAACAAGGAACAGTCCTCCCAGAGCTCCGTCACTTCTATTCAGTTGTTTATATAGATGAGTGCAATTTAGGATTTTCCAGATGCTAAATCCAGGCTCTTTATCAGACCCCACTGAATCACAGCCTAGATTTCAACAAGGCTTTTTGTAACAGACTTGGAGCTTAGAGGAAATAAACCAAAGTGCCCAAGGAAAGTTACTGACCCAGATGCTCTCAGCAAATTAGGCCACTGGGAAGACTGCTAGAGAAGGAAAGGGTAGAGGAAAAGAGTAGACCAATTAGAAGGATGTAATTTGAAGCCAATCTGGACTTTCTGAAGAGGATGGATTTTCCAGACTATTCCTTTTCTCTTAGAAAACTAGGTATGGAACAAGCCGTTCCTGAACACTGACTTCTCAAATTATTGAGAATAACTAAGATCTATGACATTGGTACTATCTGACATTAATAACCAGACTTTTCAGTCGCAGCCCATGGGTTCTAGTGTGTTCCTTACCTCTGGGTTTGTACAGAAAGTGAGCCATGATTAATAAGGGAAGGTCCAAAGATTTATTCCTAAAGCTGGAAGGAAAGACATTTTCACAAACAGGATCATGGGGAAATAATAAGACACTTATCATCTAAATTCAGTACCTGCAATTTGGAAATTTAAATCACAACTGTCCCCTTAGAGATCTGTTGCAGTTAAAGCTGTGCATTAAAAAATGAAAATATGCCAAGAATTTTGTAAATATTTATTGATAGTGATGAGTAGAAAAATTAAATTTCCTTCCCCAACTCCCATATTAGTCATCTCAGCCAGCAAACAGTTCCCCTCCAAAGAACTCTTTAAGCTGCATCCCCACATAAAACCTTTTCAGAACAAACCTTCCGAAGCTTTGTTTTCCCTACAGCCTGCCTGTTCTCTCCCTTCCACCGCCTCATCTTTCATTCTTCCTGCCTCTGATACCACAGGAAGTGATGACATTGTTGCCTAAAATGAAAGTCCATGAAAAACAGATATGAAGAAATCATGATTTAAAAAAATTGTCAGCCAACTGTGGTGACTCACACCTATAATTCTCTCTATAATTCTTGGGAGGCTACAATCAGGAGGATTTTGGTTCAAAGCCAGCCTTAGCAAAAAGTTTGTGAGACCTCTTCTCATCCAATATCTGAGCTCAGTGGCATGTGCCTTTCATCACAACTGTTCAGGAGGCTGAGTTTGGAGGATTATTGTTCCAGGCCAGCACAGGCCAAAAGTTTGTGAGACTCCATGTCAATAGAAAGAAGCTAGTTGTGGTGGTACATATGTGTTATCTTAACTATGATGAACCCAAGCAAAAAGTGAGACTGTCTCAAAAATAACTAGTGCAAAACAGGGCTATAGGCATGGCTCAACAGTACAGTGCCTTCCTAGCAAGTGCATGGTTCTGAATTTGAGCCTTAGTACCACAAAAAAAAACAAGTAAAAATAAATAGTTGAATTCTAAAAATCATGTACCAGTTGTCTTCAAGAAACTGCTACCAACTAAGAACAACAGTATGGTTTTTGAAAATATAATTTTACTGTTATTATTAAGGTGTTATACAGAGGGGTTACCATTTCATAAGTCATATAATGAGTATATTTCTTTTTTTTGGACAATATTAGCCTTCATTTGCTTTCCCCCAGTTTCCCCTTCCCATCTCTGCCTACAAGTTACATGAGTTATTTTCCACATAGTGTATACTGAATAGCATGATTGCATTTGTTTACACTTCCTCTCTCCCTTTTTGTGTCCCGCCTTTCCACCCAAAAAAGAAAACTCCCAAAACAAACACCACCAACAACAACAACAATAACAAAAAAGCCATGTTTCCATTTCCTGGTTCAATAAGTAGTATTTTAAATGTTAAGAGAAGTTACACCTTTTTGTTCCTCCCCTAAGGGCATTCTCCTTTAGTCTGACTGTATGTGAATGCCTGGGGTTCTGTATAGGTTATCATGTCTAGTTATATTTTATTTAAATGAAGGATAGGGGGAAGGAACTAGATTCTAATTAAATTGAGGTAATATATAACACGTTTCTCCCCAATTCTATAAACTGTTATAAAACAAAAAACAGAAAGAATGCTTCCAAGTTTATTTTACAAGATCAGTATAACCTTGATAGAAAACACAAAAACAACAACAAAAACCTGAAGACTTATTACATAAAAATCTTAAACTACTAGCAAGTAAAACCCTGAAATATATTTAAAGGATAATATGTCATGACCAACTGGGTTTTGTGCAGGAATGCAGAGATGGTTCAATAATAAGAAAACATATTATGTCAGCTCAAAAGATATAAACCATATACCACAGATGCCATGAGGTATTTGATAAAAAAAATTTAACTCCACTTTCTGATAATTATTAGTAAAATAAGAAGTAAAATACATTCTTTAATATAATAAAAAGTATCTGCATCTAATAAACAACCTAGTACTTGATAATAAATATTCGTCACAGTCTTGCCAAAATTAGGAATAAAACAAAGATGCTTATTATAACTGCTAATGTTCAACATTATTCTTAAATTTTTTACCAATACAATGAAGAAAAAACAGAAATAAAACATATGCCTATTGGGGGATTAGAAAAACTGTCATTTATATATATGATTTTGTCTAGAAAACCCAAGAGAACTAATTGAAAAGATAAAATAAATACACTCCTGTATTGGTGGCTCACATTTGTAATCCTAGCTACTCAAGAAGGTCTATTTCCTGTAGTACAAGTATAATGCCAGCAAATCTACCAAAGATCATTTATTATTAAATATAATTGAAAAAATTAACTGAAAAAACTCTCCACAGGCAGTGAAATCCTTCAAGGCTATTTCAGGATCTTCATGTGCCTTGGAAAATCATTCTGAACAGCAATTTATATTAGGTAAAAAGACTTGGTTATTCAAACTTTCTATTTGATTGGATATGGTGTGAGTGAAACATACAGTTGTGGAATTTTCCAAAGAAATAGACATATTTATCAAGCACCTAGAGAATATCTTATACATGCTTTTTATGTTTTCATGTATAATCTCATAACAACTGTGTAAGGTAAATGATAAATATCCCCATTTTACAAATGAGGATATGCCCACTCAAAGAAATGGAAGCAATTTGTTCAATGCTATACAGAATTTTGTTAGTGGTGGATCTGAGACTTGAATGCAATACTTTACCTTCAAAGACCATGCCTTCCACTAGTGGCTTACAGTTATATGCCCAAACTCCCTACCAGGGAAAAGATATTTCCTGGAAAAAGTTCTAACAACTACAACATGCAGAAAATGTCCAATATACAGTTACCCAAACAGATCCCTCATGGTCACCGGGAGTGACAATATTAAAAATAGAGAAGGCAAGATAAACATTCAGTGTGTGGAAGGCTAACCTCATGTGAAATCAGGTGGATATGCCCTTGTGGGAATAATGGACTGGCTCTTTCTAAAGTATTGATCAACACTTTCATCCTATGGCATAAAGCAGGAACTGATGTACACATAGATTGATCACCAAACTCCTTGGTTTGAAGAAGCTTTTGCTAGGGGAGGATGTTAGAGGGAATGGGGGCAGACAAAGGAAGAGATGAAAGGTGAGCAAATGCAGTCATCATATTCATTGGAACTAGGTAACTTGAGGGGATGGGTGGGATTGGGAAGGATGAGGGAGAACACTGGAAGGGGTGACATTGGCCAAGATGCCTTGTAGTCATAATCTCACTTGTATTGAAACCCCTTTGTTCATCTATTTAGGGATAATAAAAATTATTTTTAAAATGGTTTGGTTTGTCCCATCATTAGAAGAATCCACTGTGATTCAGGATAAGCTCCATGTTTGACACGAGGTGCAAAATATGCATGAAAGCAAAAGCACTAGCCATCTTGAACTATTCTGGGACTCGGTCTAGAGCCATGCTGCATATGTGTGGTTCTTGTGGTTTGGCTGGCCAGCTGTCATGGCTGTATTCCTCCAGAGAGAAAGGGAGCCACAGGGCCACCCACGGACTCTCAACAAGACTGGCACAATTACTCCTGGGAACAACAGCAAATGATGTCAGCCATCTGGGCTCCTTCAGCCCATTGATCGGGTGATCTTGCCATAGGAAGGTGGAGGGAAGTGGAGTAGGTTGGTTGACTTATATCAAATCATAGTTTCTCTCTGACTCTGTGCTCTGCTAGACAAGAAATTTAGAATGATATATCACCTTTGTAACCTTGAGCATAATTAATTTTAATGAGGTAACAAAGCTAAGTAATGCACTTAATTCATGTCCATACTGCATATTATAATACCTTGCATTTGCTTAGTACTTCACATTCCAAAATTGTTTTGGTTTCTTTTGCTCAGACCCAAGACTACCTCAGATTTTGAACCCAGGTGAAAGAAAGGTGCTACCATTAAGAGAAATTAAGAAACTGGCACTCAGAATTTGAATTTGACTGAGGACAGTGACGTGTGTGTGTGTGTGTGTGTGTGTGTGTGTGTGTGTGTGTGTGAGTGTGTGTGTGTGCTGTCAGTACTCAGGCTTGAACTCAGTACCTAGGCACTGTCCTTTAGCTTTTTTGCTCAAGGCAGACCACTTGAGCCACACCTCTACTTCCCTTTTTGGTTGGATGATAGGACATAAGAGTCTCACAGACTTTCCTGCCCAGACTGATTTCAAAGCAATCCTCAGCCTCCTGAATAGCTAGGTTTACAGGCAAGAGCCACAAGCACTCAACAACAGTGATTCTGGATCTTAGCCCTGCTATAGAATCTCCTGGGGAGCTTTTAAATTTTCTCATTCCTAGAGCCAACCTCAGACCAGTTGAATCAGAATCCCTAGGGGTGGGATCTAGAGAATTTTTGGAGCTTCCCAGGTGATTCTAATATGTAGCCAGTTTTGAGAACCACTAAGATGGGAAATGAGTTTAATCTGAGTTCTTCTACAAGACAAGAATTCATTCAAATGGCAATGTCACAGTGATAGAGACATGGGCTGTAATTTATGGAGTATCATTCTCAATAAAGGTTGAAGTTCTGGAACAAAATGTACTCATGAGAAAGTGTGTAGATAAGAGAAAAGTAGAGGCCCTGAAGACTAACCTTTGATATTCATAGTGGTTAAGATTCTATCTCTGTTAACTTAGCTTTTTGAAAAAGGCCACATGGTTTCATAATAAGAAAAACATACATGACTAATCAGAGGCCTTTGTGGAATGAACTGTGTGTATATCTAAACAGATCAATGAGTATAATTTGTTTAGACTTCCAAAAGCCTCTAAAGTTCTGCAGCAAAGTTTATTATACTTTAAGCTGGGCTTCCATGCACCATGGAATTACAGGGACTATCCTATGTGAAGAGGGCTTGAGGACAGGGAGAAAGGGACAAGATGAATGTACATCTTGATCGGTTGACAAGCATAAACAGAGTTTCTGTAATCTGTTTCTGGTTTTACTTAACATGTTTATGTATGGTCCAGGTGAAAAAATTTGCAATGAAGTCTCTAATGAACACTCATTCAGAGCTCTGCCATTTACTGTGTGACCCCTGACAAGGCACTTAACCTCTCTTGTCTTGTTTCCTCAATTGTAAAATGATGGACATAAATATCTCAGCTAGAAATTCTATAGAATATTTTAGTTCATCTCCCCCTCTGTAATGAAAACAATACATAATCAAGGTCTTTAGTTGATTAGAGCAATGTTAAAGAGTGACAATTGCAGGGTCAAGGACCAGAGAAAGTGATTGTTATACAGAATTATTCACTAACCGGAATTCATTGTAACCAGATTGGCAAAGCACTGTTTCTGCCAGCCATCTGCTGGAACATAAAAATAGCTTTGTTATACAGGACCATCCTTTATAATTAGATTTAACCTGTACCACAGATTTCTTCAATAATGAATTTATAAATCTCATATAGCATTTTAGAGTTGAGGTTCATAAAACTTTAGAGGAAGAGATCGGGTGGTTCATACCTATCATTGGCAGGATAAGAAAGACAAAGTGATGTGCCCAAGGTCAGACAGTGAATAGTTAGAGAGCCATATCTCTGAACAGCTAGTTCAGTTCTTATCTCCCTATACTTAGTTCCAAAGCAATCAGAAATAGGGCTGTTTGAGTCCTCAGGCCAGAGACCCATTTGAAAGATGTTTGGACACCACTAGATATGTGGTTTGACAATGATGATGATAACAAGTGAATGTAATGACTATAGCTGCTGTCTATTGAGTGCCCATGTGTGCAAGGCATTACGTACTATGTGCTATCTCATTTAATCATACTATATTCTTTTGAAGTAGATATTATTGTCTTGGTGGATATCAATTGTACAAAATAAGAGTTTTCATTGTGATATTTCCATACTTCCATATAATGTACTTTGATCATATTGACCCACATTGCTCTTTTTATCCCTTCTTCCCCCAACCCTCCCTTTTAAATTTTCTTAGAAAATTTTATGTGCATTTCTATATGACCTTTTCATACATATAATGTATTTTGATTATATTGCTCTCACTCTCCTCCCAGTCCCAACTCCTACTGGTCCCGTACCCTGCCACTAGTATCCCATTTATGTTCATGTCTCTATTTTAGTGAGATCTAGATTCTGCTTGTGAGAGAAAACATGTAGTTTGTGACTTTGTGAATCTGGCTTATTACATTTAACATGATGATCTCTAGTTCCATTCATTTTACTAAAAATGGCATAATTTAATTTTTCTTTATGTCTTAATAATAGTCTACTGTGTAAATATGCTATGTTTTCTTTTTCCATTCATTAGTTGATGGACACCTATACTGATTCCATAGGCTGGCCATTGAATAAGATTAGCATTTAGATATCTCTATTCTATTTGTCTAACTTTCTTCTGAGTATATGCCCAAGAATGGTTCAACAAGATCCTATGGTAACTGTTAGAACTTACTTCTCTACTAACTGCATTAATTTCCATTGCTCCCCAAGTGTATTTTTTTTAATTGTGAAAATACTGTACAGAGGGGTTACAATTACATGGGCAAGATAGTGAGTACATTTCTTATCAAGCATTGTAGCCTCCTCCTTTGTTTACCCTTCCCATCCCTTCCCATCCTCCCTCTCCCCCCACTCAATCCTCCCCCCGCCCCAAGTTGTAAAGTTCGTTTTCAACATGACAACTTGTACTTCTCATTGTTGGAACAGGTCCACCTGTATCCTTATTTAAACAACTTGTTTTTCCCCTTCCCCTCCACAAATTATACCGACATCAAATACAGTGAAAGCAGGGGTTATACTGTGGGGGAGAGACATACAAAGCAACAAAGAAATAATCTTATAATTGCATTAGAAACAAATGCATGAAAGAAAAAAACATTTAAAATACATATCTTAGGGTTCATTTTCCTAACATCACCTTATCTGACCTTTTCTGCTTGGCTCATACATATACTAGATATTGCAAATAAGGGAAATCATGGGACCTATGTTTCTTTGGGCCTGGCTTACTTAATATAATTTTTTCCAAGTCTTTCCATTTCCTAACAAATGGGACAATGTCATTCTTTCTGATGGAGGCATAGAATTCCATTGTGTATATATACCACATTTTCTTGATCCATTCATCTACTGAGGGGCATCTGGGTTGGTTCCAGATCTTAGCTATGGTAAATAATGCTGCAATAAACATAGTTGTGCTGGTAGCTTTAGTGTGGTCTTGTTTGTAAACATTTGGGTAAATGCCCAAAAGTGGGACTGCTGGGTCATAGGGGAGCTCTATTGGAGTTTTTTGAGGAACCTCCATACTACTTTCCAAAGTTGTTGAACGAGTTTACACTCCCACCAACAATGAAGTAAGGTTCCATTCTGTCCACATCCCCTCCAGCATCTGTTGTTATTAGAGTTCTTGATTTTTGCCGTTCTAACTGGGGTGAGGTGGTATCTCAATGTTGTTTTGATTTGCATTGCTTTTATGGCTAGGAAGGTTGAGCATTTCTTCATGTGGCTATTAGCCATCCTTCTTTCTTCTTTTTTCTTATTTATTGGGCAGTTGTTTCTTTGAGAATTTGTTGTTGGGGGATTTAATTTTTTGAGTTCCAAGTATATTTTAGATATGAGACCCTTGTCCATTGTATGGCTAGTGAAGGATCTTCTCCCAATCCGTGAGCTTTCTATTGATCTTGCTAGCTATGTCCTTTGCCATGCAGCAGCTCTGCAACTTCATGCAATCCCATTTGTCCAACCTTTCTTTGATTTGTTGTGTTTCCGGGTCTCTATTAAGAAAATTTCGGCCTGCACCAAGGAGACCTAGGGTTTCTCCTATTCCATCCTGTAATGTTTTCAGAGTGTCTGCTTTGACTCCGAGGTCTTTGATCCATTTGGAGTTGATTCTGGTTCAGGGTGATATATAAGGATCTAGCTTTAGTTTTCTACAAGTAGTTAACCAATTTTGCAAGCACCATTTACTGAAGAGGCTGTCTTTCTTCCATTCTATTTTATTAGCTCCCTTATCAAAGATTAGATGGCTATAGGCCTGTAGGTTCATTTCTGGGTTTTCAATTCTATTCCATTGGTCCTGAGGTCTGTTCTTGTGCCAGTACCAAGCTGTTTTGATTACTATGGCTTTATAGTAGAGTTTGAAATTTGGTATTGATATTCCTCCAGCAGTGTTCTTTCCATTGAGGGGCATTTTTGCTATTCGGGGTCTTTTATTGTTCCATATGAATTTTAGGGTTACCTCTTCTATTTCCTTGAAGAATGAGGTTGGAATTTTGATAGGTATCGCATTGAATTTGTAGATAGCCTTGGGAAATATTGCCATTTTCACGATGTTAATCTTTCCAATCCAGGAGCATGGGAGTTTTTCCCATTTTCTAAGTTCTGTTTTGATTTCCTTTTTCAAGTTTTTAAAGTTTTCATCATAGATCCCCCAGTGTATTTGTATACCTTTTCCCCACAATCTTTCCAGCATTTATCAATGTTTGTTTCTTGCTAATAACCATTCTGACTGGGATGAGTTGGAATCCAGTGTTATTTTGATTTGCGTTTCCTTTTTGGATAAGATGTTCTTCATGCATTTATTTGGATTATTTGTTCTATTGGTGCTTTAGTTTTTGAGTTATTTATATATTCTAGATATTAATCCCTTGTTAGATAAATAAATGGCAAAGATTGCTCTCTCCTTGTTAATGCTGACCCTTCAGTAATTCGTTTCTTTGATGTACAGAACCTTTTTGATTTGGTATAATCCCATTTGTTATTGTTTATTCTTTCCTGAGTCACTGGAGTCCCATTCAGAAAGAATTTGCCTGTTCCTGGATCTTGATGTGTTTTATTTATGTCTGCCTGTGGTAGGTTCAGAGATTTTGGAATTACATTAAAGTCATTGATCTGAGCTGAATTTGCTTTCATATAGTTTGAGAGATAGGCATGTAATTTCAGTCTTTGACATGTGGCTATCCAATTTTTCCAGCAGCATTTGCTGTCTTTTCTCCAACACATGCTTTTGGTGCCTTTGTCAGGAATCAAATGGCTATATATGCATAGACTTATTTCTGGGCCTTTTAATCTATTCCATTGGTCTATATGTAATTTTGTGCCAATATCATGCTGCTTTTGTTCTATGACCTTGGAATATAATTTGAAATCAGGTATGGTGATATCTCAAGTTCTTTTTGTCAGGATTCCTTTGGTTATTCTAGGTCTTTTGTGTTTCCGTGTGAATTTTAGGCTTGTTTTTTCTATTTTTATGAACAATGCCATTAGAGTTTTTGATGAGTATTTCATTGGATTTATAGATCACCTTCAGGAATAGGAGACATTGTCATTGTATTAATTTTTCCAGTCCCTGAACATGGAAGATATTTTTGTCTTTTAATGTCTTTCTCAACTTCTTTCTTTAGTGTTTTATAGTGTTCATTGTAGAGGTCTATCACTTCCTTAGTTTATACCTAGAATTTTTTAAATTATTTATTGTTATTGTAAAGGTACAGAGGGGTTATAGTTACTTAAGCCAGGATAATGTGAATAGTATTGTTTTCCTGATTTCTTTCTCAGCCTATTCATTATTGGTATACAGAAAAGTTTTGTATGTTGATTTTGTATCCTACTTTGCTAAAGTATTTATCATGTCTAAGAGTTTTTTTATAGTCTTAAGGGTGTTATAAGTATAGGAAAATATGTTCTGCAGATAAGGATTTGAGTTTTTTCTTTCCTTTGTATTGTATCCCTTTTTCTTCATTATCATGCCTTATTGGTCTGAGTAAGAATTCAAACACTACAATGAATAAGAATAAACACTTTTGTCTCCCTCTTCATTTTAGATGAAATTTTTTTCAGTTTTCCCTTCTTAGTACAATGTTGCCTGTAACTTTGTCATATATAGCCTTTATTATGTTGATGTAGTTTCTTCTATTCCTAGTTTCTTCATAAATGAATGTTGTATCTTATCAAGGCTATTTCTGCATCAATTGAGATAATCATGTGATTTTTGTTGCTGATTCCATTTATGCACTGCATTATGCTTATTGATTTGCATATATTGTTTTGTTTTATTAATTTGTTATTTTATTATTTATTGTCATTCACTAATTGTAGGTTTGATTTGTCTAAGAGATTTTGGTACATGATTAGTTATTTGAGATTTCTCTGACTTTGTTTTTTTTTTTTTTTACGAAGGTACTCATAGCTCTAAACTTCCTAATTTCAAAGATTCTGATATGTTGAATTTTTATTTCCATCTTGTTTTAGGAGTTTTAAATTTTACTTTTTATCAATCAGTCAAAAGTGTGCTACTGTATTCATTCTGTATGTGTTAGTGTAGCGTTTATATTTTTTCTTGCTATTTATGTCTAAATTTATTCCAATTTGACCTGGCAAGTAGACTTTTCCATTTGTTAAGACTTGCTTTATGGCCTAAAATGTGGTTACTTTGGAGAAACTTCCATGGGCTTCTGAGAATATATACTCTTCATCTGTTAGATGGAATATTCATATGTTCCTAAAGTTTATTTGCTCCTCATGCAGTTTTACTCTGAAGTTTCCTCTTGAGTTTTGCCTGGATAATTATTAGTAAGAGCAAGGAGCTGAAGTTACCCACTGTTATTGTATGCAAATCTGTTTGTTCCTTTATATTTAGTAGTGTTTGTTTTATGAAATTAGGAGTAACAAGGGGAGACTAGGGGAAAGCAAAGGAAAAAGGAAGGGATGGCATGCCCATAAAAAAGAAATGTACTCATTGTCTGCCTTATGAAGTGGTAACCCTTCTGTACAATACCTTAATAACAACAAAATTATATTTAAAAAGAAAATAGGTGTACAATATTTTTGCATATAAATTCAAGTGTTATATTTTCTTTCTGGATCATTCCCTCTATTCATATGTAATATCTTCCTCATCTCTTCTAATTCTGGCTTGAAATCTAATTTGTCAGATATGAGAGAATAAGTTTGGTTTCTACTTGCTTGGTATATCATTTTCCATCCTTTCATTTTGGTCTGTGTGTATATGCAATGAAGTGGTTCTCTCAAAGACAAAAAAAAGATGGCTTTTTAAAAATTCGACCAGTTAATCTTACATCTTTTTATTAGAAAATTATGGTCATTTAAACTTAGGGCTATGATTGAAAGATGTTTACTATTTCCTGTGGTTCTAATGGGATTTTTAAAGTATTGTTTGATATTTTTGTCACTCTTATTCATCAGGATTTTGCAAGTTTGGTGAGTTGAACATTGTTGATTATTTCCTAATTTTCATGTATTCATCTAATTCTTTCATGAAATTTATTTTCCTGGGCTCTCATTTTTGTGACTATCTTATTTCCTCTTACATATTTCACAATCTTTTAAGTATCTTCGGCACTGCAGTCTTGGGGAACATAAATTCCTTTCGCTTATGTTTACATGAGAAGTTCATTATTTCTCTATCAAAGAATAACTTTTCTGTGTATGATAATCTTGATTGGTAATTGTTTTCTTAAAAATCTTGAAATATATCATTTCATGCTTTTGTGGCTTTTAGAGTTTCTGGTGAGAAGCTTGAGATTATCTTTGTAAGCAAGTTGGCATTTTTCTCTTGCAGCTTTCACTAACTATCCTTTCTTTGTTCTCTACTCTTGGCATCTTTACTATTATTTGATATTGAGGTGCTTTTCTAGTTATATCTTTTGGAGGTTCTAAATGCCTTCTGTATTTGAACATTCATAATTTTCCTGACTTGGGAAATTTTCTTATATAATTACTTTGCATTGGATTTCTATGCATTCTTTTATCCCATGGATTAATAGGTTTGTTCTCTTGATTATGCCCAGAGTTCTTGAAAGTTGTGGTCCTTCCTGTTTGTTCAATTTGTTTTCATTTATTAATATCTGAGTACATATTTCCTTCATCTCATCTTAGTCTCTGATATTCTTTCTTCTGTTTCTTCTTGTCTATTGCTGATGCTATTATGCGTTTTTTTGATTTATTGAACTTTCCATTTCTAACATTTCTGCTTGTTTTTTAGGGTCTTCAGGTTCCTTGCTGAATTTCTCATCCATATTGCAGACTTTTTTGACAGGCCTTGAACAGACTATTTTATTCATCTTAGATTCCTCTTTGAGGTCATTGGTCATTTTTTAAGTAACGTTTTTAATTCTATGCCTGGCATCTTAGCCATTTCAATATATTTTAGTTCAATAACTGAGGTGTTACAAACTTTTGTAGGAGTAGTATTGCCTTCCTTTTTTATATTCTTGTCTTCCTGTTTTGATTTATGTATCTAATAGGTTGAATGAAACTTTCCCTCCTCACAGAAGGGTAAAGTTAGAGTAATAATGAAATCACCAGTTCAAAACCAAACTATATATTCAAATGTTGTAAAAAATGGAAATATCAACCATACCTCCAACATGGTTATAGAAGAAAATATTTTTTGTTTCTGTTTTTAATGGTACTGCAGTTTGAACTATGATTTTGTACTTTCTAGACACTTACCACATGAGCCATGCCCTCCAAACCAGAAGCTAAAATTATTATAGTATAAACTAGGAGTGTAAAAATAAATGTTAAAGTTAGGTGCTGGTGGCTCACATCTATAATCCTCAGTATTCAGGAGGCTGAGATCCAGAGTATTATAGCCCAGACAGAAAAGTCTATGAAGCTCCATCTCTATAATAACCAGCACAAAGCTTATCTAGAAGCATGGATCAAGTGGTAAAGCATAAGTTTCTGACTTCCAGCCCCATTATCACCAAAAAAACTTTTAAGTCAAAAATTAAGAAGTAGCTGAGTACCCAACAGCTCATGCCTGTATGATCCTTGCTACTCAGGATGCTGTGATCTGAGCATCGAGGTTCAAAGCCAGCCCAGGAAAATCTGTGTGACTCTTATCTCCACTAACCTACCAAAAAGGCCAGAAGTGGAGCTGTATCTTAAGTGGTAGAGCACTAGTCTTGAGTACAAAATCTCAAGGACAGTGTCCAAGTCCTGAATTCAATCTCCAGGACCAGCAAGACGATTGGTGGCACTGAGGCTCAAAGTGGTAGAGTTCTAGCCTTGAGCAGAGCAAGGACAGTGCCCAGGCCCTGAATTCGAGTCCTGCAACTAACAAAAAAAAGAAGTGAAAAGAAGCTTCATCCTGATGGTTGTTGGTTCTAGGTTATGTGACCTAGAACACACTTCACCTGGTATTAAACTATAGCCTGGATAAATCTTGTGTTTTCCTTTTTTTAGTCTGTGAGACTCTAATCTCCAGTTAAGTACCAGAAAAGCCAGAAGTAGAGTTCCAGTGATAGACTGTCACCTTGACCAAAAACGTTCAGGACAGTGACCAGGCCCTGAGTTCAAGCCCCAGGGCTCACACAAAAATAATAACTTGATTCTGTCTGTAGCTTTCCTGGTGTATTCCATTCTGGTTCCCTCTGTACATGAGGTAGCCTGTGATTCTCCTCTGGGTTCTTCCTGAATATGCTGGTTTGTAGTCTACTAAGACTGTAGTTCCAAGACAGCAGCTGTCTGGAAAGACATAGGATGGCTTTAGGCAAGATGCTACAGCTAGGAGATAAAGTCCCTCAAATATATCAGCAGTATTAAGGGTCAGAACTGGTCCAGTGGCTCAAAAGCAGCTCCAGGCACATAGCAGCACCTGTGAAGGATAGAGTGGCTCAGGTCCTCTGCTATCACTCTGGACTGAAGTACAAGTGCATTCATTTCAGGCACTGAGTAGATCAGGGTACAGGAGCAATTATGAATGGATTTTCACCCAAGGTCATCAGGCCAGTTCTCCAGTTGCACTGCAGTACATAGTTTGCAGCTAGTACTCTCCACCCAAGTAGGCAGGGCTGTGGCTGTAAGCATGCAATGAGTAGGGTACATCCCAAGCATTTTTTTACGGTCCACAGGATTTCACTAGCTGGAGAACTCATTGGATAGCAGCCTCAGGCATAAGGAATCTCCATTTCCTCCCCAAGTAGGTCGAGTTTCCATGGAAGTTTTCTGGACTGGCAATTTTGTTGCAAAGTATGGTCTGCAGCTTAGCCCTTTTGCTTGGGGAAGTATCTATGTGGAGGACAGAGATACTTGTGTAATATTTCTGGGATTCCCCTGGTCTCTGTCTATTGTTCATACTGGCTTTTCTACACCACCACCTTTCCTTGAAGCCATGAACCTGAGGCTCTAACATATTTGTGGAGATGTAGGAATGTGATAAGTGTCTTTAAAAAAATTCTTGCCAGGCACTGGTGGCTCATGCCTATAATCCTAGCTACTCAGGAGGCTGAGATCTGAGGATGGTGGTTCAAATCCAGCCCGGGGAAGGAAGATCCATGAGACTCTTATCTCCAAGAAACCACCAGAAAACCAGAAGTGGAGCTGTGGCTCAAGTGGTAAAGAGCTGAGGGACAGTGCCCAGGTCCAGTGCTCAAGCCCAACAACCGACAAAAAAGAAAAAGAAAAAAAATCTCTCCAGGTAGATATTATTGTACCAATTTTCATAAATAATTAAACTGATTCAGAGAGGTAATTTGACCAATATCACACAAATAGTGAATGTTTTGAATAGATAACAACAAAACTCAGACTGTTTCCACAACCCTAGCATTTTCTAGACCATTATAACAGTATAACCTCACATTTTAATTCGGCATGCAATAGATATTTCTTGGAAAAGGGTCCAGGGTGAAATAAACTTGAAAAATGCCCCCATTTTATATCCCCTTCTTGAGTCACTTTCCCATTAGTGTATTGGAAGATCTGAAATATCTTCAATTAAAAATCTAATTTTCCCTAACCCTGTGTTTCCAAAACTCTTTGACCTAGAAACCTTTTTTTCTGGAAAGGTAGCACATAGACCCCTGATATCCCCTATAATATAGTACAAAACCACTGCATTAAACCACATAACCTCCAATTCATCTTTTTGATCCTCTTCAGATATTTTTGCTCTTAGGTCTAACTTTTTCCATCCTACCCACTAAAGAGACCAAAAACTCAGTGTTACAAATTACTCCCCTAGCAGGAATATGTGTTTGCCACTTTGGGAACATCTTTGGTAACCATAAAGAAGCCTTTACCTTATGGAAATTTGAAACATCTTTTTGCTACTAAATTGGTAACAGTTGGTGAAACCTCTTTAATAGTGCTTTTACCACAGTACTATTTTTGAGTCCTTACCAAACCAAGGCAGAAGTGCACCAGAGAGGTTTCATAGCTGAGCCTAACTTAAGTCATACTTGTGGAACGTGAAGCTTTCTAGATTGGCCCCCATTGCAAAAGCAAAGGAAATTCTTGAATGGAGCATGCAAGCCTTCTCACATCAGAAATACTTGAGATTGGGATGAGATGGAGTGGGATGGGATCAACTTACACGACCATACCTTTCCTGGCCTTTTTCTCATGCTTAGAGCAGATGTGGAAATTGTAATCTGGTTCTGAGTGTGGGCATTCCATGTGGTTCTCATTGAGAAGTCTCACTCTTCTTTGAAGCTAATGGCTTCCATGTTCTTCACAAGTATCAGGCTCACCGCACGTATTTGCATTCTCCCTGTTTACAATTCTACTGGCGTGAGATAGAACATGAAATAAACTCTTAAGATGCCAAGATTTGAAACACAGACTATGTTGTAGTTGTTTTTCTTTTGATTAATAAAATTTCCAGTCTTGTTTTAAATATGTATTTTTATTGTAAAGATACTGTACATAGGGGTTATAGTTACATGAGCAATAATGAGTCCATTTCCTATCAAGCATTGTTACCCCCTCCTTTGTTTTTCCCCTACCATCCCTTTTTTCCCCACCTCCCCAACTCCTCCCTCCTTCGCCCCCCCTGCTCACAAAGTTGTAAAGTTTGTTTTCAACATACTGTCTTGTACAACTCATTGTTACAATGGGTCATCCTGTATCCTTATTTCAGCATATTGTCATTTCCCTTCCCTTCCCCAAATTAGAAAAATTTACATACAAGATGCAGGACACCAGAATCAAATACAGTGACAACAGGGGTTGTACCATAGGGGAAGAACATACAAAGAAACAAAAAAATCACATAGTACATTAGAAGTACATTAAAAAGAATAACAAAAAAAATAAAATCTCCTGTGTCTCTATCGTGGGGTTCATTTTGCTTAGCATCAGGTCATATGTACATAGCCTTTGACCTCTTATGCTTGTCCTAGACATATACTAGTTATTGCAGATAAGGGAAACCATGGGACCTATGTTTCTTTGAGTCTGGCTTACTTCACTTAATATTATTTTTTCCAAGTCTTTCCATTTCCTAACAAATGGGGTGATGTCATTCTTTCTGATGGAGGAATAGAATTCCATTATATATACATATTCATCTACTTAGGGGCTACTTAGGGTTGGTTCCATATCTTAGCTGTGGTGAATAATACTGTGATAAACATAGTTGTGCCATAGGGGAGCTCTATGTGGAGTCTTTTGAGGAACATCCATACTGCTTTCAAAAGTGGTTAAACAAGTTTACATTCCCACCAACAATGCAGTAGGGTTCCCTTTTGGCCACATCCCCTCCATCATCTGTTATTATTAGATTTCTTGATTATAGCCATTCTAACTGAAATAAAGTGGAATCTCAATGTTGTTTTGATTTACATTTCTTTTATGGCTAGAGAAGTTGAGCATTTCTTTTTTTTATTTTATATGTATATATTTTATTGTGAAAATACTGTACAGAGGGGTTACAATTACATGGGCAAGATAATGAGTACATTTCTTATCAAGCATTGTAGCCTCCTCCTTTGTTTCCCCTTCCCATTCCTTCCCATCCTCCCCCCCACCCAATCCTCCTCCCCCTCCACCAAAGTTGTAAAGTTTGTTTTCAACATAATGACTTGTACGTCTCATTGTTGCAATAGGTCCACCTGTATCCCTATTTAAATGATTTGTTTTTCCCTTCCCCTCCACAATTATACCAACATCAAATATAGTGAAAACAGGGGTTATACCATGGGGGAGGGACATACAAAGCAACAAAGAAATCATTTTATAAATGTGTTAGAAATAATCGCATGAAAGAAAAAAACATTTGAATACATATCTTAGGGTTCATTTCCCTAACATCAACTTATCTGACCTTTTCTAATTGACTCAGACATATACTAGTTATTGCAAATAAGGGAAACCATGGGACCTATGTTTCTTTGGGCCTGGTTACTTCACTTAATATAATTTTTTCCAAGTCTTTCCATTTCCTAACAAATGGGGCAATGTCATTCTTTCTGATGGAGGCATAGAATTCCATTGTGTATATATACCACATTTTCTTGATCCATTCATTTACTGAGGGGCATCTGGGTTGGTTCCATATCTTAGCTATGGTAAATAATGCTGCAATAAACATAGTCGTGCTGGTAGCTTTAGTGTGGTCTTGTTTGTGATCATTTGGGTAAATGCCCAAAAGTGGGATTGCTGGGTCATAGGGGAGCTCTATGTGGAGTTATTTGAGGAACATCCATACTGCTTTCCAAAGTGGTTGAACAAGTTTACACTCCCACCAATAATGCAGTAGGGTTCCCTTCTGTCCACATCCCCTCCAGCATCTGTTGTTATTAGAGTTCTTGATTATAGCCATTCTAACTGGTATCTCAGTTATGTTTTGATTTGCATTTCTTTTATGGCTAGAGAGGTTGAGCGTTTCTTCATGTGTTTATTGAAAGTTGAGCATTTCTTTATGTGTCTATTGGCCATTCTTATTTCCTCTTCAGAGAAGTCTCTCTTTAAGTCTTTAGTTCACTTATTAATGGGGATTTGTTGTTGGGAGACTTTGGGGGGATTCGTTGTTGGGGGATTTAATTTTTTGAGTTCTAAGTATATTTTAGATATGAGACCCTTTTGTGTTATATGGCTGGTGAAGATCTCCCAATCCGTGGGCTTTCTATTGATCTTACTAGCTATTTCTTTTGCCATGCAGAAGCTCTGCAATTTCATGCAATCCCATTTGTCCAACCTTTCTTTGATTCATTGTGTTTCTGAGTCTTTATTAAGAAAATGTTGGCCTGTGCCAAGGAGCCCTAGAGTTTCTCCTCTTCCTTCCTGTAATGTTTTCAGGGTGTCCGCTTTGACTTTGAGGTCTTTGATCCATTTGGAGTTGATTCTGGTGCAGGAAGATATATAAGGATCTAGCTTTAGTTTTCTACAGGTGTTTGGCCAATTTTGCTAGCATCATTTACTGAAGAGGCTGTCTTTATTCCATTCTATTT
The DNA here is from genome assembly GCF_024711535.1 of Dipodomys merriami. NCBI lineage: Eukaryota > Metazoa > Chordata > Mammalia > Rodentia > Heteromyidae > Dipodomys > Dipodomys merriami. The sequence continues at coordinate 71,917,669 of NW_027204492.1, forward strand.
TTTAGCTCCCTTATTTAAGTTTAGGTGGTTATAGGTCTGTGGGTTCATTTCTGGGTCCTCAGTTCTATTTCATTGGTCCTCAGGTCTGTTCTTGTGCCAGTACCAGGCTGTTTTCATTACTATAGCTTTGTAGTTTGAAATTTGGTATTGATATTTCTCCAGCACTGTTCTTTCTGCTAAGGATTGTTTTTGCTATTGGGGATCTTTTATTGTTCTCTGTGAATTTTTGGATTTCTTCTTCTATTTCCCTGAAGAATGAGGTTGGGACTTCCTCATCTGTCAGCCATGGCCTTCACTATTTATTTCTTTACTAGTTAGTACTGAGGAAATGTTGGCTAAGAACAGTTTCCTGATGTTGCTCTGTACTTAATGGAGGAAGGCTAGGACTACTGCTTATTTAACTAAAGTATAATTTAAATTAAATTCATATCACTTTATTTAAATCACAAAAATTATAGATTGAAAGGATTATACCCATTTTACAGAGAGCAAGTTTTTGAGAGCATTAGTCATAGTCTTAGCATGATTGGAATTCAATGGGAGATACAGTGAGATAGCAGGTTTACCACTTTTTCAGTCATTTATTTCTTCATTGAACAAACACATAAGAGAAATGCTACTAGGCACCTGTAATCCTAGCTACTTAGGAGGCTGAGATCTGAGGATTGCGGTTCAAAGCCAACCTGGGGAGGAAAGTCCGTGAGACTCTTATCTCCAATAAACCACCAAAAAACCAGAAGTGGCACTGTGGCTCAAGTGGTAGAACCCTAGCCTTGATGTAAAGAGCTGAGGGACAGTGCCCAGGCCCAAAGTTCAAGCCCCATCACCGACCAAAAAATAAAATGCTACTGGCTGGACACTGGTGGCTCATGCTTGTAATCCTAGCTACTGAGGAGGCTTAAATCTGAGTATCACAGTTCAAAGCCAGCCAAAGAAAGAAAGTCCATGAAATTCTTGTCTCTAATCACTAAAATGTCAGAAGTGGATCTGTGGCTCAAGTGGTAGAGTGAAAAAGGCTAAGGGACAGTTCCAAGATTTTTGGAGCTAAAAATGTAGAGATGGATCATTCATGGCCATGGTCCTCAAGAAGTTAACCATCTAGTAGGTAGAAAAAAATACATAAGAGAAAAATTGCAATTTGATAAGAGCAATAGTGTATTATGGAACAGAGACATTGATTCTGATATGCATCTTAAAAGATAATGAGACACTAAAAGAAAGTGAGACTGGAGAAAGGTACTTTAGGTAGATGGAATGGAGTCAATGAAGTCAAGTAAAGGAGCAAGAGGTGTGGGAAAGAAGATGCACTGGATATTGGTCCTGGTCTTAGGCAAGCATGCATGGTAGTTGGTATTTTAATAATTAAGTTTTATGATTATGGACTATTTTAGAGGAATTTTATTCACAGGAAAATTGGACAGAAACCCAGAGCTCCTGTATATTCCCTCTTTTCCCACCCTTGGCAACCACTGATCTTTTTTACTATCTCATAATTTTACCCTTTCCAGGATGTCATATGGTTGAAATTATTCAGCACATGGGTTTTTCCCTTTAACCTTGGCTTTTTCACTTAGCAATATACATTTAAGTTTCCTCTGTATCATCATATGGCTTTAAAGCCAATTTCTTTTTTTGGTGGTGAATAGGAATTCATTGTATGGATATACCACATTTTGTTTATCCATTTACTTATTAACTGTTAAATTGCTAAGAATTTTTACCAATCATAAATAAAGCTACTATTGACATCTGTATGTGATCATAAATTTTCAGATCCTTTGAGTAAGTACCTGGTAATATGATTTTGAGGTCGTGTCGTAAGACCATGTTTCACTTTTTAAGTAACACTCAAGTTGTTTTTCAAAAATGGCTATTCCATAATGAAGTAAAGATGGTGAAATTAGGCACTCAGAGAATACCAGCTCCAAGAAGGCCAAATGTTTCTGTTGGACCACATTAGGAATGTTATCCCCCTTTTCCGGACAACAGCTGCTTGCTTATTTATTTATTTATTTATCTATCTATTTATTTTCATTTTGGTGATAGTAGGTTTTGAATTCAAGGCCTCACACTTGCTAGGTAGGCAGTCTACCACTAGAACCACAAGTCAACCCCTCATAAATGCTCTTGCATTCATCATAAAACAAAATTCCCAGCTCAGGACTTGGTCAGAATTTCTATGTTATGTTCTTGAGCAGGAAGTCCTGCTTCTTTTCCTTAGCTACTCTCCCTATTGAAATATTGACCTCTTTGTCTACATTACTTCTGTGGTTGGGAATGGAAACCCATTGTTGTTCTTTTGTTCCTCCTCTCAGAATAAACACAGAGAAACATTTAGCATTGACTTCTTCAGGAAGGAAAAAGGAATTGACATGTGTCTTCTGCTGCAGTTTGATATAAAGGAACTATTTTGCAAGCAGAAGGATGATGTTTAATTTGAAACAGGTGCTTAATTCTTGGCATTTGTGAATTCTTTCCTTTTCATTGCAAACAAGAAAACTAAGTAAATAGCCAATATGAATAAGTTCAGTTTTGTTTTGTTTTAATGTCTTCCAGTTTGGACCACTATTGTGATGAGTACAGTTGAAACTATAGCAGTAAATTCCAAATATTCTTTATAATTCAAAATGAAAAAGATGCTTAAAAGTTATACATATCTAAATTCTGGCTCAAAACATGAGATAGATTTACTGGACCAGAACAAAGGTCTCATTTTGCAAATAAACCTTTGATGTCATAAAGATAAGTTATCACAGTTGATTTCATATGTGAATAAACCATCACAGTTTCTGTACAAATACACATTTTTACATGTGTAAATCTACATTCTTGGATGCAAGGAGGGATTTTTCTCTTGGAAAAGGAAGCTGTTGTTGACTTTTTCAGAAAGCTTTGGACATTTGGTATTTTAAAATGTTTTTCATTCTTCTAAAGAAGAACCAGATTGTGCAGCAGCTAACTCTGGGAAAGCATGCTTACAGTTCATTGAAAAAGTGGCAGAAAACAACACAGGCCTGGCTGGTGGTCTATGACTGTAATTCTAGTACTTAGAAGGCAGAGGTAGAAGGATGTGAATTTAAGGCCATTTTGAGCTATCTTGTGTCCCAAAAAATGTGAAATAAAAAATGTCTTTTAAAGAAAGAAGCCAGGTACAATGGCTCACATCTGTAATCCTAGCTTCTCTGGGGCTGAGATCAATAGAATCGTGGTTTAAGGTCAATCCAGGCAAAAAAAAAGTTCACAAGACTTATTTTCAACCAATAATTGGCATGTGCCTATCATCCCAGATATTGCATGAAGCATACAGTAAGTGTATGTAGTCCAGGCAAGTTCCCAGACAAAAAGTGAGACCCTGTCTCAAAATGATGTTCAAAAAAAGCCTGAGGGCATGGCTCAGTGTTAGAGCAACTGACTAGTAAGCTTGAGGCCTTCAGTTATAACTCCAGTACTTCCAAGAAGAAAGAAAACACAAGCTTGAGGCCAGTGATGGAGCTCTACTCATCTCCCTAAATGGGTTTTGTGGAGTCATGAGTTTGTTTTGCATTTTGCTAAGGCTAGATGAAAAGATGTGATGGACCCTATAGTATAATCTGCCTTCTGCTTTGGACATAGAAGAATAGAAAGAAAAATGAGACATTTCCTATGTAAGTCTATCCTCCTAAGGGAGAAAAAAGTAGAAATTCCTATGCACCATCAGCTGACTTCTTGTAGATTCTGTGACATTTTCTACATAGGTACCTAATTTTCTGAGAACTTTTCACCATGAAAGGTGGTTGAATTTTGTCAGACATTTTCTTCACCTATTGATATGATCATTTGATTTTTCTTGTTTTCCCTGTTGATGTGTGGTAAATATAATTAATTGGTTTTTGAATGCTGACACATCTAGGAATAAATCCCATCTTGTTATTCTTATAAACATCATTTTCTGTTGTAAGAAAATAGCTGAGACTGGGTAAATGATAAAGACTAGAAGTTTCTTTGGCTCACCATTCTGAAGGCTAGAAAGTCCAAGAACGTGATGTTAGTATCTGTTAAGTATCTGATAAAAGCTTTCCTGTGGGTCATGGCAGGACAGAGGGGATTGCATGGCATGACAGAGCAAGCAAATCAGACAGAGCCCACTTTTATTTTTTTTAAAAGGGAACTCCCATGATATCCCATTAATCTATTACTAAGGTAACCCAATAATTTTTAAAAGGCCTTGCCTCTAAACATTGATTCATTAAGGACCAAATTTCCAGTGCCTGAACTTTTAAGATACATGCTTAAAATATACAATTTTGCTGTAAATTCTTTTAGTACTTTGTTAGATTTGATTGGCTAATATTTTATTGAGGATTTTTGCATCTGTATTCAAGAGAAACATCAGTCTACAGTTTTTCTTCCTTGTAATTTTTTAAAATCTTTTTTCATGTCCCTGGCATCCTTTTTAATTTTTTACTCTTAGTAAAGTGTGTGTTCTCCCTTATTTGGTTGCCCTGAGTAAAGGATTATCTATTTAATTGATCTTTTCAATGAACCAGATTTCATCTATTACTTTTCTGTTCTTCATTTATTTCTGCTCTGATATCTATTATTTAGTTTCTTCTTCATAGCTTCATTTAAATTTGTTCTTTTTCTAGTTTCCTAAGGTGGAGGCTTAGATATTTATTTTAGAGTTTTCTCCTTCCTATTCTAATATACGCATACAGTGATACAAATTTCCCTCTCAGCACTGCTTTTGCTGCACCTCACACATTTTTATTAGTTTTTTATTGTGATTAAGTGATTACATAAATTTCACAAATTTCACAGTATTGTGGGATAGTGATAAAGTCACAAACACATTCTAACCTTCATGGGGCAAATCGTCTTTATTGTGGTCTATAAAGTTTGTGAATTCTGTGAGCTTTGACAATACAGTTATTTCTTCCTCATCAGGTGATATGTACATTTCTTTCCTTTTGCTTAGTGTCAGCTGTTCCCTCTTTCCTTCTCATTCCCTCCCTCCCATTTCTTTTTTTTATTATTATTGTGAAAATACTGTACAGAGGGGTTACAATTAAATGGGCAAGATAATGAGTACATTTCTTATCAAGCATTGTTGCCTCCTCCTTTGTTTCCCCTTCCCATTCCTTCCCATCTCCCCCGCTTCCCCCCTCCCCCCATGCCAAAGTTGTAAAGTTCATTTTAAACATAACATCTTGTACATCTCATTGTTGCAATGGGTCTACCTGTATCCCTATTTAAACAATTTGTTTTTTCCCTTCCCCTCCACAAATTATACCAACATCAAATACAGTGAAAACAGGGGTTATACCGTGGGGGAGGGACATACAAAGCAACAAAGAAATCATCTTATAAATATGTTAGAAACAATTGCAAGAAAGAAAAAATCCTTATCTTGGGGTTCATTTCACCTAACATCAACGTATCTGACCGTTTCTGCTTGTCTCAGACATATACTAATAATTGCAAATAAGGGAAACCATGGGACCTATGTTTCTTTGGGCCTGGCTTACTTCACTTAATATAATTTTTTCCAAGTCCTTCCATTTCCTAACAAATGGGGCAATGTCATTCTTTCTGATGGAGGCATAGAATTCCATTGTGTATATATACCACATTTTCTTGATCCATTCATCTACTGAGGGGCATCTGGGTTGGTTCCAGATCTTAGCTATGGTAAATAATGCTGCAATAAACATAGTCGTGCTGGTAGCTTTAGTGTGGTCTTGTTTGTGATCCTTTGGGTAAATGCCCAAAAGTGGGATTGCTGGGTCATAGGGGAGCTCTATGTGGAGTTTTTTGAGGAACATCCATACTTTCCAGAGTGGTTGAACAAATTTACACTCCCATCAACAATGTAGTAGGGTTCCCTTCTGTCCACATCCCCTCCAGCATCTGTTGTTATTAGAGTTCTTGATTATAGCTATTCTAACTGGGGTGAGGTGGTATCTCAATATTGTTTTGGTCTGCATTTCTTTTATGGCTAGGGAGGTTGAGCATTTCTTCATGTGTGTATTGGCCATCCTTCTTTCCTCTTCAAAGAAGTTTCTCTTTAAGTCTTTAGCCCACTTATTTATTGGGCAGTTGTTTCTTTGATAATTTGTTGCCTCCCTCCCATTTCTGCCATTGAGTTGTTTAGTTCATTTTGATCAATGTCCAGTACAGCTGATGGGTCCCACTGTTGTATGTTTTCCCATTTCCCTCTGTTTCTTTCTGTGTCCTCCTCCTAGTTTCCCTCTGATGTGCACATATATGCCATATATGTGGTCAGCAGCATGAGGTCATTTAGTAATGATATGACCAGATGAGTAGAGGTCCTTTGTTTCTCGAGTCATGTTTACTTTGTTGTATCTCCTTATGTTTTGGATTTAACATCCACATATCAGGGAGACCATGTACCATTTGTCTCTTTGCTCTTGGCTTACCTCACTCAACATGATTCTTTCTGGTTCCATCCATTTCCCTGCGAATGCCATTATTTTGTCCTTTCTGGGCTGGGAAGTTGGCTCAGTGGTAGAGCCCTTGCCTTGCATGCCTGAGGCCCTGGGTTCGATTCCTCAGCACCACATAAGCCAAAAAAAAAAAAAAAGAAAGAAAAAGAAAAAAGCCGGAAGTGGTGCTGTGGCTCAAGTGGTAGAGCGCTAGCCTTGAGCTGAAGAGCTGAGGGACAGCGCCCAGGCCCAGAGTTCAGGCCACACGACCGGACACCACCCCCCCAAAAAAAGGCTACTTATTTTGTCCTTTCTAACGTCTCACACATTTTGATAGGTTGTGTTTTAATTTCCATTTAGTTCAAACTATTTTAAATTTCTCTTGAGACTTTTTTTTACTAAATGTATTACATACAAGTGTGATGTTTAATTTCTAAGTAGTTTGGAATTTTCCAACTTTATTTCTATTACTGATTTCTAGTTTTATTCTATTTTGATGTGTTTGCATATCTTAAATTTGTAAAGGTGTGTTTTATAGACCAGAATGTGTTCTATCTTCATCATTGTTCTGTGTAAACTTGAGAAGAATAGGTGCCAGATTAATGTTCAAACATGTTTGTTGTAAATGTCAATTCACTCTGCTTTGCTCGTGGTAGCCATTCAGCCTAACTTTATACTCACTGATTTTCTGCCTGCTAGAGCTGGCAAGTACTATAGGTGTGTTGAAATCTTCTTCCACTGCAATAGTGGGTTTGCCTATTCTCCACACAGTTCCATCACTGTGCTTCACATATTTTGATGCTCTTTTTGTTAGGTTCATACACATATAAAGATTATTATTTCCTCCAGAGTTTTGGCCCATTTGTCATGATATAATATCCTTTTTGTCCCTGATCATTTCCCTTCCTCTGAAGTGTGCTACTCTTTAGTTAGTGTATATCTTTACTTAGTATATATCTTTGTCATCCCCTTACCTGTGACTTTATATTAAAGTGGATTTCTTTTAGACAATTTAACTTTGGGACTTTTTTTTTTTTTGGGTCTGGTCGTGGGGCCCGAACTTTGGGCCTGGGCACTGTCCCTCAGCTCTTCAGCTAAAGGTTAGCGCTCTACCACTTGAGCCACAGCGCCACTTCCAGCTTTTTTCTTTTTGCTTATATGGTGCTGAGGAATCAAACCTAGGGCCTCATGCATGCAAGGCAAGCGCTCTACCACTGAACCACCTTCCCAGCCCTGGGACTTATTTTTTAATCTACTTTGTTATCCTGTTTGGGGGGGGGAGGTTGTTTGCTTGATTTTTATTTTTTTTCTTTTATTTATTTTTTATTGTGAAAATACTGTACAGAGGGGTTACAATTACATGGGCAAGATAATGAGTACATTTCTTATCCAGCATTGTAGCCTCCTCCTTTGTTTCCCCTTCCCATCCCTTCCCATCCTCCCCCCCTTACCAATCCTCCCTGCCCCCCCCCCACCAAAGTTGTAAAGTTCGTTTTCGGCATAACAATTTGTACTTCTCATTGCTGCAATGGTTTGCTTGATTTTTCTTTTGTTTTGTTTTGTTCAGACAGTTTTGTTATATAGTTTAGCCTGATCTCAGACTCATGACCCTCTTGCCTCTGGTCCCCAAGTGCCCAAATTACAAGTGTGTACCATTAGCCTTTATATTTAATTCATGTTTTTACAGCATTCACATTTAAAGTGATTATTTGTATAGCAGAGTTAATTTCTACTATCATGGTAGTTTTCTATTCATTGACATTTTTTTCCAGTCATGGAGCTTGAATGCTGGGCCTGGGCCTGGGCCTTGGCCAGGGCCTGGGCACAGGCCTGGGCACTGTCCCTGAGCTCTTCAGCTCACCACAGTGCAACTTCTGGTTTTCTGGTAGTTAATTGGAGATAAGTGTCTAACGGATGTTCCTTGCCTGGGCTGGCATTGACCTGCAATCCTCAGATCTCAGCTTCCTGAGTAACATGAGCTACTGGTGCCCGGCATCCTTTCTTTTCTTAACTTCCACTCTTTTCCTGCGTTCTTTGATTTTAATCAAGCATCTTATGATTCTATTTTCTCCTCTGTTAGCATATGATTTGTCCTTTTTTAAAAAACAATATACAGGTTTCCCCACTGTTTGAACTATTTCATGTCCACCTTCAAATAACACTCTACCACTTCAAGAGCCCTAGAGAAGAGTCTTCCCAATGTGTACTTCTTCTCCTTTTTGACATTGCTGTAAGTTGTCTCTCAGATTTATAAGTTATAATCATGGAGCACATTTCTGCTATAATTATTTTGAACAAAATTGTTGTATGTTTTATTAAGATTCAACAAAATATTTTTATTTATTTTCTCTTATTCTCAAATTCACTTCCTTTTTATGGAGAGCCAAGTTTCTGACCTATATCATATTCCTTCTTAGAAACTTCTGTTAATATTTCTTCCAAGGCAGATCTACTGGCAATGAATTCTCTTAATTTTGTCTGAAAGTCTCTTTTTGCCTTCATTTTTTGAAGAGTAATTTTACTGGCTACAGAATTCTAGCTCATTGGTTTTATATCATCCTTCCTGGTCATAATCCTAGGCCTTGAATAGAGACAGTGTATAGAGTATTTCTTCATTTAGCAAATGAAAATCAGAATAAAAATCACTTGTCTTATAACAGTTTACAGTTTATAGTTGAATTTAGAACTAGCTCCTTCTGTTACAAGACACAATTTTCTTAATGTCATATAGGCACAGTGACCACCTACATTGAACAAAACCTGTCTGATCTCAATTTTCATTCTATCAGAACAGTCCCGGGTACTGCATAACCTTCTGTCCCACTATGATGCATTTTTTATAGAAAACATAATGGTTACAAGTTGAGGAAATTGGAATGATGTAGAAATGTAGCTTATTACCATTGACACAGACCTGTAATAGTGATAGTGCAGTGAATATGTAAGAACAAGTTTCTGAAGCATATGTAGAAACTAAATCAATACATCTAAAGTGTTACAGAACTCAGAAGAGGGCTGCCTGTTTTGCATTTCTTCTCATTCAGTTGGGAAAGTATAATGGCCTCAAATGGAAGCAATGAGCATAGCAGATACAGAACCTAGGCTTAGAGGCTTAAAACTCATAAGAATGATTTACCTCTGTGTTTTTGAAATGATGTACTCATTAGCACTCATGGGAAATGTGATACAGCCTAATGACTTTACATTATCTTTTTTCTCAAGGGAAATACACAATGTCTCTGAGAGCCTTTCCATGACCAAAGATAGAGTAGAAGAAAGGTTTTGAGCCCTTTTTTCTTTATGAATTCCCTATGTGGTTACCATTTGGGGAGAAAAATAAAATTTCAGTTTTGGCTCCTTTCCTCACATTGTTTACCACAAAACCTATACTAGATTAATTATAAATTTAAAAAGGAAACTAGAAAACTAGAAAAATACTACTTTTATAATATTACCCTATGCAGGACCTAACAATATATGATTGAAGACAGTGACCATATATAAAAGGAAAGCGTTTCCCACTCTGATCCAAAAGAAACAATTCTAGTAATATGTTATGTAAAAGACTTTTTTTTCTGTTGGTCGTGGGGCCTGAACTCTGGATCTGGGTGCTGTCCCTCAGCTCTTCAGCTGAAGGCTAGCACTCTACCTCTTGAGCCACAGTGTCACTTCTGGCTTTTTCTGCTTATGTGGTGCTGAGGAATTGAACCTAAGGCCTCATGCATACAAGGCAAGCACCCTACCACTGAGCCACCTTCCCAGCCCATATGCAAAAGACTTTTATTATATATATGAAAGTGTGTGTGTGTGTGTGTGTGTGTGTGTGTGTGTGTGTGTGTGTGTGTGTGTGTGTGTGTGTGTGTGTGTGTGTGCATAAGAAAGCTGGGCACCTTTCCTTGAAGCCATGAACCTGAGGCTCTAACATATTTGTGGAGATGTAGGAATGTGATAAGTGTCTTTAGTCTGCCATCTTTAAAGAAATTCTTGCCAGGCACTGGTGGCTCATGCCTATAATCCTAGCTATTCAGGAGGCTGAGATCTGAGGATTTCAGTTCAGAGTCAGCCAGGACAGGAAAGTCCATGAGACTCTTATCTCCAATAAAGCACCAGGAAACCAGAAGTGGTGCTGTGGCTCAAAGAGGTAGAGCACTTTCCTTAAATGAAAAAGCTCCAGGACAACACTCTAGCAGAAAGGCAAGAAAAAAAGAAAAAGTAAAGACTGTATCAGACCCAGCACAGCTTGGCTATGAGGTCACGATGGCAGCAACAGCTGTTGTCCTACTGTTCTCCATTGCTGAGGTGAATGTGGTGGCTGAGATGGCTGGCTGGCTACTGGCTGGTGGAGCTGGGCCATTTCTGTGTAAATCCTTTCCTAAGTAGTTTTGCAGTTTAAGGAGGACAAGGAGGAGGCCCCTTCTCAGGTTGAGTTGCTTGCTTTCTTGCCGCCACCACCATGCACATTCTCAAGTGTGTGCAAAGCTGTTAAAAGAAGATAAAGACTGTAGGGGGCAAAAAGACAAAGGCTGGGAGTACAGCCAGTTGCTCAACTCAATTTAAGACATCTACTGTTGCACATTTCTTTGCTAGGGAAGTCTATACATGTACTGTTTTTTTTTAAATAGCAGGTGTAGCTCTGATGGTCACACTGAAGCTATAAATGTTAGAAATGTTTACTGACATCTAATAGAGCCTGTTTTCATAGGTAGATATTATTCCAGACTTGTTGCAAGGATTAAATGAGACAATATACAAAGCATGTTTTACAAATTATAAGATAATATACAACTATTTGTTGTTCTTTTTGTAAGCTCCTGAGGGCATTGACAGAAATTTAATGTTGTATAATATTGTCTATGTTGGTGCTTGGAACAGATTTTAAATACCTGTATCTAAAGAAAGATCCATCTACAGAATAAAGAGAATTGGGTCCCCAGGAGGGAAAATGACTAAGAAAAACCTAAACTGTGTGTGTCTAGGGAGTGGTTGTTGCCTAACTATATTAGAAAAGAATTAGATTTCCCAAGTTCCCTCTATTGATTAAAATTGTTTTCCTTAAAAACAGTTCTCAAGGCCAGGCATGATTGCACAAGCCTGTAATCCCTGCACTCAAGAAGCAGAGATAGGAGAATCTTGAGACGAAGCCCATTCTGGGCTATAGAGCAAGACCCTGGCTCAAAAAAAAAAAAAAAAAAAAAGCAATTTGCAAGAAAGTGCATGTGATTTTACTGCTGATGAAACTGTTGACACCTCCTTTAGAGCATTTATTAAGTTCTGGTAAATTGCACTGGGAGTACATATGGCCCCCACATGAGTGTTTTATTGTTGGCACTGTTTTAATAACTAACAAATCACAATAAGGAAATGAGTAAAAAGTAAACTACTGCTGCTGTGTCCCTGCTATAAAAACAGCCCTTTTAAAAAAGTTTTCCACTTTCACCATAAGACTTCATATGAGATTTGTACCTGAATGCATAACTCTTCAACCTCAGGACTTGCAGAGTTAATGGAATGCCGTCCTAGGGTTGTTGAGTTGTGCGTTTCTGGGCATTTCATCTCTACTGGGAAGTCCCATTCTCTCACACATATCTCCCCACCTCCACTAGAAGAAAATTCTTTGTAATTTTTGGCATCAACAGTCAGAAAACAGACTGATTGAGAAGGCCTGATAGTTGATAGATTCTTTACCAAAAACTTGGCCCTTGGCTGTAGGACATCTTTAAGTTTGTAGTATTTGGGGGATCCCTTTTAGTGACTGCTTTACAGAAAAAACAATTTGTGTTTCTTTCCACTGACTTAAATTTTCATTTCTGTTTCTCATAGGTCCAGTTAAAAACAAAAAGAAGGGTAAGTTGAACTCCCAATTTTATAAAGGAAAAATATCATGTAAATATGGTGTTTTAAAAATAATTAAAAGAAAAAAATCAAGAAAGTAAGATTTCATATTTTTTTTCTTTCAGTGTTTGATTGCTCATTATTTTATTCCATCAATGTGATGCATTTGACTGTTGTAGTTTCTAAAGAACAGGAAATAATTCTTCAGTGATGGTTGATCAAAAAAATAGAATTGAGCTGGGAAGGTGGCTCAGTGGTAGAATGCTTGCCTTGCATGCATGAGGCTCTGGGTTCGATTCCTCAGCACCACATAAGCAAAAAGAAAAAAGACGGAAGTGGCACTTTGGCTCAAGTGGTAAAGCGCTAGCCTTGAGCTGAAGAGCTGAGGGACAGCGCCCAGGCCCAGAGTTCAGGCCCCACGACCGGACCCAAAAAAAAAAAAAAATAGAATTGATTCTCTAGCAACACATAAGTTGCTTTTTTCCCCTTACTCTTGCTCTGTCTTCCAAACAATACCATTTACATCTCTTTCCTTCATTCTCCTTATTCTTCCTGAAGCCTCTCTTTTTTCTCTCCTTCCCCCTCCTCCTTTATTAAGTCCATTATTGGTTTGAAGGAGGACTTAAAACACCTTATAGAGCAAAAGGTGTATTACCTATGGAAAAATGGCAATATTTGATTTCTTCAGCTTCTCAGATGATTAGGAAGATGTTTCTTGCTTTAAGGAGTCATTATCAAACTCCCTGTGATGGAAAAAAATAGGCTGTAGAATTACTTTGATCCTTTAGCCTTTGTAAAGAAGCTTCTACTTGGACAGTTCTACTATGTTCTTGTTGGTTCAGTAAGTCCTCGTTGTACCTGAGATGAGACTGACAAAAAGACCCATAGAAGTGTTTGCTTACTTAACAATGAGAATCCAAAGGCAAAACAGGCTCCAAGGGCAGGACTAGAAAAATATGCTCCACTTCTTAGCACTAAAAGAACCAACTGTGAAACAAGTTTATCTCTGGATTTGGAGCCTGGAGGAAGATAGTGTAAAACTAATGATTTTTTTATTCAAATGTTTTAAGTGAAATGATTCTGTTAAGATTTATATGTTGGGCACAGTGACTCAAGGTTGTACTCCTCATTCCTTGGGAGGTGGAGATGGAAGATTGTGGTTCAAGGCAACCTGGTGTGGAGGAAGGAAAGTTGGTAAGACTCCATCTCTACCAATGGCTAGGCAGTGGTATGAGTCTGTCATGCCAGCAATGCAGGGCAACACAAGAGCAGTATCAAAGCCCAGGTTGACCCAGGCATAAAGTGAGATCTTATCGGAGTGTCTCAAGTTGTAGAGTGCCTGATAACAAATATGAGGCCCCAAGTTCAAACCTCAGTATCACAAAAAAAAAAAATTATGGAGCTTTCTAGAATAAATTAACAACTTCAAACTTGGCCAAAAGAGACTATTTTTAGGTGCAGCCTACTAGTGTTCTGAACACTGAAGTTCTTGGGTACCTTGAAGCACCCTGGTCCACAGGTAAAACTTGAATTCCTCTTGTAAAGATATTGAGAAAGGGCCTGGCCTTCTCAAGACCCAAGCTAAGCCAGGATAATAAACAGCCATAAAGGTAGACTCAATGAGAAAAACTTTTTACTCTGGAGGGGCTGGGCAAGATACTCTTTTTTAAGAAAGTAAATTTGATTTTCAAACATTTATTTCTTAACTCTTGTCACATACTTTTAATACTAAAATTATAGCTCATATCATTGCCCAGCACTGCTACCTTGTGTATGGGACATTACTGGGAAAAGACTGCACATAAGCCTTAAGCATTTACTTGGGCTGCAAGTGATTTAGAATCCATTTCATATGGATTTCCTTGGACACAGTGAATAGGCACATGCCTGAAGAGGTAAATTGAATTGTTCACTCAATTTTCACGTTTAGTGGAATTTTCCTACCTCCACAACTATCAGGATTTCTCTTATCTCCCTGTCCCTCTCTCTCCCTCAGTCTTTCCCTTAAACCCTTCAACATTTGGGACTTACCTAAAAAGTGAAGGAAATACCCCTTGGATGAAGTATAGCTTTAAAAGGAATAGTGAGCCAGGCTCCAATGGTTCACAACTGTAATCCTAGTTACTCAGGAGGCAGAGATCTGAGGACTTAGGCTAGAGGCCAGCCAGGGCAGAAAAGTCCATGAGACTCTTATCTCTAATTAACCATCAAAAAATCAGAAGTAAAGCTGTGGTTCAAGTGATAGAATGTCAGCTTTGAGCAAAAGAAGCTCAGGGACAGCACCCAGGCTGAGTTCAAGCCCTAGACCCACATACACAAAAAAGGAATAATGTATTCTTTCATCTAAGACTACACAGGGTAACATTGTAAGTGCAAATGTCTCTGATCTTTTGTATCATGAAATATTCTATTAACGTTGGAAAGTCAGGAGAAGGAATTCAACCATCTTGGTCCACAGGCCATTATATTTATATGTGTGTGTGTATACACACATACACACACACACACACACACACACACACACACACACACACACACACACACACATACATATATATATATTCTTCTTTGGACTGAACTTCCTGTAAGTATACAAGTAGGAAAAGCACACTTTTCTGATTCTAGAAAGGCAGAAGCCAGCTGCAGAACTGGATTGTAGCAGAAGCTTTTGTTCAAATGCCTTCTAACATCTTCATAAGTGAACATCCTCTATTTATGCACCAACCATTATTATCTTGGAATGGAGATGTGTCTGGCTATAATTCTTCTACAATTACATTAAGCAATTACAGAGGACTCACATCCTTGAAGGTGTATTACCCACAGAACACACTATAGCTAAAAAGTCTGTTAGGCCTGCAAATAATAGGTAGGACCAGGGATGATCTAACATACACCATCCTCAATGTCTATTCCATACCCACCTCCAAACAAATCAAGAGGGAGAAGCAACCGTATAAGGTTAGAGAAGTTCCCTGACTGCCAGAGGTAGGTCAGTTCTCCTCATGGAGAATTTCAAGAGAAAATGGAGAAATCACCAAGGCCAAGCTCCCTCTTTTCACAGATAGAGAAACTAAGGCTCAAGAAGAGGAAAGGATTTATGGAAAGTACATCTATGGCAGAGATGGGGCTTACCTCCTTATCTCCTGAGTACAGATTCTGTGTTCTTTCCACTACACTAGCTAGAATTGAAACTTGGGAACTGACTAAGCCTGATTTGGAAACTTCCCAAATCCTAAGGGGGATGGTTTCCCTGTTCAACATCTTCAAATTGGCTAGATGTAGAAACTGGGCAGATCTGATCTTTTGCTGCTAAGTGCAGGGAAAATTCTAAATCTCATGCCTCTAGGTCTTCATTACTAAAATGACTATGAGAAATGCTCTACAGAGCTTTCTTTCTTTGCTTCCCTGAGACAGCAATCCTATAATGATCTGCATTCTATTTCCAAATTCTGATGTGGTTAGACACGGACAGTTGGCTTCTTGAATGACCTTGCCATGAATGTTTGGTTTCTTGGACATGACATATTACTTGTTTGATTTAATTTTATTGTAAAGGTGATATACATAGAGGGTTACAGTGACATTAGTAAGGGAATTAGTACATTTTTGAACAGTGTTACCCCCTCCCTCATTTACCCCCACTGAAACATTATTTTTAAATGAAGAGCCGATAAATTAAGATAGGATTCTCCAGGATAAGAGTCTAAGGAGCAGAGAGTTGGAGCCAGTACAGTTTAAAGCAAAAACTTTAACCTTAGAGAGTGTCATGAAGTCTCTAAAACTCCTGGCAACACATTACTGACAGTTTACTCTTGGCAGTAAATAAATTGTATTTAAAATTCTAAGAAATTACCTTAGAGGCAGGCACCAATGGCTCACTGAATTCTATTTACTTAGGAGGCTGAGATGTGAGGATTGCAATTTGAAGCTAACCCAGGCAGGAAAGTCTATGAGACTCGAATCTCCAGATAGCCACCAAAAATCCAGAAGTGGAGGTGTGGATCAAGTGGTAGTGTATCAGGCTTGAGCAAAAAGAGCTAAGAGAGAGTGCTCAGGTCCTGAGTTCAAGCACTAGTACTGACACAAAAATGAAGAAATTACTGTAAGTAAGGACATAGTGATAATGTCTGGCAAAAGGCTTCCATTTTTAGAACTTCCCCAAATTGTGAAAAGACAGTGAAGGAATAAAACACCTAGTACAATCCATGGAATAGAATAATCGCCTGCAGTTCTTAAGTGTATCTGCTCAGATCAGAACAAGTCAATAGGAGGAACTGAAGACTTGGGTTCAAGACAACAGTTATGACTCATTTAACATGACTATATTGTGGTAGGAACTTGGAAGGACTGGAATATGAAGTAGGAGGGGTGATGGGTGCTCTAGCAGAACAATAAGAAGGAAAAGGTAAGGCATTTGTGGCCATGGCAAATAATATATTAATGAATACAGCCTCAGAGAAAAGATTTCTAGGAAGGTAGATTACTTATGCCTATAAAAATGAAGGTTGATGGGTAACCTAATGTCCTTCAGCATATGAAGGGTTTTATATATGTGCTGGTAACTTTTCTTCTCTGTCTATACAAAGAATAAGAAAAAAGTTCAAACTGCCACAAGAGGGATTTCAGTTAAATATACCAGAAAACTTTCTAGCTGAGCAGTGAGGGGTGAAGGAGTTTGCAGAATTTCCTTTCCTAGAGATCTTTAGAAATAGAGTTTAGAGAGTTCAGCTGAGAAACAAAGCCTATGCCTCCTCTTTTGTTCTCTCCGTTCCACCTCCTCTTCTTTCCTATTATTTCTCAATATTCTCAATCTCTCCCTCTCTGCTACTCTCCCTTACCATCCACCCTACCTTTCAAACTCCTTCCCATGCTTCATTCTCAGCCCCCTGAACATACTGACTCCTGTAAGAGTGTTCCTGACTCTACACTGTCCAGCTTCCTCTTGTGAGCCACATCAAGTCCACCAGACTGGGTAGTGAACATGAAAGTCCCATGCTCTTTGACAATAGCCCCATTCTAAAAAGGAACCATCAAGCGACCCATAGGTCTAACTGCTTGGTAGTTCCCCTCCTTTGGACTCAGCTGAAACATGACCTCCTTTTTGAAGCATCCCCTGACCTCTTCAGCATTTGGTCCTTACCACTAATGTAGCACTTCCCAATGACTATGACTATCTCCCTACTAGACTGAGCTCCTTGAAGGCCATTTATTTCTCTAGCCTCAAGTCAGGCTGAGAGGTTATATGAGATAAAGTTGTCTGGCTCTTACCTGGGCACTGGTGACTCACACCTATAATCATAGCTACTCAGGAGGCTGAGATCTGAGTGTTGTGATTTGAAGCCAGCCCAGGCAGGGAAGTCCATGAGACTCTTCATTCCAATTAACCATCAGAAAATTGGAAGGGAAGCTGTGGCTTAAAGTGGTAGAGCTCTTGCCTTGAGTAAACAAGCTCAAGGATAGCACTTAGGCTCTGAGTTCAAGCCAGGCCCATGAAATAAGGTTTCTGGCTTTTTAGGATAAACTCCCAGATGGCTGACTTTGTATTGTTCTAAGTCTCTACAATTCCTGACAGCACTCTACTAACAGCACATCCTTGACAGTCAATGTAGCTTCAAATGTAATGCTGGATACTGTTTTTCAGGAAAGAAGGCAGGGCCACCTGGGCCCAATGGTCCCCCAGGACCTCCAGGACCTCCAGGACCCCAGGGACCCCCAGGGATCCCAGGAATTCCTGGCATTCCAGGAACAACTGTTATGGGACCGCCCGGTCCTCCTGGCCCTCCAGGTCCTCAAGGACCCCCTGGCCTCCAGGGACCTTCTGGTGAGTTCCTCTATCTCTCCAAAAAATTTAGAAGTACTTTTTTTTTAAACATTCTTATTGTTAAGTAGTTGTATAAAGGGATTACAATTCCATTAGTGAGGTTATGAGTACAATGCTTCTTCATCAGTGTAATTCCTTCCTTTGTTCTCTCTCATATCCCCCTACCTCCCCTGACCTTACATAGTTCATTTTACATAATGTACATTGAATATAATGACTGTATTTGCTCACTTTTTGAGAGCAAGAGGAGGAGAGCATTTTCAAACACTGATGATGACATTTATGGCATGCAGTAAGAAATATAGGTCTCCTAGCCAAGCATAGTGCTAGCAGTTGAACGTGCTGGTATGGTCTGGCCTGCTCTATCAGTTGGTGGAGCCCTATTCTTGTCCAGTTCAACCCTTCTATCATAATCTATCCTTCACTTCAAGCCTCTCTATAGTGAGTAGGCTAGTAAACTTAGATGAGCCAGAAACAGAGGCAAGGGATAGAGGCCCTGAGAAGTCACAGGAAATCCTAAGTGAGGACAACCTTGATCTCCTCTGATTTGATTTCCAGCATCTAGCTCCACACACTATTTTTGGTATAGCTAGAACAGGCTATGGGAAAGAATGTTGGGGATTGCACAAAAGAACAAGTCCTAGGATACTTTGATCCCATGAACACTGTTTCCTTTCCCAGAGATGACAACAAGTAGTTACTTACAATAAAGTCTGGCAGTAGATGCAACAAACCTAGGCCCCAAGGTCTTCCTTTCCTGGAACCAAGTGATTCTCACACTAGATCCTTAACCCGCCATACTACCCTTTTTTTTTTGTTAGTCGTGGAGCCTGAACTCTGGGCCTGGGCACTGTCCCTTAGCACTTCAGCTCAAGGCTAATGCTCTACCACTTGAGCTACAGTGCCACTTCCAGCTTTTTCTGCTTATGTGGTGCTGAGGAATCGAACCCAGAGCCTCATGCGTGTGAGGCAAGCACACTTCCCAGCCATCTTCCCAGCCCCCACACTACCCATTTTAATACCATTTCAGCCAGGCACCAGTGGCTTACACATGTAATCCAAGCTACTCAGGAGGCTGACATCTGAGAATTGCAATACATAGCCACCCCAGACATAAAAGTCTACGAGAATTTTATCTCCAGTTAACCACCAAGAAGACAGAAGTAGAGGTATGGCTCAAGTAGTAGAGTGCCAACATTGAGCAAAATAGCTAAGGGGCAAGCCCCCAAACCATAACACGTATATACACATATACAAACAAGATACCATTTCATCCATTTACCTCTTTCCCCTGAGTCCCAGAGAGGATCCAAAAGGTATGGCTGTAGATCCAAACCTGGGTAACTGGAGTTGACAGCCGTCAGACTTCCTGGGTTAATGTCAGTTGTTAGTTCTTTCTTCTTCTCCCTTTCTGTATCTTGATGTTTTCAAGCAATAGACTCTACAGTTTATTTCTCTGGGACCAAGAATTTAGCAACAGAACTCAGATTCCTCAACTTATAATTTAAACAGGGCTCAGCAGTGTTACCATGGTCACAAGAGACAGAGTTAGTTTTTCTAATCCAATCATTCCACAAATATTAATTGAGCAATTTCTGTGTACAAGGAGATATATTGCTAAGTGGTCCCTGCTCTCATAGAGTTTATGTCCTAGAGGCAGAGAGACAATTAAAGAAACAAGATCTTTACAAATGGCAGTGGGTTCTATAAAGACAATTGATAGAAAGGGAGCAAACGGCTAGAAAAGCAAGTGGCATCATCTCAGAAACACACAGTGATAGGAATGCCCTCTCATTACTCCTCATGGGTACAAAGTGGTGTTTTCCTTGGGCCAACATTGGCAAAAAAGCTAGATTTACTATGGATGTTCATTCCACTAAAGATGAAGGTAAGAGCCAGGAAGGCAAAAGAAGAAATCTCATCCTAGGGCCTCTCTTGTCAGTCTGACCCCCCTCCCCTCCAGCTCTAATCTTTAGAGAAGAAAACTCAGGGCTGGCCCCAGAGAGCAAGGCTCAGTGCCACTGCTGCAGAAGTGAGGAGAGAAGAAAGTAGAAGGAGCATGCCCTTTCATTGTCCTGTCCTATCTTGCAGGTGCTGCGGATAAAGCTGGAACGAGAGAGAACCAGGTTGGCTGGGGATTGCTCTCTTCCTGGGGAGAAGAGAAGGCCACAGGTTGAGAGCCACCTTTAAGTCAACTCCCCATAAAATTTCTTAAGGCTTTATTTTATAAGGACACTCTGGAGGTTCTGAGGTTGTTTTGTTTTGTTTTGTTTTCAGGCTGAAACCCCTCCCCATCTATAAATAGAAAAGTTTTGCCCTAGGGTCTGACTTAAGCTACGGGAACCCTGCCTTGCCAGGACCTTTTGTCCTCTTTCCACAGGAGACAGAGTGTCGCCACCATCAGGCACAGTAGTCACCTGAAATGAGCTTCCAGTAGGCCTGTTCACCTGGGCCTCCAACTCCCCAGACATCCCCAGACACCTGGCCAGCACTCAGAGTGCCTGGGATCTGGAGCTGAGAAGTATAAGAGTTTGTCCTTGAAAAACAGCCAAGTAGCTCCAGGCCAAGGCCAGCCTGGGCTTCTGCCTTAATGGCCTGATGGCTCCTCCCTTGTCTTCGAGCTTGCTAATCTGTCTCTACTGGCAGGTTCTGCTGCCTGGCCTAGCCCTTGTCTCCTCGAAGCTGCCCTCACTGTAGCTGTTTGGCCACAGTGATAAATCTACATCACAGCACAATGCTTGCTAGCCTTGCAGGACAATTTTACATCCATCACCTCATTTGATCTTCAAACACCCCTGTGTGAAGAAGCCAGACAGAGATTCTCATAATCCCCATTTTACAGTTGGGGAAATGAGGCTCAGAGGCATTACATTTCGCTGAGGTCATATAATGAGGAAGTGGCAGAGGCACAAAATCACATTACACTCAAGTAGAAATATCCCATAATTGGGATACAAATGGAAACTAGAAAAACTTGGGGAGGGAATGTGTGGCTGATCAAGCAGCCATTACAGTGACTCTTTCCTTCTCATCCTCCCAGCCAGCTGTGGTGCACCTACAGGGCCAAGGGTCAGCAATTCAAGTCAAGAATGGTAAGAATCTATGTAGGCTCATTCCCCAAGAGGAGCTTCTTCATTCCTTCTTTCCCAACCTCCAAATAATCACTCAGCCTAGTTCTTCCCAGGCTGCTGAGGTACCCTTGGCATAGGAAGCCCTTCACTGCTCCATCCTGCCCTCTGCTGGCTCTCCCACATAACTGCTTGTATCAAGAGCTATTGCTACCCCCAAATTATATTCAGAATCCACTGATGAGGGAGCTGAAGGAGACTTGTGACATTATCTACCTAAGTATTCTTGGGGAGGAAGGGAGGCTATATGAGAATCTCCATGAAGGTATGTGTAGTTTGGTAAGCATTTTCACAATACAAACTACAGAAAGTAAAACTACATCAAATCTTCTTGTCTGGTTTCTGTGCACAGAAAATGGATGGAAGGGTCATTTCTCTCAGGGAAGGAAGGGCATGCTGTAATCTCTAGGGAATGTGAGATGCTAATGTCTATCAAAGTGAGATTGTGTTCCAAGAGGTTGAAAAAAACTGCTTTCATGTATTCCCTGTATTTAAGAGTCCCCGAGAGATTGTATAATACCATAATAAATCATACTGTCTTACGTGTGTATAGCACTTTAGAGTTTCCAGCATATTTTTGTCTTTTATTTCATTTGGCCCTCACAACCATCTAGTGAGGTAGGAGTCAGGTTCTTTTTGCAGAGACAGAAACTGGAACTGAGAGGTTAATTAACTGGCCCAAGATTTCAAAGTTTAGTTGCTGAGATCCAAAGCTATGTCTTTCTGACTCTTTTTACTAGGCTCTGTGCTACTTCAGTGATGTGTATATAGACTCCAGTGAATGCTTAGGTTCATTTTCTTCCCCAAAGAGACATGAACATTCATTAAAGAACAGTGCTTTGAAATAATGTCCGATCCTCAGGGTGCCAAAGCCTAAAATGCATGAACCCCCAGGAGCCTTGGGAAGCAGCAAGCTAGCCAACATGCCAGATGCTTACCAAGCTTAGAGTAGAAAAGGGAGGGATGTGAGTAGAAGCAATGAATAAAGAAAAGTTAAGATACCTGATACAGCCAGGTGCCTGTGGCTCATGCCTGGACTCCTAGCTACTTGCGAAGCTGAGATCTGAGGATCATGGTTTAAAACCAGCCCAGGCAGCAGACTCCATGAGACTCATCTCCAATTAAGCACCAAAAAAGCCAGAAGGGGAGTTGTGGCTCAAGCGGTAGAGCACCAGCCTTGAGCACAAAAGCTCAGGGCCAGTCCCTGAGCTCAAACGTCAGAATACACACACACACACACACACACACACACACACACACACACACACACACACACACACACACACACTATAAAATTTGTTAGGTAATGGGTGGATGACTAAGAGGAGAAAGTAACCCTATGGGTTTGGCTTCCCTCCTGTGGTATGAAGGAACATAACAGCTTTCTTCCACAGGATGGAAAGGGAAGTTTACAGGCACACACACACACACACACACACACACACACACACACACACACACACACACACACACACACACACACGTGCTCTTACATGCTGGTTCCTCCTAAATGGAGTAGGATTAAGAGATGGATGCTTTGCCAAGGGTACCTCAGGTCCAAGTCATCTTCCACCATCTGTACTCTTAGCTACTCTACTGCAGCTTGGTAGTCTTTCCCTAACTTGAACAAAGCTTCCTCTTACCTACAAGACCTGGGGGATAGTGGAATCTGAGCTATTACCCTTGATCCTTAAAGGTTCCCAGATAGACAATTGAATGGGCTAAGTGGTTCCCTGGGGCCCTACGAGGCTTTTCTGGAGTGGTATGGAGGACCCAGATAAAGGAATCCCTTACAGAGGAGAAAACCCATAAACCTATGAAATAGGATGGAGACTGGGGAACTATGACTGGGAAAGTGAAACTGCATAATAATAGACCTAGCCTGCCACTCAGTGTCTGAATTTTGCCTGTGCAGCCTTGTAACAACAAAGAAAATAAAGCAGTGTGCTGTGTTCACTCTCCTCTTGCTGGCCCCTCCCAATTCAAATTAAAAAATGTTGCTTAAAGACCCTTGCAGACGAACAACAGCTCAGGAGAGGAGGGGGGTGAAGATAGATATACAGAGCCCTGGGGCCCTGAGGCAGGCCTGATAGCTGCCTTACAAAGAGCACAGTTTCCCTGCTTTCAACTTGTCCTCTTAAAGCTTGGCCTCTGGGCCTTCCTGGTCACCTGGGATGAGGCTGGGGTTGTAAAATGCTTGGTGTTTCTTATTGCTATTGCCCAGATTCTTCTGACATGTACTGAGTGACTACCCTTCTCTCATACTGAGATCTTTCAGGTGGAGTGCTCAATGACTGGTCTCGCATCACTATGAACCCCAAGGTGTTTAAGCTACATCCCCGCAGCGGGGAGCTGGAGGTACTGGTGGACGGCACCTACTTCATCTATAGTCAGGTAGAAGTGAGTACGGTCTTAGGCGTAACTCTTCTTATATCCACAATGCAGATCCGGCGCAGGCCACAATGGGGCACTGTGTAGCCAGCCAAGACCAAACTTCCTGCTTGGGCCCTGGGGTTGGGGGAGTGAGGGAGGGTGAGGGAGAGCGATGGGAGGGAGTTGAAAGGTCCAGAGAGGGGGCCAGTTTCTTGGTGTGTTTTCCCCCTTGACCAAATACTGAAAAATGAAAAAGAGGCCCTTCCCACTCCCTGCTGTCTGATTCCCTCCTGCAGGGCCTCAGGCCCCGTTTTCCCTCTAAATTGTTTGGTTCTACAGCCAAACTTGAACTTGGTCTCAGCAAAAGTTTTTCAAAGTCAGTTCCCAAGCTGAGAGCCCTTCCCCCAAAGCACTGCTAGCTTGGGCATTTTAATGAATAGTGCTCCTGCAGACTTTCTCTCCACCTCAGAAAGATTTCTGACTGTCTTTCCTTCCTCTTTCTCCCATTTGTCTCTCTGTTTCTGTTATTCTTACCTCCTTTCTGCTGTCATTCTCCCAGGCCTTTGTCCCTCTGTTTTTTGTCCTTATCCTGCCCTGGGCCCACTTCCCCCAGGTCTGCCAGTACCCACCTGTTTCACCCTACAATTGTTTGCCTCCACTGGTGGAGGTGTCTCCCTAGAGCTAGCAGTAGATGAGCCTTAACACTGAGGCTTCAGGGGTGGGGCAGCAACCAGACAAATGGACAAAAGGACTGTGGAGCCAACAGATGGGTCTCACAGAAAAGTGGCCAGAGAAGGTGGGTTAACAACCATTTGTTAAGTACACCAAGCATCTTGGTGTACCTTGGTCCTGACCCTAAAGATTATACAGCACCTGGATACACAGTTTCCATCAAAAGAGCATGTATAGCCGGGCACTGTTAGCTCATGCCTGTAATTCTAGTTACTCAGGAAGCTGAGATCTGAAGATCAAGGTTCAAAGGCACCCAGGGTAGGAAAGTCCTATGAGATTCGTATCTCCAATTAACCACTAGAAAACCAGAAGTAGTGCTATGGCTCAAGGTGGTAGAGTGTTAGCCTTGAGCAGAAAAGCTCAGGAACAGCACCTAGCCCAAGTTCAAGTCCTAGTACCCATGTGTATGTGTGTATGTGTGTGTGTGTGCACACACACACACAAATAGCCTGTGGAGGTAGTCTTTATAATGTCACTTAATGTGTCACATGAAGGTTTCAACTCCTGTAAGGCATGTGAGTTTAATCTCAATGCCTGTTAACTAAGCATCATTTGGTGGTGATGGAGAATCAAAGTGTAGGGTAGGGTAAGATGGCTAAGTAGGTAATGAAAGATGGAAGATTTATCTACTGGACCCAGGAGAAAATTGGGAGTGACCCATGCATGCTGGGAAAATCTTCATGACATCAGGTTCATGCTTCCTTCTAGCCACAGACTAAAGTTAGGGGCCTGGGATTTACACTTCCAACTCCATTGTCTCCTTTGTGGTGGCTAGCTCTCCATCTCTCTAGATCTGTTTCCTCAATCAGCATAATGGAGGGCCAAACAGCAGTAGGAATCAGGGAGAAGAGTCAGCCACACCAAGGGTTAGCTATAAGCTGAGGAGCTTTTGTTAACCTGCTTCAGAGATGGAAAGTTGTTACTATGCCCTTCCTAGGGGGATCACAGACTTCTCAGTTTAGTCTCAAATAATCATCCCGAGCTGGAAATGGAAAATTAGTTAATGTCTGGAGCACTGATTGAGTACCTAAGGTGTTCAGAACATTGTGCTTCATGCCAAGTTGGGGTAAGGGGCTGGTGAGGTGGCAAATAGGGGGCAGACTTCACTCTCAGAACTTGTGACAGGTATACTATTGTGACATAGGTGGTCTGCTCAGCTATATGTGACCCATAGAACAGGGAAAGGACAGGACATAAGCCTGACACCTGCCCCTTGCATAAGGTACACTGGCAGCTCATCTAAGAAGGTTCTGTCTGCTCACCAGGGGAGGGCCCTACCCTCTCTTTCCTCTCTTCCCCAATCCCTTCTCGTTGCCTCTCACCCAGGTGTACTACATCAACTTCACTGACTTTGCCAGCTATGAGGTGGTGGTGGATGAGAAGCCCTTCCTCCAGTGCACGCGCAGCATCGAGACAGGCAAGACCAACTACAACACTTGCTATACAGCAGGCGTCTGCCTCCTCAAGGCGCGCCAGAAGATCGCCGTGAAGATGGTGCACGCCGACATTTCTATCAATATGAGCAAGCACACCACTTTCTTTGGGGCCATCAGGCTGGGAGAAGCCCCTGCATCCTAGATTTTCCCCATTTTGCCCCTACCCATATGCCCCTGCCCCAGGTTTGGGAGCCTGGACTCCCAGAACCTCTAAGTGCTGCTGGTGGATTGAGGTATATTGGCATTGCAGCCACAGAGAGGAAATGCACTCCCACCCCCACCCCCACCCCAGTGCTATTTATTCCCGCGGTGACTCCAGGATGACCAGGCCTGCTTGACTTTCCAGAATGACCTTGAGTTAACAGGACAGTTGATGGAGCCCCAGGATTTCCAAGAAGCAAAATCTTCTTAGGCTCCATGTTGACTGGCCTATGGCATGATTCTTCAACCCCAAGGTCCCTCTTGTGAGACTTACTGATTGTTGCACTAAAATGAGGACCCAGGGCAGCAAGCTAGAGAAAGCAAAGGTGCACTCCACATGCTGGAAGTGGCCATCTGATCCCAAGGAGGCTGCTGCTCCTCTCTTGGCTTGGGCTAGGGGTGAAGGGAGTAACATTAGATTACAGCCTGAAGAGAATGCCAGGGAGGAACCAGGTAGATGTTTGTAGCCAAGATTGGGGCAAGAAACCTGCCAAAGCATTCACCCTTGGCAATGGAAGCAATCTTGCTGTTCTGCACAGTGACTTGCAGGAGATTCAAAGAGCTCTTCCCAGGCTGAGAGCCACATGGTTGTTATCTGTATGTTGGGCTCCAGAGACAGGAGCTTTACTCTGCCTTGGAATAACCCTGCCTGTGGAAGAACCTGAATCCATACTGCAGGCACATGTCTCTCACTTTGTTTACAGCTGTGCTCCATGCTCAAAAAAAACTGCTTGGGGTACCTTCCCAGTTACCACCCTCTCCAGCCTGACTAGAGCTCCTGTCTTCTTTCGCCACAGAGCCTACCTCTGTCTGAGACAGGGCCTGACCTGGGACCTGTGCTCATGTGAGTCTGGGATATTCTTTAGCTTACCTTGGCACTAAGAGGAAATTTCCATTTATAAAGCAATACAAGTATTATTCATCTAATTCTAATTGAATTGTGTCTAGAACAAGGAGTTGAACTGGATGACTCCCCCAACACAAAAAGTCCCTTGGCATTTTCATATTTGTGACTCTCAACAGACATCTGCCACAATAACATAAATTCCCAAATCCTGGACTCTTGGGCATCAGCAGAGCAGAGCTTTTCTGCCTAGCCTGGAAAAAGCAAGAGGCAGAGATAGCAGGGGAATTTTATCTGAATTTACTGCAATCCATGTAATTTTTAGGCCAGGTTCAAGCAAAAAGAGAAAGTACTGGTGGCCTGATCATCCAGTCTTATTTCAGAAAGCTACACAGAGTATAGTCACCAATCACGCCAAAGGTCCATGATATTGCCCTAAAGCCAGACATTGGGCAGGGATCTATCCCCTAGTTCAGGTCCAAAGGCACTTCCCTCCTACACAAAGGTTCCTGCAGATCATATACTAAAACTATTCAATGATCCTGTTGCATTATTACCTGGGCCCAGCCTGAGCTTCGGGGGGCTGCTAGATACAGCTCATAGCTAGGAGGGTCAGCCTCATACAGTCTATACCTGTTGCTCCTGACATGTGTTTCTTTTTGAGGAGATGAGGACTAGATTCCCTATTTCTCAGCTATTCCCTATTTCTCAGCTCTGCCTGCTCTCACTTGAACAGCCACATTTCTGGACTCTTCAAGAGTTGGAGCAAGAGGCAGTGAGCCAGGCCTCCATTGTCTGATACTAATGACAGCCTTGCAACCCAAAGTAAGGCAAACTTTAGGCAAGGGTCTGGCCTTGGACAGAGTACAATTGTAGCTGGAACAGTCTGAACCGCTCACTGTTTGTAAGGTTATTTCCTCTTGTATTATTTCCTTTGAAGAGAGCAGGGCAGAGAATATTTCAAATGTCATTGTTTAGATGAGGCTCAGAGAGTTGAGCTGCTTTGACTAAATCATAGATCTTGGGCTTTAGACAGATCAGGGTCCCAGGCTATTCCTTTATACCATAGCACTGTGGAGAATTTAGGATTTAGGTTGAATGAATGAAAGTGATAATATGAAACTGACATCCTTGGGGGGTGCTAGGGGAAAACAGCAATGCCCATTTTTGTCTATTGACAGTAATGCCTTTTCTCTTGGCTGCCAAGAGTCCTGTGGCAAAACAATCAGATATTTCCTTGGGTAACAGCCATCAGCACTGGTGCTCTTGTGTTCACAGGAAACATCTTGGCACCCTGTCCAAGCAGCAGGCCTCTGGGACCCACAGAATTTGTCATCGTTGTGTTCTTTCAACCATTGGATGAAACAAGCAGCCACCAGGTG
The DNA here is from genome assembly GCF_024711535.1 of Dipodomys merriami. Lineage (NCBI taxonomy): Eukaryota > Metazoa > Chordata > Mammalia > Rodentia > Heteromyidae > Dipodomys > Dipodomys merriami. The sequence continues at coordinate 71,945,843 of NW_027204492.1, forward strand.
TGAACAAGGTCCTCCTTTCATTACCCTAGACACAGTTCCCAGTAGCTGGCCCACTTCCCACAGCTACAAACTGTAACTCCTTATCTCTCCACAGAGACACTGATAATTGCCAAGGGCTCTTGGGGTAGAGGCAAGGCCAGAGAGGACCAATTCTAAAGCCAGGTGGGTGGTGAAGAGAGAGGAGGAAAAGCTTTTAATTGTGGCCCTCAAAGACTTGCTTGCCTCTCATACCATCCTGCAGACATCCTAATTTAAGGGCTTGGAGAGGACGTAGATGTTGCACTAGACCCCTCATTTATTCAGAATCCTCACAAATTGTCCTAAAGGCACAGAGATGGAAAGGAAGCAATAGACAGTGGGGATCCTGTTATGGTATAGTCATTGGAGAAGCGGTAAGGTAGTTTTAAGAGTGGATAGGAGAATGTGAACAGAGAATTCGTTTGGAATTATGCTGCTGTGAATTTATCAGGAGGCCAAAGTTAGCATGGAGAATGGGGCAAGTGAATTTGTGCAGATGACAGAGGTTTGAAGGAGAATTGCATGGCAGGGGCCTCTGTCAGCTGCTTGGGGCTTCCACAGTCAAGCTGACATCAAAGGCAGCTGCTACAAGCTGCTCTGCTACTGGTCCCCTGGAAAATGTAGTACTGTATTTGCCTTGTTCTTCCTTCATCCATCCTGAGCCAAATCTCTCTTGCTTAACAGGAAAGACATAGGAAACTTGGAGGTAAATGAAGACTTTGATCCATGTGTGAGTGCTTGTGTTTTATATTAGGTCTAGTGGATTCAAAGAGATTCAGAGAAATTTTGAGCTAAAAAGGTCCATAGAGAGAATGTAGCCCAACCTACATTCCACCCTGTGTTACTCATGTGACACCCAGAGAGGAAAGGTGACCTACTCAACCTCCCAGCTCCAGATTATGCAAAGGGAAGAGGTAAAACAGACCCTGTGCCACAGAGCCCACCCCCTTTCTTCCATCAACCCACAAACTCAAGGCTGGAAGTCCTCTGCCCCCTTCAGGAGCCTGGCCAGGCAGGGATAATAGCTGCAGCCTTCATAAGAACTCTGCTCCCCATTCCCCTGCAAAGCATTTGCCCAGTCCCTACCCCTTGACTGATTGGAAGGATCTAGACTATCCCCCCAAACCCAGGCAGTCCTTAGAGTCTTAAGGCCACTCTAGTGGCTGCAAATCCCATCTTTACCAGCATATTCTTCTAACACCAAGGAGGAACCTGATTTTGTTCTTTTGATCCATGTCAGGGCTCTCCAAGAGGGGATGTGGTATACCATTTCTTTATTCCAATAGTTTCCAGCTGGGTCAGGGAAGAGCTTTGTTAGGAGAATGGCCTGGAGCAGGCTCATTGCTGCTTTTGGGGGTCAGCATCCAGTGTGAGATACTGTATATATAAACTATATATAATGTATATAAACTGGGATGTAAGTTTGTGTAAATTAATGGTTTATTCTTTGCAAATAAAGCGCTTCCCCCTTCCCTCCCCTGTTCTTGAAATAGGTTTCAGCATTTCCTATATACTAGATACTTCTTTGTAGATGATGTCACACATAAACTAGGGAAAGGACCAAGGCACCTGTTTCAAGAGGCAGTAATGGAAGATGGTGTGAACTTCCTTTCCCACATGATCTTCAACTCAGACCACATGCCTCCACTCACATAGCCTTACATCTTCTGGGAGCATAAACCCAAGAGTTTAGGAGTCTCACCAAAAGTATGTTGTCCTGGTTCAGGGACACAAGTCATGGGGTCTTCCTCAGTTTGAGACTGTGGCATCTGTAACAGCTACTTCAAGCCTGACCTAAAACAACTTAGGGTGGGGGAGGATCCAGGGTTCAGCAACTCACTAAGGGATCAGCTCATTTTTGCAGATGAGACCAATGCTCAAAGATAATTAAGTAGTTCACCCAAGGCCATTCAACTAATAAATGTATCATTCTAGACTGCTTCCTCCATACAAACTTTCCATTGTGCCATGCTGCCTCCTCCAATTGGCACCACACTTTTTGGCAGAGAAGTCCTGTGGAGGCTGTTGAGGAAGAGGACCATAGGAAGAACAGATAATAGCTCAGGAAAAATGTAGCTCAGAAGAGTTCTGGGCACTTAGCACAGGCCCCACAACCTTTGTCTCCATTGTATAAGGGGAGAATGGGGTATATAACCAATGTATGCAGAGTAGCCATAGACAAATATGCAATACCAGGTATACCTGGGCTGGAGATTTGGAATCTAGGCTTTTCTTCTGGCTGCCTGAGAAAGTTTTTTGTTTGTTTAAGGAAATGAGGTACAGGAAGCCTGGAAAGTTTTGAAAACCCTTGCGATGTACCTCAGTGGCACAGTGGAATGCACAAACTTCTAGGTTTGATCCCCAGCATTTCCCCTCCCCCCAATTACCCACCTTATTGGAGTCTAGGAAAAATGTAATTTCTACCACAAGAGCCATAGAAACAACAGCAAAATAGGAGCCTGTCTCTGCCTTACTGTGTACAAATCAGCACTAAGGCAGAGGTGACACATCATGCTGTATAGTAAGTACATAAGATGTTCTGGATGAAATTGACAAACACAGCACAGTAAAGGCTTGGGCCAAATGACATCTACCTAAGAGGGGTAGAACAAGAGGCTTAAAGGCAAATGGAGTCATCACTCCTTGCAACAACCATTGGGCCAAGATGCTGAGAAACTTTCCACTCAGAGAATTGTTTGTGACTAATAGAAGGCAGTCACCTCAGATGAGTCTCAAAGGAAAAAACTGTAGGGCCAGGCAAGACCTGGGATAAGACAGGGCCTGAGTTTGACACTGACCCATTCTATTAAGATCTATGAGATAGAAAGTAAGTGCAGATTAAGCAGCACCAGGGGTATGGACAATAATTAATTAACTTCCAACCCAAGATCTAATACGTGTTTAAAAAATTGAAATGCCAGGCAAGGTGCTGGAGGCTCATCACTGATTCTAGCTACTCAGGAGGCTGAGATCTGAGGATTGCAGTTCAATACAGCCAGGCAGGAAAATCCATGAGACTCAACTCCAACAAACTACTCAAAAAAAGCTGTAAGTAGAGCTGTGGCTCAAGTGGTAGATTGCTAACTTTAAGCACATTAGCACAGGGACAGTGTTCAGGCCCTGAGCTCAAGCCCCAGGACCAGCATACAAAAAATTGAGATGCCGTGAACTGTAGGGCATTGCTTTCCCAAGACCAGGAAATACATTCAATGGTTAGAGGAAAACAGTTTAGTGTAGTTCTTCAGCTTAAAGTCCAGTCACATATAATAGCATTTGATATTCCCAACAGCCTTGGAGGTAAGTCGTGGAGGAATTGTTAGTCTTAAATTGCAGGTGAGGAAACAAGCTCAGACATGACCAATTGCCCCTCAAGTCACATGGCTTAGAGTGGTGGAGCCTGAACTCAAAACTCATTGCTTCTCAAGGCACCCAGTTCTCCCAAGTTCTGATGCTAAGAAAGGGCTAGAGAATGACAGACATGCATAGGGATTCCAGACCCTCCAAATAGACTAATGCGGCCCACACCCTATCCGAAGATGGCCTCTGTTCTATTGTTTTCCTCAGTGCTAGTACCCTCGTGGGAGAGTGCCCAGTGCATCTCTGCCCTAGGGTCCTTCCCTGCCTCTTGATACTATGGTCCCCTAACCCCAAGGAAAAGAACTAGAAGAAAGCAAGAGAAGTAGAAAGACAGGCACAGTAAACAAAATGGATCTCTCTGTCCCCGGTAAGTACTAGTCAAATCAGGAGGAGTCCCAGAAATGACTTGTTCTCCTGTTTTTACTGACTTCACACCTTCTCAGGCTGTGAGGCTACTGAGGATGTCTGTCAAACAAACTCAAGCTCCTGGGTCTCTGAGATGCCATACTTGGTCTTATGCTCATCGAACAGTTTGCGTAGGGCCTCTATGTAGAGCTGGTGGTATTTATCCACTATCTCCTGGCTCGGGTTCACAATCTTGGGCAGTAGGAGAGGCTTCCCAACTGTCAGGGGAGAGAAAAGGTAAAGGGAGAAGCATCAGAACAGCTTATTCACCAGAATGGGTGCCAGGCTTCAACCTCAGCTTCCCCTAACTGTCATCCTCCCCACCAGCCTTCCACTTATCCTACTCAGCCTCCACTCTGCTTCTGAGAATAATCATAGCGGAGGTTTAGCATCAGAACTGAATCCTAGATCCTAGCCCGAGGCTTCCAGAAGGGCAACTCACCAACAGTGGTTACTGGTATATCATATGGCAGTAAGCCCCAGGAGTTCCTGGTGAAGCCACGCCCATGGAAAGCACAAGGGTAGATGTGCACTATGCTCCGGAACCACTCCTGGAAGCGATTGATCCAGCCCCCAGGAGTGAAAATGTGCTGGTTGTAGAGGTTTGTCTCGCCAAAGGCATAGGCAGGGATTAGAGCCGCCCTGCAGAGGAAAAGCATGTTCCCTTGATGCCCAGAAAGATGGTAGCCCTGACTGCAAAACAGACATGCTGACTACCCAATAGTCACTGGGTCTGCCCATGGGCTCTCCAGCCCAGCTACGTTGAGGTCCAGACTGAGTATAGGGACATGACAGCCTAGACCAATCTGCTTGTAGTGGCAAATCAGCAACCCAGCCACGCCTGAGAACACCCAGGTCTGAATCACTGTAAGATAAGGCCCTTGGGCTTCCTTCCCTTTACCTGACATGCTAAGCTTAGCAATCTGAGTTGGGGTGCAGCCAGTGCCCTTTTATAGAGGGATAGCCTGGTTGACAGGCTAGTGTGAAGGAGAACAGGCTGACAGCTAGCTGTCTACCCTTACTTCGTAGAGAGATGCCTGTAGTACCTGGCCCAGATGCACCTTACCCCTCTTTCCTTTTCCTTATTGTTACTTGATAAATAAAATTTGTATGTGTGTATGATAGCTCCACTTAGTAACAATGGGTTGTATGCTTCCTGATCCTTCTTTAGATACCACTTCCTCAAAATCCCTTCTGGCTTCCTTACTGGGCTCAATACCCCCCCCATCCTACCCACCCCCACCCCCCACACTACTCCTGCCTCTCTGGACCACAGCTGACCTTACCCATGTTGAAGGGCCATGTGCACGAAGCCATATCGTTTCTTCAAGACCAAGGTAAAATTGCCTGGAAAACTGTATTTGCACTCAGCCAGGCCACCAATTACCACAACAAGCATGTTGCCTGTGCCCCTTTGGGTAAGGAGAAAGTCCATGGAAGATTTGCTCACAGAGCAGATCCCTGGTGGGCAGAAAAAGCCAAGAGGTCATTCACTACTTCTCAACCCCCTTCCTTCTTCAGAGGAGCAGTGAAAGCAAGACACCCCCATCAATTCTAGCTGTTTAGGACCAGAGAAGATCATAGGATGGGGCTTACTCTCACCCATTCCCTCCTCCCCAACTTTATACCCTAGGAGTCAACTCACCTGTAGCCATTACATATTCTCTGAGGAAAGGCAGCCAGAAAAAGGCTCCCAGTGTGAGAAGATAAGGAGTGATGCCAGGAAAGACCTTGGAAAAGCCTGAGGTGTCAGTGGCAAAGTGACCAAAGAATGAATGGGACATGAGCCCATGAGGGTGGCAGGCAAGGATGTAGTTGTGGCTGGGAGAAATATCATGAGTCTTCAAAATCTGTGGAGGAAAGCATTCAAGAGGGCTGTCACCAAGGAAGTGGACTCTTAGCCAGAGACATGGAACAGAAAGGCCTGTGGGGTTTGGCCATGTAGGTTGGGCAATGAATGCACAACACCAGGGGCCATCATTCACCCACCCAGGCCCTACTATGGTGCACCTTCCATCCTCTGCCCCATACAATTGCTGACACCAGAAACAGGGCTGGTCCAGGTGTGCCTGGAACTCAGGAACTCACCTTAATTGGGAAGTAATTGCAGTAGTTTTTCCACAGGCACCACCGCCTCACCCACTTGGACCTGCGGCCCCCTGAAAGCAGAGGAAATATAGCCAAACTCTATCCTCTCTGGGCCTTTATGGACTTTCAGGGGCCTTTTGCTTTTGCTTCATTAGCTATTCCTCCAGTTCCCAATTGGGTTTTTTTTTTTTTCAAAAGAACCCTTTCTCAGCTGGGTGCCAGTGGCTCACACCTGTAATCATAGCTACTCAGGAAGCTGAGATATGAGGAACACAGCTCAAAGCCAGCCTGGGTAGGAAAGTCTGTGACACTATTATCTCCAATAAACCACCAGAAAACCGGCAGTGGTGTCATGGCTAAAGTGGTAGAGCACTAGCCTTGAGCTGAAGAGCTGAGGGACAGCGCCCAGGCCCAGAGTTCAAGTCCCATAACCAAAAAAAAAAAAAAAAAAAAAACCCTTTCTCTATGCTTCTCTGCCCCAGGGAAAGACAGGTTAGAGAATTGTTTGGGAATTGACTAGGGCCTCTCAGGATTAGGAGAGAAGAGGAAGAACAGGTGGCATGTAGTAACACAGCCCAGTAGGGTCTTACCTCTCTCAGGGGTCTTCCAATCAAAAGCGAGCCAGGTGAGAATGAGCACAGTGACAGGCCAGTAGGGTGTGAATAGCACCAGGTATAAGTTGCCAAAAATCGAAATAGACCCTGGAGGAAACCCAGCCTGTGGTTAATGAAATGTGAACAGTCCTTCACACCTTCCCTCCCAAGTTCTGCCAATCCTAACATCACACACATGCACTCAGGTCCACTCAACACCCTGACTTCCTCAGCCCTAGCAGCTGGCCCACGTGCCCAGCTCTTCTCAGTCCCCCTCTTCTCTGGCCTTGGGAACCTGACTCAGATCTAGAGGGCTATGCCTGACACAGCAAGCTCTCTCCTCACCAGGACCTGCACCGGCATTGGGCTGGGCTCTGTCCACAGTGTGGTTAATGGTGGGGAGCCACTGCTAGAAACCAGAGTTCGAAGTCCTGGAAAAGCTTGCCCCTAGGCTTTCCTTCCTACATTAGTAGAGGGAATGCCAAGGGAAGTGAAGAGCCATCTTCAGCCAGGTTGGGAGCACACAAGACGGCAAAAATGAGGAAAATGCAAAGTGGACTTATAGAAGGTGTTAGGCTGTGTTCAACTCCAATAATACACAAATGTGGGTTAGAGCAATAGGAAAGAGTTTCTGGAGATGAGTCACAGTCAGCTATGCTCACTTGGAATTATTACTGGACTCTGTTCTTAGTAGGAAATTAGGTCAAAATAAAGGTTAGAAAGGACAAAAAAATCCTCTGAATTGAGCATACCAGACTCATATGTATTTGTCTTGACTTCTTGCTGGAGCCCATGAAAATTACTAAAATGATCTTTAAAATGTAGATCTATATGGAGAAGGAGAATTAGAAAGGTGCCAACAGTAGGTGAGAGGTATCAGCAAAAATATTTGCATACTGTAAGGTATATGGAGGAGGAAGTAACTTAGAACCAAAGAAAGGTAAAATCCAGTTGCCTGTAAAGGTGAAGCCAAGAAGCCTGCTTAACTGGAGAATCTAGGAAAGATTTGGAATTTGGAGAGATCAGGTGTCAGAAAAGGCAGGAGTGAGACACAGATCAAAATTAGGAAAGGCACAACCCTTTCTTATTCAGAGCAGCAACATAAAAACACAGCTCCCAGCCAGCCACAACATCATGAAGATTAAGCAACCAATATTCTACAGAGCACTGTATTGTTAAACTATAATGTTCAAAAAGTTAGATGCATAAAATGCTTTTTTTTATATCTGGGTGACTGAACTAGAGTGTCACATTTGCTAAGTAAATACGTTATCGCTTGAACCATGCCTACAGCCCCTTTCTCATTGGTTATTTTCCAGGTAGGGTCTTTGTGTCTGGTCCAGCCTGGGTTGTGATCCTCCTACTGTGTTTCCCTGTGTTGCTGCGCCCCTGTGCCCAGTCATTAGTTGAGATGAAGTCCCAAATTTTTATTTATACTTGGACTGGCTTTGAACTGAAATCACCTGATGTCCACCTCCCACATAACTAAGATTACAAGCTTGAGCTACTATGTATGCCTGGGTAACTGCATTTTTTTCATTTACAGTGTTTTCAAGTTATGATAAATTTATCCAGTCACAACACTATGGTAATTCAAAGAACATATGTGCTTACATAGGACATAGCTAAGATATTCTATATGTAACCAAGTAATTAATCAAGTATGAAAATAGAGCACAGACAACTTCAGACATACAGTCTCATATACTTTGCCTTCCATGTCTCTTTTTCATGAAACTATGAGAAAATGAGGTGTAAACCAAGAAAGAGGAAAGTAGGGCTGGGAATGCCTATAATCCCAACCACTGAAGAGGCACAGATAAGATAGATCTCAGTTCAAGGCCAGCCAGGGGGAAAAAATAGTGAGACCCATCTCAATTAGTAAGCTGGGTATGGTGTTATAAGCCTGTGATACTAACTACATGGGAGGCTAGGTAGGAGAACAGTCTGAAACTGGCCCCAAGCAAAAACACAAGACTTTACCTGAAAAATAACTGAAAGCAAATAGGGCTGGAGTATGGTTCCAGTAGTAGAGACCCTGATTAGTAAACATGACACTCAGAGTTCAAACCCCAGTACTACTACAGGAAGAAAGAAAGGAAGGGAGGGAGAAAGAAAAGAAAGAAGCGGTGATATTGATCAAAATGCATTGTAATAAAATGGACATGTTGAATTGAAATACCCTTGAACAACTATTAAAAGATAATAAAAATTTAAATAAGCAATAAAAATATGGCAAAAGAAAAAGAATGAAAAGAAGAGAAAGAAAAGGAAAGAAGGAAAGAAAGGATGGAAGGAAGAAAGAAAAAGAAAGAAAGAAAGAAAGAAAGAAAGAAAGAAAGAAAGAAAGAAAGAAAGAAAGAAAGAAAGAAAGAAAGAGTAAGAAGAAAGGAAGCAGAATACAGAATCCAGGGGGAAAGGGTGATCCAATGAAGAAAAAAAGTGAGGAGGGCCAGGACTAGGAAGACATTAACAAGGCTCTAGGGATACACATGTAAGGAGCTACTCTTTGGAATATGCATATCTCTGCAAGGAGCATCTTCTCAAATTTTTCAATCAAGTTGCCTCCAAGGGCACAGGAAGTGAAGCTGTGCCCAAGGGTGGATTGCAACAAGAAGATGCTGGGCTCCCACAATCCTGCCCTCACAAAAATGAAGAGAAAGAAGACTTACAGATCCCTGATTTGTATAACCATGTTGAGAGATTAACATGCCTGTGGCCATTATGGTGATGAATTTGTGAGAGCTAATACATAGCTAGTAGCCAACAACTTCTAAATGAGGCACTTAACACAGTATTGATCTCTTTATTATAGATACATTCAACCTCATTCATAATCAAGGGAGATGAAAGTAAGACTATGACATATTTTTTCTGTCCATCTCTTGCAGTTGGAGGTAATAAGGACATGTGAGTTCTCCATGCACTTTCTTCCCATGCCAGGGAAACCCCTGCAGCCACAGTATGCAGCATCATAGCATGGTGGCACCTCCTGAATGAACACTAATGTCCACAGCAAGAAGATTACCACCAACCTATTTAGATTGAGCATGAAAAGAATTAATATTTGCTGGAAGTCACTGAGATTTTGGGGGTTGTTTGCTGGCCCATTTTACAGATGAAGAAAACAAAATTCTGAGAGAATAAATAACATGTAGAGCTGGAGTTTGGACACAGGCAGTCTGGCTCTAGAGATTGTACTTTCAACACCCATATTATATGGATACCTATATTATGTGAAAACATGTATATATGCACATACATATATGTATACATGTACATATGCATATGTGTACATATGTCATGTGTGCCATATGCAGATTTAATCTCCATTATTTCTGGCTATATGCACACCAAAATTTCCTGTTAACAGTGGTTACCTCTGAGGAGTGAGACAGAGGACTGGACTGAGGAAGAAGAGATGCCATCTAAAGGCTCCAGCCCCTGTCCCAGGATGGCCTTCAATAAATAGTCCTTCTTCTCCCCCAATGTAGTGTCAGCTCTTAGGCTTAGGCCTTGGGGATTCTGCTGCGTGGGGGAACACAATTACAATGATGGACAGGAAGAAGGACAGTAATAAGCTACATATGTGAACAGGATGACAACTTAGAGAAAATATAGGTTAACCGTGTGTAATCCAAAAGAAATCCATAATCCCAACTCCCAAAGGTCTCAAAATCCTAAACTTTTGAGTGATGATATAACACCACAAGCAGAAAAGTCTTCACTTGACATCATGTGACGGTCACAGTACCCTGAAAATGTTGTACAAAATTATCTCTGAATGGGTGTCTAAGGTGTAGATGGAAGAGAAATGGCTTTCATATTTAGACTTAGACTTAATCCCCAGGATATTTCATTATGTGTATACAAATGTTCTAATCCCCACCAAAGAAAGAAAGAAGGAAAGAAAAACGAAATCTAAAATCTGAAACATTTCTGGTTCCAGGCACTTCAGAGCTGTAACACAGGACAGAAGTATATGTCCTGAAACCTCTGAGTCAGGTTGCATCTCCCTGCAAGAACTGATTGCAGGGGCCACAAAGCTGGTAAAACTCAAGGTTCTGAGAACCCTGGAAAAGCCCAAAACATACTGCTGCCCAAGCAGAAGAAGCCCCAGCCCTGATAGGAACCTGCTCTGTCCATCCCTTCTCCTGGCTCCTTCACCTCAGCCTTCTCCTCTGAGGGAGACAGTGAAGAATTTCCCTGAGCCAGGTGGAGAGTCAGTCCTTCTTGAGGACATGCTGGCCTGGACCACATGGTAAGGGAGTTCACAGGCTCAGCTGGAGCCTTGTCTTCAGCAAGAGGCCATTCTGAGCTGGCCCTTTTTATTTTTTTCCGACAGGAGCTTTTACACATGCAGAGGCCAAGCTTCCTCCTTCCTCTCTAGTCCAGTGTACAACTGCAGGCTCTACAGAAAAAGAAAGAAACTCACAAACAGGACTGAGACTCCAAGAACTCAACACCTAGTCCAGCTCCTCCAACTCCTAGTCAAGCGATGTTGGACATAACATGTGTACTCCATGTACAGACTACATGTACTTCATGGACTTCTGCTTCCTTATGTACACAGTGGAGATTATTAGCCACTTATGGGGCTAAGAATAGTATCTGGCCTGAAAAGGAGTAGGAGTAGGCAATAAATGTTGGCTATTTAGATGAGTGCTACCAATATGTGTGTCTCTATTTGAATAATTATTATGCATTATAATAGCTTTACCTGGTCAGGTTGGTATAAGCTAATAAAATGACGGATGTGAAAATCTAAGGCAATTTTACAAAGTAAGGGAGATGTGAAAAAAATATATATATATAAATTCCCTTTCTCCAACCTTTCCAGCTCCAGTCACCATTATTTCTAGGTTCCTTAACACTGTTTTTCTCAATATTGGGAGTCTTGGTGCCCTCCCAGGCATGGTAAGCCTCTGTTCTCAGGTCTCTAGGCTGATGGTAAGGTGCCCACCCTTTTGCATCATTACCATGCCCCTAGGCTATCTCCGAGTTCCCAGAGCCTACCCCATCACTTACAAGGCCATTTAATTCATGCCCTTGAGTCCTGCCAGTACTCACAAGAACCTCTGGACAGGGAAGAATAAATCTGGATGACAAGTTCTTAGCGCCCTCCTCTGCTATCAGGTCAATTCTGTCTGTCTGTCTCTGTCTCTATCTCTGTCTCTGTCTCTCTCTTTCTCTGTTTCTCTGTCTCTCTGTCTCTCTGTCTCTCTGTCTCTGTCTCTGTCTCTGTCTCTGTCTCTGTCTCTCTCTCTCTCTCTCTCTCACACACACACACACACACACACACTTCGTGGTTCATGATTTGCTTGAGTTCCTGAAGTTATAGGCAGGCCCTTCTCCTTGGGTGGCCTCAGAAGACCTACTCCCCACCACCCTCTAACGTGTACTTTATGCCCCAGTGTACACCTAGGAGAGCTGAAGCAAAACACCTGTGCATACACACATGCTCACACTCCTCCACATGCAATACCCATATGTAAATACCCTTGCCCATGAACGCCCAGCTCACATAGGTGAAGCCACAGGACAAGGTGGCCAACTGTCTTGCTTTGCATGAGACAATTTCCATTTGAAAGAGAAAATCCTACCAACCTAAAATTCTTCAGTCCCCAGTAAAAGCCAAAATGGCTGGTCACTCTAGGACTGCCCAAAGACTCACCTATAACGAAGGCACTGAGGGCCCACTGGAAAATAGCAAAGAACTCCATGGCAGCCTTGAAGTCCTTCTTGGTAGGCAAGAACATTATGCCCAGGATCTCAGTGGCTCCAGACGAGTGCTGTTCAGCTTCTCAGGCTTGACTACTCAGCTGGCCTGAATGATTCCTCTCTTCAGGATTTTCTTCTCCAGTCACTGTGGAGTCTCCGCCCCCTCTGACATCTTTCCCCATGATTGCAGGACCACAAACCAGCTCTGCTTGTCCAGGTCCTCCCAGCTGCCTACCCATTTCCACTTTTACCCACTTGAGCTTGGCTTGGATGAGATTGAGACACCTTCTGCACACCTGAAGGGAGAAGTATGGATGAAGCCCTGGCATGGGAAGTGAGGGGGTGGGGGTAGGGCTATTGAGAGGCTTCCAGGGCCAGTCTGGAAATTGGAGGAAGATAGGAAGGAACCAAGGCTCAGATGGCCCATGCACAGGACTGCGTCTCTGCTTCTGAGAAGATCTCTCAAGTGACTTAAGGACTGGAGAGCTGAACAGTTCACAGGTCTAATAATACCTTTGGCCTTTAATGTCAAGACAACTCATTTACTCACAGTACAAAAATATCCCATGTGTGCCTATAGGCATAAAGTAGGTGGTATACAAAACTGTATTGAATGAGTAAATAAATGTTAGCATATATTTTATTTTTCTGCACACGATATGCCATATTAATCTGCAGGAAAAAATCAGAGAGACTGAGTAGAAAAGAGATTTGTAGAAATTTTTCTGGGGGATAGGGGCTGGGAAAGTGGCTCAGTGGTAGAGCGCTTGCCTTGCATGTCTGAGGCCCTGGGTTTGATTCCTCAGCATCACATAAGCAAAAAGAAAAAAGCCAGAAGTGGCGCTGTGGCTCAAGTGGTGGAGCACTAGCCTTGAACTGAAGAGCTGAGGGACAGCGCACAGGCCCAGAATTCAGGTCCACAAAATTAAAAAAAAAAAAAAAAAGAAATTTTTCTGGGGGAGGCAATGATATTCTCTAACTTGATAAGACACTGAGTTACATACATCAAAAATCAGTGAATGGCCAGGTGTTGATGGTTTATGCCTGTAATCCTAGCTACTTGGGAGGCTGAGATCTGAGAATCACAGTTGGAAGCCAGCCCAAGAAGTAAAGTCCATGCATCTCTTATCTCTAAAACCCAAAAGTGGGCCAGGTGCTGGTGGCCATGACTATAATCCTAGCTACTCAGGAGACTGAAATTGAGGATCACGGTTCAAAGCCAGTCTGGGCAGGAAAGTCTGTGAGACTTTTATTTCCAATTAATCATAAGAAAAGGCAGAAGTGAAGCTGTGGCTCAAGTGGTAGAATGCTAGCCTTGAGCAAAATTGATCAGGGGCAGCACCCAGGCCCTGAGTTCAAGCCCCAGGACTAGCACACACACACACACACACACACACACACACACACACACACACACACACACACACACACACACACACACACACACACACACACACACACACACACGGGTGAATATGCATTTTACTGAATGTAAATTTTACCTCAAAATGTAAACAAAGCTGGGTCTACAAGCTCATGCCTGTAATCCTAGCTATTCAGTTGGCTATGAGCAGAAAAATCTCCATTAAAGGCTAGCCAAGGCAGAAAAGTTAAAGATTCTATCTCAAAAAGAACCAGCCAAACACAGGGCTGGAAGTGTGGTTCCAGCTGTACAGTATTAACCTAACAAGCATATGGCCCTGAATTCAAACCTTATTATTGTAAAAAAAAACAAACAAACAAATATTGAAGTCTTGATGTTGAAATGTTTGTGTGAATAATAGTAATGTCAACATTTGATTCTGAATACATAGAAAATAGAGGAATGTATTGATAGTTGACAAGGCAATTATATCAAAACATACTACAATCTAGGTGGGAGGTGTTTACTGTGTGATTCAACTATTGTACAGGTTTGAGTTGTATAATAGAGTTAGGTTGTAAAAAAAAAGTTCCCGCCAGGTAATAATAAGAAGTCCATGTATACTTTTGTTACTAGTACGTGTGTGCGTGTGTGTGTCCACACATGTGTGTGAACATTTGCATTACCTAGTGGACTTGTAGGGATATGAAGGCATTAAATCCAGCCAAGTGTATACTAGGGGTCTCCATTGAAAATGAAAGACTGAAAGGGTTTCTTAAGACAGCATAATTATTAAGGACATAGTGAATTCTGGGCACTGTTCTAGGCATCTGGGTTACATCAAGAAAATGAAGTCTTGCTTTTGAGAAGCTTATATTCTGATGAGGAAAGATAGATAAAAAGAAATTAATTAATTATAAGATATACAAGACAATAAATGTTACAGGGAGAAAGTTGAAGGGGCTGAGGGTATAGCTCAGCAAGTAGAATCCTTGACTCTCATGTGAAAAGCCTTGGGTTCAATACACACACATACACACACACACACACATACACACACACACACACAGAATGATGAATGAGAGATTCTGTGACTTGTGGTAGCGGACATCTTTAATCCCAGCATTTGGGAGTCTGAGGCAAGAGGATGTTGAGTTTGAGGTGTAGGCTAAATAATGAGACCCACTCTCAAATGGAGAACAACAACAACAAAAACAAAAAAACAGAGCAGAGTAGGAAAGATCCCAAATGTGAAATGTGGAGAAGATGTCAGTTGGAAAGAGCAGGTGTTACCGTTTTGACAATGATAGTCAAGGGGACCAACTATCATGTTTGAGCACAGGCTGGAAGGCAATTGAGGAAGTGAGTTGTGTGGCTGTCTGAACTGAAACTTCTAGACAAAAGGAGCAGTGAGCTGGGCGCTGGTGGCTCATGCCTATAATCCTAGCTACTCAGGAGGCTGAGATCTGAGGATCGCAATTCAAAGCCAGCCCTGGCAGGAAAGTCAGTGAGACTCTTATCTCCAATAAACTGCTCAGGAAACCGGAAGTGGCACTGTGGCTCAAGCAGTAGAGGGCTCGCCTTGAGCTGAAGTGTGCAGGAATAGCACCCACGCCCAGAGTTCAAGCCCCACGACCGACCAAAATAAAAGGAGCAATGAGGTCCCAGCACCTGAAGAAAGTTGTGCCCGACAGGTTTCCTTGAGCAGCTAGAAGATGGGCCAGGTGAATGAGAGGAATGGAAAAGGTAAGGTTAGAGACATTGACTGTCACACATCTCATAGGCCTTGTAGGCCACACAATGGATTTTCTACCCTGACCAAAATGGGAGGTCATTAAAGGTTCTGAGCAGAGAAAAGAAGGTATAGATTAATATTTTTAAAGGTCAGAAAAGAAAGAGGTCACCTTTTAGGGGCAATAGCTGAAATCTGAAGGAGATGATGGTAGTTAGGGTGTTGAGTATCAGATTCTCAATGCAGGTAACACTATCTCCTTCAAAACAGACACCTAGCTAGGCACAGGTAGCTGATGCCTGGAAGCCTAGCTTCTCAGGAGATGAGATCTAAGGATGTCAGCTTGAAGCCAGCAAGAAAGTCCATGAGATTCTAATGTCCTGTTAACCAGCAAAAAGCAGTAACATTGAATAAAAGAGCTCAGGGACAGTGCCCAGGCCCCCAGTTCAGTTCAATCCCTAGGACTAGTGTGTGCATGCATGCATGTGTGCTCACACATGCACACAAACAAATACCAATTGGACCCTCTCCTTTTTGAGGTTCAGAACCTCTTCTCCAGAATGGAGTTGTATTAGTAATGATATATATATATATATATATATATATATATATATATATATATATATATATATATATATATATATATATATATACCATGGGCCCTGGCCTGGCATGGATGCCTTCCATGAATCCAGCCTCATGCCACTTGGTCCTGAAGGATGTCAGGTACAGTCTACCTGCCTAGCTAGAATGCAATGTGGTCCCATGAAGGAGTTTCAAGTCTAGTCATGGCTGTGGGACCACTTTCCATAAGTTTAAATTCCAAGATGAGGAACCTGGCCTTAGTCTATGGGTAGTGAGAAGGTGAGATCACCTTTTGGTCAGAGAAAGTGGCTCATTAGGGAAATTTTCTGACACAGTCTCCTATTTGAGATAAGAGTCAATATCTATAAATATGGAGTTCAGGTGAAAGACAGAAAAGGCTCTGGCAGATAGAGAAGAGTTGGCCTAAGGTCTTGCCATGCAGGTCGGGTGGATGGGGGGGCAGGGAGAGTCACTGGTGATGACTGCTTCAGCCTCTGCTGGACAGTGAAAATGAGGAGCAGGGAGGAGTGGTTTTCACAGGGTAGGTGAAACAGATTATGGACTTGTTTGAGCATTATTTGAGCGTGGGTCCTAGGTCAAATAGGGCCTGTGTTGAATAGGAAAACCTGCTGTTTTTGAAGTGTGTTCTGTCAGCCTTGGCTTTCCACAGACTTGCCTCCTGGGGGCAACTGAAGTGGTGAGGGGGATGCTGAGCAAAAGATTCTGAACTTGACAAACAGTCCCTCTTAAAGCAGAGCACTAGACCGAGCCAGGTGCTGGTGGTCCATGCCTGTAATCCTAGTTAATCAGGAGGGTGAGATCTGAGGATCCTTGTTCAAAGCTAGCCTTGGCAGGAAAGCCAAGTCTTCTCTCCAATTAACTACTGGAAAATACAGAAGTGGAACTGTGGCTCAAGTGGTAGAACATTATCCTTGAGCAAAAATGCTCAGGGACAATGCCCAGGCTCTGAGTTCAAGCTCCAAAACTGGCACACACACACACACACACACACACACACACACACACACACACACACACACACACACACACACACACACACACACACAAGAGGTCTCTTCTAATCTGCTTACAACTGGAATCTATAAACATTGCATTGCGTAAAAAGGTAGGTTGATTGATGCTCAGGGCAGAGTAAAGCCTTGTGAAAACCTAACAGGGAGAGGATCTGCATGCCCTGCCAGGGATAAGCTGCTTTAGTCCAGCTGAGGGTCATGCAGGCCAAATACATGGAGTTCCAGGACAAACTAGGGACCAGGGCCAGGAAGCAAGTGGAGATGTGAGAGAAGAGCTATCTACTGAGCAAAAGAACATACTGGAGCTGAATGGACACATGCACCCTCTGTGGAATCCCTCTAAGAGGGAGGTCTTTGTTCATCCCAGGCCTGGCTCCCATCTGAACATATATTTATTTGCCCTCTGACCCTGCCTCCTCTCATCCCATCTTGCTATGGGAACTCTCTGGGTACTTCTGGATCTTATGATTCTCCTAGTTCATCCATGCACTGCCATTTGTTCTGTTTTGCTTTGCTTTTTAAAAAAGCCAGAGTGGATGAAGCCTTGACTTCAATGGCACTGGAAAAACCTCTGAGGCAGGGCAAGTTTATATCTCTGAGTTCCTACATCAACAAATTGGAGAGATCTGAAACCAACAATTTAATGAGACATTTGAATCTCCTTGAAAAAGAGCAGCAAGCTAAACCCCAATCCAGTAGACAGAAACAAATAATTAAAATGAAAACAGAAATGAATGAATTAGAATCCAACAAAACATAGAAAGAACCACAAAATAAAGAGTTGATTCTTCAACAAGATTAACAAAATTGGGCTGGGAAGGTGGCTCAGTAGTAGAGCGCCTTGCATGCCTGAGGCCCTGGGTTCGATTCCTCAGCAACACATAAGCAAAAAGTAAAAAGCCAGAAGTGGCACTGTGGCTCAAGTGGTAGAGCGCTATCCTTGAGCTGAAGAGCTGAGGGACAGTGTCCAGGCCCAGAGTTCAGGCCCCACGACTGGACCCCCCCCCAAAAAAAAAAGATTAACAAAATTGACAGACCCTTAGCAAATCTTATCAGAAAAAGAATAGAACACATCCAAATAAATAAACTCAGAGATGAGAATAGAAACATCACCACAGAAACAACCAAGATTCAGAACATTATAAGGGAATACTTCTCAAAACTTTATGCTAATAAGTTTGAGAACTTGGCAGAAATGGACCTTTTCCTAGCAAATATTGACATGCCGAAACTAAACCAAGATGAGTTAAACCAACTTAATCAGCCCATATCAAGCATTGAAATAGAAACAGAAATAAGAGACCTCCCATCTAAGGAAAGTCCAGGACCAGATGGAATTATAGTGGAATTCTACAAGGCCTTCACAGCAGAACTCACACCAATACTCCTTCAACTCTTCAATGAAATTGAAAGAGAAAGTTCACTACTGAACTCATTCTATAAAGCCATCATAACCTTCATCCCAAAACCAGGCAGGGACTCATCAAAGAAAGAACTATAGATCCATTTCTTTGATGAACATTGATGCAAAACTTCTCAACAAAATTTTGGCCAATCTGGGCTTTTGTAACTTGTCTGGATGGCGAGAACCCCTTCCGTGGGCTTCTAGAAGGCCATGGAGGTGGCTGGCTCTGTCCCATCCCAGGATGGGGTCCTCGCAGTCATGTCTCCTGCACTCGAACTCTGTGGGACATGCCGGGTTTACACAAGGAAAAGAAGACATGTATTTCACAATAAAAGACGGCTGAACATGATAAAAAATGTTTTGGCCAATCGACGTCAACAATTCATCCAAAAAAATCATACACCACAATCAAACAGGATTCATTTCAGGGATGCAAAGCTGGTTCAATATATGCAAATCAATTAATATAATTCATCACATCAACAGGAGAAAGGATAAGAACCACATGGTTATCTCAATAGATGCAGAAAAAGTATTTGACAAGATCCAACAGCCCTTTATGATGAAGGTTCTGGAAAAATTAGGAATCCATGGAACATTCCTCAATACAATAAAGGCTGTATATGACAAACCTACAGCCAGCATTTTAGTCAATGGTGAAAAACTAAAGCCATTTCCTCTTAACTCAGGAATGAGACAAGCATGTCCACTCTCTCCACTTCTCTTCAACCTAGTATTAGAATGCCTAGCTACAGCAATAAGACAAGATGCAAACATAAAGGGGATCCAAATAGGGAAAGAAGAAGTAAGTAAAATTCTCCCTCTTTGCAGATGATATGATCTTGTATTTAAAGAATCCCACAGACTCCACTCCCATATTACTCAAGCTGATTCAAAACTTTGGCAAAGTAGCAGGGTATAAAATTAACCCTCAAAAATCAATGGCTTTTTCTGTATGCCAACAATGAGAAAAGCATGGCTGAAATTAGGAAAGCAACTCCATTTGTAATAGCCCCACAAAAAAAAATAAAATACCTAGGAATTAACCAAAGAAGTGAAGGACCTCTATGATTAAAACTTTAAAAACTTGAAAAAAGAAATCAAAACAGAACTTAGAAAGTGGGAAAAACTCCCATGCTCCTGGATTGGAAAGATCACCATCGTGAAAATGGCAATATTTCCCAAGGCTATCTACAAATTCAATGTGATACCTATCAATATTCCAACCTCATTCTTCAAGGAAATAGAAGAGGCAACCCTAAAATTCATATGGAACAATAAAAGACCCCGAATAGCTAAAATGATCCTCAACAGAAAGAACAGTGCTGGAGGAATATAAATACCAAATTTCAAACTCTACTATAAAGCCATAGTAATCAAAACAGCTTGGTAATGGCACAAGAACAAACCTCAGAAAACCCAGAAATGAACCTACAGACCTATAGCCATCTAATCTTTGATAAGGGAGCTAAAAAAATAGAATGGAAGAAAGACAGCCTCTTCAGTAAATGGTGCTTGCAAAATTGGTTAACTACTTGTAGAAAACTAAAGCTAGATCCTTATATATCACCCTGCACCAGAATCAACTCCAAATGGATCAAAGACCTCAAAGTCAAAGCAGACACTCTGAAAACATTACAGGATGGAATAGAAGAAACCCTAGGTCTCCTTGGCACAGGCCAAAATTTTCTTAATAGAAACCCAGAAACACAACAAATCAAAGAAAGGTTGGACAAATGGGATTGCATGAAATTGCCGAGCTTCTGCATGGCAAAGGACATAGCTAGCAAGATCAATAGAAAGCTCACGGATTGGGAGAAGATCTTCACTAGCCATACAACAGACAAGGGTCTCATATCTAAAATATACCTGGAACTCAAAAAATTAAATCCCCCAACAACAAATCTTCAAAGAAACAAGTGCCCAATAAATAAGTGGGCTAAAGACTTAAAGAGAAACTTCTCTGAAGAGGAAAGAAGGATGGCCAATACACACATGAAGAAATGCTCAACCTTCCTAGCCATAAAAGAAATGCAAATCAAAACAACATTGAGATACCACCTCATCCCAGTTAGAATGGCTATAATCAAGAATTCTAATAACAACAGATGCTGGAGGAGATGTGGACAGAAAGGAACCTTGCCGCATTGTTGGTGGGAGTGTAAACTTATTCAACCACTTTGGAAAGCAGTATGGAGGTTCCTCAAAAGACTCCACATAGAGCTCCCCTATGACCCAGCAATCCCACTTTTGGGCATTTACCCAAATGTTCACAAACAAGACCACACTAAAACTACCAGCACGACTATGTTTATTGCAGCATAATTTACCATAGCTAAGATATGGAACCAACCCAGATGCCTCTCAGTAGATGAATGAATCAAGAAAATGTGGTATATATACACAATGGAATTCTATGCCTCCATCAGAAAGAATGACATTGCCCCATTTGTTAGGAAATGGAAAGACTTAGAAAAAAAATATATTAAGTGAAGTAACCAGGCCCAAAGAAACATAGGTCCCATTGTTTCCCTTATTTGCCATAACTAGTATATGTCTGAGTCAAGCAGAAAAGATCAGATAAGTTGATGTTAGGGAAATGAACCCTAAGACATGTACTCAAATGTTTTTTTTCTTTCATGTGATTGTTTCTAACATATTTATAAGATGATTTCTTTGTTGCTTTGTATGTCCCTCCCCCATGGTATAACCCATGCTTTCACTGTATTTGAGGTTGGTATAATTTGTGGAGGGGAAGGGGAAAAACAAATGGTTTAAATAGGGATACAGGTGGACCCATTGCAACAATGAGATGTACAAGTCGTTATGTCAAAAACGAACTTTACAACTTTGGTGGGGGGGAGGATTGGTTGCGGGGGGGGGGGAGGGGGAAGATGGGAAGGGATGGGAAGGGGAAACAAAAACAAACCTCTGGGCTTGATTTCTTTGCTGGCAAATAGGAGATAATGTGTTGCAACAGAAGACTGGTTACTTGGTAAACTGTGACATGGTGGCTCCATGTAGATAGTTGCTGTCACTGCTAGCAGGGCTAGCCAGGCATTGATAGCTCATACCTATAATCCTAGCTACTCAGAAGGCTGAGATCAGAGAATTGAGGTTCAAAACCAGCCTGAAAGTCCAGGAGACACTTATCTCCAAACTTTGAGCACTAAAGCTCAGGGACAGCACTCATGCCCTGAGTTCAAACCCAGGACAAACAGAGAGAAAGAGACAGAGAGACAGAGACAGAGACAGACAGGGAGACAGAGACAGAGACATACAGAGAGACAGAGGGACAGACAGGGAGACAGAGAGACAGAGACAGAGACAGGGAGACAGAGAAGAGGTGGTGGAAGGTCTAGATGGTCCCAGTCATATGAGAAAGCCATGTGCCCATCATTAGTATATGTGGTATTATTTATAAAAATGGTCAAGGCTGTTTGGGGACTTCTAGTGCTCGGTCCTACCCTTCTGTCATCTCCTCATACCTTTCTCACAAAGTTCCTGAAGATTCAGAGCCTCTGAGGCTGGCAGAGCGGCAAGGGCCTGAACCACCTATTGGTGAAACCATTTTCCCTGCTTTTGGACCCAGGTCCCTAAACACAGACAAAAATCAAAACCAGTCCTTTGTAGTTTTCCCTGCACCAAGATAGTGTGGCCAGATAAATTCAGAAGGCCAGTTAAATTGGAATTTCACATAAACAATGAGTAATGTTTTCATGTGAGGATGCCCCATGCTGACACTACTGCATGAAACAAATGCTGCATGGGGAGCATGTTTACATGAAAAGTACTGATTATTCATCTGAAACTAATTTGGAAATCATATGGCCCCAAACCATATATGTTCAAAGCATGCCATGTCAGAAGCCTTAGTGTAAAAGATCTTGCAGACTGGCTTGAGATCTGCACATCATCTACTACTTTTCAAATACCCCAGATAGCAGATAATCCCCATCCCTGCACTTGAAGAAATACCATGAATCTTCTGTGTTGTGGGGAATTTATTTCCTTGTATCCCTGACACCCATTCTCACCTCATACATGTCCTTTGAAGGGAAGCGGGAGGCTGGTTAGGGTTCTTAGGAATTCTGTCACATTTCCCTTTCCTTCTTTTGACAGACTAAAAATGATCAGGGGTGAAGGCCAAAGAATACAAAACAGATTAGTGATGGGGTGTGGAAGTGGTCAGGAAAAGCTGTGCCTGAATAAGCTGGAAGGTGCCAGAGTGGACCCTAAAGATGTGCAGGACTGGAGAAGGCTACACTGCTCTGCCAAGGTAGTATATTCTTGTTTCCCAAGGGCTTCTGTATAGTCTTCGCCCAGTAGACAATGCTTCACCTCCGACCTCATGCCACTGGGACATCTCAAAATGTCTCATGTATGCTCTTGCAGATGTGGACAGGACACAAGTACACAAACTATGGAGGAGGATGAACAGAGGGAGGAAAGGAGTTGGGAATCTAGCAAGACTGTGAACCTCTTGGCCAAAGTCAGCCTCAATTTTCCACATAGTTCTCAACTTACTTGATGTCCATTTACTTTCTTCTATTTGCTTGTAAGCTCATTGAGATTGGGAATCTCAGGATATTAGGAAATTCATTGTTCTATCTGTAGTGCCTCTAGTAGTAGGGCAAGTAAATGGTGGATGAGCAAAGCAGGTGACAGCTAGTTCCAGGATCAGGACCAAGATTGTATAGAGAACTGCCTGAGTAGAACTCATGGTGCTTAGCAGCTTAAGGAACAGGTAGGTGGATGAGGAAAGAGCGAAATCCTCAGTGATGTACTCAGAAGCTTTTGGTGACATTGGCTCCCTGTTACCCAATCTGCTGGACCTCTTTACACACATCCCAATACCTATAGCCCAGTCAGAGAATCACTCATCGGTATGTTCTGGGGAAACAGTGATTCTCCAGGTGTCCAGGAGCTGGGAGTCCAGGACAGGATGAGTGATTCTCTCATCCAAACAATGTTGTGTGTTCTTGCATCTAACTAGGATGACTTGAATAAATGGTGTATAGATGGTATTTCTCAACAACCCTAAAGGTCACTGAAATCTTCCTCTGATGTGGGTTAGGAGAGTCCACACACTTAGGGGCCACTAAAAAATCCTAACTAATGAGGACAGTGATTACCATGGAAACTGCCACAAATGGTGGCATATGAAGGCTTATGAAGGGGAGGGCGTCCCATGGGGTGGAAAAGTAGTAAAGGACTTATATGTGGTCATGCAAAGGGGATAAGGAGTTAGAAGGTAGGAACTGGGATGTGGCAAAGAGGAGGAATTGCCATTTATTACTGGCTTTCATACTGCCAGGCCCTGAGCAAAGCATCTGATATATACTTGATCGTCACAGCCGCCTGCAAGATGGGGATGAGTTGTTGTGCCCCTCCCACCTCACTGACTGGCAAAGCATACCCTTCATCAGTTAGAAGGCCTTTTGTAATCAGCAAAGGTGGACTATCATCACTTCCAGGACTTATAAGATAACCTCAAGCCAGGCACTGGTAACTCACATCTGTAATCCTAGCTACTCAGGAGACTGAGATCTGAGGATCGCTGTTCAAAACCAGCCCAAGAAGACAAATCTGAGAAGCTCATCTCTAATTAGCCAGAAAAAAAAGCTGGAAGTTGAGGTGTGGCTCAAATGATAGAGCTTTCTTTGAGCAAAAAAGCTGACCAAGAGTGTGAGGCCTTGAGTTCAAGTTCCAGTACTAGCATGCAAATGGACAGAAAAAAGGGGGGGGGGGAGGGAGAAGGAGAGAAAGATAACCTTGAATGCCCTACCATCTAATAATCCTTATAGAAAGTTCATTTGTGAGAAATGATATTCACAAAGAGATGCCTGAAGAGCAAGCCACTCATCTGTTATATGAAACATGTGGCTGTGGAGACAGGCTTTGTGCCCTTGAGGCTGGGTCATGATCTCAGAACAGGGAAGGATGGATTGCAGGAGACTCTAGTACAGAGCTGAAAAGGGCACATTAGATGTGATAATAATTATGGCTTCCTTAACACAAAATCCAGACAGTGAAGCTCAACATTTGCAAAGCTGATTGCTCTGCACTTCAGGTCACAAAAACAAACCTACACAATGGGGCTTGATATCACAAGAGCCTGTCATCCCTTTTGCAATATCTGAAGATGTAATCTTTGATAGCAGCATACAAATAGATACTACATGACCATTGCTACCAAGCTAACAACATCCAATAGATGTATCTGTTAGAATCAGGGCAATGATTTTCTAAAACTGTCATTGCTTTGATTCATCTTGAATCACACTATTTTCATTTCTTTAAAACATGGGAATGACAGCAAAGGAGTATTTCTGTTTATTTAAAATAAGAGAAGGAGTGCTGGGAAGGTGGCTCAGTGGTAGAGTGCTTGCCTTGCATACCTGAAGCCCTGGGTTCGATTCCTCAGCACCACGTAAGAAAAAAAGAAGAAAGCTGGAAGTGGCGCTGTGGTTCAAGTGGTAGAGCACTAGCCTTGAGCTGAAGAGCTGAGGGACAGTGCCCAGGCCCAGAGTTCAGGCCCCACAACCGGACCAAAAAAATAAAATAAAATAAAATAAGAGAAGGAAGATAGATGACATACTTCACCCTATTCCTCTTGCTATTATAATTAAAATCTTGGACATGGTACACAAGGCAAATCTAAGAAACAAAATGCAAGTGAAAGAAGGCATACCATCCGTGGTCCTCATGTTGGAAAAACAACAAGTATTCTCTCTTCACCTTCTTTGTTCCAGAATTGAAGTAAAAAAAAAAACCCAAAACAACAAACCATTAAAAGGCATAGACAAAAGAGTCCCAACAAAAGACTTGTCAGGGCCAGGAGCATAGTACAAATGATTGAGCACCTGCTGAGTAAGCTGAAGGCCCTAAGTTCAAATTTCACTACTGCCAAAGAGGAGGCAGGAATTGTTCTCTCTAGTCAAAAGAGTAGGAAACTATTAACCTAGAAAGACAAAAACATTTTAGATAATAACCACTCTACAACTGCCTGAAGCAGAGAAAAAAAATGCTTGTGGGCCCACTGATACCCCCACCCTTACCAGCAAAGATGAATGAGGAGTCCTGAATCCTCATGGGCTATATGCTTTCTCTGTCTCTGTCTCATCTCTCTGACTCTGTGTCTGTCTATCTCTGTCTGTGTCTGTTTCTGTCTGGTCTGTCTCTGTATCTCTGTGTGTATGTCTCTCTCTGATCCAGTACCTGGCGTCATCCCTTAGCTTTTTTTTTTTTTTTTAAAGCTCAAGGCTGGCACTCTATCGCTTGAGCTTCAGCTCCACTTTTGGCTTTTTGGTGGTTGATTAGACATAAGAGTCTCACAGGCTTTCCTGCCTAGGCTGGACTTGAACTACAATCCTCTAGATCTCAGCCTCCTGAGTAGATAGGATTACACATGTGAGTCACTGGTGCTCAGCTCTACATAGCATATCTCAGAACCTCAGTACTCTAATTTGTTGCCACAGTAGGTCAAGTATGAATCAGGGACTTTTAACCCCACTAGCACATAATGACGCCTGTCTATATGCACTATATCAAGGGAGCAATGTACAGAGCCTATGAGTCTGCCTGTGTCTAGAAGTAACCTCACCTCTGAGGCAATATCATCAGAGAAGATCTAAAGGAAAGTCCGGATTTTCACCAGTGGTAAAGTAGATAGCACCTCCAGAGAGGGGAGAAGCAATAACTCTCTACTAAAGAAAGGTAAGAGTGCCTAGTTACCAGTGTAGATCTTGTATACAACATAAGCTGTCCAATAATAATGAAGAACTTACCATTCTTTGGTCAGTGAAAGCCAGGTGGGAACCAAGACTTCTAGCCTTGTGTGATAGTAATGAAGTGATTCCCCTTCCCCTTCTTGGTGACAGTATTAGAGGATAAAAACAGAAGAATTAAAAAAGATTCAGCCAGGCACCAGTGGCTCATGCCTATAACCCTAGCTACTTAGGAGGCTAAGATCTGAGGATTGCAGTTCAAAGCTAGCCCAGACAGAAATTAGCAGTGAAAAAGCCAGAAGTAGAGCTGTAGATACAGTGGTAGAGTGCTATCCTTGAGCATAAGAGTAACTTCAGGGGCACCACTCAGGCCCTGAGTTCAAACCCCAGGAGTGGGAACAGAGAGACAGAGAGAGAGAGAGAAAGACAGAGAGAGACAGAGAGAGATTTTCAGTCTCATGATATGAACCCAAATGTACAAATTTCACAAAGATATCCACTCACTCCACTCTTATTTAATATAGCACTTGAGCTTCTAGCCAAAACAAGGCAAGAATACAAAATAAAAGGGATACAAGTAGGGAAGGAAGAAGTCAAATTATCCCAATTTTTTCAGGTGATATGATTGTAAAGACTCCACCAAAAACCTCTTAAATATGAAAAAAAAAACCCTCTTTGGGAGAGGGAAGGGTTAGTGGGAGAACAACAAGGCAGGGGGTAACAATGCTTGACAAGAAATGTATGCATTGCCTTACTCATGTAACTGTAACCCCTCTGTACAGAATCTTCACAATAAAATTTAAAAAACACTCTTGGCAATGTAGCAGGACACAAAATTAACATATAAATCTCAGACATTTTTGTTTGTACCGATGATGAACTCACTGAAAAAAGATTTTTTTAAATCTCATTCACAATCTGATAACTTCATAAAATTACTTAGGCACGAACTTAACCAAAACTATCACTATAGCTATTACTATCACTACAATGAAATACATAAAGCATTGAAGAATTGTAGAAGACACTAGAAGATAGAAAGGCCTTCAGTGTTCATATGTTGGCAAAATTGGTGCTGTTAAAATGGTGGATATTACCAAAAGTAATCTTCAGATTCTATGCAATCTCAATCAAAATTCCAATGTCAATCTCTGCAGATATAAGAAAAACTCTAAAATTAATGTGGACACACAAATGACTCCCAAATAGCCACAGCTGTCCTGGGGTTATCACAACACTTCAGAGCCACAGAGCCACTGGAACAATTGGTTTGGGCTCCTTTGTAAAATATCACATAGTTAATGCTGTGTGGGTTTATTTTAGGTCCTTTATTGTGTCCCAACATTTGTTGGAGAAAAGACAACCTCTTCAACAAATAGTGCTGAGAAAACACTATCCTCATGTTGAAAAGCAAATCTAGTCTCTCACTCTCTGAAAAAACTAATTCAAAATGAATTGGGCGCCAGTGGCTCATGCTTACAATCCTAGCTACTCAGGAAACTGAGATCTGAGGATCATGGTTCAAAGCTAGCCTGGGCAGAAAAGCCCATAAGATTCTTATCTCCAGTTAACCACTAAAAAGCTGCAGGTAGAGTTGTGGCTCAAGTGATACAGTGCCAACTTTGAGGGGAAAAATACTAAGAGACAGTGCATAAGCCCTTAGTTTAAGCACCGATATTGGCAAATAAAAAATTCAAAATGGTTCAAAGATTTAAAGAATGGAAATTTAAAAAAAAAAATTGAAGCTACTATGTGAACACTTGAAGATATAGACATAGGCCATCGATTTTCTCAAAATAAGAGCAAAATTGACAAATGAGATTTCATCAAATTATAAAGGGGTTGCACAGTAAAAGAAACAATGGCCAGAATGAATAGACAATCCACAAAGGGGGAGAAAATTTTTGAGCAACTTTGCATGTATGTAAATATTATAGGGAAACTTTTTTGCCTGTTTAAGCTAATAGAAAAGATTCTAGATGTTTTTTAAAAAAGGGGGGAAGGCACATGCAACAAAAAAGATGTTGCAATATGCCAAAAAGCAAAATCCCTAGGTTTCACTAAAATATAACTTATCACAACAAGCACCAAGATCTCATATTTAATAAAGATGATACTAAGTGGGACTAGGAATGTAGCTCAGTGGAAGAGCACTAGCACATACAAGGTCTTAAGTTTGATTTCCAGCACTGCCAAAACCACAATAAGTAGTCTTCATAGGCCCTGTTCCACCATTGTGCTGCCCCACCCCAGCCACTAGCTCTGCTATGCAGCTTCCTCAGCCACTGCCACCATCCAAGACCCTCCTCACTGCTGAAGGCACTGATGAAGCATACAGCTGGCCCTGCTCTCCACATGACCCAGGACTCCACAAACTCAAAGTGGGCAGTTACTATCCACCAGCTGCTATGTACAATGGAGGAGACATTTAAATGAGATAGTATTAAGATGGATTGAATTATGAACAGTCCAAATGTCACGGGACAGACAGTAAAACTTTGTGAGTTGACATTTGGTTACAGCTTTCAAGGATTGGAGATGGTACCAGTGGGGTCAGACTAATGATTGATTGTCAGATGATGTGCATAGGGGACACCCTCATGACCCTTTGTGGTTGGCCTCAAACGAGGTATCATAATGGTTGCGGGAAAAACCATGTAAAGAACAGCACACAAGTATATTGACAACTTCAGAAGTAGCAGGACTACAACCAAAAGACTTTACAATCCACTAAGAAGATGGCTGGGATAGCAAGAGGGACTACAAGATGAGCAACAGGGAAAAAACAATGTTGTTATAAAGCTGGGCATGGACCCTGAAGCTTTGATGAAAGAATGAGAGACAGTTGAAAAGTGGGCAGCATGGCGATGGTAGAGTTGGTGAGGCAACTTCAGGGTTTCATGGTAGTCATTTTGTACATAGGAGAGGATTACCATTTTGTGCAACTGACAATGTCATTGCTAACCTCCTTACAACTAAATCCAAGTCCATATTAATCTTGCAGCTGAGGCTGATTTTGTGATACATGAAGACTGTACTTACTATGTCTAAAGACAAACATTAAATGCAACACCAATACATTGAACTATTCTTGAATTCTGCCTCTGGAGGCAGCTCTGGCATGGAAGGGTCTGGATGAGGAGCAAAGGTAGACATGGACTAGATGCAAAGGAAGACTATAGATCTATTAGAATGTGAATGGAGAACAATTCCAGCACAAAGCTATGGTACTCTTGGTGGCGTGGGTGATTAGATATGGTGGTGGAGGCAGAAGAGGTCACTATGGGAAAGGTAGGGGAGTGGAGGTGGGTGGTGTGGAATGTACTGAATGCAAAACTAACAGCATACAAACCCTAGTAGCAATTATCTAGTCTACTAGACTTAAATACAACTTGAGTTCTTACCGATTTTACAAACTTTATAATGATGGAAAGACTGTGATTTACCAAATGATATTTGGTAAAGCAACAAACTGTGATGGGATAAATCTGCTTTCTGTACATTCTATTTTTTATATTTTTATTTTTGTCAGTGGTTGAGTTTGAACTCTGGGCCTGGGCGCTGTCCCTGAGCTCTTCAGCTCAAGGCTAGCACTCTACCACTTGAGCCATAGCACCACTTTCCGTTTTTGAGTGGTTAATTGGAGATAAGAGTTTCACAGGTACTTTCCTGCCCAAGCTGACTTTGAACCACTATCCTCAGATCTCAGCCTCCTGAGTAGCTAGGATTACAGGCGTGAGCCACCAGTGCCTGGCTAAAAATTATTTTTAAGTGAAAAAAAGATAATAAAGTTCAGAACTGAGATGACACAGATGTTAGAATTATCCAACAAAGATTTTTAAAGAAGTCACCAAAAAAAATGCTTCATCGGGAGAGGAGTAAATCAAAGGGAGAGGAGGGAGATGATGAAGAGAGGAAGGGTGAGCGAATGCAGTCATCTTCAATGTACATATGCGAAAATGGAACTAGGTAACTGGAGGGGATGGGTTGGTTTGAGAGAGATGAGGGAGAAGCTGGAAGAGGGGATATTGATGAAGTACATTGTAATTAAAACCTTAAAACGTGGAATTGAAACCCCTTTGTACAACTAAAAATAATAAAATTAATTACAAAGAAAATTCTTCAGTAAGTAACAAATATGCTTAAAACAGATAAAACATACCAGAGCAATGACATGAATTTTTAAAGGAAACCAGAAGTAGAAAGAGGAAAAAATTGAAAATGTCAGCAAAGAAATAAAAGATATGAAAAATCAGTGGATAGACTCATCAGCAGAAAGAAGGAAGAGAGGAAAGAACCAGTAGACTTGAAGATAGAATAGTTTAAATTATCCCATCCAAATAACAGAGAAAAAACTGAGAAGAAAGAAAATCAAGAGAAGATGAAGCTCAGACTGAAAGAAAATGTTTAGAAAAGGCGTATCTGATAAAGGACTCTTAGTTCCAAATATTCAATAAAAATTTTAAACTCAGAAATTAAAAAAATGAGCAACCTAATCAAAACATGTCCAAAAGATCTCAACAGGAATCAAAAGAAGATATGGATATGATAATTAAGCATATGAAAATATTTTCAGTATTATGTGGGATTAGGGAATCGCATTACAAACTTCAAATGGAGCCAGCACTAGTGGCTCACACCTGTAATCCTAACTACTCAGGAGGCTGAGGTCTGATGATCATAAGTCAAATTCAGCTTGAGCAGGAAAGGCCATGAAAATCTTATCTTTAACTGCAAAAATCTAAAAGTGGAGCTGCAGCTAAAGTGGTAGAGTGCTAGCCTTGAGCACAAAATCTTAGGGACAGCGCCTAGGCCCTGAGTTCAAACCCTAAGACCTACACACACACACACACACACACACACACACACACACACACACACACACACACACACTTCAAAAAGTAAACATCTAGACACTAGCAGTGTTAACTGCTGACAAGAATGCAGAGCAAGAACAATCTCATTCTAATAGGAGTGAAAAAGGCACAGCCCACAGTGGAAGGCAGTTCATCAGTTTCTGACAAAACCAAACATACTCTTCTTACCTTCAGATCAAGCAATCATATTCCTTGGTATTTACCCACATGCGTTGAAAATAAATTTTCACATAGAACCCTACACACAAGTGTTCACAGCAGTAGCTAAATTCATACCTGCTCAAACATGGGAGCTCCAAGATGTACTTCAGATGGTAAATGAGTGAATAAATGCTGAATTAGCTAGGCAATGGAATATTGCTCAGCACTAAAAAGAAATGTACTACCAAGGCATGATCAGGAATGGAGGAATCTTGAATATATATTATGAAGAGAAAGAAGACAATCTGTAGAAATCTGCATCCTGTATGATTCTATGTGATGAATTAGAAAAGGAAAGGTTGTGAAAAGAGTAAAAGGATTAGTGGTGGCTAAGAGTTTTCAAAAGGCAGGGATGAATAGATCATGTTAGAGCAGTAAAAATATTCTGTATGCTACTGTAATAGTGAACACATGTTATCACACATTGGTCCAAATCCATTGATTATAGACTTATAGTGAACCTGAGTATAAATTATGGGTTTGGAATGACAATAATGTTGGTTAATTGTACCAAATGCACTGCTCTGGTGTAGGATGCAACTAGTAGAGGGGACTGTACCTATGGAAGGAGACAGTAAATGTCTGGGGACTCTAGTTTCCATTCATTTTGCTGTGCACCTAAAATTGCTCTAAAACTAAGACTTCTAAAAGTCTTTTTAAAAGATAAAAAACAAACACAAGGCCTGTAGGACAATAATAAAGGTTTTAATCTTATGGTCTTTAGAATCTCAGAAGACAATGAGGATGGGGTTTGCAAAACATTTAAAGAACTGGAAACCATCATGTTAAGTGAGATATATCAAGCTAAAAAAGCCAGACCTCAACATCAGATCTGAAACTTTGAAATTACTGCAAGAAGAAATAAGAGAAACACTAGAATTCATAGGCATAGTCAGAAACTTTTTGAAAAGAATCCCAGGGGCACAGCAGTTAGGAGAGGGATTTGACAAATGGGGTTATGTCAAACTAAAAAGTCTCTGAACAGCAAAGGATATAGTTATTAAACTAGAAAGACAATCAACACACTGGGAGAAGATCTTCACCAGTAATACGTCCAACAAAGGCTTAATATCTAAAATATATAAGGAGCTCAAATAACTAACCCCTCACAAAGCTGATAAACCAGTTACTAAATGGGCAAAGGCTTCTCAGAAAAAGAGGTAAGAATGGCAAAGAAATACAGGAGGATATGCTCATCATCGCTGGCCATAAAGGAAATGCAAATCAAAACAACTCTGAGATTCCATCTCACCCCAGTGAGATTGGCCAACATTATGAATTGTTTGAAAAAACATTGGCAGGCTTGTGGAGAAAAAGGAATCCTATTGCACTGGTGGTGGGAATGTAAACACTAGCACAACCAATCTGGACAGCAGTCTGGAGGTTGTTCAAAAAACTAAACTTATGGAAGTGGTGCTGTGGCTCAAGTTGTAGAGCACTAGCCTTGAGCTGAAGAGCTCATGGACAGTGCCCAGGCCCAGAGTTCAAGGCCCATGACCCATAAAACAACAACAAGAACTAAACTTAGATCTTCCCTATGACTCAGCCATACCACTCCTGGGCATCTACCTAGAACATCACAAGCCAGGAAACCATAAAGACACTTTCACATCCATGTTCATTACTGCACTCTTCACAATAGCCAAAATGTAGTAACATCACAGATACCCTACAATAGATAATGGATCAAAAAAATGTAGTACCTATATACAATGGAATTTTGCACAGCCATTAGAAAGAATATTATGTCATTTGCAGGGAAATGGATAGACCTAGAATAAATCATATTAAGTGAGGTAAGCCAAGCTCACAAAGATACATGATGCATGTTTTCTCTCATATGTAGAAGCTAGATCTAAAATACCAGGACATAATAAATGATAGCAGTTTCTAGGCATTCACGCACAATGAGACCAAAGGAGGATACTCTTAGGAGCAGAACAGAAAGGCACAATGCCTGTATGTATATGATCATACAAGATAATGTTTATTGAAATAAACTCTAGGAAATGAAGAGATTTTTTTTTCTTTTTTCTGTTTTCATTTACTTTCCTTTTGTTCTGTTTGTTCATTTATAAGTTTTGGGGAGTGTAAAGGGAAGCACAGAAATGGAGGCACAAAGGGTGATCAAATGCAGCAGTGGTATTCACTGGACACTATGTTGAAAATAAACTATATAACTTATGGGTGGGATGGGAAGGGAAAACTGGGAAAGAAGGGAAGGGGTGACATCACCAAAATAAAAAATGTACTCTTTACCTGACTTATGAAACTGTAACCCCTCTATATAACACTTTCATAATAGCAATAACTTTTTAAAAGCCAGTTATCACATCTTTTTATTCATTTGTAGAATTTAACACAGACTACAAGCATATTCATGGACATATAAACACACACATATATATGTATACATAAATATATATATATATATATATATACACACACACACGTACATAAGTGTATTGAAAGCACTATTTGGAGGAATGAGGAGGAGTGGAAAGAGGGGAAAAGAATAAAATGCACTGTATCTATGTATGAAGATGACATGAGGAATCTCACTGAAAGCTGATGCGGGTTGAGGAAAGAGAGCAATAGAAAGGCTTAAAATATAACATGCACACATGCAAGATACTAGTGTGAAACCTCCTGGTATAGTTAATATATGCCAG
This sequence comes from Dipodomys merriami, assembly GCF_024711535.1. NCBI lineage: Eukaryota > Metazoa > Chordata > Mammalia > Rodentia > Heteromyidae > Dipodomys > Dipodomys merriami. Next base: position 71,979,624 of record NW_027204492.1, read on the forward strand.
TGGAGGAGGGAGAGTGACAAGAAAATAAAACAGGTTCTGTTGGAGAACAATTACCAGTGGAAGGGGGAGGGAAAATAAAGAATGTGACTGAAAGTGAATATGATGATACACACCTTGTACACATACATGAGAATAGAACATTGAAACCTGGTGAATTATTTTAAGGAAAGGGTAAAGAAAAGTGATAAGATATACAAGGTAAGGTTGATAGGGTACATTGAATGCATGCATGAAATTACCACAATGAAACCCTAATGTAAACTGTAATGTATAAACAAATAATGTATGCTAATATGAATTTTAATAACAAAGAATTGAAAGAAATTTGAGACTAAACTTATTGAATTTGGCAAGAGACACAAGCTTACCAATACAAGAAGCTAAAGCCATGCCAGCCACAGTGGCTCACATCTAAAATCCAAAGTACTGGGAGGCTGAGATTGAGAGGAATGTGGTTGAATTCAACCCAGGCAAAACATTGAAGAAATCCCATTCACAATGAATAGCTGGGCAGAGTAGTATGCCTGTGATCCCAGTTACATATGAGACTGAGATCAGAAGGATTGTGGCTTAATACCAGTTTGGATAAAAACTAGTTTCCAACCTAATGAAAGAAGCTGAGCGTGGTAGTATGTGCCTGTTGTCTTAGATACAGTAGGAAGCATAAAATAGAAAGATCTTGGTCCAACTGGGCAAAAAGAGGACTATCCCCCAAATTGTCACTATAAAAAGGGCTGGAGGCATGGCTCAGTGGTATATTATCTACCTAGCAAGCCAAAGTGCTGAGTTCAAACCCCAGTATTAAAAAGGAGGAAACTAGCCAGGCGCTGGTGGCTCACACCTGTAATCCTAGCTACTCAGGAACATTGCAGTTCAAAGCCAGCCTCAGCAGGAAAATCCATGAGACTGTTATCTCCAATTGAACATCAAAAAGCCAAAAATGGAGAGGTAGCTCAAGTGATAGAGCACAAAAGCTCAGGGACAACTCTCGGGCCCTGAGTTCAAGGTAAAGGCCAGCACACAAAAAAAGGAAGAAACTAAGCCTAAATGTTCTAAGCTAAAGGAATACACAAAGATACATCATAGTCAAATGCCCGGACATTAAAGACAAAGAAAATATTTTGATTTTTTTATGCCTGTACTAGGGCTTGAATTGAGGCCTGGACCTTGAACTCAAAGGTCCTTTATCACTTGAGCTACAGTATAGCTTCACTCCTCTGCTTCTGGCTTTTTGGCAGTTAATTGGAGATGAGTCTCACAGACTTTCTTGCCCAGGCTTCAAACTTCAGCCTCTGTTCCTCAGATCTCAGCCTCCTGAGTAGCAAGGATTATAGGCATGAACCACTGGTACCCAGAAAAAAAAAAAGATTTTGAAAGTGGGAGAGATGGATGGGTAGAAAGGAAAAGGGAAAAGGAGAGAGGGGGAGAGGGCAGAGGAGGGAAAGAGAGGAAAGAAATGAAGAGGGAAAGAGAAAAAGATGAGAGAGAGAGAGAGAGAGAGAGAGAGAGAGAGAGAGAGAGAGAGAGAGAGAGAGAGAGAGAGAGAGACCTTATCCAAAAAGTTAAAACAGCCATGAGCCATGTGCTGGTGGCTTGTTCTAGTGGCTCATGCTCCCCGAGGCTAAGATCTGGGTATTGCAGGTCTAAACCAGCCCAGGCAGGAGAATCTGTGAGACTCTTATCTTCAATTAACCACCAAAAAGCCAGAAGTGGAGTTGTTGATAAAATGGTAGAATGCTAACCTTAAGCAAATAAAAGTTCAAGAATAGCGCATAGGTCCTGATCTCAAGCCTTGAGACCAGCACACAGACACAGACACGGGGGGGGGGGGGGGGAGGGAGAGAAAGAGAGAAAACAATCCAAAGAAAACAGAGTTTTCAACTGATATAAAGTTTGTAAATAAAATGTGGGACAATATATTGTGGTCCTGGAAATTGAACCCAAGTCCCCTTGCCCATTAGGTAAGTTCTCTACCACTGAACTATATCCCCAGTCAAAGCACAACATTTTTTAAGTTCTAAAAGAAAAAAAAAATTGACTCCAGAATGTTATCTGTAACAAAAACTTGTCCCTGGAATGGAGAACTTAAGACATTCTCAGATGAAGGAAAATTAAGAGAATTTGGCATAGGAAGACCTGAAAAAAATTGCTAAATGTAATTGTCTAAATAGAAAATAAAAGTCTTGATAGAAAGTCGGGAAATAATGAAGCAAGAAAACATGCTAGGGCAAAATGTGATGGTAAATGTAACAAATTTCCATCTCATCTTAATGCTTAAATTGTGTTTGAAGTTTTGCTACCAATTGCCTAGCTGGGGTTCCTTTGTTCTATCCAGCTGGAAATTATGAAAAGACAAAGAATGGCTTCCTCAGTGCTGGTGGTTCCAAGTTCTTGGATGCCAATAGCCCACAGGCTAAACCAATAGACACAGAGGTTTATGGCTCTGCTCCTGAAAACCAAAGGAGTATGGCTCTAGGATCTAGAAGTTAAGACATTTACAGCAGAAGGTGCTCGGGTGAGAGGCTCCACTTCCCTGGGCACTAAACTGGGTGATCCTGGGTTTACTGACCAGCAACCCAAAGCTCACAGCAATATTAATATTGGAAGTGTTGGGCCAGTGTTATAGCTCTTAAGTCTAGTGTGTTAAGATCCTGGACTCCTAAAAGCAACTAGTATTATATCTCTTGGGCCTTAAGTATCAGGACTGAGGGATTAGTAGTTCCCTGGAACTCTTTCAGTGACCAGGTCCCACAGTGTCTCATCTTTGGCTTTTCACAGCCTTCTCTATACTTCTACCATCCTCAATTATCTCCACCATTTCTTCTTGCCCACATATTTTCCCCAGTCACTCTCTAGAACTCTTTAACCACCTTCTTACCTCTATTGCTATTGCTGCTATCACTGATGCCTTTTCTTGTTGCTACTGCCTCCACCATCTTCTCTTTGTTTTAACCAGTTCATCATCTGAGAGAAAGGTTCAAGATAAACCTTTGCTTATCTAAAATAACATAAGCAAAAAAAGATAAACAAGAAAAGAAGCCTATCATTGAACCTAATATTGCAATTCCAGGGTATGTTTCTCCCAATGGACTCAAAAAGTGAGCTGAATGGCCTGGTTCTGTAGCCAGGGAGAATATGTGGCATAGGTATGGTGTAAAAATGAAGGATTATATTTATAACAGTTTCTATTTTCACATATCACAGGCCTTTTATAAGGACCAAATCACAAGTCCCACATTGCATCAATAAATAACTAGCTTCTTGATGAGTTCGTTATAAAGGAAGTATTCACCCTCCCACCTTAAGTGAGAATATATCTACAGTGTTCACTAAAGTTCCTGGACACTTATATTGTCTTGCATAAATTCTTTCTTTAGAAGTCAGGAAAAGTTGTATGGAGAAGTCATGATTAGACTGAGTCTCCTGAAGGAGTCATGACTTCTGTTTCAGTGTTCCTTTCAGCTGGAGTATAGTTTCTTCAAGAAAGTAGTTGGGTTGTCATAATGACAAGTCAGGATGGTCAACAAAAGAGGGGTGTTTGGTTCACATTTCTCTGCCCAAAGTAACTGGACACAGGAAATGGTCTGAATTGTCCATTAAAAAGTCAAATAACCTGAATCCCCTACAAATTGGCCTAAATAAAGGAAAGTTATACATTAAAGAATAGTTACAGGAAGTGGTGCTGTGGCTCAAGTGGTAGAACGCTCGCCTTGAGCTGAAGAGCTGAGGGACAGCGCACAGGCCCAGAGTTCAGGCCCCACGACCGACCAAAAAAAAAAAAAGTTTGGGCTGGGAAGGTGGCTCAGTAGTAGAGCGCTTGCCTTGCATGCCTGAGGCCCTGGGTTCGATCCCTCAGCACCACATAAGCAGAAAAAAACAGAATAGTTACAACAAAGACCTATCATTCACATTCCTAGCTATATTTGTAAGTAATATAATTCTTAGTCATATTCCCTTAGAAGAGTTGGGTCACTCCATCTCAGTTTGAAGCAAAAGTAATATGATACTCAATGTATATAGACAATACTTAAGAAAAATATTTTAAATGCCTCAGGGTAAAAGTATGTAAAAGTACACAAAGTTTCTACAAGTTATTCAAACTGATAAAACAACAAGAGACTTTGATAGCATATACTGTCACATAATCTCTCTCTCCCTCTCTTTCCCTCTCTCTCTCATACACACACACACACACACACACACACACACACACTCACACACATAGAGATCTAATACCTAGAGTGGCCACTTAAAATGTTAGACAAAGAGATATAACAGTCTCTGGTGACTCATGCCTGTAATCACAGCTACTCAGGAGGCTCAGAGCTGAGGATTGTAGTTTGAAGCCAGCTCAGGCAGAAAAGTCTGTAAGACTCTTATCTGCAATTAACCACCAGAAAACCAGAAGTGATGCTGTGGCTCAAAGTGGTAGAGTGGTAGCCTTAAGCAAAAAGCTCAGAGACAGCACCCAGGCCCTGAATTCAATCCCCACAACCAACAAAAAAAAAAATCAAAATGCTAAAATATGTCAAAATTAATTTACAAAAATATTCAAGCAACCTATAGGAAGGCACGAGAAAAAAAAGAGAGGGGAAAAATAGAAAAAAATTCAATGGCAGACTTAAATCATAATACATGAATAATTACCATGAGTAAAACAATCTATATGCACCAGTAAAAAGCTAGATTGTCAGAACAGCTTATTTAAAAAAAAACAAAAACAAAAAAAGTATCACACATATAATCATAAAACACACCAAAAATGACCAACCCAAATATTCTCAACAAGAAATTCACTCCAAATAGCAGAGTTGTGAAGTATAAAGAACTGGTTAAATCAAGCTTCAAAAGTCAAATGCCTGGGGCTGGGAAGGTAGCTCAGTGTTAGAGCACTTGCCTTGCATGCTTGAGGCCCTGGGTTCTATTCCTCAGCACCACATAAGCAGAAAAAAAAGCCGGAAGTGGTGCTGTGGCTCCAGTGGTAGAGTGCTAACCTTGAGCTGAAGAGCTGAGGGACAGCACCTAGGCCCAGAGTTCAGGCCCCTCGACTGGACCCTCCTCCCCCCCCCCCCCGCAAAAAAAGCCAAATGCCAATGAACTAAAGAACTCAGGGAGGATGGGAGAGGAAAACTGGGAGAGAGATAGGGAAGAGCTAACATTGTCCAAAAAGAAATGTACTCATGGCTGGGTACTAGTAGCTCACAGCGGTAATCCTAGCTACTCAGGAGGTTGAAATCTGAGGATCGAGGTTTGAAGCCAGCCAGGCAGGAAAGCCCATGAGCCCTTATTTACAATTAACCACCTGAAAACTGGAAGTGGAGTTGTGGTTCAAAGTGGTACAGCATTAGCCTTGGGCAAAAAAGATTGGGGACAGTACCCAGGCCCGATTTCAAGCCCCACAACTGGCAAAGAAAAAAAGATAAAAAAGAAATGTCCTCATTACCTGACATAAAATGGTAACCCCTTTGTATGTCACCTTTATATTAAAATTAAAACATTTAATTTAAAAAATCTACTTTAAATATGTTATTAAATCTAGGTTCCACATGGCCTGGCACCAGTGGCTTACACCTGTAATCCTAGCTACTCAGGAGGCTGAGATCTGAGGATCATGGTTCAAAGCCAGCCAGGGCAAGAAAGTCTGTGAGACTCTTATCTCCAATAAACCACTAGAAAACTGGAAGAGGTTCTGTGGCTTAAGTGGTAGAGCACTCACCTTGAGCTGAAGAGCTGAGGGACAGCACCCAGACCCAGAGTTCAAGCCCCACAACCAACAGAAAAAAAAGAAAAAAGAAAAAAAATCTAGGTTCCACAAATGAATGGAACCTAGATTTAAAAAAATATTTTCACGTAGGTGAGTTTTTTTGTGTATTTATACACACCATATGCATACATACATATACACACGTGCATATATACATAACAGAACTTGATTATTACTATGGTAGTTTGGGAAGATCAGAGAGAGGGTAAAGAGTGATAGACACTGAATGATATCAAAATAAATTTCATGAGAGTTCCGGAAAGATGGCGGAGGAGAAGCTGGAGGCTAAACAAGCCCTCCTATAGGAAGCAGTTTAAGTCTTCCAGTGAACAGTCCTAAGCCAGAGAATCACACCAAGTGTGCCATCACAGTACAGAGAGTTAAGTCAGAGAGGGAAAATCCAGGCAAGTAAGCAACTCCATTTCACTTAAGACCCCCATCTCAGTTCTGCAACTTAACCCTTGACCCACTTCAGCCCCAATGCTAGAAATTAGGACAGCAAGCCTTGCACAAACAATTCTCGGAACCACAGATGGTGTTTTCTCAAGACAGTATGTCAAGGTATCTGAAATTCCAGAACTGCCCCTCCTGGGGTCTGGTGACAATTATCTAAACCAGACATCTGCAGTTTAGCACCTATCCTCTTGAGACTCGCCTGTGGTGCAAGCCAACCAGTTTAAAGTACGTCAGCCCCCTTGATCTAACCAACAACTTGTTTCTGGTCCTTTCCCCCTTTGTAGCACGCCAATCATACTATAGAGTTGTTTTATGATTTTCCCGCAGTTTGTAGTCATTTGTTATAAGAAGTTATGATGTATGCAAAGCCCCTGCTTTCCCTAAAAAATGTATAAAAAGTGCTGTAACCCTGGGCTCGGGGTCTCTCAGCGTCATGGGCTGCTGCCATATATGCGGTGGGGGGAGGGGGAGAACCAAGCTCGAGCTTGCAATAAAGACTCCTTTGCTTTTACATTGGTGACAGTCTCTGGTGGTCTTTTGGATAAGGATTTCCGAATTCGGCTTTACATTTAGTGCATTGGCCAGAAATCCCCCCCAAGCCCACCCAGATGCCTTAACCAAGGAGTCATGAGAAACCTGGCAGGTAAATCTGAGGCATTGCCATTCTGTCTTTGTCTGAATCTGAAAACCTAGGTGTCTGTCTGGTCGGCAAAAGGTCTTGGTGGACGCACTATAAGGCTGCGGACGGGGGTCTGTGGGAGACGTCCCTATTTCCCTCATCTGAGTGGATTGTTGCCTGCTGGAGATAGATTTTCTCTGGCACCTACTAGACTTTCCACACCGCGCAGCGCTTTCATTTCCTGTTATCTGTCGTAATTATGTTTCTTCCTTGCCCTGAGACCACTGTTCATGATATTTACTTTTGATTTTCCGCAGGAAACTAACCAGACCAGTCTCCCCCCGGAAAATTTGTGCTTGTTTCCATTGTCCTGTCCTCTCCCTCCCCTGACTCTTGCAGGTTAATAACGAACGGCATTTGCTGTTTGTGTGTGTGTGTGTGTGTGTGTGTGTGTGTGTGTGTGTGTGTGTGTGTGTGTATGTGTGTGTGTGTGTGTGTGTGTGTGTGTGTGTGTGTGTGTCATAACCTTGATTTTATAAATTGCTTATTCCTGTTTGTTTGCTAGATTAGTGCTGGACATTTTAGTTTGCCTGACTACATGTGCATATAAAGAAGGACTGGGAAGACTTGGTGAAATTCTTCTAAAACCCTGCTGGTTCTGCTTTTGTAACTTGCTTCTTTGTCAATTATGAAACTGCCACTGACCACCTGCAAGTGGCCCGAGCAAGATCTTAGCCTCAGGCCTTGGCCCAGGGGGTCTGAGCATGGGGGAGAACCTGCCAGTCTGAGGGGACGGTCTCTAGGGACTTCTTTCCCTTGCCCAAAATGACTGGGAATTCTCCTCCGCCTTGGAATGCCCCTGGGTCAATGTTTGCAGGAATCTAAAAGAAAAATCCTCTGGAATGAGTAGAAGGGGTTTGAGTCCCCTGGTAAGTGGATTTGAGATGTTGCCCCATTCACTGAGACCTGATTTTGTCTTTGTGGCCACTTGTCTGTCTTGTTTACTTTGATGTGTTTTCTGTTCTGTTTCCTGGGATAGGGAAATTCGGGGTGATGGTGGCAGGCTCACTTAGCAGACTCTGGATTCAGCTGCTGAGTGAGAGCTGCACAGAGTTCTGGTAGAGAAAAACTGGGGCCCATTAGTCCCCAACTCAGCCTTTGGTTGTTGTCTTGTCTAGTTCTGTTTTAGAATTTGTACCAGTTTTAAATGTGGATCCTTGGTTTTTGTGTTTATTTGTGTTAGTGTTATTTATTTGAACATCTCTGTGGGAATAAAAGTTCCAGCCTCCTGCTGGCCTCCATCACAGACCTGCTATGCCCCCCCTCCCTGTAAGGCGTGGAAGGTTGCTGGACTAGTTTGGTTCCCTTCAAGCCTCAGGCTGCATTTTCTCCTTGTGGAGGCTGCCAGGGGGGAGGGTGTAGAAGGCTGTGTGCCTGGTTTGGACTTTTCAGCTAGTCCTGACAATGTAACAATTTGAAAAGTACTCTTGTCTAAAATTGGATTAAAAAAAATCAGGCCAGTTTAGTTTCAGGTGACCCCCTCCCAAGCCCTCCTCCAACAGAAGGGATTCAAAAGACCCATTGGTGAATTGCCTTGCTAAATAAGCAAGCTCTGGGAAAATGAAGCTCAACAAAGGTACTTAGTTTAAAAGAAATACTGTCTTAAATTTTTGTTTAAAAACTTTAGAAAATGTATGTACAACTGATTTTGATTTTTGCGTGCTTTAAGATCTGTATGAGTGTTTTGTATATGTTTGTGAACATGTTCCAGATAAGAATTGTCAGCATGCTGTAACAATGGGGTGAGTTTAAGTGTCAAATTTAAAAGGTTCTGAGGTTTGGACATGACCAAAAATTTTAAAAGAATTTTCACATTGTTTTAAAAGGCTTTTTAAGGATTTGTTGTTGGGGGGTTTAATTTTTTGAGTTCCAAGTATATTTTAGATATGAGACCCTTGTCCGTTGTATGGCTAGTAAAGATCTTCTCCCAATCCGTGGGCTTTCCATTGATCTTGCTAGCTATGTCATTTGCCCTGCAGAAGCTCTGCAACTTTATGCAATCCCATTTGTCCAACCTTTCTTTGATTTGTTGTGTTTCCCAGTCTCTATTGAGAAAGTTTCGGCCTGAGCCAAGGAGACCTAGGGTTTCTCCTATTCCATCCTGTAATGTTTTCAGAGTGTCTGGGATTCTTTAACAAAAATTAGAAAATCTGGTATTTTAAAATCTAATATTTTAAAATGCATAAGGCTGTTTATACTTTAATCAGGTTATCTGGCTTAACAAAAATGCATTGGCTGTTTGGGATGTAGTTCGCTTGGCTAAAATTTGGGGATAAATATTAGAAATTTAAGTGTAAAGTTAGTTTAACACTGTCAAAGATGTTACCTGTTCTGTTTGTCTAAAACTGTGTATTTCACTCAAGAACCAAGAGAAAAGAAAGGAAAAAAAAACTTAGAAGCCAACAGAAGACCCTCATCCCAAAACCAGGCAGGGACTCATCAAAGAAAGAGAACTATAGACCCATTTCTTTGATGAACATTGGTGCAAAACTTCTCAACAAAATTTTGGCCAATCAACTTCAACAATTCATCCAAAAAATCATACACCACAATCAAACAGGATTCATTTCAGGGATGCAAAGCTGGTTCAATATATGCAAATCAATTAATATAATTCATCACATCAACAGGAGCAAGGATAAGAACCACAAGGTTATCTCAATAGATGCAGAAAAAGCATTTGACAAGATCCAACACCCCCTTTATGATGAAGGTTCTAGAAAAATTAGGAATCCATGGAACATTCCTCAATACAATAAAGGCTGTATATGACAAACCTACAGCCAGCATTTTAGTCAATGGTGAAAAACTAAAGCCATTTCCTCTTAACTCAGGAATGAGACAAGCATGTCCACTCTCTCCACTTCTCTTCAACCTAGTATTAGAATGCCTAGCTACAGCAATAAGACAAGATGCAAACATAAAGGGGATCCAAGTAGGGAAAGAAGAAGTAAGTAAAATTCTCCCTCTTTGCAAATGATATGATCTTGTATTTAAAGAATCCCACAGACTCCACTCCCAAATTACTCAAGCTGATTCAAAACTTTGGCAAAGTAGCAGTGTATAAAATTAACCCTCAAAAATCAATGGCTTTTCTGTATGCCAACAATGAGAAAAACGTGGCTGAAATTAGGAAAGCAACTCCATTCGTAATAGCCCCACAAAAAAAATACTTATGAATTAACTTAACCAAAGAAGTGAAGGACCTCTATGATTAAAACTTTAAAAACTTGAAAAAGGAAATCAAAACAGAACTTAGAAAATGGCAAAAAAAACTCCCATGCTCTTGAATTGGAAAGATCATCATCATGAAAATGGCAACCCAAGGCTATCCACAAATTCAATGTGATACCTATCAATATTCCAACCTCATTCTTCAAGGAAATAGAAGAGGCAATCCAAAAATTCATATGGAACAATAAAAGACCCCGAATAGCTAAAATGATCCTCAACAGAAAGAACAGTGCTGGAGGAATATCAATACCAAATTTCAAACTCTATTACAAAGCCATAGTAATCAAAACAGCTTGGTACTGGCACAAGAACAGACCTCAGGACCAATGGAATAGAATTGAAAACCCAGAAATGAACCTACAGGCCTATAGCCATCTAATCTTTGATAAGGGAGCTAAAAAAATAGAATGGAAGAAAGACAGCCTCTTCAGTAAATGGTGCTGGCAAAATTGGTTAACTACTTGCAGAAAACTAAAGCTAGGGCTGGGAAGGTGGCTCAGTGGTAGAGCGCTTGCCTTGCATGCCTGAGGCTCTGGGTTCAATTCCTCAGCAGCACATAAGCAAAAAGAAAAAAGACGGAAGTGGCGCTTTGGCTCAAGTGGTAAAGCGCTAGCCTTGAGCTGAAGAGCTGAGGGACAGCGCCCAGGCCCAGAGTTCAGGCCCCATGACCGGACCAAAAAAAAAAAAAAAAAAAAAAAGAAAAGAAAACTAAAGCTAGATCCTTATATATCACCCTGCACCAGAATCCACTCCAAATGGATCAAAGACCTTGGAGTCAAAGCAGACACCCTGAAAGCATTACAGGATGGAATAGGAGAAACCCTAAGACTCCTTGGCACAGGCCAAAATTTTCTTAATAGAGACCCAGAAACACAACAAATCAAAGAAAGATTGGACAAATGGGATTGCATGAAATTGCAGAGCTTCTGTATGGCAAAGGACATAGCTAGCAAGATTAATAGAAAGCCCACGGATTGGGAGAAGATCTTTACTAGCCATACAATGGACAAGGGTCTCATATCTAAAATATACCTGGAACTCAAAAAATTAAATCCCCCAACAACAAATCTTCAAAGAAACAAATGCCCAATAAATAAGTGGGCTAAAGACTTAAAAACTTCTCTGAAGAGGAAAGAAGGATGGCCAATACACACATGAAGAAATGCTCAGCCTCCCTGGCCATAAAAGAAATGCAAATCAAAACATTGAGATACCACCTCACCCCAGTTAGAATGGCTACAATCAAGAACTCTAATAACAACAGATGCTGGAGGGGATGTGGACAGAAGGGAACCTTACTGCATTGTTGGTGGGAGTGTAAACTTATTCAACCACTTTGGAAAGCAGTATGGATGTTCCTCAAAAGACGCCACATAGAGCTCCCCTATGACTCAACAATCCCACTTTTGGGCATTTACCCAATTGATCACAAACAAGATCATACTAAAGCTACCAGCAGGACTATGTTTATTGCAGCATAATTTACCATAGCTAAGATCTGGAACCAACCCAGATGCCTCTCAGTAGATGAATGGATCAAGAAAATGCGGTATATATACACAATGGAATTCTATGCCTCCATCAGAAAGAATGACATTGCCCCATTTGTCAGGAAATGGAAAGACTTGGAAAAATTATATTAAGTGAAGCAAGCCAGGCCCAAAGAAACTTAGGTCCCATTGTTTCCCTTATTTGCAATAACTAGTATATGTCTGAGTCAAGCAGAAAAGGTCAGATAAGTTGATATTAGGAAAATGGACCCTAAGATTTTTATTCAAATATTTTTATTCTTTCAGGTGATTGTTTCTAACACATTTATAAGATGATTTCTTTGTTGCTTTGTATGTCCCACCCCATGGTATAACCCCTGCTTTCACTGTATTTGAGGTTGGTATAATTTGTGTAGGGGAAGGGCAAAAACAAATCGTTTAAATAGGGATACAGGTGGATCCATTGCAACAATGAGATGTACAAGTCATTATGTGGAAAAACGAACTTTACAACTTTGGTGGGGGGGGAGAGGATTGGATGGAGGGATGGGAGAAGGATGGGAAGGGATTGGAAGGGGAAACAAAGGAGGAGGCTGCAATGCTTGATAAGAAATGTACTCATTATCTTACCCATGTAATTGTAACCCCTCTGTACAGTATTTTCACAATAAAAATCATAAATAAAAAAATAATAAATTTCATTTATATGTGCACATGGCATAAGAAATCTCACTGAAAGAAAGAAGTAGAGAAGGTTATTTTGACTAAAATATAATACATGCAAAATGCTATGGTGGAGCCACTTGGAACAATTAATATATACTAAAAAAAATGACAGAGTTGTAAAACAGGGTCTGTTCCAGGGAGGTATCAGTGGGAGAAGAGAGGGCAAGTGGAAAGGGTCAATGACATTGAAAATGATAGATGTATTTTATGTGAAAAGAGAATAATAAAACGTTTTGAAATTGATTTAAGAAAGATGTGGGAAGGAAAAGAAGATCAGGGGAGGATTGATATAGTTAAATTAATACCGGGAAGGCAATTTTTAGAACTAAATGCATATATGATTTTTAAAAAGTCTGAAATCAATTATCTAAGTGCCTTTCTAAAAGAGGGGATAGTAGCATGACTCAAGTGGTAGAATACCTGCCTATGCTACAGATATTCTAGCCTAAGTTTAAATCTTAGTACCACAAAAATAAATAATAAATAATTTTTAAACCCATGCATGGTGGCTTAAGCCTACAATCCTACTTGGTTGGCAGTGATCATTGTAGTTCAAGATTAATATGGACAAAAGGAATTGGAAAACTCCATTTAAACCAATGGATGGGTGCAGTAATATATAATTGTCATCATCAGCAACACATGAAAGAACAAACAGGAGGATTATGGTCTACAGGCCTTGACATAAAATGAGAAACTGTCTCAATGTAACCAAAAAGGGCTGAAAATGTAACTCAGTGGTGGCACTGAGCTATAGACAAGAGTATTCTAAAATTTATACAGGAAGGCAGAAGCAGATTTCAGAAACACTTTTGAAAAAAGACTAAAACTGAAGAAAATGGCTTGCCTGATTTCAACCTGTCTAGCAAGTGCAAGGTCTTGAGACCTATCCCTAGTATTGAAAGGAGACAAAAGGAACAAAAAATAAATATAAGAAAATTAAACCAAAAGCAAGAGGAAAAAAATGAAATAAAAAATAGAAAATAGTCATTCAAAGTAAAACAAATAAGTTCTTTGAAAAGAAAAATGAAATTGATAAAAAAAAAATCTGTAGCAAGATAGACAAGCAGCCAAGAATTAAAGAATGAAGACAAAAAGTACTAATTTCAGGAATAAAGCAGGAAATATCATTACAGATGCTCTAAACATCAAGAATAATAGGATACTACAAATAACTCTACACAGACAAAATTAAAACAAATGGAGCAATTCTGATTTTTAATTTTTTATTATTATTGTAAAGATGATATACAGAGGGGTTATAGTTAACTAAGTCAGGTAAAGAGTACATTTCTTTTTTAACAGTGGTACCCCTTCCCTTTCTCTCTCCCAGCTTTTTTCCTCTGTCTTCAACCACAAGTTGTATAGATCATTTAAAAAATAGTGTTTAGTGAGTATCACGGATTCATTTGTTCACCCTTTGTCCCACCATTTCTGTGTGCCCTCTTACTTTCCCCCAAACAGATAAATGAACAAAGACAAAAGGAAAACAAAAGCTACAACAAAGAAAAAAAAGTTTACATTTCCTGAAGTTTATTTTAATAAATATTATTATTATTTTTGTTGTTGTTGGTCATGGGGCCTGAATTCTGGGCCTGGGCGCTGTCCCTCAGTTCTCTAGCTCAAGGCTACCACTCTACCTCTTGATCCACAGCACCACTTCTGGCTGAGGAATCAAACCCAGGGCCTAATGCATGCAAGGCAAGCACTCTACCACTGAGCCACCTTCCCAGCCCATGATAAATATTATTTTTTATGATCAGATGCACATAGCTAACCCAGACCCAGAGAAGCATAGGTTGCATAGTTTTCCTCTACACGTAAACACACTGGATGGTAAAAGAAAAAAAATATACTGGGACATGATAAATTAAACAGGTCTCTAGGCAATTATACAGAGTGAGACCAAGGAGTATATTCTTTAGAGCTTGTCTTTAGAAAACATAAACTTTTGAGCTGGACACTCACTGGTAACTCATGCCTGTAACCCTAACTACTCAAAAGGCTAAGATCTGAGGATCATGGTTCGAAGCCAGCCCAGGCAGGAAAGTCCATGAGACTCTTATTTCCAGTTAACCACCAGAAAACCAGAAGTGGTACTGTGGCTCAAATTGGTAGAGATGTAGCCTGGAGTAAAAAGGTCAGGAACAGTTTCCAGGCCCCAAGTTCAAGCCCCAAAAATGACACCAAAAAAAAAAAAAAAGAAAACAAACTTTCAAATTTTACTTCCAAAAGTCAATCTCTTGGTTCAGATAGTTTCACTGGATACTCCTATTAAATATGTACATGATTGTAAATAATCTTTTACCTGCAAAGAAAAAAGTGAACATTTTCAAGTTCATTTTTTCAACTTAATATTTTCCTAATACCAAAACTAAACAAAACCATACCAAGAAGGAATATTACAAATACCCCTCATTATTATATATTTAAGAAATTTTTAAATTAACAAATAGAATTAGGAAACACATAAATTGAATTTAAAACTATAGTTAAACAAGGGTTATTTTGTAATTAAAGGCTGGTTCAATATGTGATAACCACTAAATGGTAACCTATATTAGTAGACTAATAGAAACAAATCACATGACATATCAATTGGTACAGAAAATATTCAACAAAATTCAATATGCTTTCATGCCAAAATCTTTCCAGGCTAGAGGAACATATCCTCAACTTGTTACAGAGCATCTACAAAAACTATGACTTATAGTTAAAAATAAAAATTGAAACATCATTCTAAGATAAAAGCAAACAACTGATGTCTGCCCTCACCATTTTTCTCTAACATAGTGGTTCAATGCCTAGCTAGGCCAGTGAGTTTAGAGAGAGGAATAAAAGGCATACTGAGTGGGAAGGATAAAGTAAAATTGGTCCTATTCACAAATGACATTATTTTCTATGTAGAAAATTCTAAGAAATCTATCAAGACAACCCCCTAGAAATGAGTGAGTTAAGCAAGGTAAAGGACAAAAGATTAGCATAGAAATCCCACTGTAGTTCCTTATAGTTCCATCTTAGCAACACACATGACACTGAAATTAAAAATAAAATACTAGGGCTGGGAATGTGGCCCAGTGGTAGAGTACTTGCCTAGCATGCATGAAGCTCTGGGTTCAATTCCTCAGTACCACATAAACAGAAAAACCTGGAAGTGGTGCTTTGGCTCAAGTGGTAGAGTGCTAGCCTTAAGCAAAAGAAGCTCAAAGACAGTTCCCCAGGCACTGAGTTCAAGCCCCAGGACTGGCCAAAAATAAAAAATAAAAAAAAAAAATACTAAGGTGACATTGATCAAGATGCTGTTACTCATAAATTGACATGTTGAATTGAAGCCTCTTTGTACAACTACTGATAGATAATAAAAATTAAATTTTGAACCAGAAAAATATTAAAAAATAAAAAATAAGATATCAATAATCACTCAAAGAAAGGGATTTTTTAGTGTGAATATAACAAAATATGTACAGGAATTATATGGTGAAAGGAATAAATGCATTCTTGAGAGAAATCAATGGAAATTTCCATGTAAATAGATGGAGTATATACATAGGTGTTCATGGATTGGAAGACAACATAGTTAACATGGCAGTTTTCTTTAAATTGATGTACAACATGAATGTAGTTCCTATGAAAGTTCCAAGATTTTTATAGCTATCAACCAGAACATTCTAAAATTTATACATGATGGCAAAAGAAGTAGATTACTGAAACACTTTTGAAAGAAAAGAATAAAGTTAGATAAAATGGCTTACCTGATTTCATTTTTATACAGCTGTTGTAATAAAGACTATAAGATGTTGGAGAAAAGATATACACATAGATGAAAGGAACAGACATTACAAAATATACCTTTTTTATATAAAAGTGAACAACC
This sequence comes from Dipodomys merriami, assembly GCF_024711535.1. Taxonomy (NCBI): domain Eukaryota; kingdom Metazoa; phylum Chordata; class Mammalia; order Rodentia; family Heteromyidae; genus Dipodomys; species Dipodomys merriami. Next base: position 71,995,847 of record NW_027204492.1, read on the forward strand.
AATTCAATGCAGTAAGCATTTCTTTTTTCAATAAATACTAGGAGAACAATTGGATATCCCTAGACCAAAAAAATATAACCTTCATCCAAAATCTCAACCTAAGCCAAGCACTGGTGGTTTATGCCTATAATTCTAACTACTCAAAACATAAATCTAAGCTGGGAACGCGGCTTAATTGTAGAGTGCTTGCTTCACATGCATGAAGCCCTAGGTTCAATTCCTCACTACCACATAAGCAGAAAAAGGAGGAAGTGGAGCTGTGGCTCAAATGGTAGAGTGCTAGCCTTGAGCACAGAGAGGCTCAGGGACAGTGTCCAGGCCTGAGTTCACGACCCAGGACTGGCAAAAAAAGAAAAGTACCTATTTGCCATTTGGATATCATTCTTTTAAAAATCTCTATTTGGTCCTTTTGCTAATGAGTCATAACACACATGCACACACATGCATACATGAACATTTAAATGCATACCCCTTTGTTAGTGCTAAGGATAAAATTCAAGGCTTTGTGCATATAAAGCAAGTATTCCAGTACTGACCTATGACCTACAGTACCCAGCCATTTGTTATATATTTTAGCTATTAATTCTTTGATAAGTGGCTTGCAAATATTTGTTCCATTATGTAAACTATTCTCATTTTGTCTATTGTTAGAAAACCTAGAAATATAGGCCCACATGTATGACCAACTGAGTTTCCACAACTGTGCCAAAAATGCATGATAAAAATAGGACAGTCAAATAAATGGTGTTGTGAAAACATTATCCACAAGTAAAACAAAGAAAAATACCCATTATATTACATCAAGCACAAAAAGCAAGTCAAAATAGATTAAAGTTTAAAATATCAGATCTTAAGCTGTAAAATTCTTAGAAGAAAAATAGAAAAGGCTTCATGAGCTCAGGTCTGTAGGGATTTCTTGGTTAAGACTCCAAAACAAAAAACAACTTAAAAAATAGACGATTGGAATATGTAGCATAAATATCAGGATGAAATGTAGAATTTTTATACTTAGTAATAAAATAGCTAGGTGTTAATGGCTACTCATAAGGCCAAGACTTAGATGATGGAAGTTTGAGGTTTGCTCTGGCAGATAAATCTGTAAGACTCCATCTCCAAAATCACCATCAAACTGAGGAGGCTGAGGCAGGATGGAAGAGAGCATATTTGAGGGCTTTATTTTCTTTTTAGAGCTTTTGAAGACTCAAAATAATCAGAATAAAGTGGCCTGATGAACATGTCATGGGCATATGAGAGAGCTCATTTTGGCAGCTGGGGGCCTAGAAGAAGGGGGAGGGAAAGATGGGTTGGGGTAAATGAACTCTTGTAATAAGCCAAAAGGTCTGCTTATTTCTAGTGAGGGCTTTAAGGAAAAGGCTGCCATATTGCACTGGGATGGGACAGGGTGAATTTGAAGCATAAATTAAAAGGACTCTGTGTTCCTAGGAATGTAAGTAAATGTCTTTGTTCTGATACAGAAAAATTATGGGTTCACTGTGGAGGGGAGCTGAACAACTGGAGAAAGACACGCTGCCTCCTGGACACTAGGAATAATGCCAAGTTTAGGGTCAGAACACATTCAGATGACTGTATTTATCATGTGGTTATCAAGCATGGCCTGTGCCTGAGTTGTATCCAAACTTGGAAATGAAGACAGCAGTAAGAAGCACAGAAAAATTCTACAAGCCTCATTACAAAGCACACTTGGTTGAAAGGCACAATCTTAGGGAAGATACTTGAAAGCTGCTGAAACGGAAGCCGGAATTGCTAAGGGCGTGGACACATTGTCTGTTAGAAACCAATCATAACGTCAGGTGGATTTGAGAGCACACCCCCAGAGAGAGGAGCCAATAGCAGAAAGGGTTGAGAATGGGGCGGGACAAGCAGCCCCTGACGAGAGGAGTGTCCGTGTCCGTTAAAAGAGAGAACATCCCTCACGTGACAGAACGGTTGCTGCCAGCCAGGCGAGCGCTTGTAGGCAGTTAAGAGGCTTGAGGCGTTAGAGGAACATCATGGAAGATTCTCAGAACAACCGTCAGCGGATTTTACGCCGCCACCGGCGTGAAAGAAGAGAACTACAAGATCAGATCTGCGCCATGAAGAACACAGTCCCAAAAACTGACAGAAAGAGACGAAAGCAGATGCTCCAGGATGTGGCTCGCCTTGAGGCCGAGTTGGAACAGCGGCACCAACAAGAGCTCGAGAAGTTTCTACCGCCTGAGGACCCAGACGTCGAGTCTGTCACCAAAAATCTGGCCAAAATCAATCTAGAAAACCAACCTCCTCGTGTTTGCCGAGCAGAAAAAAGAAGGGAAAGAAAAGCGGCCCTCAGAAAAGAACGCCAAGAGAGGGTCGACGAGAGTGAGACTGAACATTTGTCCAATTACCGTCGTCAGGAAGAAGAAAAGGTTGCCGCCATCCTCGGGGCCAAAAATCTGGCCATGAAAGATATCCCAGCCGATGGCCACTGTATGTTCCGGGCCATTCAAGATCAACTGCCATTCCCAGTCACCATCGATAGCTTGCGCCGCCGTACTGCTGATTACATGCAGAAGCACGTGGATGATTTCTTGCCTTTCTTTACTGATGCGGAGCCTGGCGACGGTTACACCCACGATGACTTCAAGACCTACTGCGACAACATCGTGAGGGGCTCATGGGGAGGCCAGCTGGAGCTGACGGCGCTGTCTCACATCCTGCAGACCCCCATCGAAGTAGTTCAGGCAGAGTCCCCTATCATCATGATTGGAGAGGAGTACAACAAGAAGCCACTCACTTTGGTGTACCTGCACCATGCCTGCAACTTTGGTGAGCATTACAACTCCGTCAAGCTGCTCGAAGCCGGCGCTGTGGGCGGAATTGCCCCACGCCTCTACTAGATCTCTCCACCAGGCCACGGGAGCCACTATGGCGGCCAACAGCACAGCCGCCGCCACCGCCACAGCTGTCCCCGCCCCGCCCCAGCTGCTGCCGCCAGCTATCATCACCTTCACCGCCTCCACGACCATCCTCATTATCACCGTTGTCGCCATCGGCATCCTCATCCTTGGGGTCGTGGTAAGAACTGTCACCCATCCTCAAGGTCACCACCGTTGTCACTGCCATCTGCCATCATCTTTCGAGTGGTTCGTAAGAATTGTCACCCACTGTCATCATCATCGTTGTCATCTTAGTCGACCTGGTTGTGGTCATAGTAAGAACTACTGTTATTCACCTTCATTGCTGTCATTGTCGTGGCTGTCATCATCATCCTAGTGGTCATTGTAAGAACTGTTATCACTCACTGTTGTGGTCGTAATCACCCTGGTCACCACCGCTGCTGCCACCATCATCATCACCATCATCACCGTCATCATTGTCATCATCCTAGTGGTCATAAGAACTACTATCACCCACCATTGTCAACATCATTATCATCTTAGCAGTCATTGAAAGGACTGCTGCTACCCACTGTTGTCATCATCCTGGCCACCATCACTGCCACCATCATCATTGTTGTTGCCACCATCATCGTCACCCCCATGACCATCGTCATCATCCTTGTGGTTGTAGTAAGAACTACTATCACTCAACATTGTCATCATCCTTGTGACAGCATTAAAAACTGCTGTCATTCCAGATGCAGATGGCTCATGCCTGTACTCCTAGCTACACAGGAAGTTGAGATGTGACAACTGCAGTTCAAAACCAGCCTGGGCAGGAAAATCCATGAGACCAGTAGTGAGGTTGTAGCTCAAAATGGTAGAGTGCTAGCCTTGAGTAAAAGTACTCAAGGACAGCACTCAGGCCCTGACTTCAAGTCCTACAACCAACAAAAGATAAGAACTACTATCACTCACACTGTCATCACTGCTGCAACCACAGCTGCTGCTGTCACCACCTCCATCATTGTCATCATCGTTTTCATCATCACCATCTGCCACTACAGTTGTCACTGTTGTCTTTGAGGTCATAGTAAGAACTGGTCACCTACTGGTCATCATTGTTGTCACCATCACCACCACAGTTGCTCCTGCCACCATCATCATCACCATCATCACCATTGTCCTGCTTTCAACTTCCATCATCATCATAATCCTTGTGGTTGTAGTAAAAACGGCTGTCACCTAGCATCATTGTCATCGCAGTTGCTGCCACCATTATCATTTTCACCGTTGTCACAGTCATCATCTTTATTGTCATCCCAGTGGTTGTACTAAGAACTGCTCTCACCTATTGTTGTCTTCTTTGTCCTTTTTGTGGCCATGCTGATAACTGTCACCCACTTTCGTTGTCATCATTGTCATCATCGTCACCATCGCCATCGTCCTGTGGTCATAGAAAGAACTGCTGTCACCCACCACTGTCATTGTTCTTGTGATCATAGTAAGAACTGTCACGAACACTGCTTTTGTTGCCATTAACTTCACTACAGCCACTGCTACCATCATCATCGTCACTGTTGCCATCATCGTCGTGGTCATAGTAAGAACTGCTGTCACCCACCACATCTCTCTGTAGGACTAGTTAGTAGCTGTTTTCTTTACTGCTACCTGTATTCCCTGTCCCTGTGTTACTTAAATGTAACCTCATAACTGTTCAGTCCCTCATAGGTCTTTCTCATGGTGGAGGTGGGAAATGGCGGCTTCTTACATAAATGCCCAAGAGGCCTAGTTAGTATGAGGTCTCACCTCTTCTGACCCTTTGAAATCTTTGCCTTCTTCCTCAGTTGAAAGTTAGTTTGATTTCAACTAACTTTGGGCTAAACGTGGCTTTTTTGCTCCATTTTTTTATTTTCCATGATTTTAACTCAGATAAGTAGTGTAGATACAAAAGCTTGATAACTTAGATTTTCCTGACAGGGATAAAGGTGGCATTTATGTGCCTTCTGTCATGTTGGGGTGTTTTTTTGGGGGGGAGGTAATCTCAAACTGTTCATTGGTTTGCTTTTGCTTTTTCACTTTTGTTGGGCTACTGAAAAGATGTCTTGAATGTGGATGAGACATTTGATAATAGTTTGGTTTTTTAAAAAAATTCTTGGATATGAATGTGACTTTTGATAATAATTTCAATGGTTTTTTATTCATACATATAGTTGCTAATGGATTCTAGTTGGAAAGCTGGTAGCTAAATTCTAATGCTTTTAAGTTTAAAAGGTAAGAATATAGAAAGTGAATTTAAATGAACTGATAAGCTAGAGTTTAAATATTCAAAAGACAAAAATTTAATGTCCTGTATTAAAGACAGAAAGAAAGGTGACTGTTTAGATGGTTGATAGTTTTACTTACAGAAAAAGAATAAGATGTTTTTTCCCTTTTTAAACTTTTTTTTGGCTTTTATTGACTTTTTTATACCAGTGCTAGGGATTGAGATCAGAGCTTGTTCTCTCCCTCAGCTGTTACCCTTTTTGAGCCACACCTCCAGCTCAGCATTTTGCTGGTTAATTAGAGACAAAGTCTCTTTTTTTTTTTTTTTTTTTTGTCGGTCATGGGGCTTGAACTCAGGGCCTGGGCGCTGTCCCTCAGCTCTTCAGCTCAAGGCTAGCGCTCTACCACTTGAGCTATAGCGCCACTTCCAGTTTTCTGGTGGCTTATTAGAGATAAGCGTTTCACGGATTTTCCTTCCCGGGCTGGCTTTGAACTGTGATCCTTAGATCTCAGCCTCCTGAGTAGCTATTATAGGCATGAGCCACTGGCGGAAGTCTCAGACTTTTTGCTGGGGCTGGCTTCACACAATCCTCCAGGTCTCATCCTTGGTACCTTCCTGGTAAGTATTCCTAGAGATACTAAATACTCTGATCTTATACAAGTTCACACACTCTGTTATATGATCTGGTTTGTAATGTGAAACATCTGAATTCAATGACATTTCTCAGTTCTTAGGAATAAGGAATAGATGGTTCTTAGAAAAATATATTTCAATAGTTCTTTTTAATTTTAAAGTAAATAATTTTGTTGTATCAAAAATTGTTATGAAGCTGGGCATTGGTGGTCCATGCCTATAATCCTAGCTACTTAGGAGACTGAGATTTGAGGATCACATTTCGAAGCCAGCCCGGGCAAGAAACTCTTATCTCTAGTTAACTACTAAAAAGCTGGAAATGTTGCTGTGGCTCAAAGTGGTAGAGCACTAGCCTTGAACACAAAAGCTCAAGGACAGTGTCCAAGCCCTGAGTTCAAGCCCCAGGACCAGCACCAAAAAAAAAAAAAAAACCAAAAAACAAACAAAAAAATTAAAAAGACAAAAAACTGTTGTAAGACAAAAAAAAGAGAATGATGTAATTTGGTTGGTGTCTGAGGTTTGTTGGTGTCTGAAATATACTGAAAGGATTGTAAAACTGAAATTATTGGTAACATTTTAAAACAAAATATTCAGATCCTGTATTTCGGTGAGTGAGGTCATTTTAAAATTCTGGAAGTTCCAAAGTAAAATATGTAGGTTCAGACATTTTTGAAAGAATGCCAACATGTTAAAAATAAATAAAACTTTAACAAAAAAAAACCTGTTTCTTTATTTTCATGTAGCTGACTCTTAGTTCACATAGAGCTTATGTCCCAGGATCTGCCTGAGTAGAAGGCTCTTCAGAGTTCAGAAGCAGATGTGGTAGGGAACAGATGAGACTTTGGTGAGCAGAACTTCACCCGCAATCCTGGTAGTAGCCTGAGGTAAATTGAGAGTGTAGTAAGGAGAAACTCCTGTGGCTGTCCTAAATTGCTGTGTCACTCACTGGAATATATGAGTTTCATTTAAGCATATTGTTATCACTACATTTAAAAAGAAGTTTTACTTTGAAAACCTCACTTGTCTAGCAGGAGGGAAAGAAATGCCACTGGGTTTTCCTTTGGGGGTATTCTCAATATGGAAATCTGCCAGATAGCTCATTGTGGGAAGGTCTATATGAAAAAAGTTTCAACTAGCCAGCTGGTTGGGGATTGAGGAAGTGCTGGGAAAACTTGGCCCTAGATACATTGTGAAAAGAAATACTTCATGGGAATAGGAACGCTGAAGGAAAGGGAATGTAGATTAGAGAGGAAGGAACACTCTCTTCAGGAGGGAGCATAGAAAAAGAACAGGCCAGGAAGGGAGATGTAGTCTACAGAAGGGGACCTGTATAGGAAAGAAGATGCAAACGGGTTGGAGACAGCCTGGAAGGATGAACAAGGTGTGGTAGGAAAAAGTGGGATAGGCCAGGGGGCACAGGATGAGAGCATACATGGTGAAGAGAACCTGGCTGGAAGAGGGAACGGCATGGGGTCTTGGGCCTAGGCCAGTGAAGGGCTCTAGAAATGGGAAAACATGTTTTACTGTGTTGGAATGAAACAGGCTGAGAAAGAGAAACACCCAGCTGGTGGGCAAGGGGGGTGTCCAGTGGGGTAGGGGCCACAGACTGGGAAAGAAGACCTGGCTAAAGGAAGATGCCTACCATTGGAAAAGGTCCAGGATGGGGACAGGGACAGACTGACATAAAGGGAAACTGGGGCAAGAGGCCAGGTTGGAAGGTTGTGACAGGTGATAAAGGGGTTCATGGCTGTTGAATGTTGAACTATTTCAAACTAATCACCTTACCAGACAAGAGGTACTTGCATAAGAAGAGGTCTCAAATGGGAAAAGAGACACTAGCTGGGGAACAGTCTGCCTAAAGAAAGAAGACTGGACAGAGGAGGAATCCTAGCTGGTAAAGGACCCATAAAACTTGGAAGGTTGGAGCAGGATGGTCTTAGGGGCACATTTTAGAAGGAGGCCTGATTGGGTAGAGGAAACTAGGTTAGAAGGGAGCATACGGAACTAGATGGTGTACAGGACAAAGATTAGAGATGGCCTTTGGTATGGAAGTTCATAATAGAAGGAAACTGAGCTGAGACTAGGGGATATCTAAGGATGCTGTCAGAGGACAGATGTAGCAAGTATGGCAGTGGCAAGGGGTGCAGGGAGAGTTGAAGAGAAGAATCTTGAAGAGAGAACAAGCTAGAGAAGGGGATTCAGTTGGGTGGAAAGGCAGAGGAAGGAGACAGGGCTGGGAAAGGAGGAGGCCTGACTGGAAAGAGGATAATAAGATGGTAATGTAGTGTTGGTTAGAAGAAGAACTGAAAAAGTGGAACTGTGAATCAAGTGGTAGAGCAATAGTCTTGAGCAGGAAAGCTTAGGGACAACAGCCAGCCCCTGAGTTCAAGCTCTGGTACTAGCACAAAAATAAAAAGCAGGTATTGGCTGCTGAGAGGAAAGAGGCCTGGGGCAAAGAGCCCAAAGGCAAGAATGGTGTCCTTGGCAGTTAAAAGTAGTCAAAGCTTGGAGAAGGAGCCTTTCTGAGGTAGAGGAATGGAAGCTAGGCCAGAGAACCATCAGCCAAGTTAGGGGATCTAGCAGTAAATCCAGCAGAAGCTGGAGAGTACAAAAGTTGCTAACAAAGGTGAGACTGGGGAAGCAGTTTGGATATGGGATATGGGAATGTGCTGGTCTTAGAAAGGGAACATAGAGGCTTTAGAGGTTGCTGCAAGGGAGAAGGGGAGGCTAGAAGGGGATGGGGTTAAGAGGATTCTAAGTAGGGAAAAGTTTCCTGACTGGAGAGGGGCAATGGCAGGGGAAAGGGCTGGGGAGGGAGACATAGGCTAGAAAAGAGAACAGGGGTGGGATGAGTTTGGATGCTGAGAACAGCAAAGGCTGGATATTTGTTACTAGGCAGGTTGGTAGCATCTAGAGAGGAGACTGGAGTGTAGCAGTTGGAGACCATCTGCTGGGGAAGGGATCAACCTGGATCCAGACAGAGGTCCTGGCTGTAGTTGGGGCCTAGCTCAAAAGGGTACATGGATTATGATTGGGGGTGGAGGGGACCTGGTCTGGGCAAAAAGCTTGGCTGGGTGAAGGGGCACACAATAGGAAAGAGAAATCAGGGGGAGTCAGGGAGCCTGCCTGGGATGTATAGATAAAAGGATTTGGTGGAAGAAAGGGCCTTAGCTGGAGCAGAGCTTCTGCATGTGAGGTGGCACAGGCTAGACAGGAGTTGTGGTTCAGGAAGGTTGCCTAGTCTCCAAAAAGCCTACTTATCCAGAGGCACAGGCCAAGGAGGAGTAACAAACTGGAGTTGAGGCTTGGGTACAGTTGGTACAGAATGGGGTACTAACTGGGGAAGGAGGGCTAGTTTAGGATGAAGGTATAAATAGATGGCAAGACCATGGTAAGTGAGGGGGCTTGGCAGAAAAGGTAGGCACAGGTAGATTAAGGGGTCCTGACAAGAAAGGAGAGGGAGGTAGGCTTAAAGATCTTCCTCCCTCCTCTCCACTCACCTCCACTCCTCTCCCCTTCCTTCCTCCCTTCCCTCCCTTCCTGCCTGCCTGCCTACCTGTTTGCTTTGTAAAGTGTATAAACTAGCTGAGATGAAACTTGAGGCCTGCCTTGGAAGGGGGAAGGGCTAGTGAACACACTTGGTTCAGGGAAATGGCTTGCTGGGTAAAGGGCTCTAGGGATAGCAACACATAAGCTTTGTGGGACATACTGCCTTGGCTGGGGAGGGGGACATAGGCTAACAGGGATCTAACTGAGAAATAGGGCATAGGTCGTTGAACAGGGAACTGAATGATGTGGGCCTTAGGTGGGTGATGCTAGTGCTGCCCAAGAATCTTTTTAACAACATCTTGGTATTTTCCAGGCTCACCTGGAATCACCATGTAGCCTAAGATGGCCTTGAACTTGCATTCCTCCTGCTACAGCCTCTTGAGTTCTGGGATTACAGGTATGTTTCACCACACCATCCTCTGCCTAAGGAATTCTGTGGTAGATGTCACCAAAGATAGTAGACTCTCATTTTACAAGCCTGCCCCCGAATATGAGAGAAGTGTTTGCCTCCTATCTTGGGAACTCTTAAGATTGTGTGAGTGTGTGTGTGTGTGTGTGTGTGTGTGTGTGTGTGTGTGTGTGTGTGTGTGTGTGTGTGTGTGTGTGTGGTGTATGTGTGTGTGATCCCTCAGGTTTGAACTCATGGCCTGGGTGCTATCCCTGAACCTGTGCCCTACCATTTGAACCACAGCTCCACTTCTGACTTTATTTTTGGTAGCTTTAGTGAAGATAAATGTCTCATAGGTTTTCTTGCCCAGGCTAGGTTTAAAATGTGATCCTCAAGTCTCAATCTCTTTAGTAGCTAGGATTACAGGCATGAGCCACCAGTGCCTGGCACCCTTAAGGAACCTGTCTCCAATCACCCCAACTGGGAGAGGGAACATTAACTCAGGACAGACCCTAAGCATGCCCAGGGTACAAACCAAGAGGAAACCAAATGTGAGCAATTTGATATGGGAAAACCATGGGATACCATTCTCAAAGGGATCCAATTCTAACAGAACTTCCATTCATTTACTTACTGTTTTTTTTCTTATGTATTGTCACACCCTTTCCTTTTTGCCATATCAACTAAAACCAAGGTGCCTGCTATAGGACAATGTGGGCTCTGGGTTTGTACCCATGTACTCACACATCCTTAGCTTTGTAACCTTGGATCACTTGGATCACTTCATAACTTTTTTTGGTGCCAGTCTCGGGGCTTGAACTCAGAGCTTGGGTGTTGTCCTTGAGCTTTTGTGCTCAAGGCTAGCATTCTACCATTTGAGCCACAGCTCTACTTCCAGCTTTGTGGTAGTTAATTGGAAATAAGTCTCGTGGACTTTTCTGCCATGAATAGCTACAATTACAGACATGAGCCACAAGTGCCTGACTTTATTTCATCTTTTTTTTAACCTCATTTTCCTCCTTGATCCCATGGGACACTTAATACTCATCTTAGTTATATTACTTGAGGCTGTTAAGAACCATAAACGAAAACACATTTAAAGTGCCCACAATAAATAAGTGCCCAATATCTGCTAGTTCTTGACAGAAGAGCCCAAGAAATGACAGTCAGCCCAAGAAGCAGTCATGCCTTGATTTTGTCCATGGTGACTATTAAGGTTACTTGGCCTGGTACCACAGGTCCTGTGGTACAAGCAAACCTTTCCCAGGGCTGTCTTCCCTAGCTGTTGCCACCAGTACTCACCCAAAGTGCTCTCCTGGTGTCAGTGTGGCCTGAGTTCCAGGAATCCTCAGGCAAAAGCATCTTCCTTCCAGGCTTTTCTTATACAAATAATAGACTCATGTGTTAAAACTGCAAATTAAAAAATTAAAGATTGGTGCTATTCAATTAAAATTAAGTATTTTAGAAACTTCACAATACATTATAAACATTTCCTTGTGTCCTTTAGCAGGTTTCAATAGGATGATCTAAATGGCTGCATTTTAGCCCAGGAATGTGCCATAATTTATTATCCAGTTCTATGGTTGACTATTTAGATTGCTTTCAATTTCTCACTACTGTAAATATGTCACTGTAGTATCCTTGCAGTGAATCTCGGGTCTGTATTTTCTGATGATTTCCTTTTGATAAGATTCCTTGAAGTGATTTATCTCAAAAGAAGAAGGCTTTTAGTAATACTGGGAAATTGTCTTCTAGAAAGATCACACCAATTTACACTCCCAGGCTGTGAGTGTTGTTTTACCACATATTTACCAACACTGAAAATTATCATCTTTGTAAATTTTTAGGTGAAAAATGTTGTGTTAATTGACACTTAATTTATTACCAGTGAGATTGAACAATCTCTGTGTGTTGTTGACATATCTATTTGCCTGTTCCTAACTTTTTTTTTTGCTTCATTTTCTATGGACATTTGTCTTTTTGGAAATTTTTAAATATAATTTTAAATTGGCATACATTATTAGTACAACAGTTTCATTATGATAATTCAATAGATACTCACAATATTAGTAAATCTGGTCTTTTTTTTTTTTTGCCAAGACTGAGGTTTGAACTCAGAGCCTTGAACTTACTCAGCTTGCTTGTGTAAATGGCACTCGACCACCTGAGCTATATTTCTAGTCCAGCAGTTGTCATTTGAACTCTGGACCTGGGCGCTGTCCCTCAGCTCCTCAGCTCAAGGCTAGCACTCTACCACTTGAGCCACAGTGCCACTTCTGGTTTTCAGGTGGTTAATTGCAGATAAGAGTCTCGAGGGCTGGGAAGGTGGCTCAGTGGTAGAGTGCTTGCCTTGCATGCCTGAGGCCCTGGGTTCGATTCCTCAGCACCACATAAGCAAAAAGAAAAAAGCCAGAAGTGGCGCTGTGGCTCAAGTGATAGAGCGCTAGCCTTGAGCTAAAGAGCTGAGGGACAGCGCCCAGGCCCAGAGTTCAAGCCCCATGACCGGACTCCCCCCCCCAAAAAAAAGTCTCGAACTTTCCTGCCTGGGCTGGCTTTGAACTGTGATCCTCAGATCTCAGTCTCCTGAGTAGCTAGGATTACAGGCACTGGATATTTTTAAAAATAGCTTCATGGGGCTGGGAAGGTGGCTCAGTGGTAGAGTGCTTACCTAGTATGTATGAAGCCCTGGGTTCAATTCCTCAGTACCACATACACAAAAAAAGCCAGAAGTGGGGCTGTGGCTCAGGTGGCAGAAGGTGCTAGCCTTGAGCAAAGAAGCTCAGGGACAGTACTCAGGCCCCAACTGACAAAATTCAAGCCCCAGGACTGGCAAAAAAATAGTTTGATAGAAGCAAAAGTCTGGGTAGAGTTCAGCAAACATAGGCAGAGAAGTTGGGAAAGAGAAAGAACAGTCTAGCTCAGTCTAGCCACAAAGTAGAGATGAGAGAGCTCTGAGTGAAGCTGGGAATGGAAGCAGGAAGACCTCTCAGCTGTAGATAGATGACATTTTACACATAACAGTTGAGATGAAATACATGCAAGTTCAATGAGATACCATTCCATCTCAATCTTGTAAAGAACTGAAGTGTGCTAACAAGCCTTGTGGGTATGTGAGGCAGAAACAGGCAATCTCAAACATGACTGATGGCAGAGAAATAGGTGCATTCTGTGGTGGAGGGCAATTTGATAATAGCTATCAAATTTAAAGTGCAACTAGATGCCAATGGCTCACACCTGTGATCCCAGCTACTCAGGAGGCTGATATCTGAGGATCCTGGTTTGAAGCCAGCCCAGGCAGGAAAGACCATGAGACTCTTACCTCCAATAAACTATTCAAAAAAGCCAGAAATGGCCCTGTGGATCAAGTGGTAGAGCACTCGCCTTGAGCAAAGTGAAGCTCAGGGACAGCACTCAGGCCCAGAGTTCAAACCCTGGGACTGGCAAAAAAATATTAAGTGCAAAAGTCTCTATCACTTGTGCTTTTCTACATATCAACATAAAATTACACATACACATGACTAGAATATATCTTAGACATGACAGGTGGTCCTGCTTTGAGGAGAACCAGGTTGCTGGGAGAAACTTTCACTATGTAATCTCTTGAACAGAACCTACACAATAAAATATCCAGAGGTTTTGACAAAGCAGTATGCTACAGGGAATAGAAATGACATGCCATTTTATTCAAGGAGTGTTTTTCCTGCAATGAACAATGCTGTGATAAATTCAGATGCAACCTAAATGCCACTCCCCTTATAAAGAAATAAAAGGGGGCTGGAGGCATGGCTAAGTAAAGCATCTATCTAGCAAGTGCAAGGTCCTGAGTTCAAACCTCAGTAACCTAAAAAATATATTGATCCATCTTACCTCTAGGAAGAGATAGAAATGAGCAGGTGAAAGGAAACATTGTACTTTCATTTTTCTTTTTCTGTTAACTCATTCATTTAGTCATTTATTCATTTTGTGGTTCTGAGGATAAACTCTAGGGCCTTGTATATGTTAGTCAAGCATTTTATTATAAAGCTACACCTTCAGTTCTACTTTTCCTTTTTTTAAAAAAATGGTGGTGGGGACTGGGAAGGTGGATCAGTGGTAGAGCGCTTACCTTGCATGCATGAGGCCCTGGGTTTGATTCCTCAGCATCACATAAGCAAAAAGAAAAAAGCCGGAAGTGGTGCTCTGGCTCAAGTGGTAGAGTGCTAGCCTTGAGCTGAAGAGCTGAGGGACAGCGCCCAGGCCCAGAGTTCAGGCACCACAACCGGACCCAAAAAAAAGGTGGTGCTGGCACTGAAGTTTAAACTCAAGGTTTTATGCTTGCTGGCAGGTGCTCTACCCAGCCTCTGACCACAGTCCTCCTGCTTTGTAGCTGGGATTACATTTTGTGTGTGTGTGTGTGTGTGTGTGTGTGTGTGTGTGTGTGTGTGTGTGTGTGTGTGTGTGTGTGTGTGTGTGTGTGTGTGTGTGTGTCCAGTCCTGGAGCTTGAACTCTGGGCCTGGGCACTGTCCCTGAGCTTCTTTTTGCCCAAGGCTAGTGCTCTACCACTTTGAGCCACAGTTCCACTTCCAGCTTCTTTTTGGTGGTTAATTGGAGATGAGAGGCTCACAGATTTTCCTGTCTGGGCTAGCTTTGAACTGCAATCCTTGGATTTCAGCTTCCTGAGTAGCTAGGATTATAGGTATGAGCAACTGGTGACTGGCTATTGTTGATTTTTTAAGTAGAAAATCTTAGCTATGTATTATCTGAAAATTAGAAAAAGTTTTATAAAACTGGGATAGTTTTCTTTTTGTTTTTGCTCTAAAATATTTAAATAGTGTAGAAAGTTATCAATTCCTTGAAAGTTTGCAACAACTTATTCACTTATGAAAATGGAACTGGAATATTTTGAAGTAAGACCCTTTGACAGGTATAATCCTTTAAAAAAATGCTATGCAATATAAGAACAACCATAAGGACAAAAAGATCAGTGAACAAAAACATCAAGTGGTTAAGTATAAAGGTGACATTTTTCTCATTTTTCAGAGGGTAAATCAAAAATAACCACTAGAACACAGATTGCCTATTCTCCCATTTAGATTTGTTTTAAAAGAAAAGATAATTCAGCCCTAGGAGCAACAAACAGAAAAGCAAGATAACAGAGTTAGCTCACTGATTCGGAGATAGGGGCTCACTGTGCATTTTTCTCCTAAATATTTCTATTGCTCTTAATTACTCTTGGTTAAAAAAAATCTTGTTAACTGCTACCCTAGAGTGTGTTCTCTGGGCCCTTCCAGGGTTGTCTGTTTCTGTCTCTCTGCCTCTCTGCACCTGTCTCTTTCTCTATGTCTGTGTCTCTCTGCATATTTTTCCTTGTGTCTGTCTCTCTGTCTCTCAGTGTGTATCTATCTGTTTCTGTGTGTCTCGATCTAGCTCTGTGTGTCTGTTTCTGTCTGCCTCGGTTTCTGTCTCTTGGTGTCTGTCTTTGTCTCTCTCTCCCTGCCAAATCCTGTCTAAATGTTTAATTCTATAATAGTGAAATAGTTTGGTTTGGTTGGGCATATGAAAAAATATTCTAAAAATCACAAGTATTCAATGATACAAAGGACTATCTCATAAGGGAGGCGAGCTCTCTGTCACTGGAGTTATATAAGCCTAACTGGCTAAGGACCAGCTCACGAAGAAGTTTTCAGACCACTGGAAAATCTTATGAAAATTTATCTGCATCCCACCTCACCTGAGCAAATTAGCAAACGAGGTTTCTTCTGTGAGTAAGGGGTAGCACAGGAAGCCTGGGGCATGGAGAAGGCTGGGCTGAGAGTTAAGTAAGGGAGCACCAAGAAAAGTTTCTTAGGCTCCTTTGATTCAGCTAGTCTTTTCTAGGGTTACAGAAATGTCTGCCCTCCCCCAGGCCCTGACCATTCTTGAGTTGAAGAACTCACCAGTTTTGTAGAACTGAAGAAGCAGCCTGAGGTGAAGTCACAACTTCTAAGGTGATTCCACCCCTTATTCTTAAGTACAAAGCTACTTCAGTCTGGCCTGGAGAGTCACTCAAGGGATTCTTTTTAATGAATAGCCTAAAATGACAAGAACATGTTCTCAAGTGTGTAAATAGTGTTTTTGAAACATTTGAGGGGGCTTGAAAATTACTTGTCCTCTTAAGTAGCCTATTCAGTTGAACAGATTATATCGAGTATCTCTAATGACTGGCACTGCTTGCTGGCCAGGGACCCAGGGAGGTCTTGAAAGGAGCCCTTAAATAGTTGACTATGTTGGCAAGGCCTACACTGAGCCAAGTGATATCCCCCAACCCAAGGCCCACAGTGAGTGCTAAGGTACAGTGACAAGAGAAAAATGAGGTGGGAAAGCCCTGGGTTATCTTGGGGCTGGAAAGAGCTTGGTGCCCAAGGGAATGGGGTTGAGGGTTGAAAGATTTGCTGAGATTTGGGCAGGCAACACTAGACAGATGGGCATTCGAGGCATAAGGGGACCCCATGAGGGGAACACATAAAGATGACAATATTTGCTTTCCTACCCTCACAAAAGCATTAAGTTTCCTTTTGGGATGTCATCTGCCACATTCTTTTTTTTTTGTCTTTTTTTTTTGTCAGTCATAGAGCTTTAACTCAGGACCAGAGTGTTGTTTTTGAGCTTTTTTTTGTCAATTGTAGAGCTTGAACTCTGGGCCTGGGCACTGTCCCTCAGCTCTTCAGCCCAAGGCAAGCACTCTACTACTTGAGCCACAGGGCCACTTCTGGCCTTTTCTGCTTATGTGGTGCTGAGGAATCAAGCCCAGGGCCTCATGCATGCAAGGCAAGCGCTCTATCACTGAGCTACCTTCCCAGCCCCTCCTTGAGCTTTTATGCCCAAGGCTAATACTCTACCACTTTGAGCCACAGTGCCACTTCTGGTTTTCTTGTGGTTAATTGGAACTAAGAGTCTTATGGAATTTCCTGTCCAGACTGGCTTCAAACCATGATACTCAAATCTCAGCCTCCTGAGTAGCTAGAATTACAGACCTGAGCCACCAGCACCTGACCCCTTGTCACACACTCGGGATGAAAAGAGATTCACTACCAAGGCCCTCCCCTTTCAGGCCTGCCAGTCAAAACTCAGTGGCTTGGGACAGTCCACTCAGAGTAAAAGCAAGGAACTGATGAATTTATGTGCTTCTGTTGCCTTTTTGCATCTGTCTTGCAGTCATTAGGACTGCAGTTACCAAGGGCCACTTGAGAAGTTACCATGGGAAGTCTCCAAATTGAATCAGTGCATAAGAAGAGGCTATTAAGACTTTCCTGGAATTGGAAGTGCATTTAGAGTTCTTGGAAAAATCTCAAACAGAACTTTCTTTGGAAGAAAGGAGGAATGAAATGGGTAGTAATGACAGCAGTTTTTGGTGCATGCTGATTCCCTGCCCATGGAGCAATCCTGAATGCTCCCCAAAGGAGTAGCCAATGGGACTTTGGGAGTCTGTGACAGTCTCTGGTGATATGAGTTCCTGTGTGGTCATTCCCAGGAGCAAAGAGGGCACTTCCAAGGTCCAGACTGTGAAGGAACTTCGTGAGCTGCCTGTTCTATCATATCCATGGTCCATCACCACCCAAGGTTGACATAAGCGTTAATGTTATTTCAGAAACTCTGTTTTGCAAAAGACAAAAAGATCCATTAAGATTTTTCTCGGGGCTGGGAATGTGGCTCAGTGGTAGAGTGCTTGCCTAACATGCATGAAGCCCTGGGTTCAATTCCTCAGTATCACATAAACAGAAAAAGCTGAAAATAGTGCTGTGGCTCAAGTGGTAGAGCACTAGCCCTGAGCACAGAGAGGCTCAGAGACAGAGCCCAGGCCCTGAATTCAAACCCCAGGACTGGGGAAAAAAAAGAAGAAAAAGAAAAAAGTTTTTTCAGAAGAATGGAGATTCCAGAGCTATGCTTTAGGGAAACTGAACCTCATGGAGGAGAGGGGGAAAGAATGGGTTACAAGGAGAGTACTTGTACCCAAAAAGAGCAGTTGAGAGGATCTCTTTAAATTCATGACAAGAATCAGGAGACAGTGGCTCATTCCCATAGTCCTAGCTACCAGGGAGCCTGAGATCATGGTTCAAACCCAGCCCTGGAAAGTCTTTGAGACTCTTATCTCCAATTAAGCATAATAAAATCCAGAAGTGGAGCTGTGGTTCAAGTGGTAGAATGTTAGCCTTGAGCAAAAAAAAAAAAACCTCAGGGACAGTACCCAGGCCCTGAATTCAAGCACCAGGACTGTCACTAAGTAAATAAGTGAATGAATAAATAAAGTGTTTTTATACTTCTGACCTAAACTTAAAAGTGAGAAAGAGAGAGGGAATGAAACGAAGGCAGAGATAGAGTCACAGGACAGGGTATGAATGTACTACTTTCCAAAACACAAATATGGTTAAAAACTTAAATGTATATAATTACAATTAAGAAAGCTAGCGTCGGGCTGGAAATATGGCTTAGTGGTACAGTGCTTGCATGTATGAAGCTCTGGGTTCGATTCCTTAGTTCCACATACACAGAAAAAGCTGGAAGTGGCACTGTGGCTCAAGTGGTAGAGCATTAGCTTTGAGCAAAAAGAAGCTCAGGGATAGTGCTCAAGCCCTGAGTTCAAGCCCCAGAACTGTCGAAAAAAGAAAAAAAGAAGAAAAAAGAGAAGAAAGTCAGTGTCAAATAAAGTGTGCGCCAACAGTCATGCAGGAATAACTCCGGACAGCACTATTGCCAAACTAAAACATATTCACTTGGCAGTTTCAAGACAGGACATCTGCAGGGCCACACAGGGAGGGTTATAACATCTCTGTGGGGGTGAAATGCACTCTGTTCCTTCTTCCTGTAATTCTCTAACACATAACTATCTGACTGGAGTTCAGAGCTCCTCTTTTTATTATTTACACTTTCCACCCTTTAAAGAGAGCAACATTTCTCCAAAATAATAAAATCCACATCAGAATCTTAAAGTTCTAGCATTTTCTCCTGAATTCACACCCATGATAGTTTTATGTCATTTTGCAAAGCAGTCTGTTCCTTACTTCTGTTTCCATGGTGCTGATACTGAAACCCACTACAATACCTAACCTGAAAACAAAACCAGTAAACCCTAATAACCCAAATAAATGCCAGAAAAAGCTGTGAAATTCCACTACTTTTTTATTGCTGTTGTTTTGACAGTACTGAGGTTAGAATTGAAGGCTTTGTCCTTGCTTGAAGGTGCTTTACTGCTAAGCCATGCCTCCAGCATTTTTGTTGTTTTGTATTCATTTTCTTTTACTGTGGACCAGGTGAATTTTTAGATTTGGTATACAGTAGTTCCCCTAATCCACAAGGAATCTATTCTAAGCCCTGCAGTGATGCCTGAACCTTATATGGGTTCTCTTACAAGACATTTAAAATTCAAGAATTTTACATGTAGTATTTTTTTTGTCAGCTGTGGGGTTTGAACTCTGGACCTGGGTGCTGTCCTTGAATTCTTCAGCTCAAGGCTAGTGCTCTACCACTTGAGCCACAGTGCCACTTCTGTTTTCTGGTGGTTTATTGGAGATAAGAGTCTCATGGACTTTCCTACCCTGGTTGGCTTGAACCTCCATCCTCAGATCTCAGCCTCCTAAGTAGCTAGGATTACAGGCATGAGCCACCAGTGCCTGGCACATGTAGTATTTTTATATACCTTGGTTGACTAAAACCATAAGAAGTGAAACTGTAAAGCCAGGGGTTGGTGACTCAGGCCTGTAATCCCAGGTACTCAGGAGACTGAGATCCAAGAATAACGGTTTGAAGCCAGCCAGTGCAGGAAAGTCTGTGAGACTCTTATCTCCAATTAACTACCCATCCACCCCCCAAAAAACTGGAAGTAGGCCTGTGGCTCAAGTGGTAGAGCACTTGAGCAAAAAGCAGCTCAGAGAAAGCACCCAAGATCTTGAGTTCAATCCTCAGGATCAGCGTGCACGCACACACAAGTGAACCTATAGATAAAAGGAGAGTATCATGTTCCTCTCCCTGATTATTTTTTGCCTGTACTGCTGTTTGAACTCAGGGCCTCACCCTCTCACTTTCCTTGCTTACCTATGACTGCCACATTACCATTTGAGCCACCTTCAGTCTTGCTTCTTGCTGATTAATTTAGATGATGTCTTGCAGACTTTTCTGCCAAGCCTGGCTCTGAACCATGATCCTGCAGGTCTCAGCATACAGAGTACTTAGGATTATTGGCATGAGCCCCCAACATCTGTCTCCCTCTCTGATCTTTGAATATAGGAAGGAACTCAAGTCCCCAAAAGCCAAGACAAGGAGCATAGAAATAGCTCTGTAAGAACAGTCACTGGATATTAACAAAGGTTTTGCCGCTAGCAGAATAATAGGTGAATTTAATTTCTCCAGATTATCAGTAATGATCATATATTACATTTTCTTTGCACTGAATTTAATAAAAGCAAACTGGTATAAAAATTCACAGATACCATAAGAGACTCATTAAATGATATTGTATTTTTGTACAAACAAAATACCTTAAATAAGAAAAAAATCATTTAAAAAACAAATACTTTCCTTTTTAATAGAAAATAATCAGCTTTTATTTTTTTAATGAACAAAGATTTCCCCAAGTAGTATTGTTTTAAATATTAAAACATTAACCATTTTAGAAATGTGGAATACCAACTCTATACATAATGGCTAATGTGATGGGGATTATGTAGCTCAGGGCTAGAGACTTGTCTAGTGAGTACAGGCTCTGGGTTCCAGCCCCAGTACAACACACACACACACACACACACACACACACACACACACACACACACACACACACACACACACACACACACACACACACACAAAACTTACCAAACTAGGAACTCAAAAATTAATATTTTAATGTTTTCCTAGAAATGTTTCATATTTTAAGAACTCATTAGAAAAACAAAACTTCAAGTAATTTGTAAGTTAATAGTTAATTCCCTATACAATTCATTGTTACCCTACTTAAGTTTTAGATAATATATAAAAACTATAAATTTTTTTTAAGTCCAAAGAGGAAGTTTAGAAGTGGTAGATCACCAGCCTTGGAAAAAGCTAAATGGCAGTGCCCAGGCCCTGCATTCAAGTCTTAGAACTGGCACAAAAATGCAGGAGGGGTGGGCATCATAGGATTTCAGTTCAGTGATTGAGACCAGGTTGATGGAAAGTGTGAATAACAGAATAGGAGATGGGCACTTGTGGCCCCACATGTAATTCCAGCTACTCAGGAGGTTGAGATCTGAGAGTCTCAGTTCAAAGCAGGACCAAGTAGGAAAGTCCATGAGACCATCTTCAATCAACCACCAAAAAACCAGAAGTAGATGTGTGGCTCAAGTGGTAGAGTGCCAGCCTTGGTTGAAAAGGCTAAAGTACAGTGCCGAGGTCTTGAATTCAGGCCCAGTACTGGCATACATGCATGCACATGCGCGCGCACGCACACACACACACACACACACACACACATTAAATAGTGATCAGAACAATAGTTACCATCTACATGACTAGTAAGGATTACAGAACACAGTTCCCAAAGCCACATTTCCAAAGGACTTTGTATATATTAATAAATGTTCTCCTCCTTAACTCTGTGATGTGGGTACAGCGTACTTAAGTAACTTGCCCAAGGCTACACATTGTTCTTTCAAAAAATTTATAATAAATGCCAGAACCAGAAAGGTAATTGATGCAAAAAGAAGGAAAGTTGCTTTTGTCATTTTGAGTGCACTGTGGCCTGGAAAGTGAAGCCAGAGAGAGGAGGAGAAGAGTGAAGGTGTTTAAATCCCACAGAGGAGCCCATATATGTTTAGCTTTGTCCATGAGAAAGGCACTCTCTAAGATCAGCAGGGGAAGAGTCTGTACAGGAGTGAGCAGAGAGCCCAGGTCAGGTAAAGAAGTTGATTGAAGATTCCTAAGCCACAGGAGACCAGGAGTGGCTAAGGACAACTGAAGAAAAAGCTACAGAAAGGATTGCTTGGTAATTATCACAGTTGAAGTGATGGTGATTGCTCATGTCTGGATCCCACCCCAGGCCTATCTAGCCAGACTCTGAATTGGAGTGAATGCCACCACCTGCATTTTCAATAAGCTCAAAAGATGGTTCCGATGACCTCTTAGTATGAGAAACAGACTGATGACATCTGAGATAATTTCTCCCAGACCTCAGACTTTTAGGCTTTAAAAAAATGCCTGATTTTTTGTTGTTTTTGTTATTGTAGTTGCTGTTATTGGTGGTGGTGTGTGCATGAGTGTGTGTGTGTGTGTGTGTGTGTGTGTGTGTGTTGGTACTAGGATTTAAACTCACACCTTCCCCTTGGTAAGCATGCACTATACTGCTTGATTCATGTCTCCAGCCCTAGAACTGAGATTTTCAAATAAATCCTTCAACAGGTTTGTGTACCACAATGGAGGGAATTTTTGTCTCTGGGATGACAATGGCTAAGCAGGATGGGATTTGGAGATCAATTTTAAATATTATTTTTTACCTGTGCAATCTTTGGGAAGTGACCCTCTGTGACTCCATTTTTTATGTAGAAAACGTAAATAATAATAGATAGAACTCACTTGGTAAGGGTGTGAGAGCCAAATACCTATCTATGTCAAAATGGTTAAAACAAACATATGAGAACTGTGGTGACACACACCTATAATCTCAGCACCCAGGAGATAGAAGCAAGAGATTGCTGGTTTAAGGCCAGCCTAGCCTACATAGCAAAACTCCATCTCAAAATACTTAAAGCCAAGTGTCAGTGACTCACTGACACTCATCTATTCAAGATGCTGAGATCTGAAGATCACAGTTTGAAGGCAGCCTGAGCAGAAAAGTCTATGAGACTGTTATTTCCACTTAGCTATCAAAAAAGCCAGTAACAGAGCACTGGCTTTAAGCAAAAAGGCTCAGAAACAGCACCCAAGCCCTGAGTTAGTTCAAGCCCCAGGACCAGTGCGCGCGCGCACGCGCGCGCGCACACACACACACACACACACACAACTTAACTACTCAGTACCTAATACTAGCTGTTAGTTTCACTAATTATATTACTCCATAAAAAGTAACACTGTGAAAACTGTAGGTTAGGCAATAAAATGTTAAACAGATTCAAGAAAATCACCTAGGAAGTGGAAAAGACAATCTTGTGACCACTTCTGGAGAAGAAAGCTGAACTGAAACCTAACACGGGTTCAAAGTGAGCATTATTACCCTTTCCTTGCAGATCTGACTAGGAATTTCTGGTTGCTACACAGTCACTAACCCAGAAAGTCACAATGTGAGCTATTTATGGGCCAAGAAGGAATGGTGGGGAAGTAGACATCAAACTACTACTAGGCTGTCCCTGGGTAGAGCTCATACTAGTTATCAAAAGAGACTAAAAAGCCAGGTGCTCAATTATACTATAGAATTGTTTTATGACTTTCCCCTCGATGTGTAGTGATATGTTAAAGTCCCTGCCCTCCCTAAAAAGTGTATAAAAAGTGCTGTCACTCTGAGCTCCGGGCCTCTTAGCGTCACCACTTACCTGGTGGGCGGAGGACCAAGCTCGAGCTTGCAATAAATAACTCTTTTGCTGTTTAAAAAAAAAAAAAAAAAAAAAAAAAAAAAAAAAAAAAAAAGCCAGGTGCTGGTAGCTCACACCTGTAATTCTAGTTACTCAGGAGGCTGAGATCTGAGGATCCCAGTTCAAATCCAGCCCAAGCAGTAAAGTCCATGAGATTTTTATCACTGATTAACCACCAAAAAGCTGGAAGTGGAGCTATGGATCAACTGGTAAAGAACTATCCTTGAGCACAAAAGCTCAGGAACCATGCCTAGGCCTTGAGTTCAAGCCCCAGGACCAGCACAAAAATAAAAAAATTGACTAAAGAATCCAAGAAAGATCAAATAAAAGAGTGGCTTAGGGCTAGGCTCATATCTATGATCTTATATTCACCTAACTAAAGACCTTAGCTTGTTTGTTTATATATTTATATATGGGTGAATGGATGGGTGTGTGTGTGTATGTATTTTTGTGATATTGGGAACTGACCCCAAGCATTATACCACTTGAGCAACACCTCGGCCCAAGGCTTTCCTTGTAAGCTGACCTCCTTGGCAGGTACTTGGTGCCCTTATTTCCAGCAATGAGGCCAGGCTGCTGCCTAGCCACTTGGTCTTTCTTCCCATTTATAACCTAATCCTGCCTAGCTAAGGGGACATAGACCGGCTGGAGAGGTGCCAGAATCCAGGTCCAATAACAAACAGTTGAAGAATCTGGAGCTGTTTAGTTTGAAGAAGATTGTGTACCTCAGATGGGTTGCTATAAGGCAGCAGGAGCAGGTGCAATATGAGTGTCCAGAGGACAGAACTAGGACACATAGGGAGTAGAAACCATAGGGAGACATTTCAGTTCAATACACAGAATTGATTTTTTAATAGAATAGTTCATCCATGAATCAACATGGCTAGCTTGTGAAGCAATGAGCTCCCTGTCTCTGGATGAGTGCAAATTGAAGTTAAGTGAAAGTTTTATAACCAAGTCCAAGAAAAATAGCCTCTTCATAAACTGCATTTTATCTGTGCTCAGCATCCTGCTTTTATTCTGTAACCCTTGACTTTCTTAGCCTTAGGTTTTAACAGATCATTGTAACATCTGGTAAGCAGATCACATCTAAATATAACCAGGGAATGGATGTTGGGGAACACTCTCATTTTCCCATAGGCCCCAATTAAGTCTGTGCATGTCCATCCTTTCTGGCTACTGTCACCTCTCCCCTCCCAGATAACCACAAAATAGGACACATTTCTCTAGTTTCCTATGTTCTGGTTGCTGAACCAAACACATAGCCCCTTTCAAAGTGCATGGGAAATGACAAAATAGATAGCATCAGCAGGTAATCCAGAAACTCTAGAACTCCAATCAGGGTCCATATTCTATAAACAGTTGCTTCTTTTGCTTTAATGTGCACCAAATCTTATTACGGTGCAGATTCTGATCTAAGACTCTGAGGTTTGGCACTTCACTCAACTCCAGGTGATGCTGATGTTGCTGGACCATGGACAAGAGTTATGTAAACAGTGTGTTGTTACTGAAGTTGCTGTTAGATTTGTTTCATTGCTAGTTATTGTTCATCATGCTGGGGTAGAGTTTTCAAATGCTCATCTGAACTAAATGAAGGGAACCCAGGTATTTTGAGACAGGAATGAAAGTATGGATAAACCAGCTGCTCTTCAAGTGCCTCTGGACATCCCAGAGTCCTAGGTTCCATCATTCCCCTCCCCAACTTCCCTTGCCCAAGTGAAGGCCACCTTGGCACTTCCTTTAGATTTCTCCATTCAAAACAAAGGATTCCTTGTGTTTCCTTAAACACAATGAGCAATAGGTATCTATATCTCAAGCCCTGCTTCTTTTTTTTTTGGTCGGTTGTGGGGTTTGAACTCTGGGCCTGGGCGCTGTCCCTCAGCTCTTGAGCTCAAGGCAAAGTGCTCTACCACTTGAGCTACAGCGCATCTTCCGGTTTTCTGGTGATTTATTGGAGATAAAGAGTTTCACAGACTTTCTTGCCCGGGCTGGCTTTGAACCATGATCCTCAGATCTCAGCCTCCTGAGTAGCTAGGATTACAGGCAGGAGCCACCAGTACCGGGCACAAGCCCTGCCTCTTACATCTAACCTAAACAAAAGGGTTGTTTGTAGTTGTTTGGGGCTGGTAGACTGCAGTACAGACCCCAGGCTGGAGGCTCCTTCCCTAAGAGGCCCATATAGTTAGGAAAGGTTGGTAAGGAAAAAATAAGTTTGGGGCTTGGAACATGGCCTAGTGGTACAGTGCTTGTCTAGCGTGCGTGAAGCCATGGGTTCAATTCCTCGGTACCACATAAACAGAAAAGGCTGGAATTGGCACGTGTGGCTCAAGTGGTAAAGGGGTAGAATGCTAGCCTTGAGCAAAAGAAGCTCAGGGATAGTGCCCAAGCCCTGAGTTCAAGGCCCAGGACTGGCAAAAAGAAAGAAAAAATTAAACCTAACCTTGTAATCACTGATGGGAAAGTCCCACCACCCCACAAGGATACCCCTTTGTATCCTTGGGAAGTGGCTTCTAGCTCATTCTATGAAAGAGACGGGCTATTGGAAGACAAGCCATTGTGCTTCATTCTCTCACAATCCCTAGTTCTTATTTCATAATGGAATTAAGAATACCTCTTCTGTTTTCAAGAGTGGCCATCCTGTTCATTGCACAGTCTGGGTGTTGAGCCAAACAAGTCAAGCGTGGGAAAACACGAAGGATTTCAAGGAGGGAAAAGGTTCTGAGAACTAGCTGCCTCCCTAGAGGGAAAGAAGGAAAAAAAAGAGCTGTGTTCAAGGCCACCCAGTACACCATGCTCTGGACATGTGGAAGGGTGGTGGGTCTTAAAACCCTGGGGATGTGTTATGCTGGAAGTGACTCAAATGGGATCACTGTATGCCTATCTCTCAGCACATCTGAGCCAGTTAAGCCTTTGATATGGTAAAGATGGCCAATGGCAGCCCCAGCTAGTCATGAAGGTAAGATTGAGGATAAAGAAATGACAGGACCCTCATGGTGTCTGCTCCCAGGTAGACTTAGACTGTTACTTGGTAGGAACCTATCAGCTGTCTGTCACAGACAGGCTGTGTTGAACTTTGGGAGAAAGCTTGCTTTGGAAGTCCTCTGAGGCTGGACTTCAGGCTCCCCTATGTCCTAGTGCTGAGACCTTGAATAAAGTCACTTTGCTGCTCCATGACTCAGTTTCCCCACCTGCAAAAGCAAATAGATACTACTCTACTTAAGTGTGGTGTAGGGATTTAATCTAGTAGTTTTGAAAGCACTAGCGGACAATATGGATAAGTATTCCTTCTCTTGACTTGGCAGGATGTGTTTACTAATGATGCCAAGTTGGGGAGGCTCTAGATATCATGCCTAAGAAACAAACGTATGATTAGAAGAAAGCTGGATAAAACTTCCCTCCGCCTTCTTTTGTGCCTGCCTATAATTTTCTATCTGTCAATACATGGCTAGTCCTTTTGACCCAGGAGCAAGTCTGGAAGGGGTCAAAGATCTATGCCAGGATCTCCAGTCTGGTGTTGTCACCAAAAGAGGTCAAGACAGCTGACCTGCAGACTGTTAGGAAAATGGAGGAGAAAGGAAAAGGAAAAGGAATAGGTCAGATTCAATTTGCAACAGGCTAGGACTGTTTATTGAGGCCTAACAGCAAGGGGCAGAGCCTTCCCATGGGTATGAAGGTTGTTCAGGGAGGTGGGGTTGGAGTTGGGCTTTTATGGGGTCTGAGCAAGGACAGAGAGGTTATGGGAAAGTTGATTAGGGCTAAGGAAGGTGGGGACTTTCTGTTAGGCCCACAATGGAATGTTGATGGCCAGGCTTAGGTCATTTCCCTGCCTACACATCAAGCATGTCCATGCATGCCTGAGGCGTGCACCTGAGATAATAGGGTGGGAGTCAATCCTTCACAGACCAGCTTTTTTAAATCTAAAACTAATTAGCCAATGAAATAGTTTGAACTTTGCTCCTTCCTGCTTTGAGTCCTCACAAATCCTATTCTTTGGTCTTTCTCTATTCCCCCATCCTTCACTTGGCTCACTTCTCTTCAGTCCTTCACCTTAAATATTATTTTCTGAATTCAGGCAGAAAAACCTTCCAGATTGTTAAACTAGGCTGAATTCTTAGGCTTTGTCTTAGCACTTTGTACTCCCACAAGTAATGAAACAATTGCACGTTCCTCTACAAGGACTCCCATTCCTCTAGACTACAACTCCTGAAGGAGACATGGAGCTTGTTTTCTCCATAGCTGTAATCCCAGAATTTAGCATAATGCCCTTCACTTGGTCCTTCCAATCCTAGGTTTCTAAGGTTGCATACACCTCTGTAATGTCCAGTGGAAAAGCAATGGCTAACTATCTAGCATCCAGTCTGGAAAGGCTTGGAATACTCCTAAATGTGCCTATCTTCTGAAAGATTAAAAATTGACCATTACCATTGACCATTACCATTACTAACTTGCTAACTGCTGATTCTGCTTCTGTAAACTTGCTTACGCTAGCATTGACCCTTCCCTTCCCAGAAATGAGTTAAGAAGTTTCAGGGACCAGATGCCGGCCCCAGGACAAGGTCAGTGGTCCTAGATAAAGAACAGACAGTACGTGTTCCTCAGTTCCCATTTAGAAATTCCTCAGACAGGACCTTGAGGTAACGACCACCTGGCAAGACCACAAGCTAAGCCAAATGTCAACCAATCATAGGCCTGTAACCATGTAAACCCCCCTTAAACCAACCATGGGCCAGTCATTTTACAAAGAGTGTTACAAAATTTCCCGCGTGGCACAGTGATTGTTGGAGTATATGATGACCTTTAAATGGACCAATCATGGGATGCTTTGTGTTATGCATTAATCTTGTGGTTTTTGCCTTTAAAAGAAGGCTTGTAACCGCTGCTCGGGGCTCCCTGTCTGCTTGGGACAGAGAGTCCGTTTGCGCAAACGTCAAATAAACTCCTCTTGCTTATTGCATCTCCCGGCCTGGAGTCTGAGTTTTCTGGGGCGCCCTCCTGTTGACGAAAGTATCCTAGGGGACTAGGGTCTTTCATCTTCCTTCTTCCTTCCCCTTTCCTTCTCTTTGTTGATACCATCCCTACTGACATGGTGAAATAATCCCAAGCAGCCAGCAGCCATTTGGCCTCTACAACAGTGAAGCTCTTTTGGGTTGTGAATGAGAACATGCCAGTGAGAACAGCCCCAGTTCTGAAGGGTTCAGATCCCAGAAAATGACCTTTAGTCTTGGGTGACAAAACCAAAGTCTCTTGCTATCTAGCTTGGCATATATAGTCAGGGGCCAGCAGATGTATTGGAGAGGCCTAGGTTGGGGAGTCCAGCTCTGACTGTCATGAGATTCGATGTTCCTGAAGTTGGGCAATCAAAAAGCTTTCCCTCCTGCTGAGGGCCAGAGAAGAGTTCCAGAACGAACAGGAAGTGCAAAGGGAAGCCAGCCGAGAGGTGTCCCTGAGGGCACCATCCATCAGAGGCTCAGATTGCAACTGTTCTATGTGCTAGCTTAAAAATAAAATTCCATTCTGGACAAATTTCCTTATTGCATGCAAGCTGCTCTAATTTCAAGAATGTCAAATATGCAGCCAAATGCAATTACATTTTAAGCACAGCACTCACTTGAAATATAGCACAAATTTCTAAACCAATTTTAATCACATTACAGAGAGGGCAGACATGCTCAGCAATCGGCAATTCCACCTTATCCAGAGAGCCTTTCCTGATTAGATAGAAGAGTGGCCAATTCACTAGCTCTTTCCTACCTAATCTCCTGCTGTCAGGTATGCTACCCTTATGTGTTGCATTATGGAGATGTGTTTGTTGATTATGCATTCCTATGCAGGTTACCTGCTTGCTTGGTTAATCACGTGCCCCTTAGACCTGAGCAGCCTCTTAGCTGTTGCATTCTCATACCTCTCAGAGAGCACAGGCTTAGCCTAGGGTTCCTTTCATGCTGAGCTCTCCCCAACCCCACCTGTGCCCTTATACATAATAAGGCTTCTTTGATAACGAAAACTCAGGGAGGCATAGACCAAAGCAAGATGGCTACTGGGACAATGATGTGGCTCAGAGTCCTTAGCACTTTCCAAATTTACCCATAAATTCATCATGAATGCCTTAGCCTCAGCGTGGTCAGACACAGGAAAACTGGCCATTGTCAGGTCAAATCACAGGCCATTGCCACTATTGTAAATTTATTCCTGTACTGGGTGGCTACAGAGAGGATTGTCTAGGTACTCTTTGTAGCACTCAATCCACTGGCCAAGGCCTGAAAGAATCACATCCCAGGGACAGTGAACAGATGAAGACCAGAAACTTTCAGGTTAGTTACAGACTCTGTGGCAGACTGGCCTCTGGAGTTTTTTTCCTTTGGGAAATCTACATTACTGAGCTTTAGTTTGTTCTAAAAGGCTTCAGGACCATAATTCAGGCAGAAAAGCACCCCAGGCTTCACAGCCTGAAAGTTATGCTCACTTCCTCTGGTTGCTCAGTTCTGTCTGTCTGTCTTTCCTTTATTCTGACCTCTCCTCTTTGACTCTTGGTATCTGTGATTATGTCTTCATCTCAGTTTCTTTTTCCCCTCTCTTCTTGTCAATCTCTGTGTCTTTCTTTTCTTTCCCTCCTCCAGCCATCTCCATTCGTGTTTCCATCTAGTGTCTCCTCTCTTACTCCCTCATCTCTTTCTCCTCTCTGGTTCTCTGTCTATTCTTTCACTGTGAATGTGTTCAGTTACACAAATATTCATGTTTCCCCTTTGACAAATCCACAAATCTATTAAGGTAGTTTCACCTTAAAATAAAGAGAAATTAGCTTAGACCCCAGATGTCAGCCTCCATTAGAACCTCCTTAATTTTCATCTTATTGTCAGTTGAGCATCCAGAGCTCAGACCTCCACAGAAACTGCTATCTCCAGACCTTCACTTGCTGGATGACGATTTGCAGAGGCCCCTAGCATCAAGTGGAGAATTAAGGAATAAAAGTGGACTAAACTGAGTAAAAAAAAAATTGTGCCAGGGCCTGGGTGCTGTACCTGAGCTTTTGTGCTCAAAGCTAGCACTCTCCACTTGAGCCACCACTCCACTTCTGGCTTTTTGGTAGTTTATTGGAGAGAAGAGTCTCAGACTTCACTGCCCAAGTTGGCTTTGAACCACAATCCTAAGATCTCAGCCTCCTGAGTAGCTAGAATTACAGGCATGAGCCTCTGGTACACAGCTAACAAATAACTTTTAATATCTGCCCTTCACTCAGTATTCTAAGATATTATACTTATAACATTTTTAAAAGCAGAAATGGCTAGACAATATTCAGTTCTGGCTGCCATACATTAAGATGAACTAACTAGATTATATCCAGGGTAAAGTTAGAATAAAGCAGGAACTGTCTCAAAACTAGAGGAATGTAATGCCTACTCTGTCAGACACTGAGCTAACTACTGAGCAAGAAGATTAGTCAAGCACAACCTTTTGGCTCTAAGGAACTAAATACAGTGATAAAAATTAGAAATAGAGTTAGTAGCAATATTTATTGAACACTTACAATTTGGTATATACAGTTCTAAACTTTTTTTTCTTGCATTAACGTGACTTAATCTCCATTTTACAGATGAGTAAATAGAGACATAGGAAAGTTATATTTGGTGACAGCTTATTAGCAGGAGGATTGATTGAAAGAAACAAGGCTGTCAGACCTGAGAAAGATTCAAAGGAACATGGGTTTCTTGTCTTTAGATTTTTGTCAGAGCACAGAGAATAGATACATTTATGTGGGAAATTCACTTCTAGTCATATTACTAGAGGATAGGGCTAGAAACTAAGATTAGAAACAGATCTAGACAAAGAAGACAATCTTAGGACTCAGAGTTGTCTGTGGTTAGAACAAGTTGACTGGAGAGGAAAGAGGCTGAGCAGAGGTTGCATGACCACTCAGGAAGGGAAGAGAAAGATGTTCCTTAAGGTCTCTTGTAGTTCTAAAGGGCTGCGAATCTCCATTTTTTTTCTGACTGCAACTCCCTAGTAAGGCTCCGGATCT
This sequence comes from Dipodomys merriami, assembly GCF_024711535.1. Classification (NCBI taxonomy): domain Eukaryota; kingdom Metazoa; phylum Chordata; class Mammalia; order Rodentia; family Heteromyidae; genus Dipodomys; species Dipodomys merriami. The sequence goes on from NW_027204492.1 coordinate 72,027,109, forward strand.
GCATGAAGCAATTCTCAACTGTTAAAAGCAACTTTTCAATTGTCCTTCCTCCAAGTTTAGAGTGTTACTTAGTAGAGCATCCAGTGGTGAAGATTGGTAGAAATAACCATGCTTGTGAAGGACTTAGGCATGGCTTTCAGAACCCACAGGTTATTGTATCAAAGGCCCAGACATGCAAGGAAGACACAGCCAAAGCCTTTGGTAAGACTTTGCACATTGTCAGAGCAGTGTAGGCAGTGCATTGAGTTTTTTTTTTCGGGGGGGAGGGGCAGTCCTGTGGTTTGAACTCAGGGCCTGGGCACTGTTCCCGAGCTTTCTCTTGCTCAAGGCTAGCACTCTACAACTTGAGCCACAGCACCACTTCTGGCCTTTTCTGTTTATTTGGTACTGAGGACTCAAGCCCAGGGTTTCATGCATGCTAGGAAAGTACTTTACCACTAAGCCACATTCTTAGCCAGCATAGAGTTTTTACAGAGGCAAGAAGGAGATATCTGAGAGTTCTTTGTACCATAGCTCTACATAGAACTTCTGCAAGGAGAACTGTAGGTCTCAAAATGTCTGTGAGGTTAGTTGGGTATTAGTTACTCCTGCCTGTAATCCTAGCTATTCAAGAAGCTGAGACCTGAGGAACACGGTTTGAAGCCAGCATTGGCAGGAAAGCCTGTGAGACTCTATCTCCAACTATGAAAAAAGCCAGCCAGGTGCCGGTGGCTCACACCTGTAATCCTAGCTACTCAGGAGGCTGAGATCTAAGGATCACAGTTCAAAGCCAGCCCAGGCAGGAAAGTCTGTGAGACTCTTATGTCCAATTAACCACCTGAAAACCAGAAGTGATGCTGTAGCTCAAGTGGTAGAGTACTCGCCTTGAGCTGAAGATATCAGGGACAGTACCCAGGCCCAGGGTTCAAGCCCCCATGACTGACAAAAAATAAAATAAAACAAAGTCAGGTGCTGGTGGCTCTTCCCTGTAATCCTAGCTACTCAGGAGGCTGAGACCTGAGGATTACAGTTCAAAGTCAGCCTGGGCAGGAAAGTCTATGAGACATTTTTTTTTTTGTCAGTTGTGGGGCTTGAACTGCGAGCCCGGGCACTGTCCCTCAGCTCTTCAGCTCAAGGCAAGTGCTCTACCACTTGAGCCACAGCACCACTTCTGGTTTTCTGAGTGGTTTATTGGAGATAAGAGTCTCACAGACTTTCCTGCCAGGGCTGGCTTTGAACTGCGATCCTCAGATCTCAGACTCCTGAGTAGCTAGAATTATAGGCATGAGCCACTGGCACCCTGCCATGAGACTCTTATCTCCAATTAACCACCAGAAAACCAGAAGTGGCACTGTGGCTCAAGTGGTAGAGTGCTCACCTTGAGCTGAAGAGCTCAGGGACAGTGCCTGACCCCAGAGTTCAAGCCCCAGTACCAACACCAAAAAGAAAAAAAGAAAAAGTCCCTGACATTAAAGACAACCATATCGCTAGAGAGATCCAAGAAGCATAGAGTGTCAGAATCAAAACACCCTGAAGGCTCCAATGCTTCACCAGAAAGGCTATTCTAAATGCTGGGGGAGAGACAGGAGTACTTCTGTAGATACTGCCTCTAATTCTAAGATTCCCAACTGGGTGCAACATATTCTTCTGTCACTACACAACTTCTAGACACAATATCAAAGAATCAGAATAAAAAGACTGCATAAAACTCCCCTAGATCTAGAAATGTCTAAAAGACCAACAGAGACTGGCCTTGGAATAAGTGAGATATTGGGCAGTGGGCTATCCAATTCGGAAAGGGTTCCAGGTCATGCTGAGGTGCTGAAGAGCAAGAAGTCTACCAAGGAAGTCCCAACACTGCTGTCATCTGCATCCTACTTAGGTCAAGTGAGATGGGTCAAGATAATGCCACTCAGGTTAGATGTTGTATCATGGCTATTCTTATTCCAGTTGTACCAAGTCATGACTGGGTGCCAGCTGGCAAGCTCCCACGCTGCAAATAGGGGATTTGGTTTTAGAGAGGGCAGGTAGTTGTCAGATGTTAAGCTTCAACAGCATGTTTTTGGTGGAGAAGAATGGGGGTTCAAAAGCCACTTGTGAAGCAATGCCTAACACTCAAAATTGGTATGTGTCACCCTACTCCTCAGCTACAAGTGGCTATAGGACATCAGGGCTCAAGTACAACTGCCACAGGTTAGGAAAGCTAAAGAAAGAGCTGCAGTGAGGAGAATTTTTGGACAAGACAAACTCCTACAACAAGGACAAATTGGCCAAGGACCTTTTTTTCCTCAAGACCCAGAATGTAGTTGTTATTTGGGTTAATGTCTAGCACCAAAGAGGCCTAGGCCAGGCAAGACATGTGACTGAACTTCTCCAATGAGCTTAAGTAGTCATGTCACTGTCGGGGATGTTAGCTCAAAGGTTCAGAACCTGAAGATAGCATAAGAAGTAGATGCTAGCCAGGAAATGATAATATAAGAGGTTGGGCTGGGTTGAGGGGCAGAACCATGTAAGCTAATGAGTGGCATTTGGGGTGGGGTATACCCTGTCACTAGCTGCCCCAAAGATCCAAGAGTGGAAGCCTGAATCTGGCCTCAGTTGGGACACCTTCCTGGAATTTTTTTTAAAATAAGTAGTGGGGCCTGAACTCTGGGCCTGGGCGCTGTCCCTCAGCTCTTCAGCTCAAGGCTAGCACTCTACCACTTGAACCACTGCAACACTTCTGGCCTTTTCTGTTTGTGTGGTGTTGAGGAATCGAACCCAGGGCCTCATGCATGCAAGGCAAGCACTCTACCACTGAGCCACCTTCCCAGACCCCCTCCTGGAATTTTAAAAGTTTGAGAAGTCACCAGGCATTAGTGGCTCACATCTATAATCTTAACTACTCAGGAGGCTGAGATATGAGTATCAAAGCTCAAAGCCAGCCTGGGCAGGAACGTCCATGAGAATGGTATCTCCAGTTAACCACCAAAAAGCCAGAAGTAGAGCTCTGGCTTAAGTGGTAGAGCACTAGCCTTGAGCTATTGACAGTACCCAGGCCCTGAATTCAAGCCCCAGAATCAGCACCAAAAAAAGTTTGAGAAGTTGAATTGTTGCACACTCCATATTTATTTTTGCTAGCAACATTGGAAGCTGAGGTCTCAACAGGAAATATGTGCCCTGGTGGTGACAGAAAGAGAAAAGAGTATCCTTGGCCTAGAGAAACAATTGGGTAGAGTTGAGGAGGAATTGCTGGACCCTGTTCGCTCTAAAAATAAAGACCTTGGGCACCTCCCATGGTATTGTCAAATACATTCCTTCACTCCATGAAGTGGGGGAGAGCTCTCTCCTGCCTCACAGATGATGAAAGATGTTCAAAGAAATACGGTGACCTGCCCATATAAAGGACTTTAACCCAATCCTGGCTGATTTAAACCCAATGCCCTTTCTACTATTTATCGTGTCTCCTTGAGTGTATCTTTCTCTAGTTGAAAAAGCTTTTGTTCCCTATGGCAACTGTGAATTTCTCTCTATCCATGAATAAATCTGGTGATCCTGTGGTACAATACAAATGAAGACAGCCCTCAAATGTTAGAGCTGGAAGAGTCCTTAGAGACCATTTCTCTCTGACAGCCCACTCATTTCATAGCTAGAATGACAAAAGGATCTGAGATGGGAAGAGGCTTGTGTAGGGTGACAACACAGCAGAGCAGAGCTAACCTTCTGTCCCAGCTCACAAGATGAGAGAAAGAAAGGAGGCAGAGGTCACAACAAATCCATTTCAAGATTCCTTCAGGGCAGAAGCTACTTCCTCATAGTCACTCCTCCATAGAGTTGGGGTACACTAGGCAAAAGGAACCTACTTTTAGCCCTTCCCTTGGGGGGAAACATTAACTAGGCAAGTTCTCCTTCCTATACCCACTTGGTAAAAATGTTCAATTCTTGAGTTCAACCCTAACCAGTCTAATAATCTTGAGCAATGGAACTCCCATTTTTTTCAATTCCTTTCTCAAGGCTTTCTTTACTAACTTCCTCTTTCTTTTACATTTTATTCTGGTTTTTCCTTAATTTATGTCTTGGATTAACTCAGATATATTTGTTTGCACCCAAATCTGATGAGCTTCTTTGCAGTTTGAGTTTACAACTGTCCGCTTTTTTTTTCCCCTTTGGCCTGTGAGGCTAGGTTAGCTTCAGAACTGCCTCAACGTGATTAACTGACTCCACCCAGCAGGTTACCGGGCAGAGCAGTATGCTAGATTTTAGGCTTATATCCTCCAGGAATAGGTCTCATTACTGCTTCCATTGATAAAGATTTTTAACAACTTGCAGTCAAAAAGCAAGTAGAGCCACATGGTAAAAACAGGCAATGCCAAACAAAATTTAGAGCAAATAATTTACAGCCATTGTAGGAAGCTGCCTTGTCCCAAATGGAATCTCCAGGTTGGAAGAGATGGGTTGGGCTGCAGTAGAGTCTCCCAGCAGCTTAGATGGATTGTCACACCTCCTGCTGGGTTGCCTGCAAATTTCTACACAGACTGGTTAAGGATACATTACATAGGCTTGGCAGACTGAAGCCCCACTGGTTTTTAAGACAGTTTTAGGCAGTGGCCCAGGGCAATTTACCAGGGTGACAATTAACCAGATTTTAGACAGACATAGAAGGCATGAGCCTGTAATCATTTCTCACAAGTGCAATCTCCACACCTGCATACTTGTTACCACAGTTCTCCATTGTTCTCCTTTGATCTTATCCTGATTTATTTATCCAAAAATGACTCTGTTACTCTTAATCTTAAAGGGGGCTTGATGGGCAAAGATCTGTCTTCTGTAACTTCAAGCTGACTCAGGGGGGCTGAACCTACCTAGCAAGGAACCTATAACTTTAGCCTATATTTAACCTGATTTCTTGTGACCCTAATAATACCTAAGTCACCTGTTCAGACCTTTAGACAGATCTCAATAGAGGCACAATCTCAAGTCCACAAATTTCCTTTCCTGAACAAATAAATTTGTGTGGCTGGTGTCAGCCCCAAATCTACTGCCAGTTAAGACTGAGAAGATACAGATTGGGATTTTTAAATTATCCCACACATTTGACCACCTTAGCTTTTTATTACCCAGTATCACAGATGACTGGCAAGTTCCTGCCCAGTTACAGACATGGGCATCAAAAAAGCATGCTTACAACTATTTTCCTATGACTTGCCAGATCTGATTACTTTTTGGAAGGGCCAAACAGACTCCAGGATCTGACACCATCTCTGACATCGGAGCAGTAGCTTTTAACTGCTTCTGTATGCTCCATCATTGCCAGGGTCCCGGGGAGGGGGGGGGGAATCTTCTCCACACTGGGATAAATGCCCCATTGGCATTTCCCTTGGTAAGTCACTGAACTTGAACTCAGGGCTTGAGCACTGTCCCTCAGATCTCCACCTCAAGGCTAGTGCTCTGCCACTTTGAGCTCCACCACCTCTTCCTTCCAGCACTCTGCTCTAGCAGTTTCACAGGAAGCTTTCTCTGCTTGAGCTGGCTTTGAACCGCAGTTCTCAGATCAATTATTCTTTACAAAAGGCCACTTTACTCGAATTACATGCAACAAAATTAAAGGCCTTTGATTAAAGGCCAAAGTTACACCTGAAAAACTTGTAAATATCATCTGTCCTCTGTGGGCCTGCCTGCAATTGCTACAGAGAATCTGCAAGGCAAACTGGAATAGCAATTAAACAATCATTTTGGTAGTCCTATTTTTTTTCCTTTCTTCCCTTTTGAAACAAATATTTACTCATGGAACCCCATTTTTAATCCCTTTTCCCAAAGCCACTTTAATTTGCATTTAAATGATCCTTTAAAACACTGAGCAACACCCACTACCTTTCTCCAGCTTATTTTAAATAGCCACATTTTTTGCAGTTATTTTTTGAAAATCTTTGAACTCAAATGGCAGCTTTCCTTAATTCAAGAATTAGAAGCACCTCCACTGCATCCAAGAATCCAAACTTAACAAGGAATCTCAGAGCATCTTTTTGCTTTTTCTAAAATACATCTAGCCAGGAACTGGTGGCTCACGCCTGTAGTCCTAGCTACTCAGGAGGCTGAGATCTGAGGATCAGGGTTCAAAGCCAGCCCGGGCAAGAAAGTCCCTGAGACTCTTATCTCCAATAAACCACTAGAAAACTGGAAGTGGTGCTATGGCTCAAGCAGTAGAGTGCTCACCTTGAGCAGAAGGGCACAGGGACAGCGAGCGCCCAAGCCCAGAGTTCAAGCCCCATGACAGACCAAAAAAAAAAAAAAAATTAAAATACATCTAATTGCAAAATAGCATTGAAACCAAACTACATCACACAGATAAACCTTTTTATTTTTAACCTTCCTCTTAAAGCTTTATTAAGTTTTTAATACATCCCAAGGCATAGGTTTTAGAAATTCCAATCACACTATCCCTTTCCAGTGCCATCTGCAAACCCTACAGAATGGGCATATACCCATCCCACTCCTTAGGGTTAGATGAACTGCTTTTGTGCCAGCTTACCATCTTCCACTAAGCATAGATTCCCCCTAGGGCCTGTCCTACATGCATGGACCAGCTGAGCTGCACCTTTGTCAGCTCACTCCTCGTCCCTGAAGATAGGCCTTCTATTAGCTCATCCTAAATTTTTCCCTGTCTAAATTTTCCCTGGTTCTTGACTAAGATGCCGAAGCAGTTTTAGACAGACAGAAATGGGCAAAGTCTTTGGCAGTGATAAACAGACCTTTACATTTAAATTTCTAATACTTATCTCAAGTTTTAGCAATGGAGAGCAGTAATACATACGAAATCCCCAATGCCTTTTTGCTAAGCCAGATAGCTTGATTACAGTGTAAACTGCCTCATGCATAAAAATACCAGACTTTTGTGATTCGCAAATTAAAAGACCCTTTAAACACTCAAACCTAATGATGATCTTTTTGGAGCTTAAACTCACCTATTTACCTTTTTGTGTTTAAGTATGAACCCACCCCTTATTTCTAAAAACAGCATGCTAACAGTTTTTAGCTTGAACATGTTCACACACACACACTCATACACACACACAGTCGTTCACAAAGGTATTAAAGTGCCCAAAATTAGTATCAGCCATACATTATCTTACTCTTAGAGATGACCATAATTTAAGAAAAAACTTGTTAACAATGAACTTTAGCTGGGCCTCATTTCTCCAGGGTGTGCTGTTTAAAAAGGCATTTTAACATACCAGTTGTCCTTTTGAATACCATCAGTTAAGGAAGGCTGGGTGGGGGTCACCTGAAACTAAATGGGCATGTCTCTGTCTTTTATCCAATTTTAGACAAGAGCACACTTTACAACTTTTTACACTGCCAGGGCCAGCCAGATGTCTGAACCAGGCCCATAGCCATCTATGCCCCGAGTTTTGTGTCTTTAGCCAGATTTCTAGAGGATCAAAGGAGCCCTGCAACAGCCTGCGCCCTGCCTTGACTGCCACCACACAAGGAGGGGGACATAGCAGGCTTGTGACCTGGCCCAACCAGAGGCTGGAACTTTTAGTCCCCCAGGGATACCCAAATGAACAACATAGAAAACAAAGATCCACATTTAAAAATGGTACCAATTTAAAACAAAAACAAAAACAAAAAAACAGAACAAGACAAGACAAAAAAGGGGTCTAGTGGGCCCTCAGCTCATCCCTACCAGGACTCTGAGTCTACTCACTGGGCCTGCCATTCCCACTCAACAAGCTGATCCCAGATTCTGCTGACTGAGCCAGCCACTCGCACTCAGCAAGCTGGACTCTCTGACCCACGTTGGTAAGCCCATACCACAAAAAACAAATAGGACAGACACTTAACCCAGATAACTTCTCAAGGAAGTCCCAGGAGGCCTGGGCTACATCTCATCAGCCTTCCACTGAGTCTCCCCAGATGCAGGCCTGCCCAGACTCACATCTGGAGGATTTCCAAGTGACTCCTATCCACGTTGGTCCTCAGGAAACAGGGGCTTGAGGGAGCCTCAGGGAACCTTGAGGCTGAGGAATGTCTTCAGGGCCATCCCCTGAGAGCTGAGGCATTCACCTACAAGGGGATTTCCCTGGGGGCCAAGGCCCAAAACCATCCAGATAGTTTATCTAGGTGGGATCTTCAGATGTAATAACCTCAGAGTTGATAAATCGTGGAGGAAGGGTCAAAGATGACAAAGGAGCCAGGCACCTGTGGCTCATGCCTATGATCCTAGCTACTCAGGAGGCTGAGATCTGAGGATTGCAGTTCAAAGCCAGCCCAGGCAGGAAAGGCCATCAAATGCTTATCTCCAATAAACCACCAGAAAAACGGAAGTGGTGCTGTAGCTCAAGTGGTAGAGCACTCTCCTTGAGCTGAAGAGCTCAGGGACAGCACTCAGGCCCAGAGTTCCAGTCCCATGAGCAACCAAAAGTAAAAAGATGACAAAGGAGTTTTATTAGCTGGCCAGTGACTACCATGTCCTGGACCACCTCAGAAGAGCGGCATCGACCTCCACTGGGGCAGGATTTATAAAGACCAGAACTACACACAGGTGACGGTTTAGCAAGCAAGCAAGCTGATTTACAGAAGCTCAAAGATCATTAGGGGTAGGGATATTCTTCATCTGTGGTCAGGACCAGGCAGACAGTACTCTGCTATCTAGCTAGAAACTGGAGATTCAGGACTGGGGTTAGGGGTTGACAAGAAAAGGAAAACTGGGTTCTTAAGGGTTTTCCTGCCAGGGTTGGCTTTGAACTGCATTCCTCAGATCTCAGCCTCCTGAGTAGCTAGGATAACAGATTTGAGCCACTGGCACCCAGCTGTTTTTGCTTTTTGTGTTGTTGTTTGTTGTCCCGACCCGCAGGACTTCAACGAGGGCAATGAACCTAAGCGAGAAGGAATGAAGGGACAAGAGACACAAAGAATGACAGCAAGACAAGGGTTCTGATCAAGCTGCAAATTTTTATTTTTCACACAGGGGTATTTATATGCTTGGAATAAGGAAGCTTTTTCATTGGTCATTAAGGAAGCTTTTCCATTGGCTGTAGCAGTTCAGGATGTTTGCTTAGGGCAGGGGGAAAGGGTGGTCGTTAGCAGTTGCAGGATGTTTACTTAGGGCAGGATGAGGGTCGGATTCTGTACACTCAGCCTCAAGATGTTCCAGTGAGATAGTCAAGCCTATTATGTTGAGAGACTCAACTTTTGGCTCCTGACAGTTTGTTGTTTGGTTGGTTCGTTTTCTGTGAAGGTCCTGCGGTTTGAACTCAGAATCTGGGCACGGTCTTTGAGCTTCTTTTGCTCAAAGCTACCACTCTAACACACAAGTCCCAGTTCTACTTCCAGTTTTGTTGTTGTTGTTTAGTAGTTAAATGGAGATGGGAGTCTCATGGATTTTCCTGCCCAGGTTAGCTTCAAACTGTGATCCTTATATCTCAGCCTCTTGAGTAGCTAGGATTACAGGTGTGAGCCATCTGTTTTGTTTTGTTTTGTCACTCCTGGGGCTTGAACTCAAGGCCTAGGCACTGTCCCTGGGCTTCTTTTGCTCAAGGCTAGCACTCTACCACTTGAGCCACAGCACCACTTCTGGCTTTTTCTGTGGTACTGAAAAATGGAACGCAGGGCTTCATGAATGCTAGGTAAGCACTCTACCACTAAGCCACATTCCCAGCCCTGGCTGTTTTTGTTTTGGGCTGTGCGGAGGGTTGGAACTCAGAGCCTCATGCTTACTAGGTGGCTAAATTGCAATTAACCACACCTTCAGTTCTGTTTTTCACTGGTTATTTTTAGAATATGATCTATCTTCCCACTTGTCTTGAGCCTTGATCCTCTTTCTTAGGCTTCCCATCACTAGGGTGACAGGTTTGCCCCATTGTGTCCAACTTCCCTTCTGAAGAAAGGGAGACCCAGACTTTTCTGTTTGGGCTAAGCTGGCCTGGAACTGCAGCCCTCCCAACCATCCCATGTAGCTTGGGATGACAGGCACATAGAAAGAGCCTTGTGATCTTTTCTGCCTGGACTGGCCTTGAACCATGAAAGTATCTAGGATTACAGGCATGAGCCACCAGTACCTGGCTGTCATTTTCTTATCTATCACAAACACTGCCATATTTTTGCATCAGACTAGGCTAGGAAGGCAAAAGTCCCTAGCAGAGGATTTTTAGACTAGAGACAGCCTTGGGGCAGAGAAGCTGCCTGTGACCAGCACAGACAACAAACTAGCTCAGTTCTCATTGAGTCACATGGCTAAACTCCTTCACTTTCACCCTAACCAAGAACATGGGTCATTATGCCTTGGGTGTTTTGAAATAGGCAAAAATGAGGGCCAACATTCTCTCTGGGGAAAAGATAAGAAAGAAAAGTCAGAAAGGAAGGCCTTTGATAGTTTTTAAAAAAGCAACAGGGGGAAAAGGCAACAGGTAGAAGCAAGTTTTAAATAAAAGCAACAGGGGGAAAAAGGCAACAAGCAGAAGCAAGTTATTGAACTTTGTCTAACAAGACTCACATCTTGGAATATCAGGAAATGAATAGACCAGGGTGCTTGTAAATTTTTCTTCAGTCCTTAGAGCCTATTCCAGGTAAATCCCTCTAGTGAATGGGAAATCCAAGTGCTGAGGAAAAGGTCTAGCCTCCTAGGCCTTATATCATGGGGCTGTGGCTCAGAGATGACAAGGAAGTCAGGGGTTAGACAGCAGGCTGAAACTGAGACAGACATTAGCAACTATTGGACTACATGTCCCTCCTTCCATTCATTTAATTAATTAATTCAAGGTCATGTGTGCAATAGGAGATTCCTCAAGTCTCACCCATATTAAAAAAGATCCCCACAGGGCTGAGAATGTTGCTTAGTAGTAGAGTGCTTTCCTAGCATGCATGATGCCCTGGTTTCTATTCTTAAGTACCACATAAACAGAAAAAGCCAGAAGTGGTGCTGTGGCTCAAGTGGTAGAGTGCTAGCCTTGAGAAAAAGAAGTTTAGGGATAGTGCCTAGGCCCTGAGTTCAATCCCTAGGACTGGCAAAAAAAAAATATCCTCAAAGTTCCCCCATGACCCTGTTTCTGGCTCTGGCTCTGGCTCTTCTTCCTTTTTCAGGTAAGCTCTTCAAAAAGTTGATTGGTTGTATCCTCTGAAAAATACCCACGATCATTCCTCCTACAACGTCCCTAATGGAAACTCAGCTCATCTCTCACCTATCTCCTGCCTAGGGCTTCTTCCAAGACAGCTGGACCTCTAAAGCTATCAATTGTAACCATACAATTTCCTGCTTAAAATTTTTGGATGAACTGGGTGCACAGCTCATACCTCCTAGCTACTTAGGAGGCTGAAATCTGAGGATCATGGTTCAAAGCCAGTCCTGGTAGGAAAGTCTGTGAGAGTCCTATCTTGAATTAACCAGAAAAAGGCCAGAAGTGAAGCTGTGGCACTAGTGGTAGGTACCAGCATTGAGTCAAAAAGATCAGAGACCACATCCAGGCCCTGAGTTCAAGCCTCAAGACAGGTACATCAAAAAAAAAAAACAAAACCCTCTTTGTTGGCTCCTTGTAGCCCCCAAGGAAAATCTATCTTCCTACACCTCGCACATGAGACACGTTGGGATCTGGCCCCTGCATATGTCTGTCTTGACATTTTTGTTGAAACTTGCATTTCAGTTAAGTAACCTAGACTTACTGGAATGGCTACAAGTAGTTACTGTCCTATGTCTGTCTTTGTTTTCACATACTGTTCTTTTTTCTTGGAATGCTCTTTCTATCCATCTTGACAGGCTGCCATAATTTGACTAGTCCTGCAATCTGTAACTGAAGGGTTATCTGTATTGTGAAAGCGTCCCTGATCCTCCACTGTTTCTTGGCTTCAGCCTTCTAACCATCTAGTTGGCACCATCCCCATTCTCACTGGCCAGTTCCTACTATGTCTGGTCTTATCTCTGATACTTCCTCTGCTTTCTTTGTTAATGGAAGCTTATGCTACACCAGGCACTTTGCTAATGCACACAGTTATAGAATTGAATCTTTACACCCATCCTGTGAGTTCCATGCTATGATTATCTCCATTTTGCAGCTGAAGAAAACAAGGCTTGAAGATGTAGGTCAGTTGCCGAGCATCATCCAGAATACAAGATAGGGATTCAAACCTAGATTCATGCAAAATACCTAACCATGAGGCTAATGTACTTAGTGTATATCCAGTTAAGGGAAACAGTAGCAGTGAGATAGAGGTTTGCTAATGATAAGCAAAAGTATTGGTAAAGTCTCTTAGGGTCTACAATTACCTTGAGGCATCCCAAAGGCCAGTAACTGTGGCTTTTCTGCAAAGAGACAGAGTGAAAGTTGGGGCAGGAAGGAAGTTAGAGTCTTTCTAAGGACAAAAAGATGTAAAGATGCCTAGCACCAATGGCTCACACTTGAACTCAGGAGGCTGAGATATGAGGATCCCAGACTCTTATAAGACTGTGTGAGACTCTTATCTACAATAAACTACCAAAAAATAAAGCTGTAAGTGGAGCTGTGGCTCAAGTAATAAAGGGAAAAAGAATTCAGGGACAAGACCCAGGCACTGAGTTCAAGTCCTAGCACCAGCATGGGCGCACTCATGCACACACACACACACACACACACACACACACACACACACACACTCTCTCTCTCTCTCTCTCTCTCTCTCACACAGATGTAAAGCTTCAGGTATTGATGCTGCTAGTTTCAAGAGCTCACACGAAATCCCCTGAGGATGCTTAGGCAGAGGAGGTTTAAAAAAAAAAAAAGTCCTGGACAAGACTGACAAGTGAGATGGAAAAAAGCAAGGAGACACAAAAAGAGACAAAAGTTCGGGTTCCAACTGCCACCTGGTGGCCATTCTTAGACACGTGGCTGGATCTAGAGTCACAGATTAAACGTCCAAGTGAACTCACATTTTCTTCATTTACACATTCAGCCATCCATCTGTCCATCCATTTCTTTCTTTTCTTGGTGGGGGGGGGTCTGGTCGTGGGGCCTGTCCCTCAGCTCTTCAGCTCAAGGATAGTGCTCTACCACTTGAGCTACAGCGCCACTTCCGGCTTTTTTCTTTTTGCTTATGTGGTGCTGAGGAATTGAACCCAGGGCCTCATGCATGCAAGGCAAGCGCTCTACCACTGAGCCACCTTCCCAGCCCCCATCCATTTGTTCATTCCACAAATGTGTATTGTAAGAGACACAGTCTGGATACTGAGAATACAGCAGTGATCAAAACCCCTGGACTTGGGCTGGGATGGTGGCTCAGTGGTAGAGTGCTTGCCTTGCATGCATGAGGCCCTGGGTTCGATTCCTCAGCACCACATAAGCAAAAAGAAAAAAGCCAGAAGTGGCGCTGTGGCTCAAGTGGTAGAGCGCTAGCCTTGAGCTGAAGAGCTGAGGGACAGCGCCCAGACCCAGAGTTCAGGCCCCATGACCAGACCCAAAAACAAAACAAAACAAAACAAAAAACCCTGGACTTCCTCTTCTTATCCTGTTGTGGTAGGAGAGTATGTAGCATGTGCAAAGCCTTGATTTCAACCTGCAGCACACACGTGCACGTGCGCGTGCACACACACATACACACACACATAGATGTGACAGTGTGTATTAGATGGTCATGTTTGCTATGTAGTAAAAGCAAGAAAGGAAAGGAATAGAAGCTTTTTCTTTTATGTAAAGAGTCACTGAGGAAAAGGAATTGCAGAAAAGATTGGTGGGAGGTAAGGGGGTAGTCACAAAGATGCTCAGAGGAAACAGATCCATAAGTAAGAAGACAGTCCAGGAAAAGAGCAATAGCAAAGGAAGAACAGAAAGGTAGGCAGGGGCTAAATCATATGAGTGAGTGAGTGAGTGAGTGAGTGAGCTATTTCCCTCCATGGTTGCAATCCGGCAAGTGGTACTAGGTATTCTGACTCAACAGTCTGTGTTCTAGGGTTTAGGATAATAAGGGGAATGAAGATGGTTTAAATAGATATTTTGAAACTACGAAAATAGAACAACAAAAACTGTTGACATTGTTTTGGGAAGGGGAAAGGGAGAGTTTAGAAAAAGCCTATGTTCTGTGGAACTGATTGGAATAGACACAAAAAATAGTAGAACAGAACAAGGAACACAGAAACAGACCTAACAGATTTGCTCAGCTGATCTTTGTGTTTTACAAAAGCAATTCCGTACAGGAAAGAAAAATCTTTCCAATAAATAGTACCAGAGGGCTGGGAAGGTGGCTCAGTGGTATCGTGCTTGCCTCACACATATGAAGCCCTGGGTTCAATTCCTCAGCACCACATAAACAGAAAAGGCCAGAAGTGGCGCTGTGGCTCAAGTGGTAGAGCGCTCGCCTTATGCTGAAGAGCTGGGGGATAACACCCAGGAGCAGAGTTCAAGCCCCACGACCAACAACAACAACAAAAATATAGTACCAGAGCAATTGGAAAACCATAGGAAAAAATAAATCGCACTATATAAAAAATGAATGCAGCACATATCATGAACTTGAAAGTAAAAACTTCAGAAAAATAGAAGAAAATCTTTGGGAGCTAAGGTTAGGCAAAGTGTATATTTTTAGATTTGACACCCAAAGCAAAATCTGTAAAAGGAAAATATGACAAATTGGAATTCATGCAATATGTGTCTTTCTCAGTTTGGCTTATTTTGCTTAACACGATCTCCAGTTCCATCCATTACCCTGAAAATCATATTTTCATTTTTTTGAAAGGTAGAAGTTAACTAGTTTTGAGATTGTACTAGAGTTAAACAAAATGTCAGTTTGGTCAAGAAGGTAGAGGGTCTCAAGACATTTCTGTGATTCTGCAAAATAATCCAAATTAGTGCCGGGCGCCGGTGGCTCATGCCTATAATCCTAGCTACTCAGGAGGCTGAGACCTGAGGATCACGGTTCAAAGCCAGCCCAGTCAGGAAACTCCATGAGATTCTTATCTCCAATAAACCACTAGAAAACCAGAAGTGGTGCTGTGGCTCAAGTGGTAGAGTGCTCACCTTGAGCTGAAGAGCTGAGGGATAGCGCCCAAGCCCAGAGTTCAAGCCTCAGGACCGACAAAAAAAAAAATCCAAATTAGAAATTTAAATTGAAACAAAATACCATGAAATATCCTAAACAATAAACTTGCATTTTTTATCAAAAAAATTTACAGACTTTTATCTCAGTTAACAAAACAAAAAACCTTATTAGATTTCCTAGCATTCATACCTAAAAAAAATCAATTTTTAGAATCACAGCTACTTATGATCTGACTTTCATAAGGGTATATTCAAGATGACAGGTGGAGCTGGAGGCTAGTAACTCATGCCCATAATCTTTTGTTTTGTTTTCATAATATTTTATTCCCTTGAAATAAATGTTAGTGAATTCCTTATTACCAAGCATCTGACCTATGAATACTTCGTGAGCACATGTCTCATATGCCAGTGCAAAGGAAAGACACAACCTTCCTGTACATTCCATCCCTTTGCTTTTTAATTTCATCTAGACACTATTTCAGACCACTCTGATTTATAGTTTGTGAATTTAGAGTATCCCTCTTGTAATACAGTTTCCTAAATTAGCTTTCCTACCATCTACACCTGTTTAGTGAAGTTTACCCATCTTTTTCTTTCAAATTTTTTATTGTGACTAAGTTGGTTACTTAATTTCCCAAATTTCACAGTATTGTGGTATAGTGATGCTCAGTTAAAGTTACAAACACATTCAAACTTTCCTGGAGCAAATTGTCTATCACGGTCTATAATATTTATGAGTTCTGTGAGCTTTGTGATATAGTTATTTCTTCCACATTGGGTGGTATGTACATTTCTTTTGTTTTATTTCTTCCACATTGGGTGATATGTACATTTCTTTTGTTTTGCATAGCATCAGCTGTTCCCTCTTTCCCACTTGTTCCCTCCCTCCCATCGCTGCCATTAAGTTGCTTAGTTCATTTTGGTCAATGTCCAGTGCAGCTGATGGGTCCTGCTGTTGTATGTTTTTCCCTGATTCCCTCTAGTTCTGTGTCATCTTCCTGGTTCCCCTCCGGTGTGCACATATATACCATACATGTGATCAGCAGCATGGGGTTATTTAGTAGTGATTCAGCCAGATGAGTAGAAGTCCTTTGTTTCTTAAGTCCTGTTAATTTTGTCATATCACCTAACATTTTGGATTTAACATCCACTTATCAGGGAGACCATGTACCGTTTGTCTCTTTGCTCTTGGCTCAACATGATTTCTTCTAGCTCCATCTATTTCCCTGCAAATGCCATTATTTTGTCATTTCTAATGGCTACATAATATTCCATTGTGTATAGATACCACAATTTTTGGATCCATTCATCTGTGTTGGGACATCTGGGTTGTTTCCATATCCTGGCTATTGTGAACAGTGCTGCAATAAACATGGAGGTGCATGTGTCCTTGTATACTGGTTCCTGTTGTTCAGGATAGATGCCTAGAAGTGGTATGACTGGGTCATAAGGGAGGTCAATATTTAGCTTTCTGAGGACCCTCCAGACTGCTTTCCAAAGTGGCTGTATAAGTGTACATTCCCACCAGCAGTGTAATAGGATTCCTCTTTCTCCGCATCCCCTCCAGCATTTGTCGTTGGCTGACTTTAGGATGTGGGCCATTCTGATGGGGGTAAGGTGGTATCTCGGGGTTGTCTTTATTTGCATTTCCTTCACAACCAGGAATGGTGAACATTTCCTCATGTGTTTCTTTGCCATTTTTATCTCTTCTTCTGAGAAGTCTCTCTTTAGTTTCCTTACCCATTTAGTAATTGGTTTGTTAGGTTTGGGAGGGATTAGTTTCTTGAGTTCCCTGTGTATACTGGATATTAACCCCTTTTCTGATATATTGCTGGTAAATATTTTTCCCAATTAGTTGGTTGTTTTTCTAGCTTGGTTGCAATAGCTTTAGCTGTGCAGAAGCTTTTTTATTTTAAGGTAGTCCCATTTGTCAAGTCTCCAATTTGTTGTGACCCTGGGACTCTGTTCAAGAAGTTCCTTCCTGTGCCTATAAGTTCAAGTGTCTCTCCTACTCTGTCCTACAGTAGTTTCAGAGATTCAGGTTTAATGTTAAGGTCTTTAATTCATTTTGAGTTGACGTTGGTGCATGGTGATAGGCTGGGGTCCACTTTTAGTCTTCTGCATGTGACCTCCCAGTTTTCCCAGCATCAGTGATTGAAGCTGTGTTTCTTCCATTGTATGTCTTTGGCTCCTTTGTCAAATATCAGCTGACTGTAGGCATGTGGATTTATTTCTGGATCTTCTATTCTATTCCATTGGTCTTTGGGTCTGTTTTTGTGCCAGTACCATGCTGTCTTTGTTATTATGGCTCTATAGTAGAGTTTGAAGTTTGAAATTCTGCATGGATATCCCTCCCATGTTGTCTTTATTCCCTAGAATTGTTTTGGCTATTCTAGGTCTTTTGTTGTTCCATATGAATTTTTGGACTGTTTTCTGTATTTCAGAGATGTATGTCATTAGGATTTTAATAGGAATTGCATTGAATTTGTATATTAATTTTGGCAGAATTGCCATTTTCACTATAAGTCTGCCTATCCAAGAGCATGATAGGTCTTTCCATTTCCTACTGTCTTCTGTAATTTCTTTCTTCAACTTTTTATAGCTTTCATTAAATAGTTCTTTTATATCTTTGGTTAGGTTAATTCCTAAATATTTTATTTGGGGGGAGGTTATTGTGAATGGGATTATCATGTCCATAATCTTAAGCAGCTGGATGACCCAGGAGGCTGAGATCCAGAGGATCAAGGTTCAAAGCCAACCCAGGCTTTGCTAGATTCAATCTCCAATTAGCTATGGAAAAACAGGGCTTGGAGAATGGTTCATGTAGCAGAGAACCAACTGAGTAAGCAAGCCCAGTTAACTTCAAGTTCAAATCTCATTACTGCACCCTCAAAAAGATGACACTTGGTCCAACAGTCTTATTTAACAAATGAGGAAAACAAGGCTCTGATTCAAGTGACTAGTCGTCCAAGGTCACAGAGCAAAGGAGAATGGTGGAAATTAAATGCACCCAGTTTCTGCGAGGGAGTTAAAAGAGAGAGGGAATCAAGGCCAAGTACCTTCAGCACTGTTTACTTTTCCTTAAATTGAAAACATGGCCAACATGTAAGGTATGTTACCTAATCAAAATTCTTTAATCCACAGGTTTCTTCTCCATTTGTGGATAGAGGGACTTGTATGCTTTCCCAACTGGGAAGAACAGAGAAGACTGCAGCTAATTCAGTCGCCCTCATCTTTCACCCTCAAGTTCTAGACCACTAGTAAAGACTGAACCTAGAGATAGCCTGGGGAAAAGGCTGACAGGGTCACCATGGAGACAACTTAGGGACAGGAGCATTCCGTTTCTATGGTGACAGTTTGAGAAAGAAGGTTTGGGAGCATGGAGTTATTTGCATGGAGAGGAGGAGGGGGTCTCTGAGATTCACTTAAAGGTGGGGATGGGGTAATTAGAGAATGAAGTCCCTAATCTCCATGGCAACAAATGGGGAAAATGTGGACTCACTCACCAAGCATTTGGCAGGAAAGCATTCTATGTCTGATGCTAGAGGGTGGCTAGGAGTTCTCTAAGACCATATTAACTGTTCAGTGTTCCCCACACATGGGAAAGACTGGACCAGTGTATCAGCTATAGATTGTTAGAACTCTTGGGAGAACAATTGAGGCATTATTTAATCTCAGCTCTTTGTAAATTGCTCTAAATATAGAAAGTGTTTAGTAGGCCCTGCTTGCCTGTCATAATCCATGAAGGCAGGAATTTTGTCTGTCCTGTTGCTTCCAGGGCTGGATACATCTATGGCAAATGAATTAGTTAATTCTTGCTGCCTCTAATGTACCGAAATTCTCCAACTTCCCAGAATATACTATGGCCATTTGAGAAAGTTTGGACATCATTTCCTGTGAGAGGCCTTGCATAAGCACCCTGGCTCAGGCTCTCCTTGTGGGTATTTCCATCATAAACTCTGGGAGTCATTGTAATAGCATTTCCCATTTAGCATTGAAGTCACTTGTCTCTCTCCCCCTCATCTAGTTGTTAAACCCTTGGAAGCTAAGACCATACATATTTCTATTCCAGCAGCTAGCACAATACCTGGGACAGAAAATGCCCTCAATAAATGTTTAATTGAACAGAATGCCTCTTGAATGCTTATAGCACATCAAGCCTATGCCCTCCTGGCTGATGGGCTCCACCTTCTACAATGTAAGCCAGACTGCCAGTTGAGCCACATTTCCCTCTGATTTCTAGTTATCTCTTTCTACATACATATATGACCTGTTCAGTTTTACTGGGGCCCTAATGCCCTCCACCTCCTCTTCTGTAGGATAGTGTGGTGGTTAAGAACATTGACCCTAGAACCAGATCTGGGTCTATCAGGATTGGGTTCCTAGCTGAGGGACTCTATTGGGCCAGTTGCTTTAACTTTTGGGGGCCACAGTTTCCTCATCCATCAAACAGAGATCAGGAACTCTGGCTCATGCCTGTAATCCTAACTACTTGAAAGGTAGAGATTGGAGGAAATCAGAGTTCAAGGGCAATACAGACAAAAAAGAAGTTTGTGCTACTCCATCTAAACCAATGGCTGGGTGTAGTGGCATGCATTTCCTATAAAGGAAGCACAATGGCTGGGTACAATGGCAATTACTCCTGTCATCACCAGGGACTACTCAAGGAAGCATAAATGAGAGGATGGCAGCTCAAGCCTTCCCCGGCATAGAGATTTTGCCTCAAAAATAAACAAAAAGGGGATTGGAGGCATGACTCAAGTGGTAGAACATCTGCCTAGCAAGTGAGAGGCCCAGAATTAAGTCCTCAGTATCACGGGAAAAAAAAGTGCATTGGGCACCAGTGGCCTATACCTGTAATCATAGCTACTCAGGAGGTAAAATCTGATCACTGTGATTCAAAGCTAGTCTGGGTGGAAAAAATCTGTGAGATGCTCTTCAATGAACCACCAAAAAGCCAAATGTAGAGTTGTAGCTCTAGAAGTAAAGCACTAATGTTGAGGGAAAAAGCTAAGGAACAGCACCAAGGTCTTGAGTTCAAGCCCCAGTATTGGCACCAAAAATGGAAGTATGGCTCAAATGGAACAGTGCCAGCTTTGAGTGAAAATTTCCAAGTGAGAGTGCAAAGCTCTGAGTTCAAGCACCAGCATGTGAAGTATTAGCATACCTGCCAGTAGAAAGTAAAAGGTCACAGACAACTATTATTGTTGTTGTGGTGACGATGATGATGACGACAATGACAACATAGTCATTTAATATTAGGTCTCTACTAGCTGGTGTCAGGTGCTGATCTGGAATAAGCAGTGATGAAGTGGACAGTTTCCCTGGCATCAAGGAGCTCTAGATCTAGTCAGAAACAGCTATAAATATAAGCACAAGCAGAGGCAGATGAATAAAATGCTGGAAGAGTAGAGGAATGAATCTCCCCTACAGAGGGCCTCTCAGGGCTGAGAATGTGGCTTAGCAGTAGAGTGCTTGCCTAGCATGCATGAAGGCCTGGGTTTGTTAATTTTATCTAAGTCATATTATTTGTCACCGTAAAATTATTCAAGCCATTTTCAATAAATGTTATGACTATAAGGTTAATAAGGATGCTTCTATAGCCGGGCACCAGTGCCTCACAACTGTAATCCTAGCTACTCTGGAGGCTGAAATCTGAGAATCATGGTTCAAAGCCAACTCTGGGCAGGAAAGTATATGAGATTCTTATTCCAATTAACTACCAAAAAGCTGGAAGTATGGAAGTGGTGTCCTGTGGCTCAAAGTTGTAGAGTGCTAGCCTTCAGCAAAAAAGGAGCACTCAGGCCCCAAGCTCAAGCCCCACAACCAACAAAACACAAAAAATTAAAAATTAATTCATTAAAAGCTGGAGGTAGAGCTTTGGCTCAAGTGATAGGGCACTATCATTGAGCAATGGGACAATGACCATTCTCTGAATTCAAGATCTAGGACCAGCACAAATAAAAAAGGGTTTAAAACTTCAGTATCAAATTCAAATACTGCATATTTTTTCCTCCTAGGCAGCAATAAAGACATGTTTTAATCCAAAGAAATGAATGATTATTAGTAATAGTAGTAGTAGTAGTTGTGGTAGTAGCAGCAGTAGCCAATCCTGGGGCTTGAACTCTGAGCCTGGGTGCTGTCCCTGCTCTTCTTTTGCTCAAGGCCAGTGCTCTACCACTTGGGCCAAAGCTCTACTTCCACCTCTTAATTGGAGATAAGAGTTTGACATATTTTCCTGCACCCAGCATGAATTATATTTAGCTTCCCAATTAACAAGTTTCTAAGTCTTCTCTACAAATATAATTTTCTTTGTAATCCTAGCCAAGTTCAGTTTTATTAGAGTGACTAGATGTATCAGAAAACAGAGTAGGTAATTTGACAGAACTTCACTTATACTTCAGGTAGTAAAGCAGGGGTTTGTAGGGGAAGTTTATTAGCATCATTTGTGGAGTCTTTTTAGCCTACATTTGGGCCTGTCTCATCTCACTCTTCCTAAGCACTGCTCTGGTCAGGACCTCATCTGTGCTGAATGGAAGCCTTTCTCCATTTTTCTAATTCCCTCTTAATTGAAGGTTGATGGACTGAGTAGCAGTAACCAGTAGCAGCAAGCTAATAGCTTGGCCACAAACTGGTTGGACAAGTCACTTATTTCCAGGCTAGATTTCCCCCCTGATTTTTGAGTTTCCATTCCAAGTTTGCAATTCTGTGAATGCATGTCAGGTCTAAGAAGCTTGCTGAACTATTCATTGCAAGCAATGACTTGTCTTTTCTTGGTTTTCTGACAGCCAATAGAACACAATACTGTCGTATATTGCACTCTAGTTGTT
This sequence comes from Dipodomys merriami, assembly GCF_024711535.1. Lineage (NCBI taxonomy): Eukaryota > Metazoa > Chordata > Mammalia > Rodentia > Heteromyidae > Dipodomys > Dipodomys merriami. The sequence continues at coordinate 72,048,896 of NW_027204492.1, forward strand.
TTTGTTGTTGTTGTTGTTGTTGTCGTCGTCGTCGTAGGTCCTGGAGCTTGAACTCTGGGCTTGGGCGCTGTCCCTGTGCTCTTCAGCTCAAGCGAGCACTCTACCACTTGAGCCACAGTGCCACTTCCAGTTTTCTAGTGGTTTATTGGAGATAAGGGTCTCACAGACTTTCCTGCTAAGGCTGGCTCTGAACTGTGATCCTCAGATCTCAGCCTCTTGAGTAGCTAGGATTACAGGCATGAGCCACCAGCGCCCAGCTCTCTAGTTGTTTTAATATTATTTACCCCTTCTTCCTAACCATATTAATTGAATAGCTTATTTTCAGGAGGTAGGTAGTGTATCTTCTACTTAATTTAATTCTTCTAGAACAACTCAGAGAGTGTTGGAAGGTAATCTGTATGTTTGTTTTTGTTTGCCAGTTCTGGGGCTTGAACTCAGGGCCTTGGGACTGTCCCTGAGAGTGTGTTCAAGGCTAGAGCTTTAACACTTGAGCCACAATACCACTTTTAGGTTTGTTTTGAGTAGTTTGTTGAAGATAAAGAGTCTCAGCCTTTCCTGCTCAGTCTGGCTTTGAACCTCGATCCTCCACTCTCAGCTTCCTGAGTAGCTAGTATTACAGGTGTGAGCCACCAGTGCCAAGCTCAAGTATGTATTTATATCTATTTGCTCAAAGCAATGATGTCATTTCTTTCAAACTTCAATTATATTTTACACCAAATACTGTCCAGTAGCAATTTGTGGGGCAATAAATATGAGCTTTAAATTTTGTAGAGCATATATATTTTTCAAAGTGAAGAAACAAGTGAAATTAGTTTGAAGAATGTATGTTACTCAATATATAAAAATTATAGTACAGGAGCTTACAAGGGGCCTTGGTGAAGTTAGTTCAAGGCCCTTTATGACTGACTTCTTTTGTTCTCCCAAGTTGGGGAGGAAAAGCAGGAGCTAGCTTTGAAAAGGCTGTTTGTTTACAATCAGTATCCAGATCCCTTGCCTTTTGCTTAAAAGGAAAGGAAACCAGCAGGCGGAATTACAATACCCAGCACCTCCCAGGGTCTTTCTGCTCTTTCTCTCTCTCCACTTATGCATTAAGCGAGCAGGCAGCTGTTGAACAAGTATTATCAACAAAGCAATCTTCTAGCCCTTTGATTCAGGCTATTCATATCTTCTGCCCTGAAATAAAATGACTTTCACAATTAAAAATATAAAATAAAATAAAAATTATACTACAGGAAATCAACTTAAGTATTGAGGTATTTTGACATTTTTGTAGTATCATCAACATCTGGTGTGTCGTTTATATTTGTAACATATCTCAATATAAATAGACATATTCAAGTGCTTATTAAGTAGTGAAGTTCTGCATAATTGGGTTACTTTCCAAACATTTTTTTTTCTAGTCGTATAATACTGAGTGCTTAAAAATTAGTCAGAGGGGTGCAAAGATGAACCCAATTGGATCTGATAGTGGGGATAGATTGTACTAGGTGCTATGATGGGGATGCACAGAAGCCTTGACTTGGCTGGCTGAGGGGTAGAGGGTGGAGGGGGAGTCACAGGGATCTTCAGGGTGCCAGTCCAAATGGCATAGTCTTGTGTGGAGTGAGAGAGAGTGAGGTGAAAGGGAACTATGGTAAGGGCAAGGATTGGTGGGAAAGAACGTGGGATTCCAGGAGGTGAGCGACTAAAGGTGGAGGTGGGCACCATTTCCATTTCGTTAGTGTGCTTAGTGGACTGGCGGACCCAGAGAGCGGCGCAGCTGGAGCCCTTGGCTACTCTGAGTCCTCTATTTGGGGGGGATGACTAGCGAGGTAGGTAAGGCGCACATCTGACCGGCCCATAAAGCCAAAGCGCCCTCCCTCGGGCCCTGGATTCAAGGTCGCCACATCTGGAACTCAGAGGATAAGGCAGCTAGCTCTCTAGGTTTGTGCTGTGTTTGTTTTTGACAGACGTCTACGCCCTTTCGCCCGCCTTCAGGGAAAATGAGTCTATGGAAACGGTTGCCAGAGCCAGCCTACTGCAGTTCCCAGAAGTCTGACAGCTTCAGTAACGCGCGCCCGCTAACCAATGAAGCACGACTTCCGGTTGTCGTTCAGGCTCGCGAGAATCACCTTTAATAAGATTGCCTTTAACTCCGGAAATGAATCTGCCTGGTTCCTCCTTTTCAGTATGGCGGCGTCTAGCGATGAGTTACTGCTGCCGCGGCTCCCAGAGCTGTTCGAAACTAGCCAGCGACTTCTGGACGAAGTAGAAGTAGCTACTGAACCCAGCGGCTCCCGGGCAATCCAGGATAAGGTGTTTAAGGGACTGGACCTACTTCACAAGGCTGCCGAAATGTTATCGCAGCTCGATTTGTTCAGGTACGGAGAGGAGAAGGTAAAAACCACTAAGAACGAAGGTGATAGATTATTACTAAGAGTGGAGCCATTGCACCCGAGTGGAAAGCATTTTTAAGATCCTTTGGTTCCTACTTTTCACTGTGATCTTGTGTCCATCTCCCTTGGCTCCCTGGTATGCATTTTGGGTGGGAACGCCCAGCCACTTCCATTGAAAATGGTTGCTCTTGCATTTTCACCTTTTCCCAGCCCTTTACTTCTGAAGCAAGCACAATAGTTTGAGTACTCACCTAGGTTTCATAGGCTCCTTTCTGCTCTTTTCAGCCGAAATGAAGATTTGGAAGAGATTGCCTCTGCCGACCTGAAGTATTTGCTGGTGCCAGCGTTTCAAGGAGCCCTCACCATGAAACAGGTCAACCCCAGCAAGCGCCTAGATCATTTGCAGCAGGCTCGAGAACACTTTATAAACTACTTAACTCAGTGCCATTGCTATCATGTGGCAGAGTTTCAGCTGCCCCAAACCAAGAGCAACTCAGCTGAGAATCACAGTGCTAGTTCCTCCATGGCCTATCCTAACCTCGTTGCTATGGCATCTCAAAGACAGGCTAAAATAGAGAGGTGGGTCTGTGGCTTTAAGGGCTGCAGTGCTATGGGGGTGGGTGCATGTCTTAATATGTGTGTGGGGACATAATGGTGTGCATCACTCTTAGTTCTTACTAAGGTAGATCCTTGTGAAAGAAACCTTGCCCGAGTTTTTTAAAAACCTCTTGCCATTGTTGAGACATATATACCTAACCTTCAGGCTTACTACCTTCACATGGCCAACAGCAGCAAATTTAACAAAGTATCTCTTGATATTTTTCCTTGTCACAGTATAACAGCATTCATATGTAGTAAATATCTCTGAGGGCACAAGCTCTCAGCTGTTTGTCCATTAATCTTCTGTTTATTAAGCTGCTCTATTCAGAGTACTTAAACATCCCAAACTGATCATAGTCCTGGCACACCTTCACCATAGGACCTTGAAAAAACTGCTTACTCTTGGGGCTTCCTGTTTACGTGCATGTGCATGTGTGTGTATTGTTGTTGTTGTTGTTTTGTTTTGTTTTTGGTGCCAGTCCTAGGGCTGGAACTCAGGGCCTAGGCACTGTCCCTGAGTTTTTGTTGCTCAAAGCTAACACTCCTAACACTTGAGCCATAGTTCCACTTCCAAAATTTTTGGGTAGTTCATTGGGCAAGAATCTCATAAAATTTCCTGCCCAGGCTGGCCTCAAACCTCAGATCTCAGGCTCCTGAGTAGCTAGGATTATAGGCATGAGCCACTGGTGCCTGGCTTAGGGTTTTTTGTTGTTGTCTTTTTTTAAAGTCCACTCAGTGTTCAGGAGCTGCTACGTACTAAAGATATAATCTGACTGGGTGCTTGGATAAGCATGGGTAGGTACTTACCATGAAAGAAAATGAGCATAGAAACTATCTCTGTAAAGTGATATCACAGAGAATGCACAAGGTAAATGAGAAGACAGGAAGAGAACCTCACCAAGGGGAGAAATAGAAAGCTCCCTGGAAAAGGCTGTTCCTGTGCTGAGTTGTTTAATGATGAGTAGAAATAATATCCAGAAGAACCAGGGAGGAGATTTACTGATAGTGTTAGTAAAGCCATACAGGCATTAAAAAAAGATTGCTCTGATAGGAATGTGTGGAAAGGGAACCAACCCATAAATGATTAAGTGATGCTGAAGGATGTGAGAAAGGTAAAGGAGCAGCCTTGTTGCTATTAATTTGGGAAGGTGGTTGAATCCCAGTTTCATCATTTAATTACTCTGTGGCAACTTACTTAATTTTCCCACCTGTAAAACTGAGATAATAATAGGTCCTTCCAGGACTGGGATTGTAGCTTAGTGGTAGAGTGCCTGCCTAGCATGCATGAAGCCCTAGGTTTGATTCCTCAGTACCACAGAAAAGGCCAGAAGTGGTGCTGTGGCTGAAGTGGTAGAGCACTTGCTTTCAGCACAGAGAGGCTCAATGATAGTGCCCAGGCCCTGGCTTCAATCCCCAGGACTGGCAATAATAATAATAATAATAATAATAATAATAATAGGTCCTTCCACATATTTTCAGGATTAAAAGATAAAGAATCATAAAGTCTTAGCACAGTACCAACTATAAAAAAGAACAAAAAAAACTTGGTATTTGGAGATTCACATAGAGTGGTAATCAGAAATATGGAAGCAATGTAGTATAGTACAATTTTTTTGGAATCATGAGACTCAGGTTGTCCAATTTTTATTGTATTTATTTATGTGTTTATTTATTTTGGTGAGCACTGGAGTTTGAACTCAAGGCCTGGGTACTTTCCTGTAGCTTTTTTTTTTGGGGGGGGGGGGGGTCCGGTCGTTGTGCCTGAACTCTGGGCCTGGGCGCTGACCCTCAGCTCTTCAGCTCAAGGCTAGTACTCTACCACTTGAGCCACAGCACCACTTCCAGCTTTTTTCTTATGTGGTGCTGAGGAATCGAACCCAGGGCCTCGAGCATACAAGGTAAGTGCTCTACCACTGAGCCACCTTCCCAGCCCTCCCGTAGCTTTTTTACTCAAGGCTGGCACTCTACCACTTGAGACACATCTCCACTTTTCACTTTTTGATGGTTAGTTGAAGATGAGTCTTTTGGACTTTGCTATACAAGCTAGCTTTGATCCTCATATCTCAGCCTCCTAAGTAGCTAGGATTTCAAGCATGAGATACTGGTAAGTAGCATAGCAATTTTTACTGCTTAATAGATGGAGCATCATCTAGCCTCTCTTAGCTTCAGTTTTCTCATCAGCTAACAATATTTACATTGCTGTTTATGAAGCATTTTTTTTTTGTCAGTCATGGGGCATAAACTCTGAGCCTGGGCGCTGTCCCTCAGCTCTTTAGCTCAAGGCTAGCACTCTACCACTTGAGCCACAGCGCCACTTCTGGCTTTTTCTGCTTATGTGATGCTGAGGAATTTAACCCAGGGCCTCATGCATGTGAGGCAAGCACTCTACCACTGAGCCATCTTCCCAGCCCTTACAAAGCATTTTAATTTGTATTTTTTTCCATTTGATCCTCTAACAACTCAGGAAATAGCCCCCCATTATAAAGATAATGAAATTGGATCTTATAAATAGGTAATAAATAAGCAGTCAGGCTAGGACTTTAAACCCAGGTGTATAGTTACTCAGTTCTAATGTTCTTCTCTGTATACCATAGAAAAGAAAAGAATGGTCATTTGAAAGGGTATAAAATGGGTTGAGAGAGTATATTTGTAAGATAGGGAAAGATAACAGTCAAGTGAAAACTTAAGCTGCTAAATAACAGTGTGATTGTTGGGAAAATAAAATGATGAGACAGCTCCTTAAAGATGAGATAAAGGGGGGCTGGGAAAATGGCTCAGTGGTAGAGTGCTTGCCTTGCATGCATGAGGCCCTGGGTTCGATTCCTCAGCACCACATAAGCAAAAAGAAAAAAAAGCCGGAAGTGGCGCTGTGGCTCAAGTGGTAGAGCGCTAGCCTTGAGCTGAAGAGCTGAGGGACAGCGCCCAGGCCCAGAGTTCAGGCCCCACAACCGGACCCCCCAAAAACAATTTTTTTTTAAGTTGAAATAAAGGACGAAGGTGAAAGTACAGAGATTTTAAGATGAATGAAGAGGGAAATCAAATGTCACCTACCAACTGGCCAACTGACAATCCTTATGTTGACATGGAGTCTCCACACAAATGACCATAAAGAGTCAAATTACATAGATATTGATAGTTGACCCATTTGAAACAAAGTTGTAATTTCCAATTCTCTGTAGCTGCTTAGAAATCAAAGAGGGAAGCCAGGCACTGGTGGCTCAGGCCTGTAATCCTAGCTACTCAGGAGGCTGAGATCTAAGGATCACGGTTCAAAGCCAGCCCAGGCAGGAAAGTCCATGAGACTCTTTTCTCCAATGCCCAGGCTGAGTTCAAGCCCCATGACCAAAAAAAAGAAAGAAAGAAAAAAGGGAAATGCTCAAAAAGGTTACCGGATATAAGATTCTAGAATATTAGGAGCTGTTTCCATGTTAAGTTCTGCCATGGGGAATTTAGAACAGTGACATCACTTAGGATCTTGGGGCCATAAGATTCTGCCACTGTGTCTAGGTAGTTATGGGAGCTCACACCTGATTTCACCAAGGCATATTTTATGTTTGTTGCTTATAGGGGTTCCTTATAAGTTCTCATTTGAATACAAGGTTCTTTTCCAAGACAACAGGGTATAAAAAACACTGGCCTGAATGAACAGGTATTGAGGAACCAAGAAGTCTAAAAGATGAAAAAGAGCAAAGTCGTAGAAGGGAGTAGAAGAGAAGGAATGGAGGAAACAGTATGTGGAAAAGTGCACAGGAACATGGAGGGAAGTGGAAGTATGGTTAAAGCATCAAGTGAAAAAGCAAAGCAAGAGTGTGAGGCCCTGAGTTCAAACCCCAGTACCAATACACACACACACACACACACAATGGAGAAAGAAGCCAACAAACACACACACACACACACACACACACACACACACACACACACACAAAATGGAGAAAGAAGCCACAGAAACTTGTTCAGAAGATCACTAAACTGATGTAGAATTTATACTGGATTGTGTACATCCCATAGCCCTTGTGATTTCCTTTTGTTTTGGTACTCCAGGAAAGAAGGTAGTAGTAAAAGTGGACTGGTTAAACATGCTCAAGTAATATACTTAGTAGTATTCATGAACTTGGAATTAACCTTTATATCATGTTACTCAGAAAACTACTTCTGATGATGGCATAACATAACAGAAAGTACCTATTTGATGAGTAAAAGAAGAGTCTAAAAGTTTTTCTTCAATGGTAGTGTCTCCAGAGCAGTACTTCTGGATTCAGATACATAGGTCACAGACCTGTTTGATAATTTGATAAAAAAAAAAAAAAAAAATCTCTCCCGAGTGAAATTAAGGAAGCAGGGAGGGAAAGGAGAGTGGGGGACGGGGAAGGGAGAGAAAAAAAAGCACAAAGAGTAAAGGAAAAAAATCGTACAGAATTCTGTATAAAATTTCCAGGAGTACAGGAATCACCCCCCTTGTCCTGAACTCCATGGACTTGAGACTTAAGACCTTATTGAGGTGAGCACCTGTAGAGGAGTTTCTGATACTTGGGTCTTGATAAGGGGTTCCAGACATATTTTAACATGCTTGCTTTGGAAATCTTTTCATTTTTCCTTGACTCCTCTCTGGCTCAAGCCCTCACATTCAATACATTTGCAAAACCATCCTGTTGTATATTTTAAATACATCTACATCTTACCCCTCTATTACTACTTCTATCTTCCTACTTCAAGTTACTGTGTCTCACCTGGATTATGGCATATTCCCCTTGCTTGTTTTCCCTACTTTCCATTCTTCTCTTGAAGCTCTATTCCATGCAATATTCAGAGTGGCCCATATTTTTAGCTCTTTTTATGTCACATATTTTGTTCAAAAGACTCCAGTGGCTTTCCCATCTCTCAGATTCCACGGTGTTTAGTGTTTTGCGTCATAACCTACATGATCCGCCCATAAGGCCCTGACTCACTCTCCACCTCATTACCTATCAGTCTTCTTCACTCCATTTCAAGCCACAATGGCCTTCTGGTTATTTCTCCAAAATGTTAGGCTAGACACTTCCTCCCTGGGGCTTTTTTATGTGTTTTCCCTCTGAGACAACCCTTCTAAATGTCACTATGGCTTGCTTCATTATTTTCTTGAAGCTTTGCTCTGATGGCACCTCTTCAGAGAGCTGTTTCCTGCTGAGCTTGTATATACAAGTATTCCTACTTCCCCACCATCATTCTGTACACTTGACCTTGCTTTAGAACACTTGGCAATCACACACACACACACACACACACACACACACACACACACACACACACACACACACACACACACACACACACACACACACACACACACACACACACACACACACACACACACAATCTTTTTCCACTCATGGCTGGCCCTCTACCACTAGGGTGAAAGCTACATGAAAGCAAGGACTTGTTTTTATAAATTGTCTCCAGCAGTAAAAGAGCCCTCACATAATTGGTACTTCAGAGGTACTTGTTGGAATAATGATAGATGGCCTATTTAGAATGCATTTGGGGAAAAAAGGCAGTTCAGGTGGTTAGGATCCTTAAAATGAGACAAAGATGTGTTAGGGTGCTAGGAATGTTTATCCCAGAAGAAAAGATGATCATTATTTAGGAAGTCCCCATCAGTGTCAGGCAAATGAATCCTAAGATTCTTTGAAGACATTTCATATGAAAGCCTTATGGGAATTACTATGTGATACTGAGTCCCCATTCTACTGAGGGTTGTTTTAATCAAGTCTTGATAGGATACTCTAATCTTGAAACATAGGGCAGGATTTGCTGAGATCAGGTACATCTCCCTTTCTCTAGCTTCATAGTGATTTTTAGCCCCTGCTAGGCCCTTCCTTTCCTTGTCCCAGGAAACTGCCTGGTGGCAAGATCTGGGTTATACAATGTTTCCTGCCAAGGTAGAAATCATTATACTCACTACCTGGATATTTACAAAGATAGAAATCTTACTTTGAGTCAGCTACTTTGTAGCTACTCAGGAGGCTGAGATCTTGATTGTGGTTTTTAAAGCCAGCCCAGTCAGAAAAGTCCATGAGACTTTTATTTCCAATAAACTACCCCCAAAGGGCTGGAAGTGGAGCACTGGCTTAAGTAGTAAAGTGCTAGCCTTGTGCAAAAGAAGCTCAGGGACAGCCCAGGCCCAAGACCAACACACACACACACACACACACACACACACACACACACACACACACACACACACACACACACACACACACACACACACACACACACACACACACACACACACACACACACACACACACACACACACACACACACACACACACACACACACACACACACACACACACACACACACACACACACACACACACACGGCTTTTTGCTCATTATTTTTTAAGCTCATGGGTAATGCTTTTCTGTGGAACAGATACAAGCAAAAGAAGGAGATGGAGCAGAGGTTGTCTGCACTGAAATCTGCTGTGGAAAGTGGACAAGCAGATGATGAGCGTGTTCGAGAGTATTACCTCCTTCACCTTAGGAGGTGGATTGGTATCAGCCTAGAAGAGATGGAGAGCATTGACCAGGAAATAAGGATCCTCAAAGAAAAAGACTCTTCTCCAAGAGAGGTAAGCCTGGCCACTTCCCACATAGTTTGGGAAACTGCTGTCAGATTTGAATATCTTTTAAAAATCTGTATGTCTCCATAAAGTCAATGTTGTTCTTACAATGAATGGAGAAAGGCTGATGGCTCACTAGGATAACTTTCTGTTTAGTTTATAACAAGTGTTCCCCAGGGCTTGCTTTAAAAAAAAGCTGTACTGTACCAGTACTGAAGGTTAAACTCAGCGCCTGGGTACTGTCCTTCATCTTTTTTGCTTAAAGCTAGCACCCTACCATTTGAAGCACACTTCTACTTTTGGCTTTTTGATGGTTAATTGGAAATAAGAATCTCACAGACTTTCCTACCCTGGGTTGGCTTTGGACCATGATCTTCATATCTCAGCCTCTTTAAGAAGCTGGAATTAGAGGTATGAGCCACCAGCACAGAGCTTTCTAACCTATAACACATTTCTAATTACTTATAACTTTGTGACATGTTCTGGAACACAGTGACTTCCCTGAAATTAACATTGATTTTTGCTCTAGGAAGTCACACCTTCTGACGGGAGACAGGAGACCTTTAAAATCTACTATAATACAGGGGAAGAAGAGTAGGATGGGACTAGGTAAGAAAAATAGAACTAGAGAAGAGAGAAAAGAGTAAAAATAGGAAAGTGAAACAAAAGGCTAGGGAATGTTTTTAGGTTGGGAGAGGAATTAGAACTTTGCCTTCCACAATGATGCAGTCTTTACTTCTGTACATCACTCAAGGAAGAGACACCACAACAGGGTTTCATCTTTATGCACAGAATGCCTAGAATGTTGGAAAAGAAAGTTTGATGGAACAGCCTTGGCTGCTGTTGAAGATCACAGCATCATTTCTGAGCTACTGCAGAACAGTAGGCTCTGCTGCTACTTGCTCTTTGGTATTGACTCCAACATAAATTCATTGAAACTTATCAGCTGGTCACAAACATTATTTTAAATACCCAGAGGAACTTCTTTTCAATTTGATTCGTGCAAATTATCCCAGGAGCTCTTGTCTAAGGATAACATCAGCATCGTTCTTCGCATTATAGAATCAATGAATAAATAGTTTGGTATTGGAAGACCATAAAGAGAGCCCCTTAAACATATTTAGATAAGTAGGTTTCTATCATTGTGAGGCTGGACCCTTCTGGATTCTGCCCTGTCCCCCATTTGTTTGGTAGGAAGTTTTTAAAAAATGATCTCTCAACAAATACAGCCCTGGTACTCAGTAGACACTTATAGCCGGGATGGGATGGAAAAACTGAGAGAGAGCCAAGGAAGGGATGACATTGTCCAAAAAAGAAATGTACCCATTACGTGACTTATATAACTGCAACACTTCTGTACATCACCTTTATAATAATTTTTTTAAAACTTTAAAAAATGATCTCACTATAGTAGTAAGATACACTCTGGAAATGATAGAGCTAAAAACCAAGGAAAATCTTTTTCTTTAAGCACTTTGTTTCAGCATGCCCCTAAAATGGTATGGTTCCTTGAAATATTTTCATGACTCTATACAAAACAATTATCTTAGCCAGGCACTGGTGGCTTGCACCTGTAATCCTAGCTACTCAGTAGGCTAAGATCTGAAGATCATGGTTCAAAGCCAGCCCAGGCAGGAAGGTCTATGAGACTTCTCCAGTTAGCCACCAGAAAACTGGAAGTGGCACTGTGGCTCACAGTAGTAGATTGCTAGCTTTGAGCATGAGAAGCTCAGGGACAGTGCCCAGGCCCTAAATATGAGGTCCTTGACTGACTCAAGCAAACAAAACAAAAACAAAAATTATCTTGTTCTTCCCCTTTTATGTAGGAACAACCATTTCTTTTTTCCTTAAAAAAAATTTTTTTAGGTCAGTCATGGGGCCTGAACTCTGGGCCTGGGCGCTGTCCCTCAGCTCTTCAGCTCAAGGCTAGCGCTCTACCACTTGAGCCACAGCGCCACTTCAGGCTTTTTTCTTTTTGCTTATGTGGTGCTGAGGAATGGAACCCAGGGCTTCATGCATGCAAGGCAAGCGCTCTACCACTGAGCCGCCTTCCCAGCCCAAGAATATTTTTTATTATTATAAAGGTGATGTACAGGGCTGGGAAAGCGGCTCAGTGGTAGAGCGCTTGCCTTGCATGCTCGAGGCCCTGGGTTCGATTCCTCAGCACCACATAAGCAAAAAGAAAAAAGCCGGAAGTGGCGCTGTGGCTCAAGTGGTAGAGCGCTAGCCTTGAGCTGAAGAGCTGAGGGACAGCGCCCAGGCCCAGAGTTCAGGCCCCATGACCGGACACCCCCCCCCCAAAAAAAAAAAAAGTGATGTACATTCACATAAGTCAGGTAAAGAGTATGTTTCTTTTTGGGCAATGTCACCCCTTTCTTCAATCTTTCCCAGGTTTTCCTCTCATCCCTACCCACAAGTTGTATTGTTCATTTTCAACATAGTGTCTAGTGAGTACCATTGTTGCAGTTGAAAAACAACCATTTCTAACATCTTTCCTCCAGGACTTCTTGACAATAGCATAATTACATTGGAAAAGGTCCTAGAGGAATCTTAATAATTTCACTTTACTGAAGGCCAGGCTGAAGAAAAGAGTTTCAGATTCAGTTCAGAAAATTGATGGGTTATGGAAGTAGGCTTTAGAATCTTCTTCAAAGGGGCTGTTTTATTTTAGTTTTTAAATTTTATTATAAAGTAATGTACAGAGAAGTTACACTTGCATAAGTAAGGTAGTGAGTAGATTTCTTTTTGAACAGTGTTACTCCTCTCCCTCATTTTCTCCACTTCCCGCCACCTCCACTCCCATCTCCCGTAAGTTGTAAAGTTCAGTGTCAACATGGTGTCTAGTGAGTATCACTGTTGCATTGGTTCATCCTTTGTCCCACCATTTCTGTGATTCCCTTACCCTTCCCCAAATCAGATACACTTACATATAAGACAATGAAACAAATCAAAAAAGTATCAACAGGGAATAAACCAAAGAACCAAAAAAAAAAAAAAAAACAACTGAAAGCAGTACACTAAAAAAATCCTCGTTTCCATTTCTTAGAATTCATTTCGATAAACATTTTATATGGTCATATCAAGAAGGCTTCTGAGTCCAAATAAACCACAAGGAAAGCTGACCACCATAACAAAGGGGCTATTATAAAGCAAGTAATGATTTTCTTGTGGGAAGGAGAAGCTGGGGGAAAGCAAAGGAAGGGGTGATATTGTCCAAAAAAAGAAATATTAAAAAATATTTTTCCTTGAGGTAAGAAGATTCCTGGGGGAACTTTCTTTTTAGCAAGGTACTCAAGACAGTTCAAGAGAATTGTATATTAAAGACTGGTACATAGAAAAGGAATAAAGTTTGAATCCCCCAAATTTTCTGGCACCAGAAGATGTCAGATCTTGCATTTAGGGAGGGTAAAATGGCAAGTTCACCTCTGAATTTAATTTTCTTCTTAGGTGTCAACTTCTCACTCATCTCTTCAGGCAAAACCTCCAATGAAACCCTTCATCCTCACTCGGAACAAGGCCCAAGCCACGTAGGTATACTAGGAATTACTAACTGGAAGGTAATTGCTTGTGCAGCCTCTGTTTGTATGGTTCTGTTACACTGTATGATGAACACACCGAATGGGCATTTTTAAAAGCCAGCGCTTCACCTATGAAGGCTGTTCTTTCATAAAAGAAATAACAGCTTTCCTGCTACTTTATCCATGTTTGCCCCAGATATTCCTTATACTTTGTTTTAAATTTTTATTGTTTGCCAATCCTGGGGCTTGAACTGAGGACCTGGGCACTGACCCTGAGCTTCTTTTTGCTCAAGGCTAGCACTCTACCACTTGAGCCACAGTGAAACTTCCAGTTTTTTTTTGTTTATGTGGTACTGAGGAATGGAACCCAGGGCTTCGTGCATGCCAGGTTTGCACTCTGCCACTAAACCACATTCCCAGCCCCAGATATTCCTTTTACATAGTTTGAAAAATATAAGGAAACAAGCCAGGTGCTGTTAGCTCACACCTGTAATCATAGCTTTACAGGAGGCTAAAATCTGAGGATCATGGTTCAAAGCCAGCCTGGGCAGAAAAATCCATAGGCTCTTATCTCCAATTAACCACCAAAAAGTCGGAGGTGGGGCTGTGTCTTAAGTGATAGAGGGCTAGCCTTAAGCAAAAATGCTAAGGGACAGTGCCTAGGCCCTGAGTTCAAACCTCAGGACAGGCACATGGGAGCAAGCACGCGCACACCCACACACATACACACATACACACTCACACTCACAAAAACAAAACAAAACAGAATCTGATGTAAAATTGTAGGCTTTACAATTTTTTCGATTTTTCCCACTCTTCCCACCTTTGTTTATAATTTAATTTTGAGTTCTTACAGCTATTTCATTGCGTTACAGATGTCCCCTCTGTAGTTTTGTTTTGGGGTTTTTTGTTGTTGTTGGTGGTCATGGAGCTTGAACTTTGGGCCCAGGCACTGTCCCTGAATGCTTCAGCTCACAGTGAGCACTCTACCACTTGAGCCACAGTGCCACTTCCAGTTTTCTGGTGTTTAATTGGAGATTGGAGTCCCACAAACTTTTCTGCCCAGGCTGGCTTTGAACCATGATCCTTAGATCTCAACCTCCTGAGTAGCTAGTATTACAGGCATGAGCACCAACACCCAGCTTTCTCTGTACTTTTAAGAAGCACTAACTATAAATTCCCATTTCACATGGCTTCATTGCTCCCTGGGGCACTGGTGTTAGGAACTGCTTATTAGATGATGACCCTAGGCAATTTATCTTCTATTGAAAGCTCTTGACTAGGGCTGGGAAGGTGGCTCAGTGGTAGAGCGCTTGCCTTGCATGCCTGAGGCCCTGGGTTCAATTCCTCAGCACCACATAAGCAAAAAGAAAAAAGCCAGAAGTGGCCCTGTGGCTCAGGTGGTAGAGCGCTAGTCTTGAGCTGAAGAGCTGAGGGACAGTCCCCAGGCCCAGAGTGAGGCCCCATGACTGGACCCAAAAAAAAAACAAAAACAAAAACAAAAAAAGAAAGCTCTTGACTATAATACTTCTCCCTATATATCCTTGTATATGTTTGGGGTGTGTGTGTGTGTGTGTGTGTGTGTGTGTGTGTGTGTGTGTGTGTGTGTGTGTGTGTGTGTGTGTGTGTGTGTGTGTGTGTGTGTGTGTGTGTGTGTGTGTGTGTGTGTGTGTGTGTGTGTGTGTGTGTGTGTGTGTGTGTGGTGTTTGGTGTGTGTGTGTGTGTGTGTGTGTGTGTGTGTGTGTGTGTGTGTTCTGTTATGGGGCTTGAACTCTGGCCTGGGCGCTGTCCCTGCACTCTTCAGCTCAAGGCAAGCACTCTACCACTTGAGCCACGGGGCCACTTCCAGTTTTCTGGTGGTTTATTGGAAATAAGAGTCTTACAGACTTTCCTGCCTGGGTTGGCTTTGACCGTAATCCTCAGATCTCAGCCTCCTGAATAGCTAGGATTACAGGCATGAGCCACCAGCACCCCGCCTGTATATGCTCTTTTATGCATCTTTTCCAGAGTTTGTATAATCCCATAGAAGATAGCTGGGTAGAGGATGAGACTAATGCAGACATACCTCAGTATTAAAGTGTAGAGATTTATTTTGGGGCTGGTCCTGGGGTGAACTCAGGATCTGGATGGTGTCACTGAGCTTTCTTGCTCATTGCTAGCACTCTGCCACTTGAGGTACAGCTTCTTTCTGGCTTTTTGGTAATTAATAGGAGATCAAAGCCTCATGGACTTTTTTGCCTACTCTGGCTTCAAACCACAGTCCTCAGATCTCAGCCTTCTGAGTAGCTAGGATTACAGGCATGAGCAACTAGCACCAGGCTTCAAAGTGAAGTTAAAAAAAAAAAAAGTTATCTTTAGCTGGGCACCGGTGGCTCACACCTGTAATCCTAGCTACTCAGGAGGCTGAGATCTAAGGATCATGGTTCAAAGCTAGCCCAGGCAGGAAAGTCTGTGAGACTCTTATCTCCAATTAACCACTAGAAAACTGGAATTGATGCTATGCCTCAAGTGGTAGAGTGCTCACCTTGAGCTTAAGAGTGCAGGGACAGTGCCCAGGCCCAGAGTTCAAGCCCCATGACCAACAAAAAATAAAAAGGTCATCTTTAAGTAATGGTAAGGTGAAGAGGCTTTTTTTTGCCGGTCCTGGGGCCCGAACTCAGGGCTTGGGCACTGTCTCTGAGCTTCTTTTGCTCAAGCCTAGCACTTGAGCCACATGCCACTTCTGCTTTTTTCTGAGTTGTTTAATAGAGATAAGAGTCATGGATTTTCCTATCCAGGCTGATTTTGAACCAAGATCTTCAGATCTCAGCCTCCTGCATAGCTAGGATTACAGGCCTGAGCTACCAGCACCCAGCTTGAAGAGGCTTTTTTGTTTGTTTTGTTTGGATCATGAGGTTTGAACTCAGGGCCTGGGCTCTGTCTCTTTTTCACTCAAGGCTTGCACTCTACCACTTTGGCCCACAACACCACTTCTAGTTTTCTGGTGGTTAATTGGAGATAAGGGTCTGGTGGATTTTGCTACCCAGGCTGCCTTCAAACTACAATCCTCAGATCTAACTCCCCCTCCCCCGCCTGCAGTATAACTAGGTTTACAAACATGAGCCATTGGTGTGCCACTGGTACCCACTTGAAGACGCTTTTCTAATGGTGCTATTTTCATTTTCTAAATGCAGTGTGATTTTTTTTTTTTCAGAGTATTTGGATCTGGTTATCCAAGCCTGGCAACTATGACTGTGAGTGACTGGTATGAGCAACATCAGAAATTCAAAGCATTACCAGATCAAGGAATTGCCAAGCCAACATCAGGTATGAAGGGGTGGGAGAAAAATATACTAATGGTTCCTTATTCTCTCACAGATTCTTACCAGATATTGTTGCTCTTAAGGAGCAGAAGTCATCTTTACACACAAGCATGGTAGGTTCTTTCTCTCTGGTAGTATAGAAATAAACCTAGGAACAGCAAGCACAGTTATAGTGAAGTAGCAAAGAGTTTATTTAAGAAAGAGGATATAAAGCCCACTCAGAAGAATGAGCAGCAGGACCCAGAGACTGGTTGTCTGCTTATTGTCAATGACTGGCTGTTTTGTATTGTTCCTACCCCCTTTTACTCTTCCTTTAGACAGTTCAGATTGTGATAGGTTTGTTTGAAACAGGCAAGACTCTTTTCTGAGTGGTAGCCATGGGAAGATGGCTTTCAAGAGGGCTGCCTGAGTTACAGCAAGACTTTCCCATGGGTAGTGGCCCCAGTTGGTGGAGGGGCGAGCTGGCCTGAACTAATTAGCTGTTGTTTTCCTTTGATCTGAGCAAAGATTCAGAATCATAGAAAGATTCTAGATTTAAAAATTCTAGGCAGAGGGACTGGGAAGGTAGCTCAGTGGTAGAGCGTTTGCCTTGCATGCATGAGGCCCTGTGTTTGATTCCTCAGCACCACATAAGCAGAAAAAAAAAAAAGCCGAAAGTGGCACTGTGGCTCAAGTGGTAGCACGCTAGCCCTGAGCTGAAGAGCTGAGGGATAGTGCCCAGACCCAGAGTTCAGGCCCACGACCAGACCCAAAAAACAAAAAAAATTCTAGGCAGAGCTGGGTGCTGGTGGCTCATGCCTATAATCCTAGCTACTCAGGAGGCTGAGATCTGAGGATCACAGTTCAAAGCCAGCCTGGGCAGAAAAGTCCATGAGACTCTTATTTCCAATAAACCACTAGAAAACCGGAAGTGGTGCTGTGGCTCAAGTGTTAAAGTGCTCGCCTTGAGCTGAAGAGCTGAGGGAGAGCGCCCAGGTCCAGAATTCAAGCCCCATGAATGACAAAAAAAAAATCTAGTATTTTTAATGGCAAATGATCCCAGGGGATGTACCTACATTTTATGTATTTGTTTATTCATTTTTTTATTTTGTGTATACGTGACTGTGTATATACATGTACATACCTGTTCTGGGTCTTGAACTGAGGGCCTAAGCATCTACCTGGGCTTTTTTGCTCAAGACTGGCACTATACTACTTAAGCTACAGCTCCATTTCTGGCTTTTTGGTGATTAATTGGAGCTAACAGTCTCATAGAACTTCCTGCCAAGGCTGGTTGAGTACAGTCTTCAGATCTCAACTGCTTGATTAGGCATGAGCCATTGGTGCTCAGCTGCATAGTGTAACAGCTACAGACTTAAAGTATTTCTAAAAAATACTGCCCAAAGTACTAGGAAACCAAAACAGGCATAAAATGGATGGCAAGTCATAATTCAAAGGAAAAAATGGTACTTAGAATTCTTTTTTTGCAGCGGGGGGTGGGTGGGCAGAGGATTGGTCATGGGGCTTGAACTCTGGGCCTGGGTGCTATCCCTGAGCTCTTCAGCTCAAGGCTAGTGCTCTACCACTTTGGTGGTTAATTGAAGATAACAATCACTGAGCTATACAATTTAAGGGGATTAATTTTATATATGTGAAATAAATCTCAAAATTATCTCAAAATTGTAAGAAAATCATCAAGATTATTTTAAGGGTAAAAGAGAACAAAAAATGTTTAAGATACCCCTCCAAAATATCTGAAATGTAGTATTATTTATAGTTTTTTCCCCCCAGAACTGAGGACCAAATTCAGGGCCTTGTATTTGCCAGGCAAGTGTTCTTGCACTGAGCTAAATCCCCAACCCCATATTTTTTTTAACTGAAAGTCTTTTAAATTACATCTGTCCTCTTCCATGCTAAAAGCTCTAATTTTTGGACTGGGAATATGGCTTAGTGTAGAGTGCTTGCCTAGCATGCATGAAGCCCTGGGTTTGAATCCTCAGTACCACATAAACAAAAAGCCAGAAGTAGTGCTGTGGCTCAAGTGGTAGAATTCTAGCCTTGAGCAAAAGTAGCTCAAGACAATGCTCAGGACCTGAGTTCAAGCTCCAGGACTGGCAAAAAAAGCTCTAACTTTCAAAGATAGAGAGTAGAATTAGACTATCTGACATATACACATTTACATGATCTTATTTCAGAGTTTTGGAGTAATTACACTAACACTGCCACCAATATAATGACCGAGAATAGTCAACTGTTTTGCATATGCTTTCCCCATTTCTTTTATTTTCACAAAGTTGTACTATATCTACATTTTCTGAGGCTATAGGCATTTGAGCTCTCATTTTGTCCAATTTTACAAATAAGTATTTCAGGTAATCATCATAGCATTCTCCATCTCTGTCTCTCACCACTATGCTCAGGAAGGGATTGTGGGAACAATCTTCCCTGAGTTCCTTCAAGTGCATAAATATATGCATATATTATACTTAAAAGTCCATTTCCATCCGATAAATGTCCTTGGTTCATGTTTTCTTCTTTGAATATCTTAAATACTCTCTTTTATCTTGGCATGAAGTCTGGGTATTGAAAAGTTTGAAGGCAATCTAAGTTTGTTTATAAGAAATCACCTATGTTTGCTAGGATGTCCATGCCCTTAGTCATTCTGGATGGACATTCTCAGGTATATAGTACATTTTTTTTGGTTTCCATTTCCTAGCGTTCATTTTGATAAATATTTTATATTATCAGAAGCACGTTCTGATAATACAATTCCTCCCCTAAGAGTATCCTCCTATAGTATACTTTTACATAATGAGTCTTTTGTACTTTTTAATTCTAGGAAAGTTTGTGTTGTATTAGTCATTAGCATCTTTGTTTCTTTGGTTTTTATTTATTTGTTAATTTTTGCCAGTCTTGGGGTTTGGACTCAAGGCCTAAGCACTATCCCTAAGCTGCTTTTGCTCAAGGCTAGAACTCTACCACTTTAGCCACAGTATCACTTTCGGCTTTTTCTGTTTATGTGATACTGGGGAATCAAACCCAGGGCTTCATAGATGCTAGGCAAGCACTAAACAACATTCCCAGCTCTTATTTTTATTTTTGAATAGGGTCAATTAGTTGTACCAGGGAATTTTATTTTAACATGTCTATTTATGAGTGCAATGTTAACTCTTTGTGTGTTATCTTTTTTTAATCTAGTCCCAGGACCTCTTGTTCTTGTTTAGCTTTTTTTACTGTAAGTAAGATAGAAGGAGATAAGAATGGGTAGACACAGAAAATGTCTTCTTAAGAGGAAAAAAGCAGTTGATAAACTAAATAAAAAAAGCTAAGCAAGATTTGATTACAGTGACATATATTACAAAGGGTAAAAGACCTGGTATGTGGATAATGAAGAAGTATAGTGTAGTATTCATGCCTTTGATCCCTGAGACAGGAAGATCTGAGTTTGAGTCCAGTCTGGGCTATGTAGAAAGACCCTGTTTTAAAAAAATAAAACTGGGGCTGGGAAGGTGGCTCAGTGGTAGAGGGTTTGCCTTGCATGCTCGAGGCCCTGGGTTCGATTCCTCAGCACCACATAAGCAAAAAGAAAAAAGCTGGAAGTGGCGCTGTGGCTCAAGTGGTAGAGCGCTAGCCTTGAGCTGAAGAGCTGAGGGACAGCGGCCCAGGCCCAGAGTTCAGGCCCCATGACCGGACCCAAAAAATAAAAAAATAAAAAAACAAAACTATGCACTGGTGGCTCGTACCTTTAATCCTAGCTTCTCAGGAGGCTGAGATCTGAAAATTGTGGTTAGAAGCTAGCCCAGACAGGAAAGTCTGTGAGACTCATATCTCCAGTTAACTACCAAAAAGCTAGAGTTAGAGCTGTAGTTCAAGTGGTAGAGTGCTAGCTTTGAGGGAGAAAAAAGCTCAGGGACAGTACCCAGGCCCTGAGTCAAACCCAAGGACCTGCAAAAAAAAGTAAATGTACACACCTTTACCATAGTCATTGGAAAGACTTACGAAAAATCACTAGCCTAGTAACAATGAGTCTATCTTGTAACCTAGATTCTGGTATTCCCCCTTAAAAGAAATCAGAATATCTTAGTTCATTCAAAGTCTGGGATAGGAAATGTATGCGCTGAACATAGAGTATCTTTTTTTTTTTTTTTTGCCAGTCCTGGGGCTTGAACTCAGGACCTGGGCACTGTCCCTGAGCTTCTTCTGCTCAAGGCTAGCACTCTACCACTTGAGTCACAGTACCACTACCAGCTTTTCCTGTTTATATATTACTGAGGAATCAAACCCAGGGCTTCATGCATACTCGGCAAGCATTCTACCACTAAATCATATCCCCAGCCTACTTAGAGTATCTTGTCATAAAAGATAGGTAAGAAGCTTTGACTAAGCTCAGATCAAAAGGAGTCAGTAGAGAATTTGATGTTTCCACTGGCCAATTTGGCTTGAAAACAGATAATTGGGCTGAGTGCAGTAGTTTATACCTATAACCTAAGCTACTCAGGAGTCAGAGATGGGAAGGATTCCAATTTGATGCCAACCCTTGCCGAAAAAAGATAACAAGGCCCCATCTCAACAACAAAAAAAGCTGAGCGTGATGGTTTGTACCAGCTTCAAGAGAAGTATAAGTAGAAATACCGTAGTCTCGGACAACCCTGGGCAAAAATACAAGACCCTATCTCAAATATAAACAAAGCAAAAGGGGCTAAGGATATGTTCAAGTTGTAGAGCACCTGCCTAGCAAATGTGAAACCCTGAGTTCAAACCCCCATACCATCAAACAAAGCAAAGAATAATTGGGAGTTAGTTCAGTGTTAGATGCTTGCTTAGCCTGTATGAAGCTCTGGGTTTGTCCCTGAGTACCAAAGGAAACAAACAGAAAATAGGAGTTGTATGTATAAGTCAGAGGTAGAGATACTTGGCTTAGCATGCATGAAGCCCTGGATTAAGTTCCTAGCACCACATACACACAATATGATTGACAGTAGCAGTGAGTTAATTCTAACACCCAAATCTTGATTTCTAAAAGTTTGAATTTTTCTTATTTTTTTTAGTTGACACAAGATTATAAATATTTCAGGGGAAGCACCTTTCTCCACAAACATCATCTCTTTGTGTTGAATTCACTTAAAATATTTAATCTTTTTTTTTTTTTTTAGATTAGGTCTCACTATATAAGGCATGCTATTCTTGAACTCATGATCTTCCTGCCACAACCTCTTGAGTGCTAGGATTACAAGAATACTTCACCACACCTGGCTCAAGTGTGCGTGTGGGTGCATACGTGCCTGTGTGTGTCTGTGTGTCTGTGATCCTAGGCAGGGCTTTGTGCCTGTGCATATTAGGCAGTCATTCTATCATTTGAGCTACTCCCCACCCCACCCCCCAGCCCCAAAATGGTGTGTGTGTGTGTGTGTGTGTGTGTGTGTGTGTGTGTGTGTGTGTGTGTGTGTGTGTGTGTGTGTGTGTGTGTGTGTGTGTGTGTGTGTGTGTATAGTGCGTGAAGCGTGTGATCAATAGCTGGTTCAATAGCTGGTTCTTGAACTGTGTGTGTGTGTGTGTGTGTGTGTGTGTGTGTGTGTGTGTGTGTGTGTGTGTGTGTGTGTGTGTGTGTGTGTGTGTGTGTGTGTAGTGAGTGATCAATAGCTGGTTCTTGAACTCAGGGCTCAGGGCCCAAGCATTGTCTCTGTCGGTCCCTTATCTTTAGGTCCCTTATCTATCGTCTCAAATCTGATACTCTAGTACTTGAACCACAGCTCTACTTCTGCCTTTTTGATTGAGTTTTAGAGACTTTCCTGCCCAGGCTGGCTTCAAATTGAGATCCCTAGTTCTTAGCCTCCTGAGTGACTAGGATTACAGGCTGAGCCACCAGCTCTGAGCTTCAAACTTTAATTTTCTAATACTATTTGATAAGGGAAACAGGGATCCTTGGAGAAGTGGATGTTTCTGGGCAGACAGTATACCAGATAAGCATGGAGCATCTTGTTTTACTGAAAATAAACTGAAAAAAAAAAAGAATAGTGTAGGTGTTAAAGAACACAAGAGCCAACTGAAAGCCCTCTAACTAGCAAAAACCAGAATATTTTAAGCAGAAAAAATGATTATGATGGAATAAAATAAATACCCATGAGTCAATAGTGATAGAAACATTGTTGCATAAATAAATGAGGAAGCGACAAATGTCTTCTATAAAAATTCTATGTAGTTTATATAAACACTCTTGCTCCAAAGAGGGAGGAGCCTAATTCTTCCCTACTCTGGTTAGTGATTTGCTTTCAAGCCTATACTGAAAGGAGGAGAGAGAAGTAATTCAGAGGTGGAAATGCTGCAGCTATTACCTTAGTCACATGTTCGAGGCTGTCATCAGTGATAGGTCAGGTTGATGGAATAACATGTACCAGTGGTATGTGATGACAAAAGCACTTTTACTCCTGTCATATTCTCCAGTACACCTAAGCCTGGTCTACTTAGGAGAAAAAGAGGCAACATCAGATGGAGGACATCCTATAAAATACCTTACCAGTATTCCAACTGTGTCCAACTCATCAGAAACAAGGAGTCTGAGGAACACTCATAGCCCAGAAGAGACTAAGGAGACAAATGACTAAGTGTAATTTAGTACGTGTGATAGGATCCTGAAATTCAGAGGGGACATGAGATGAAGCCTAAATGAATCTGAATTCTATGGATTTTAATTGTTAATAATGCACATAAATCATAGTAATGTTAGATGTTAACAGTAAGGAAAACTGGCTGCAAGCTGATGGGAACACATCAATCTCTTTAATTTTTTTTGTAAGTCTAAAAATTTCATCATTAAAAAGTTGAGCCAAGGGGCTGGGAAGGTAGCTCAGTGGTAGAGTGTTTGCCTTGCATGCATGAGGCCCTGGGTTCGAATCCTCAGCACCACATAAGCAGAAAAAGCCAGAAGTGGCGCTGTAGCTCAAGTGGTAGAGCGCTTGCCTTGAGCTGAAGAGCTGAGGGACAGAGCCCAGGCCCAGAGTTCAAGCCCCACAACCAACCAAAAAAAAAAAAGTTGAGCCAACTCCTGATGTCTTACTCTTGTAAACCTAGCTACTCAAAAGGTTGAGAGCTGGAGGTTCAAGGTTTGAAGCCAGCTCAGACTGAAAAGTCTTCTAGATTCTTTATCCAATTAACCAGCCTAAAGCCAAGCTTAGAGGTACAAATCAAGTGGTAAAGCATCAGCCTAAACTAGGCAAGCCAAGGAATAGCGTGATATCCTGAAATCAATCCCCCAAACTAGCAAAAATAAATAAAATTAATATTTTAAGGAATTGTTGCATTTGGTTAAAACCCTCAAATATATTTATATTCATGATTTCATAATTTTACTTATTTAATTTAAGATAGATTTATTATGGAATTGCAGTCCCTTTGTATGATTACTATAAATAAATAATGGATGGATGATAAGGTTTTATTCTGTAACTCAGACTAGCAATTTAACTTTTTGAGATTTTTTTTTCATTCTCTTTTATTGTTCTTATGAAGGAGATGTACAGAGGGGTTTCAGTTACATAAGTCAGGTAAAGAGTACATTTCTTTCTGGACAATGTCACCCTTTCCCTTGCTGCCCACTGAACTCGATCCTTTTTCAACCACTCAAGTGCATGAATTACAGTTGAGCACCACTCTACCTAGCTCAAAATTGTTGTAAAACTAAAGCAAAGCAAGGCACCAGTTATTCATATCTATAATCCTAGCTACTCTGGAAACTGAGCTCTGAGAATCATGGTTCAAAGCCAGTCCCGAGAGACAAAATCACAAGGTTCTTGTCTCCAATTAGCCAGCAAAAACCTAAAGCTTAAGCCTGGTGCCGGTGGCTCGTGCCTGTAATCCTAGCTACTCAAGGAGGCTGAGATCTGAGGATCGTGGTTCAAAGCCAGCCTGGGCAGGAAAGTCCGTGAGACTCTTATCTCCAATAAACCACTAGAAAACTGGAAGTGGTGGTGTGGATCAAGTGGTAGAGCGCTTGCCTTGAGCTGAAGAGCACAGGGACAGTGCCTACGCCCAGAGTTCAAGCCCCACGACTGACCAAAAAAAAAAAAACCCTAAAGCTTGAGGCATGGTTTCAATGGTAGAACACAAAGTGAGAGCTTGAGGCCCTGAGTTCAAGCTTCATTAGTAGCAGTAAAAAAAATAACAGCTGGGTACCGTTGGTTCACACCTGTAATCCTAAATATTCAGGAGAGTGAGATGAGGATTGAGGTTTGAAGCTTGCTTGGACAGGAAAGTTTGAGAGACTCTTACTCCAAGTAGCCACCACAAAACCAGAAAGAAAATTGATTTCAGAGAATGATACGGAACTTACTTTCTTAAAATGTGGTAAGTGAAACAATTAAGTACTGTCTTATTGTGTACCTAAATAGTAATAGGTAAGGGAAAGCCTCTCTTTTTTTATTTAAATAAGTTTTTTATTGTGAAAATACTGTACAGAGGGGTTATAATTTCATGAGCAAGGTAATGAGTATATTTCTTATCAAGCATTGTTGCCTTCTCCTTTGTTTTTCCCCTACCATCCCTTACCTCCTACCTCCACAAGTACACTCCTCTCCCCCCCCCCCACCCCCGGCGTAAATTGTAAAGTTCATTTTTCAGCATAGTGTCTTCTACATCTCATTGTTGCAATGAGTCAACCTGTATCCCTATTTAAACATTTTGTTTATTCCCTTCCCCTCCCCAAATTATACCGACATCGAATACAGTGAAAACGGGTTATACCATGGGGGAAGGACATACAAAGCAACAAAAAAAAAATCACATGGTACCTTATAAATACATTAGAAACAATAGCAAGAAAGAATAAAACAGTTGTGTCCCTATCTTGGGGTTTATTTTGTTTAACATCATCTTATATGGTCATATGTATATAGCTTTTGACCTTTTCTACTTGTCCCAGACATGTTGCAAACAAGGGAAACCATGGGACCTATGTTTCTTTGGGCCTGGCTTACTTCACTTAATACTAAGTCTTTCAATTTCCTAAACACACACACACACACACACACACACACACACACACTCTCTCTCTCTCTCTCTCTCTCTCTCTCTCTCTCTCTCTCTCTCTCTCTCCCTCTCTCCCTCCCTCCCTCCCTCCCTCCCGAGGGGCATCTGGGTTGGTTCCTATCTTAGCTATAGTAAATAATGCTGCAATAAACATAGTTGTGCTGGTAGCTTTAGTATGATCTTGTTTGTGATCAATTGGGTAAATGTCCAAAAGTGGGATTGCTGGGTCATAGGGGAGCTCTATGTGGAGTCTTTTGAGGAACTTCTATAATACTTTCCAAAGTTTTTGAACAAGTTTACACTCCCACCAACAATGCAGTAAGGTTCCCTTCTGTCTACATCCCCTCCAGCATCTGTTGTTATTAGATTTCTTGATTAATGCCATTCTAACTGGGATGAGGTTGTATCTCAATGTTGTTTCGATTTTCATTTCTTTTATGGCTAGAGAAGTTGAGCATTTCTTCATGTGCCTATTGACCATCCTTCTTTCCTCTTCAGAGAAGCCTCTCTTTAAGACTTTAGCCCATTTAGTAATGGGGCAATTGTTTCTTTGAGGATTTGTTGAGTTTTAAGTATATTTTAGATATGAGAACCTTATCTGTTATATGGCTAGTGAATATCTTCTCCAAATCTATGATCTTTCTATTGATCTTGCTAGCTATATCCTTTGTCATGCAGAAGCTCTGCAGCTTTATGCAATCCCATTTGTCCAACCTTTCTTTGATTTGTTGTGTTTCTGGGTCTCTATTAAGAAAATTTCGGCCTGTGCCAACGAGTCCTAGAGTTTCTCCTATTCCTTCGTGAAATGTTTTCAGAGTGTCTGCTTTGCCTCTGAGGACTTTGATCCATTTGGAGTTGATTTTGGTGCAGGGTGATATATAAGGATCTAGCTTTAGTTCTCTATAGGTGATTAACCAATTTTGCCAGCACCATTTACTGAAGAGGCTGTCTTTCTTCCATTCTATTTTTTTAGCTCCCTTATTAAAGATTAGGTGGCTATAGGTATGTGGGTTCATTTCTGGGTTTTCAAGGGAAAGTCTCTCTTTATAAAACTATTCCTTGGGGCTGGGAAGGTGGCTCAGTGGTAGAGTGCTTGCCTTGCATGCCTGAGGCCCTGGATTCAATTCCTCAGCACCACATAAGCAAAAAGAAAAAAGCCGGAAGTGGCGCTGTGGCTCAAGTGGTAGAGCACTGGCCTTGAGCTGAAGAGCTGAGGGACAGCGCCCAGGCCCAGAGTTCAGGCCCCATGACCGGACCCCCAAAAAAAATAAATAAAACTATTCCTTTTAGTGAAAAAGAAATGTTAAAATTAGAAGTTATTTCCTTTTGAAATTCCCCAACAAATTAATAAATCCAGTTATTGAACATAAGCAGATGCTAATATCATTGTTAGCTTTCTATTGCTGGAACAAAATACCTGAAATGATCAAATTAAAAGAAGAAAGACTATGCTGGGTGCCAGTGGCTCACACCTGTACTTGTAACTATTCAGGAGGCTGAGATCAGAGGATCATGGTTCTAAGCCAGGCCAGGCAGGAAAGTCCATGAGACTTTTCATCTCCAGTAAACTACCAAAAAAGCCAGAAGTAGAGCTGTGGCTCTGAGCAGAAGAAACTAAGGGACACTGCCCAGACCCTGAGTTCAAGCCCCAGGACTGTCATAAAAAGAAGAAAGACTTATTTTGACTCATAGTTTCAGAGGCTCCAGTACACAGTTCCTTTGCCCCATCACCTTGGACCTGTGGAAAGGCAGAACACCTTGGCAAGAAGTGTGTGGCAGAGCACAGTTGCATACTTCATGGCATACAGGAAACAGAGAAGGGGTAAAGGACCTAAGTTCCACATGCTGTAAGGTTCTGTCACCTTCCAGTAAGTAGGCTGACTACTAAAAGCCTTTGGGAGACATTTGAGATTCAAACCTTCATAGTTAAACAAATGAGGCACAAGTCTTCTTATGTGCCTTCCAGTGAAGGAACACAATATCAGCCATATTCATATCAAAGCCATCCAACCTGAGCCCATATTTGAGAAGCAACTGATTAAAGCACAATATATACATTTGCATAGTTAATAGATAAATTTTATAATTAAAAGACAAGAGCTAGGCTCCCGTGGCTCAGATCTGTAATCATAGCTACTCAGGAGACTGATATCTGTGGATCCCAATTCAAAACTGACCCAGGCAGAAAAGTTCAAGTTAATTCCAATTAACCACTAAGAAGCCAGAAGTAGAGCTGTGGCTCAAGTGGTAGGGTGCCAGACTTGAGCAAACAAGGTAAGGGACAGTACTTAGATTTTTAGTACAAGCCTAGTACCAGCACACACACAGGCACAAAAAAGAAAAACAGGAAACTAAATTAAGACATTTGTGAATTTGAGTCTAGCCTGGGCTGTATAGTGAAATCCTGTCTCAAAAATTAAAATAAAAAATCCTAATTTCAATCTATGCATCCACACACATCTACAGGATATGTGAAACATAGATGGCTTCGTGATTGTGCAACCTGCCAAATGCAGGCCTGAGGAAACTGAACACATCAAAGGTGTCAGCTTCTTTTATAGATAACTTGTAAAAAAAAGAAAACAATGTCAGGGGACCCTGGAGACTAAAAAAGATAACAAAATACTTTGAAATTGTCAGGACTAACTTCAAAACATGGAGCGCCAGCTATCCAAAGAAATCAGATCCAAACCATGTTCTGACTATATGAAATGGCCATGATAGTTGAATCTTTGGTACCAGAAAGGAGATTAGTCACTGCAAATGCAGAGAGGAGAGACTGTAAATTGGTACCAAGCTTCTTTAGGGAATGACAGGAATTTTTTGAATTTCATTGTAGTGGTGGTAAAACTGTATACTGAAAATTGAGTAAAATCTGAATATAATAAAAATGGACAGCTGTGATGTGGAGGGATATACACATAGGCAATAAAACAGGAAGTTACTACTATGGGAAGTAGTGCTGTGCACAGGGAAGGAGTTTGTGGGATGCACAGTATAGTTTAGGGGAAACTACAAAAGATCTGTTTCTTAACCCAAGGGGAGGTTATGAGACCACCTTACAAAATTTTATAATTTCTTTTATATATTTATATATTTTCTATATTTTGTGACTACACTTACTGTATTTTATAACAAAGAGGTTAAAGGAACAGACTAGATCCCTAGTCTTACAAGAGATTCGATCCCCACATATTTCATTGTTTATCATAGTCATGGGAATATTTCTCAAGGGAAAACTCAGGGTAGCCAGGAAAATGCTACTTTCCCTTACAAGAAAAAAACTAATTCAAAAGAGACATTGATAGTTCACTGAGTTTCTTTTTGCTCTGTACCACATAATAATTGCCATTCAGTCCACAGAATCTGCTTCAGGCATGTACACCCCAGGCTTTCTTTTCTAGTGGTTCCAACTATGCCATGATTTGCAGTTGTATACATACAACAAAAATGGTGTAATAAAAGAAATGGGTAAAAGAAGTAACCTATAATCAATTTTCCCTTCTTGGCAATTCACAAATCATTTATTTTTATTTTTATTGTTATTATAAAGATAATGTACCGAGGGATTTCATAGGTAAGGTAATAGCACATTTCTTTTTGGACACTGTCATCCCTTCCTTCAATCTCTCCCAGTTTTCCCCTCCTGATCCCACCCACAAGTTGTATAGTTCATTTTCAATATAGCATCTAGTGAGTACCATTGCTGCTGCTGCATTTGTCCACCCTTTCTCCCTTAATTTATTTGCCCTCTTTCAGCCCTTAAAGACAGATAAAAGAACAAACAAGACATAGAGAAAAAAAAAACTCGTTTCCATTTCCTGGAATTCATTTGGATAAATATTATTTTATATGATCAGAGGCACAGAGTCATTATGCCTTTGTGTTCCTCTCCTAAGAGTATCTTCATTTGGTCTCACTGTGTGTGAATGCCTAAATCATGAATATTCTTCATTAGGGAAAGATCAAGCAGACGAAAGAGACCTTCACAGACCAGAACAGGCATTAACCATGGCTACAGAGGTACTCCATGTAACACATAACAGGGCTGGAGAAACAAGGATGGGGGGATAGGTTTTTATACATTCAAGGGTAAATCTTCTTTGGACTATCTTTGTCCTCTCCTCTTAGGGATTTATCTTGCAAACTCTCCTGTTTGGGTTTTATGATAGGGTACCTTCTGATGCCGACAGTTCTGCACTTTCAGATATGGCCCACCAGGTACTTTCAGAAAAGGTGAGGGATGAAGTTTTCCTGAGAACCAGGAGGGGATCTCTGGCGGGGGGGTGGGGGGGAGATCAGGGGGTACACAGAAGGGTAGCAGATTCCCATTATTTGAGACCCTAAAGGGATATAAAAAATTGAGAGGCATCATGGTCTTTTCTAGCTAATTCCTGCTGACATGTGGTCAATGTGGGAAAGGGAGAGGAGGGGTCTTGTGAGTCTAGTTGCTTGAAAAATGATCTTTTACATGTTCCTGGGTTGTAGCCTGAGAGATGGCTGTTTGGCTATCACTCAGGAACTTCTAGAAACCATTTTTTTTAAAGAAGGTAAAAAGGCTAAGAAAAGAATGATCACTAGAGATTGAGTTATCATCTATGGCAAAAGCCAGGACATCTGACTCTAGATGCTATTCCATTGACTCCCAGAGATTACTTAGTAGAGGGCTGGTGAGGAAAACAAGGAGATTGACAAGTACTGTTACAGTCATGTCACCAGATACAGGTAAAGTTTTGTGAAGCTTTTCTCTAAAAGTAGGGACTTCCCCTAGGGTCCTTGACTTCAATAAGAAAAATTAGTAGAGTTTTATTGAGTAAGTAAAGCAAGCAGGCAAGCAGACAGAGAAGTAAAAAGGCTAATGCTTGAAAGAAAGAATGCATCCTGACAAAAATGTTTACCTTTTGAGATAAGTACTTTGTGCCAGGAGCAGCCTGGAACAGAAATATTACACAGCAAAATAGAATTTTAGTTCTAAGTACTTATTTAAAGGTGATCATTTGAAGGGCCTTACCACAAGCACTTAAATGAATTTTGGTAAAAACTTGACAAGCTTAATAGTACATAAGAAATTAGATGGACATAGAGAATCGGATGATGGTTTTAAATCAGTGTATTAATCTTGACCTTAGGGAAAAAAAAACTGTAGATCAGTTTTTAAATAATAGCCAACTTAATATTTTAAATTAACTCTTAGAAAACCTTTGTACTCAGACAACATAATTTTTCTTAATGTAATGTAATAACTCTTAAATACATTTGTTCACACCCAAACATGATGACCTTCTTTACAGTTTGACTTTAAAACTGCCTATTTTCCCTTTTGGCCTGCAGAGCCAGTTAACTGTTGGTTACTCTTATTAGAAATGCACGAGGACTTTAGGGTATCAGAAATTAATAGACAAGGAGAAGTACAGGAGATTTCCTCAAGACAATTTTGCACAAAAGAGTGCAATACTCTACTCAGAGAGAGCCAGTCAGACACACTGGGCAGAGTAGTTTGCAAGGTTTTTATCCAAACTGCCCCTATTCATCAAGGAGTTAGACTCACATTCTAAGTATAATTGATTGCCAAGGTTAGAAAGGGGGCTATTCCTTTTTTATTCAAAAGTTTACAAAAGCTGGCTGGGAGTGGGACTGGGAACAGAGTGTTTGGAGTTGGGGGAGGTTGATGAGGTCAGTGGAAAGCTCCTATTCAAAAAGGGGTCTCATTCCTTTTACTATTTCCATTGATAAAGATCTCTCCTTCTAACAAGCAACATCATAATTAAATTCTTCAACACAAGATTCATATTCCTCACATGGCTGCTGGTCACAAGCAGCACAGTAATAGTTACAATTAAAGTTAAAAATAGATAATTTTGGGAAATAACAGTAGTTTTTCTCATACTATGATGACAATTTTTAATGTATTAAAATGAAGTTATTTTTAACATGTTTACACACATATGCACTTGTACACAAAGTTTTAAGGTGTCTTAGGTTTTAAAAAATGAAAATTGGCTGTAATATTTTTTTGCAATTCCAGTGGCAAATGACCAGTGCATGATACAACCATGGGGTCAGTGCTAGAAAAAGAAACAACACCAAACAACACAAGACAAAACACAAATCACTTTTGCCAACAGCAGACAGCATTTAACAATCTCCACACTTAAACAGACATAGATTACCAAAAACAATTTTGTTAATGAGGTATATTAGCATACAAATTAACCTTTGAATGCTTCCTAGGTAGGGGTCTGTTCCAGAGCACAAAGAGAGAATTGGGGGAGGAAACGTGGCCAAACATTTTCCAAGGGGAGGGGGCATCTCTTCTAATTTATCCGCAGAGGGGCATTTTGACTTACAAATGGTCCTGAATTTGCTTATAGTCTCTACAAAATTCCTTTTGTTAATCATGCATTTTAGAGGGGGAGACTAGAC
The DNA here is from genome assembly GCF_024711535.1 of Dipodomys merriami. Lineage (NCBI taxonomy): Eukaryota > Metazoa > Chordata > Mammalia > Rodentia > Heteromyidae > Dipodomys > Dipodomys merriami. The sequence continues at coordinate 72,080,719 of NW_027204492.1, forward strand.
TTTTGTTTTCCACCCACATTTAGACCTCAACACTTTTTTTTCCTTCAAAATGAAGGCTTAGAGAGGCAATGTTTGAGTGATTGGGTAGCATGAGAGGAAGAGGTTCCTCCAGGGGCCTTTTGCAGCCTCCTTGAGGACTTTCACTTTAAGGGAGAAATTAAGAATCAGATCCAGAAGTGAGTAGACTGAAGAAAAAGAAAAAGCTGGGCGCTGGTGTCTCAGGCCTATAATCCTAGCTACTCAGGAGGCTGAGATCTGAGGACCGCAGTTCAAAGCCAGCCCGGGCAGGGAAGTCCGTGAGACTCTTTTTTTTTTTTAAATTTAATTTAATTTTATTTGTGAACATACTGTACAGAGGGGTTACAATTACATGGGCAGGATAATGCATACATTTCTTATCAAGCATTGCAGTCTCCTCCTTTGGAAGACTCTTATCTCCAATAAACCACTAGAAAACCAGAAGTAGCACTGTGGCTCAAGCAGTAGAATGCTCACCTTGAGCTGAAGAGCTGAGGGACAGCACCCAAGCCCAGAGCCCCACGACTGACCAAAAAAAAAAAAAAGGCCGGGCACCAGTGGCTCACACCTATAATCCTAGCTACTGAGGAGGCTGACATCTGAGGATCACGGTTCAAAGCCAGCCCAGCAGCCCAGGCAGAAAAGTCCGTGACACTTATCTCCAATTAACCACTAGAAAACCGGAAGTGACGCTGTGGCTCAAGAGGTAGGTAGAGCACTTGCCTTGCACTGAAGAGCTGAGGAACAGCACCCAAGCCCAGAATTCAAGCCCCACAACTGACAAAAAAAAAAAAACAAGAAAGAAAAAAAAAAAGAATTATTGTCTGAGTCTCAAAGACCAAAGAGGACAGGTTTGTTTTGGGTCTGCTGTACCCATTATGGGATTTTTGGGGTGTGAGAAGAGTACCAGGCTATTCAAATAAGAGAAAGACTAGCCCTGTCTGTTTGCTGGCCAGCCACAGTCAATGATAGGTTATTGGACAAGCCAGAGGCTTGCTTTGGCTGTGGTCTAGAATAGAGTAGCCCATTTGGGGGCTGCATGGTAGTCACCAAGAGTTGGTATCTGACTTGAGGAAGTCTCCCATTTTTCCTTTTTCACCTCTTCATCCTGATAAAAATATTGAAGGCCACATTAAGTAACTTTTGTTGGGAAGTTTGGAGGCCCTGCTCTAGCTTTGGAATTCAAGCAGGGCTGTTGACAAAGTTGTATTACCTTTGGTGGCTTATACCCATCCCTGCCCTGTGTCAACTATACACACAGGTCTGGCAGGCACAGGGGCAATGGTGGTTGTACGGCAAGAAAACAGAGAAGCCACATTTTGAGAGGTCAAATCGGGAGTCTATTAAAAGCCAGTGACTGTATGGTGGGCTCCAATCTCAAAGACAGGCAGCCTGAACAGAGCTTACACCGAGCTTTTTTTTTTTTTTAAAGCAATTTATTATAATTAAGTGATTACACAAATTTCACAGTATTGTGGGATAGTAATACTTAGTTAAAGTCACAAACACATTTTAACTTTCATGGGGCAAATTGTCTTTATCATGATCTATAAAGTTTGACTTCTGTGCCGGGCGCTGGTGGCTCACGCCTGTAATCCTAGCTACTCAGGAGGCTGAGATCTGAGGATCGCGGTTCAAAGCCAGCCCGGGCAAGAAAGACCGTGAGACTCCTATCTCCAATAAATCACCAGAAAACCGGAAGTGGCACTGTAGCTCAAGTGGTAGAGCGCTCGCCTTGAGCTGAAGAGCTGAGGGACAGCGCCCAGGCCCAGAGTTCAAGACCCACAACCGACAAAAAAAAAAAAAAAAGTTTGACTTCTGTGAGCTTTGACAATACTGTAACTTCTTCCACATCGGGTTATAGGTTCATTTCTTCTTTTTTGCTTAGTGGTAGCTGTTCCCTCTTCCTGCTCATTCCCTCCCTCCCATTGCTGCCACTGAGTTACTTAGTTTGTTTTGATCAATGACCAGTGCAGCTGATGGTTCCTGCTGTTGTATGTTTTCCCCGTTTCTCTGTTTCTGTGTCCTCCTAGTTTCCCTCCGATGTGCATGTGTGTGTGTGTGTGTGTGTGTGTGTGTGTGAGTGTGTGTGTGTGTATACCATATGTGGTCATCAGCATGGGGTCATTTAGTAATAATTCAACCAGATGAGTGGAGGTCCTTTGTTTCTCAAGTCTTGTTTACTTTGCCATATCTCCTTATGTTTTGGATTTAATATCCACTTATCCGAGAGACCATGTGCCATTTGTCTCTTTGCTCTTAGCTTACCTCACTCAGCATGATTTCTTCTAGCTCCATCAATTTCCCTGCGAATGCCATTATTTTGTCCTTTCTAATGGGTGCATAATATTCTATTGTATATAAGTACTACAATTTTGGATCTATTCATCTGTAGTAGGGCATCTGGGTTGTTTGCATATCCTGGCTATTGTAAACAGTGCTGCGATAAACATGGAGGTGCATGTGTCCTTATATCCTGATTCCTGTTGTTCAGCATAGATGCCTAGAAGTGGTATGGCTGGGTCATAGGGGAGGTCTATGTTTACCTTTCTGAGGATCCTCCTGTTAGGTTTTTAAAAAGAGGTAGCTGAGTAAAAACAGCACCACCCACGTGGTATTCAGGTAAGGGGTAGGTTTATTTAGTATACCAGGCAAGGTTGGCACTCCACGCGGCTGGCAAAAGAGAGCATCTGGCCCTGGGTTAGGCCTTATATAGGGTAGGAGCGGGGAAAGGTGTGTCCAGGTAAAGGGAAGTGGGACCAGGTAAGAGGTGGGACCAGCTGGGAGAAAGGTGTGGCCACATCAGATGCAGATGTGACCTCAGCTGTGACCTCAGCGGATGCAGATGTGACCTCTTCTAGGTGTCCCAGTTGCCTAGGTAACGCAGGTACAAGTGTACATTCCCACCAGCAGTGTAATAGGGTTCCTCTTTCTCCACATCCCCTCCAACATTTGTCATTGGCTGACTTGAGGATGTGGGCCATTCTGACTGGGGTAAGGTGGTATCTCAGTGTTGTCTTTATTTGCATTTCCTTTACAACCAGGGATGGTGAACATTTCCTCATGTGTTTCTTTGCCATTTTTATCTCTTCTTCTGAGTAGTCTCTTTATTTCCCTTGCCCATTTAGTAATTGGTTTGTTGGGTTTGGGAGGGATTAGTTTCTTGAGTTCCCTGTATATAATGGATATTATTAGCCCCTTGTCTGATATATTGCTGGTAAATATTTTTTCCTAGTTAGTTGGCTGTCTTTCTAGTTTGGTTGCTTTGTGTTTACTGAAATGAAAAAAATTAGATGCCAATTACTTGGAGGTAACAAGAGGGATGATGTAGAGAGGTGCTTGGAGAATAGCTGGCTCAATGTTACTCACTGGGATCTTCAGGGATGCGAGACAGCCTTACCTTGGTAGGTCCAAGGGGAGAACAGGTGTACCTGGATGTCAGTGTTGGTACAGAAGGGGCAATAAAATAGTCTATTAGTGGAGTCTTGGTATTGTCAGTAGGGAAATTACCTAGGAGAAAAGGTCTTCCATACATTAATTCAAAGGGGCTGAGAAAAGTAGGACTGTGGGGAAAAGTACATAAGCAGGTTAGCACCAGGGGTAACAGTTCTGGCCAGAACTGCTGGAGATTCTAGAGAAAGTTTAGTAAGTTGTGTTTTGAGGAGCGCATTAGCTCTTTCAACCTTTCCAGAAGACTGAGGCCTATAAGGAATGTGAAGATTCCACTGGATGTTTAGAGAGGATGCCACCTGTTGGGTCACTTTGGAGATGAAAGCAGGTCAGCTGTTAGATTGAAGTGACCTGGGTAAGCCAAATCTAGGAATCATTTCTTTAATAAGGACAGAGGCAACAATGTCAGCAATCTCTGACATTGTGGGATAGGCCTCAATCCATCCTGAAAAGTTATCAGCCAGAGAGACTAAAGAGAGAAGATATTTCAGCCGCTTACATCGGGGCATGTGAGTGAAGTCTTATCTGGCAGGGGTGAATCTTACAGTAACCTCATGTAGAGGGCAGTGAGGAAAAGAATGACCACCATGAACCTGTATTAGGACATTCCTGAATGCTAAGTTAAGGTCAATGTGATTGTCTACTGAGCAGCTGAGCAACCCCAAAAACTGATCAGCCAAAGAGGGTCCCCAGATCCTGTGTACCAGAAGTTTCACTCCTTTTTCTTTCTTTCTTTCTTTTTTTTTTTGGTCAGTCATGGGGCTTGAACTCTGGGCCTAGGCGCTGTCCCTGAGCTCTTCAGCTCTACCACTTGAGCCACAGCGCCACTTTCAGTTTTCTGAGTAGTTTATTGGGGATAAGAGTCTAACAGATGTTCCTGCCTGGGATGGCTTTGAACTGTGATCCTCAGATCTCAGCTTCCTGAGTAGCTAGGATTACAGGCATGAGTCACTGGTGCCCAGCTAGAAGTTTCACTTTTGAGGGCCCTTCAAGAGGCAAACCAGAATCCTTATTTCACAATGCACAAAGGGAGGTGCTCACAGGAGAAATGGCTGGTGGTAGGGGTTGGTGATCAAATGGTGAGTGATTTCCAGGTCTGGAGAGGCCAGGGAGAGAGAGAAGAAATGTGGACAAAGTCCCCTACAAGAACAGGAGTCTTGGGCTGGGAAGTTGGCTCAGTGGTAGAGCGCTTGCCTTGCATGCATGAGGCCCTCGGTTTGATTCCACAGCACCACATAAACAGAAAAAAAGCCGAAAGTGGCGCTGTGGCTCAAGTGGTAGAGTGCTAGCCTTGAGCTGAAGAGCTGAGGGACAGCGCCCAGGCCGAGTTCAGGCCCCATGACCGGACCAAAAAAAAGAACAGGAGTCTTCTAGGGAACTCTGTCCAGAAAGCAGGCAAAGAACTCAGCGGACCAGAACAGGTTTTGATCATTGCTGCAGAAGGATTCCATGTAACACTGAGCAAGTTTGGAAAGACAAAGGAGTGGGAAGTGGGGAAAGGTTAGGTTTTTATACATTCAAAGGTGAGATCTCTGCAATTTCTTTGTCCTGTCCTGTTGGTGATTTATCATGCAAACTGTCCTGTTTGGGTTTTATGGTAGACTACCCTAGTAATGCCGACAGTCCTGCACTTTCAAATAAGGTCAGAGGTGACATTTTCCTGAGAACCAGGAGGAGTCCGAGAGGGGGGGGGGGTGTTCATTTGGCTATGGGAGTAACATTGAGTTATGAGAACAAAGCAGATTTCCATCATTTTTTACTTTAGTGGTTTTGGATTGTTGCAAGATCCTTATTGTTCTTGCTGTTGGTATTTGTGTTTTTGTTTTAGGTACAAGTGATTATCCACTTTAGCAAGAATTCTTTCCTAAAGTAGAATTCATTGGGTGGGTAGGGGAAAACCTTTTGTGTTTTGGGCTTCTGGGGAAACTACCTGGGATGTCCATTCTTATCATTACACTCACTGTGTATATAAAACAATAGAAGTGTCCCGTGTGTGAGCCCAGGGCAGGCCACTAGTTAGAGTCTTATTCTTAATTGTCTTTGTATTCAGAGTGGAACTGGTCCCCTTGCTGTTACTTATTAACGTTCCCTCAATGTCTTGTCTTTCCCCACCTCCTTTATCATTTTCCCACTTTAGCTGAAACCAAAAAAGCAGCCCAACAACAGGAAGATCAAGAAGAAAAAGAAGAAGAAGATGATGAGAAAACAGTCCACAGAATGCGGGAATGGGATGACTGGAAGGACACCCACCCTAGGGGCTATGGCAACCGACAGAATATGGGTTAATCTTCCCTCAATATGACCCAATGACTACATGATGGCAGAGGAAACATGTTGACAGATGACACAGCACAGCTTCCCTGCCCAGGAAAGCTGTACCTCCACTGTCCTGTGCTCCTGCTTCAGCTGTTTGCAACAAATGCAAAGATATGGAATGTTTCTTTGCATTCAGAAAAGTGTCAAACAGTTAAAGTGTGTTTGTGTACCCTAGATGATGACCACTGGTCTTGTTTTAGTACTATTCTCATGGTGTGTTCTGAATTCTTAAGCATATAGAAAAGAGCACTGAGAAATGCCTCTCTATTATTAACGGCTATGTGCATTCTCTTGAGAAATAAAATTCCTTCTATCATGTGAGTCTGTGCAGAAATGTATCAGCTGGTTGGTTGGTTGGTTGGTTTTGTGAGGACTGAGGGGATTCTACTATAGGAAAGATCCTGGTCGTCTGCCTTTATTTTATGCAGATAATTGTCTAGCATTTGAGCTTCTCAAACTTTCTTCTTCCTATTTGGTTGGAAGGACACATATGAGCACCACTGTACAAGAGGAAGAAGTCAAAAAAGCCAGGCCTCCCTGCTACTCAGCACTGGTTTTAGATGAAGGGACTCTAAAGAGTTAGGTGCCCTGCATCTTGTATATACATTTTTCTAATTTGGGGAAGGGAAGGGAAATAACAAAATGCTGAAATAAGGATACAAGTTGACCCATTGTAACAATGAGATGTATAAGACAATATGTTGGCAATGAACTTTACAACTTCAGGGGTTGGAGGGAAGAGGTGGGGAGGAAAGGGATGGTAGGGGAAAAACAAAGGAGGAGGTAACAATGCTCAATAGGAAATGTACTCATTACCTTACTCATGTAACTATAACCCCGCTGCACAGTATAAATATACATATTTATGAAGATCTGTAACTCAGTCTTACCTATCTTATCTGACCTTGGCCAGCAGAAAGGAAAGCTCTTGAAATTCATCATTCACTCTCACAGAAACATCTACATAAGAACAACCTCAGGTTGTATCCTGGCTCTTCTACTTTGGCTACCTCAAACCACCTTGGCCTGCTTTGCTTGTGTGGTGCTGTACCTGGCACAGTGTGAACAAGTGATACAGGAAATGTGCCAGGCTTGTTGAGCTGCTTAGTGACTGTCTGCAGCCATGCTGGTAACTGGGTATGGAGGAGGGGACAGCACTGAGGACACTTAAAGTATTGACTTTCTGTGCTAAAGACTGTCTCAGCTCTTGGATTGAAATCTTATAAAAGCAGCCATGTGTTGAAACAAACGATCTGCATAGAAAACATCCCTTCGTTCTGTGGCTTTGGTACACTTAGGTTTCCTTTTGAGAGGAAGATGAGTCAGCCCTCCTAATCCAGCTTCTGCAGTCTGTCTGAGGGGTTTGCAAAGAGGCTCAGTTCCCTCTTGTTTACAGGGTGGGAAGTGGAGGGCTGTCAGGTGATGAGGAGGAGGCTGTTTTGTGGGTGGTGACAGCAAGAAGACTACCAATAATATATTTGTATACTGCTTAATAAAGGACTCATCTCACCCCCACCCAGAAACACTTGAAGCTGGAAGAGCATCTTAAACTCACAGAGTTGGAAGTGAACAATATTTTCAGCTCTCCTTCAATGTTACCAGGAATCCTCTAGCCATAGCCTGTTTTCTGCCCTTGAAGCCCCATCCTGAAGTCATGTCAAAAACAGACCAGATTAGGATTTCTTGGTCCTGGTAAATTTAAAATAGGGACTTCTATAGCTAGGCATATTCCTTTACACCTGTTATCCCAGCACTTTAGAAGGCCAGGGAGGAGGATTACAAATCTAGGCCAGCCTGGGCTGCATAGTAAGACCCCCATGTTTGTCTAGTTTCAATTTTCTGGATTTCAAAAAGTTGTGCAAGGGGCTTACAATTTAACATTCTCTCATTTTCTAACTGCAAAAGTTGTAAGATGCTTACAATTTAACATGTCCTTTCAAGTGTTCAGTGCTTGATCAGTTACCCCTTCCATCATTCTCCATCACATCTGTTCTCTCCCCTACTCATTTAAGTTCCCTATCTTTGTTAAATTTTTTTTTTTTTGGTCGGCCGTGGGGCTTGAACTCTGGGCCTGGGCACTGTCCCTCAGCTCTTCAGCTCAAGGCAAGCGCTCTACCACTTGAGCTACAGTGCCACTTCCGGTTTTCTGGTGGTTTATTGGAGATAAGAGTCTCATGGTCTCTCCTGCCCGGGCTGGCTTTGAACCATGATCCTCAGATCTCAGCCTCCTGAGTAGCTAGGATTACAGGCCTGAAACACCAGTGCCCGGCTTTCTTTGTTAAATTTTAATGGACTTTTTTTAAAATTACATTTTAATCTTTTTTTGGTGTTGCTCCTGGGACTTGAACTCCAGGCCTGCGTACTGTCTCTAGGCCTTTTTTGCTCAAGGCTAGTAGAACTTCTAGGACTTGAGCCACAGTTCCACTTATGTTGGGGTTTTGTTTTTGGTTTTTTGAGAGTATTTAGTTGGAGATAAGTTTCATGGACTTTCCTGCCCAGGCTGGCTTTGAATCTTAAAGTTTCTAAACAATACATTTTGATCAATGTTGTACCTTTCACCATTCCCCCCTCCCATCCCCTCAATTTTCTTATTTTCATAAGATATGCATTGAATAGTATGTATTCTCCCTTCTTCCTCTCTTCATTTCTCTAATTCCTTTCTTTGGGCTTCCCTACACACCTTTCAAGTTATGAATTCCCTGGTATTATTTTTGTTGGACTGTGGGTTTGTTTTTCTAAGGAATTAAACCGTTTGAACTCTCCCTTGCAAATTACCACACTTTGATTAATACACTTGCATACAAACACATTGTTTACTTGGACGTTTATAAATTAGTTCTATTTTTGCATCCTTTGTTTCTCTGGAAGCCCAATCTCTTTAAAAAAAAAAATGGGTCTTCCATAAGGTTGAACTTTATTAAGATCCTTTACATATTCTGAGACCCTAGAAACAGAGCAGACAGCAGGTTTTAAACAAAGTGAAGCTTCATAACCTTGGACAATAAAACCTCCCAGAAGTGCCAAGTGCCTGAGGCTCATACCTATAATCCTAGCTACTCAGGAGGCTGAGATCTAGGGATCAGTGTTCATAGCCAGCTCAAAGTAGAGAAGTCCCTAAGACTCTTATCTCTCCCTGATACCAACAAAAAGCCAGAAGTAGAGCTATGGCTCAATTTGAGTGGTAGCCTTCAAAAAAGCTAAGGGACAGCATCCAAGCCCTGAGTTCAAGTCCCAGTACTGGCCAGTACACATACAAAAAAAATCCTTCTAGAAGGGTCATCTCCTAGGTGACACAAAAGAGATGTCTTTTGGAGTTTTGAGGATAAAACAAATAATGGCAATGATTATTATAATAAACACAGGCAAATAAAGAAGTAAGTGCTTTCTGTTGGGATCAGGTTGATAATGGTGGTCTGTCCACTAGAAAGGAAATGGACAACTATTGGATTTCTAGTATTCAAAGGATACTTTCCCAACTACTCAATGAGCCTGAAAACTCCAGTAGCATGAACTGCTCATTACTAAGGAAAATGCAGGTCCTGGAAAGCTGAATGGTTTCTCCAAGTTTACACTGGTTGGATGTTCTGCTTTTGTCATTCTCCGTATGTTTTCCTGTTACTTGTACTTTCGTTACATGTCTTAAAGCTGCTTCTGAGTAGAGCAGTTTATTTTTTTTAATCTGAACTAAAGCTCTTCACTTATACACCATTGGAGCTCCACAAATTCCTTCTAAGCTGACTCACTGAAGAAAAGATTATGCCAGTCTCCCCGCCCACCCATCCCCTTCCCGCCCCCCTCCCCCCCCCCCCCCCCTGTCCCCTCAGCTGAGGGATATAGTTGAAGGCAGAGGGAGGCAATGAGCAAACCCAGCCTCCTCCATTCTCCCCAGCTCTCAGTGTTAGAGGCTTTTCTGCTGAGAAACCAAAAAAGATCCACCTTCTCTCCTCCTACCAGACCCAGGCCCTCCAGGGTCCTAGGACCAGCTGGGTTAGGTGAATTCTAGAAGCCAGGACTCCTAAAAGTTTTCAACAGATACTGCCTCATCATTTGCAAGATGCTTTCAGTGTTGCTTATTAGGTCTCCATATACATTTGCATGTATTTCAGAGATGAAGTCATTGAATTAACTGCAGTCCCAGAGCTAAGAAGTAGAGCATGCAAGTGTATCACTTTAACCACAGCATTTAACCTCCGTGACTGTAACATGGAGGCCATCTAGACTGGGAAAAGGTGTGATGTGCATACCTGTAATCGTAGGATTTTGTTGTTAGAGCTCAAACTGGCCTCAAATTGGCAACCCTTCTGCCCCAACATCTAAACTTAAGAGATTCCAGTCATGACCACTATACAGGCTTGCATGAGGCAATATTTCTTTTAATGCCATTGCACACTTATTTGTCCTTTCCATTTATGTTCCTTTCAACATTTTTTGAAAAAAGCCAGAGCAGAGGACTGAATGAGCAGTTTTACACCCAGAAATTTAGAGGTCCGGGCTGGTGCCTGTGGCTCACGCCTGTAATCCTACTACTCAGGAGGCTGAGATCTGAGGATTGTGGTTCAAAGCCAGGTGGGGAAGGAAAGTTCATGAGACTCTCATCTCCAATTAACCACCAGAAAACTGGAAGTGGCATTGTGGCTCAAAGTGGTAGAGCACTAGCCTTGAGCAAAAAGAGCTCAGGGACAGCACCCAGACTTTGAATTCAAGCTCCAGAACTACCACACCAAAAAAAAAAAAATTGAAAAGGAAGAAAATTTTTGAAACTAAATCCAGATGTTAGTATCATTCAAACTCTAGTAAGTCTTTTGGGATTTTCATGGGCCTCAAATTGGCTCCTGAACACAATGGGCACATTGCCACTTGTCCCTATTGGGACACCCTAGAACAATACAGATTGTTATCCAACCCTAGATTCTTTCAACCTACTAAGCCAAAGTGCAACTCAACCAACATTCATTCATAGTCCCTCCAATGTTGAGACAATATCTACCCTACTTACTTCATAAGCCAGAGTGAGCAGCCCAGAACTGAATATGTGAAAACACAGAACCAGCTATAAAACAGCATGGGTGGACAATGAGTAACTCATGGATTGTTGGTAAGTTAGGGGGACAGAAAGAAAAGAGTCTTCATTTTTAATTATTTCACAACTTTCTTTAAAAAAAAAATCTATTTGAGTACCACGTCCTGGTAGCTCACAACCATGTGGGAGGCTGAGATTAGGAAGTTCATGAAAGGTCTGCAAGAGTCTATCTCATAGAGGGAAGCTGAAAACAGTGGCACATGCCTTGATTCCATCAATGATAGCAAAGCTCAAGTAGGCAGATGGTAATTCAAATGAGTGTCTGGGCAGGAAGAGAGACCCTATCTCAAAAATAACAAGTGAAAAACAGTACTGGGGACATGGTTCATCAGTAGAGCACTTGCCTAGCAAGAATGAGGCCCTGAGTTCAAATCCCAGTATTGTCTAAAAGGCTTTATATTTGAAAGAATTTCAAATATATACACTGTAGTATGTGAGAAGAATATAACAAACCCTCATCTACTTTTCAGGCAGCTTCAACATTACAAATTTTATTTCTTCCATACCTCCAACCTTCTACCCATAGATTAGTAGGAGACAGAGGGGAAAATGAGCACTAGTTTGATATTTTGTGATGGGAAGGAATTACTCCTTTTTTTAAAAGATGAATTGGGTGATTTTTTTTCTTTTTTCTTTTTTCTTTTTGCCAGTCCTGGGGCTTAAATACTGGTGCCTGGGCACTGTCCCTGGCTTCTTTTGCTCAAGGCTAGCACTCTACCACTTGAGCCACAATGCCCTTCCAGCTAGCTACTTCTGGAACCAAGGGCTTCATGCATGCGAGGCAAGCACTCCACCACTAAGCCAGCCCCAAATTGGTGATTTGTTGTTGTTGTTGTTGTTGCCCAGGCTGGTCTCAAACTCTAATTTCAGGCAATGTTCCTGATTCAGCCTGTGGATTGCTGGGTTGTGATTGTATTTTGAAGGGGAGTTTTGAGTTTTTAAGTATTTTCTGAAATCTATACATTTGAAAGGAGATGATACCTGGAGTCAAAAGTGACTATAATCTCTATCACTCCAATACTTTCTCAGTGTGACTTCTAGACATCATAGGCAGACAAAAGGTTTGCATAATAATTTTTTCCATGTGCTGAAATGATCAGCAAAGGAGATAATTACACACAGTAGAAACTGACATCTGGGTTTTACATATGTCTTGTAGGTCACCTTTGACAAAAATGTATGTGAAAGATTATTAAGCCCTCGATTGTTGTTATTTCTCCCAACTGGTAACCATTCCCTCCAAGAGAGAACTGAGCAATGTCTTAAGCCGACTTGATCCCACTGTGGTGACTGCAATAATCCTAGTAGCTACTGTGTACTGAGCACCTAGTGTTTACTAAGAGCTTAGTATACAACATTTCTCATCCTTACAACTATGCAAGTAGACATTAGCCTGAATTTATAGATGCATAAAACTGAGATGGAGAGAAGAGACTGAAATGGAATTTTTTGTTGTTGTTGTTGGGGGTCCGGTCGTGGGTCTGAACTCTGGGCCTGGGCACTGTCCCTCAGCTCTTCAGCTCAAGGCTAGCGCTCTACCACTTGAGCCTTAGTGCCACTTCCGGTTTACTGGTGGTTAACTGGAGATTAGAGTCTCACAGACTTTCTTTTTCTTTTCTTTTCTTTCTTTTTTTTTTTTTTGGTGGGGGGTCCGGTCGTGGGCCTGAACTCTGGGGCGCTGTCCCTCAGCTCTTCAGCTCAAGGCTAGCGCTCTATCACTTGAGCCACAGCACCACTTCTGGCTTTTTTCTTTTTGTTTATGTGGTGCTGAGGAATCAGGCATGCAAGGCAAGCGCTCTACCACTGAGCCAACTTCCCAGCCCCATGAAATGGAATTTTTAGACCCCAGGCTTTAAGTCTAGGAGTCCCAAGTTAGGCTAGTCCATGCCACTGGCCCCAATATGCCAAATAAAAAGACATGGTGAAAGGTAGAGAAAAGAAATTTATTACATGGCTGCCATGGGAAAATGGAGCTTCAGTATATCTTCAATCATCTTCACAGGCATGGACATTGGCTTCCGATTATGCAAGGAGGCTTAAGGGCAGGAAGTGAGAAAGCTATGTGTTATTAAAACAGTCCCAAGTTACAGGCATGACCTGGTTGACCATTAGCTCAGTCTTTGTCTCAGGAGAAATTCTAGAGAGAATGTTATTACTTTACTACTGGAATAGAACAGGAACAAGGTGGTCTCCTGAATTGTTTGGCTGTTTGCTTTAAGATGATAAGAAGAAAACATTTCTTGTTTGAGGGGAAACTTAAACCTTCCACATAAAATGCTTACCAGTGAATCTCCTGCAAATAGGTGATTACAAAGGGACTACTATAGAGAATAGTTCAGATCAAAGAGCCTAGATAGAAAAGTTGAGAGACGTTTTTAGTTAAGTCATAGGACTCTACAAACACATCTTTTAAATTGCCTCTTACAGAACCACCTAAAGACAACTCAGGTGAACATGAGCCTGTTCCAGGTCAGCCTGACTCTAACATCCCCTTCAGCTGGCCACACAACACCTCATGAAGCACCAAGCACATGAGCAATATGAAAGTCAGGAAGTACACATTGGTGGCCCACTGCTTTATAAGTAATCTGTCCCCTGTCTCTGCCCATGATCTGAGCAATAAATCCATCAGCTTTGTCTAAAGGCACTTTAGGGACACATCTGAGACCTATCATTAAGAGCCAAAACCCTCAAAACCCTACCCTCCCATCTGGAAGAAATATTGAGTGAAGTAAGACAGGTTCAGAGAAACAAAGTTAGTCCTAAAATATAACCACATAGGAAAACACATCTAGGGCCATATGCATATTGTTAGGAAAATGGAGGAGAAAAGAAGGAAACAGGCCAGACTTGATCTTCCACAGGCGAGGACTGTTTATCGAGATATAGCAGCGACGGACACAGCCTTCCCATGTGTAGGCTTAGAGACTGTGTCAAGAGGTGGGCCAGGAGTTGGGTTTTTATGAGGTCTGAGCAAGGAGGCAGAGGTTAATGAAGAAGCCATTAGGTCTAGGGAGGTCGGGGGCTTTTCAGTTGAGCCCACAATAGAATGTTTGCAGTCAGGCTTAGGTAGATTGCTCTGCCTGTGTCAGGCAGTCTGTACATATCTTTGGTGGCTTGCCTGACATCTATATGCACCTGGGAAAACAGGGAGGGGGTCAATCCTTCACATATAGATACAATCCAAGTGACTAAAGTATGGTATACACAAGCAGTGGGGTTCCATGCTGTTACTGCTTTGAAGAAATAACTGATAACAAAATAAATACCAAGGGGCTGAAACAAGTGTTATAGGGGAGAGGGAAGAGGCTAGAGGAAGGGTGAACAAATGCAGTCATAATATTCAATATACATATGTGAAAATGGAAATGTAAATTAAGGAGGATTTGGGTTGGGAGAGATGGAGAGAACGATGGAAGGGGCAACACTGATCAAGCAAGATACACTGTACTGGGTTTGGAGGCATGGCTCTGTTGATAGGGCACTAGCCAATGAGCAAAAGGATCAAGTACTGGGTTTGAGTCCCAGTGTTGGACAAAAGAAAGAGAAAATAAGATACACTGTACTCATAAACTGATAAGATGAATTGAAACCCCTTTGTAAAACTAAAAATAATAATAAGCTAATGAAAATTTATGCATTGTATACATAAAGGGTAAGTTAAATTGAAACTCCCTTGCACAACTATTTAAAGATAATTTTCAAAACTATCCCTTTAGCTGGGCACTGGTGGCTCATGCCTATAATCCTAGCTACTTGGGAGGTTGAGATCTGAGGTACAAGGCTCAAAGCCAGCCCAGGAAGGAAAAGTCTATGTGACTCATTTATAATTAATCACAAAAAGCTGACAATGGAGCTGTGGCTCAAGTGGTAGAGCACTAGCCTTTTGCAAAAGAGCTCAGGAACAGTGCCCAGGCTCGGAGTTCAAGCCCCAGTACCTGCACACACACACACACACAAAATCCTTTGTGAGCTTTTCAAGCTCCATCCCTCAACCTATAGGGAAGCATTCCTGCCATCACTGCTAAGCCCACTTCCTCAAGGAAGTCTTCTAAGCTTCGGAGCCTTCTCACTTTGCTCCTGTGCATTTCCTAAGGCAGTCAGAGCTCCAATTTGTCTTTCAGACCTCCACAGACAGCTAGAACAAGAGCCAGGCCATATGTATACATGCTTGGGGCTTGAGGCCAAGAACTGGGAGGTAGGGACGCAAATCAGCCTGTACTACCCAGCTGCCTGGGTTGTGGCTTCAATTCATTGAGCCATGTCCAGGTTTACATAATCTCTCTTTCATATTCTTTATTTATATCTTCTCCCTGGGGGCATTCCAGCTGTGTCCCTGATCTTCTCTCACTAGCCCTGACCTTTACCTGCACTCTCAGGCCTCTATCTAATCACCTGCTGTACCACTTCTCCTGACCAGCCTAAACTCCTTTGATTCCAGGGCCCTTTCTTCTCTCCAACAGGGATTTCTGGGGTCTCCATCACCTACTTAGTGCTATTTCTGAGAAGACTGCCATTGTTTCTGGCTCTATTTCTTAACAAAGTAAGCATTCAAACGTTTGCTGAATGAATTTCTGACAGAAAGAGTCCCAGTGTGAATCACCCTTCTTCATCTGGCAGATTCACAATTACCCAGCAACTAACTTGCTTTTCATATTCAAACTACTTCCTGGCAAAGAACAGCCAAGATTCCCTTCCCCTCTCATTTCAGCCTCTCACTAAAGAGACCCCTTCTTCACCAAGCACATTCAGTGGGCAACTCTACTTTATTTCTGTTCTTACAGCTTTGTGTACAATACCCTGACTTGATTTCAGTCACTTTTTGGTGATGAGATTAGTCAGTTAGGTTATGCTATAATCGCTTTCTTACTTATCAGCCCCAGATTTTTAATATTTGGATTGCCTCCAGATTTTTACTGCTTGTTTCTTTGTGCAACCAAGAAAGTAAAAATGACCTTGTTTCCTTGTGCAGAGATTAAAACATCTCCAGAGGAGGAGGAATGTGGGGATCTTGTGTAACAGGCACTTAGAAGTTGCTTTTGCTGAAAAATACTGACTCCTTACTTGGACCTGCGGATGGCCAAAGGGGAACTACAAGCAGGAGAGAAGCCTAGCATCTCAGCCTCCATTTTCTATTTGTCTTTGCTCCCAGCCCTTCTCTCCTGCAGTCACCTTGGAATCCTTGCTGCCAACCCTGCTGAATCATCTTCCCTCCTCCCACGCCCAAACAAATGTACCCAGTGGTTTTGGGCTGGGGCCTGAGACCAAGACCACATTTGACAATGGTGCCCCCTGGCAGACACAGATGCTACTGAAACCTTGAAACCCTCTACAAGATTTCTCTCCAACCCCACCTCCATCTCTCCATCTGCTCCACCTGACTTCAATTTTTCTGCTTAATCTTTAAAGGGACCCTAGTTGGAATCAAAGGAGTTAAGCCTGGTCAGGAGAAGTGGTGTAGCAGGTGATTAGATAGAGGCCTGAGAGTGCAGGAATAGGGTAAATATCCTGTGACAAGAAATGCAGCTACCTCTTTCAGGCTCAAGCCACAGTGACTTTTCCTCAGATTAATCCAGAAATAATGAGCATCCAGACCACCTCTGACCAAACCTCCCCATATGTGACTAGAACAGTTTAACAATTATATATACTTCCCACTCTTAATCCTAGTTCTTTTCTCTACTTAAAACCTAAAGCTCTAGTGGTAGAGTGATTGACTAGCATGCATGAAACCCTGGGTTTGCGTCTTCAGTACCACATAAACAGAAGAAGCTGGAAGTAGTGCTGTGGCTCAAGTGGTAGAGTGCTAGACTTGAGCAAAAGAAGCTCAGGGACAGTGCTCAGGCCCTGAGTTCAAGCCATGGGACTAGCAAAAAAATAAAAATAAAAATAATACCTAAAGCTCATGTGTGTAGTCCACAGGTGGGCTGTAGGGCCTGATGAGGTTATTGATAAATCTTTCTCTATCTTTCACCACTATTTCTTTATCTGATTTGTTAGACTGAGTGGCCAGACATAACATATGGGCACCCTAGAGTTGGGCCTTCTGGCCTAGAGCTGTAGCTCTACTCACAGGCCAGAAATGAGGAATCTTTCTTTTCCTTTTTCTTTTTTTTTTCTTTTTTTCTTTTTTTGCCAGTCCTTCGGCTTGAACTCCGGGCCTGGGTGCTGTCCCTGAGCTTCTTTTGATCAAAGCTAGCATTCTACCACTTGAGCCACAGTACCACTTCCGGCTTTTTCTGTGTGTGTGGTACTGAGGAATTGAACCCAGGGCTTCATGCATGCTAGGCGAACACTCTACCAATAAGCCACCAGCACTAAAAGGAGTCTTGTCACTGAATACTCTTTTGAATTCAGTCATGTGCACACTGCTGACTGACTACTCAGGTACCCATCCTGAAGTCTGTTGCCCACCAAGCACCATACTGGAAGCATATTATTGAGATGAGGTCTGAAATTAAAGTAACCATCCCCAAAGACCACATGGACATAATCACATAGAGC
Organism: Dipodomys merriami; assembly: GCF_024711535.1. NCBI lineage: Eukaryota > Metazoa > Chordata > Mammalia > Rodentia > Heteromyidae > Dipodomys > Dipodomys merriami. Next base: position 72,098,087 of record NW_027204492.1, read on the forward strand.
AAAGGGAGTTTATTGCCAGCAGAGCTGACAAGGCCGTTTCTCTCATGGGAGAGGGAGAAATGGCATCTATCTTTTTTAGGGGTATCCTTATACAGTCACAGGACTAATGGTGGGAGGTACTCTGCATGCGCAGCTGGTCACTGAAGACAGCTCTTAGGCTGGGCAGAGTTTAAGTCTGGGGGGAGGGCATTCTACTGAAGCAGCAGGGGCTAGAGATACATGCTGAGGGGCCTAGGATGGAGACTGCCAACCCCCAAATGGAAGAGGACATACTAACAAGGCTTATACTTGTAATCTAACTCTCATGAAAGTATGTAAAATGTACCTTAATATGCAGAGGAGAGAACAGAGTCTCAGGGAATTACATTTTCACTGAACCTTTCATGATAGGTAAGAACCAGGCTGATATAGGAGTTACTATATGGGCAGAGGCCCAAAAGATCAAGCCCCATAAGGCTAAATGTATGTGGTCTACTGAGAAATTGAGGAGAAATAAGACCTTTTCCCCCTTTGCAAGTACTAGAGTTTGAACTCAGAACTTCATGTTTACTAGGCAGCCACTCTACTGCTTGAGCAACACCTCCAACCCTTTAGCCCTTTTTGTGATAGTTATTTTGAGATAGTATCTTGCTTTTTCTTCCCAGCTGGCCTGTATTGTGATCCTCTTATTTGGCCTGGATCATGATCCTCATATTTACAATTTCTGCCATAACTGAGATGGACATGTCTGCACTAGTGGAAAATGACTTAGACTAAAAGTATTCACCTTCCTACCTGACAGCCATATCTTAGAATTATCCTTGCTGCCAACCTTGCTGTATCATCTTCCCTCCCCTCTCCGCCCCCATGAACAAATGTACCCAGTGGTTTTGGACTGGGGCCTGAGACCAAGACCACATTTGACAGTGGTGCCCCCTGGCAGATACTATTGAAACCTTGAAACCCTCTACAAGATTTCTCTCCAACCCCACCTCTATCTCTCCATCTGCTCCACCTGACTTCAATTTTTCTGCTTAATATTTAAAGGGACCCTAGTTGTAAAGGTGTGCATGTGTATGTGCACCATTTCCCCTTCAGCTAATGCTAAAGGAGACTTGGTTGTCTTTCCCAGACTTTTCCTCCTACTGTTGAGCTTGCCTTTCTGCTCTTTTTCTTTTCTTACATGTACCACCACAGTAACTTTTTTTCTGTTGAGATGGTGTATTACATGCTTTTTTTTTAAAACCTCGGTTGGCCTGGAACCACTATCTTTCTAACTTCAGCCTCCCACATAGTTGAGAACAGTACTAGTGTGTAATAGTGTGCCCACCTGATGGTTGAGATGGAGTCTCAGGAATTTTTTTGTGTGTTTTGGACAGTAGTGGAGAGTGAACTCAGAGCCCAACACTAGGTTGGCAGGCACTCTACCACTTGAGCTGCCCCTTTAGCTTCTCTTTTCGTTGCTTATTTTCATGATATGGTCTCATTTTATACCTAGGCAGGCCTAGGCTACAATCCTATTTGTGTTTCTCCATGTGGCTGTGAATGACAGGTACATGTCACTTCAACCAGCCATTGTGCTCCACAGGTAGCTCAGATAACAGATGTACACCACTTCACTTAGATATTGGTTGTCCTGTCTCATGTACTTCTTTTTGCCAGGTCTAGTCTCAAATCACACTCCCCTCAATCTCCATTTCCCAAGTAGCTAGAATTCCAGGCTAGAAATAACACACCTGGCATAAGTCTCAGGAACTTTTTTTAAATTAATTGCCTTTGAATTTTGATCACCCTGATCTCCACTTCCTGAGTACCTAGGATTACTTGTATGAGCCATTGGTACCTGGCTAAGATGAGTTTTTTGTTTGGTTTTGGTTTTCAAGAAAAAGTCTTGCAAAGTAAACCAGGCCATCCGTAAGCAAAACATTAAATGAGAGCTAGAGGTCATGAAAGTCCTAGTACTGGCACAGAAAATTAACTAACTAAATAATAAAATGCTCTGAGTATCAGAGAGATTGGACATTTTCCCAAGGGACTTGTCACTGAAGCAGTCTGGTGAGTTTGGACTGGAAGCCAGATCTGCACTGTGGAGTGTTTTTCCCATTGAAACACATTCTGTGTCTGACTAGAGATGCACATTTCTGGGAGTAGAAAGAGAGATGCAAGACTTCTGGTCTTGCCAAAACCAAGGCTAGTGGACCATTAGTGGATAGGAGCAAACAGGAGCTAGAGGAGCTACTAAGGCAGAAGTAAACATGGCTACCAGGTAGTAGACTAGATTTCAGAGGTCTTAATTAGGCCAAAAATTCTTGCCTTGTCCCACACTAATTTCTCCAAGACTACCCCACAGCTAGAGACCCCCTCTCCCACCCTCAAGAGCATTGCTGCCTGATGGAAATTGGATCTAGTTGGAGAAAGGATTCACTGGAGAAATAAGATGTTCTGATCTGCAACCTGATGTGTGTGTGTGTGTGTGTGTGTGTGTGTGTGTGTGTGTGTCTGTCTGTCTGTCTGTCTGTCTGTCTGACTGTCTGTCTGTGTGTGTAGGAAGATGGGGCGGAGCAGGGGAAATTGGAGGAAAGGTTTGGTAAGGTCTGACAAAAGCTCAGCGACTAAGCAGCCTGGATGATAAAAGATTACAGCATTATATTTGTAATCAACTCGGCTTAAGTAGTTTAGTGCTTCTGATTAGGCTTCTTGCCACAGCAGGGTAGCAACAGGACCATGACCTTCTTTTCCAGATTGGACCTTCGGGAGGGCCTCCAAACCATCGCAGTGCTGCACCTGATTCCATTCACTGTGTCCTTAGGTAAGTAAACCCCTGAAGGAAGGCTGGAGAGCACATGTGGTTGAACCAAGTACACCCATGTTATCATCTATTGGGTCCCAGAATCCTTTCATGGGCAGAACAGGGCCAGAGACCCAAAGGCCAGCAGTGAGGCTGTGGCTGTTCTGGTTTAAAGATTTCCCCACCTTCTCAGGGAGCTAGGAACCTCTAGCTAAGAATCAGCTGAGAAGTCACATTGAGGGATAGGACAGAGTTGGTATTGGCTTGCAGAACTGATGTTCTCTGGCTGGTGAAAGGTGATTTTCTAAAATAAGGAGTTGAGAAACTTCTGGAATATCTGAGGGCTGCCTGAGTGACAGGTTAGAATTTTGAGAAAGGGTGATTGAGTGGGGAACAGCAGACATCAGTGGGCGATTGAGCTAACAGTATCAGAGTATTCCCAGTCTCAACAGAGCTTGAGGGTGCGCTTTTGTTGGCACAAGCTTGGAAACTACCCTAGAAGTGATAGCATCACCATGAACTCCTTCCAATCTATAAGGGTGATGGGACCCCTTAGTACAGCGATTCTTAACCAAGGGGATGGAAACTAAGAATTTGGGTTTCACTTGGGGCATTTGAATTTGAATGTAAGAGAATATCTCTTTACATCTCACATAACTCTAGTTAAAATGTATCTTCAATGAACTGTCCCTTCTATGATGAATGGAGGCAATAAATCCCAAACATATCTTCGTCAGTAGTTGACTTCACAGACTTTTGCATTTCTTATTTCAGTTGTTACAGGCATCTCAGAATTTTATGTCTGTGACTACTTCAAGTTTCCAGTAGTTATTGCAACTGCTGTTAAATTTGTTTACTTAACACATAAATCATTTGAATACATATCTTAGGGTTCATTTCCCTAACATCAACTTATCTGACCTTTTCTGCTTGACTCAGACATATACTAGTTATTGCAAATAAGGGAAACCATGGGAACTATGTTTCTTTGGGCCTGGCTTACTTCACTTAATATAATTTTTTCCAAGTCTTTCCATTTCCTAACAAATGGGGCAATGCCATTCTTTCTGATGGAGGCATAGAATTCCATTGTGTATATATACCACATTTTCTTGATCCATTCATCTACTGAAGGGCATCTGGGTTGGTTCCATATCTTAGCTATGGTAAATAAATAGAGATACAGGTGGACCCATTGCAACAATGAGATGTACAAGTCATTATGTCAAAAACAAACTTTACAACTTTGGTGGTGGGGAGGAGGAGGATTGGGTGGGGGGCCGGGGGGAGGATGGGAAGGGATGGAAAGGGGAAACAAAGGAGGAGGCTACAATGCTTGATAAGAAATGTACTCATTATCTTGCTCATGTAATTTTAACCCCTTTGTACAGTATTTTCACAATAAAAAATCAAAACATGCATATATTACTATATCACATTAGAGATATTGTAACAACTGCATTTTAATATAATCAGCTTCCTTTGTATCTGTATATTTTATTTGTGCATTTAAAAATATTATTCAGAGAGGGAATCCATAGCCTTTACCAGACTTCCATAGAGGTAGATGGTCCACAGAAAATGTACAGTTAGCTTTTAGGTCTATGACAGAAAGGAAGTTACTTGAGAGGGAAATGTTTGTTTCTAGTTTCTCATAGTTTCTTTTCTTCTTTGCATTTTTACCTTAATTTTCTTTAAAAAAATGTTGTTTGAAAAATTCTGCCCCTTGGCTAGGAAAAAGAAGAAAAGAAACAGAGGGAGAGAGAAAAACAGAGAGTGGAGAGACAGACACAGAGACAGAGACACATAGAGAGAGACAGAGAGACTGTGTCAGTAGATCTTTTCAGTAGTAGAATCTCTAATCCAAAAAGGCCTTAAACACAAATGCTCAGGTTACTTGTGGCTCCTCTGGGCAGCTTTCTCCTTTAAAAAAGTGATCTTGGGGGGCTGGGAAGTTGGCTCAGTGGTAGAGCGTTTGCCTTGCATGCCTGAGGCCTTGGGTTCGATTCCTTAGCACCACATAAGCAAAAAGAAAAAAGCCGGAAGTGGTGCTGTGGCTCAGGTGGTAGGGCACTAGCCTTGAGCTGAAGAGCTGAGGGACAGTGCCCAGGCCCAGAGTTCAGGCCCCACAACCGGACCAAAAAAAAAAAAAAAGTGATCTTGGCCGCATGTGGCTTAGTGGTAGAGTCCTGGCCTAGCATGCATGAAACCCTGGGTTCAATTACTCAGTACCACATAAACAGAAAAAGCTTGAAGTGGTGCTGTGGCTCAAGAGTAGAGTGCTATAGTCTTGAACAAAAGAAGCTCAGGGACAGTGCTCAGGCCCTAAGTTCAAGCCCCAGGACTGGCAAAATATAAATGAATAAACAATTGATCTTATTTTTCTCCCAGAAAAGAATTCTTCCTTAAGATTGTCCCCCTTCTATTCCTCTATTCCTTTTCTATTCTCAAAAGACACTCTCTCTGGCATACCAGGCAACCAGATATGTAAAGAACCAGGAAGGTGAGGGGCAGCCAACTTCATATGCGCGCGCGCACACACACACACACACACACACACACACACACACACACACACCTGTCTAGTTTACAGCAACCCTGGCAGTGTTGGAGGAAAGGAATGCAGTAAGAATGTTAGGGACACATGATGGCACCATTGTGTTACCAGTGAAAACACAATGTTAAATGTGAATGTTTTGCCTGCATAAAATATACATGCATAAAACTGATCATTTTAACCATTTTAAGTATACACTTCAGTGGTGTTAAGTACATTTACAGTGTTATACAACCATAGCTACTATCCAGCTCCACAATTTTTCATCTTAACAAGCTGCAATTGTGCAGGAAATAAACACTAACTTCCCGGCTCTCTCTCCCTCTAGCCCTGGCAACCACCGTCCTACTTCCTGTTTCTGTGAGCTTGCCTACTGTAGGTGCTGCATTTCAGTTCAATCATTAGACATTCATCTTTTTGTGATCAGCTTATTTCATGTAGCATACAGTCATCGAAGTTCATTAATATGGTAGCACCTGTCCTGTCTTTATTAAGGCTAAATATTACTTTAAATTAATGCAAGAAGATGGACTACCTCATCTAACACAGTGTGATGCCCATAGAGGTGCCTATATTAAAATCTGTTCACTAAGCCAGTGTAGGTGGCTCATGCCTGTAATCCTAGCTACATAAGAGGCTGACATCTGAAATTGCAGTTCAAGCCAGCCTGTGCAGAAAAAAATCCCAATTATTTCTAATTAACCAGCAAAAAGCCAAAAGTGGAGATGTGGCTCAAGTGGTAAAGGACCAGCCTTAAGCTGAAAAGGCCAAGCAAAAATATGAGGCCCTGAGTTCAAGCCCCAGTACTAGAGTGCACACGTGTGTGCATGCACATACACACACATACACACACACATCTATTGTCCAACAGGCTAAGAGCAAATGCTAGCTGTGGGACCTTGGATTATCTTTGCTGAGATGACAATAATGAGTTATGTATAAGTTCTTTTAGTCACAAATACAAGCCAATCATGCATTCCACTATTGTATATATTTGATGTGCCTGTGAACACACATACACACAATTCACTATAATGTGAGAGACTGTGGTAAGTTTGAGAAAGAGCCACAACCAAGTGACATTAGTGTGCAAGAGAAAGAAAATGTTAGAACAGGTAGAAAGGATCAGGGGAGACAGAAAGGCAGTGGTGTGATAGGGTAAATAGGAAGCAAGTTGTGGATGACATCAGACAATTAGTTTTGAGTTCACAGAAAATGCTGTGTTTAGAAAAGTCTCCTTTCGGGGCTGGGAAGGTGGCTCAGTGGTAGAGCGCTTGCCTTGCATGCTCGAGGCCCTGGGTTCAATTCCTCAGCACCACATAAGCAAAAAGAAAAAAGCCGGAAGTGGCGCTGTGGCTCAAGTGGTACAGTGTTAGCCTTGAGCTGAAGAGCTGAGGGACAGCGCCCAGGCCCAGAGTTCAGGCCCCACGACCGGACCCAAAAAAAATAAATAAAAATAAAAATAGAAAAGTCTCCTTTCTTTCTTCCCTCCCTCCCTCCTTCCCTCTCTTTCTTATCTTTCCTCCTTCATTCATTCCTTCTATCTCACTCAGAGCCTTCTCATTGCTTTGCATTCTCCCAGAATGATGTTCAGAATTGTAGCCAATCACTGATCATCACTGGACATGATAGAGGGAGAAAATAATGAAAAAATGGGACTAAAACAGGCAGAGGACCTCCTCCTTAACCCTAGCTACTCAGGAGGCTGAGATTTGAGAATTGTAGTTCAATGCCAGCCCAGGCAGGAAAGTCCACTAGACTCATCAATAAACTACTCCCAAAGGCCCAAAATGGGCCTCTGGCTCAAGTGGATGAGCACTAGCCTTGAGTAAAAGAAGTTAAGGGACAGTGCCTAGGCCCTGAGTTGAAGCTTTAGGGCTAGTGTGTGCGTGCATGCGTGCGCACGTGTACAAAAGGGCAGAGGGACAAGGAAGGAATTGAGAAAAATATATGAGGAGATGGGTTGGGGGACATGTGGAATACATATGTTAGTGCTCCCTGGTATTAGGCAGTAGCTATGACAGCCCCTGTGAGGGACAGCTTTCTTTCACAGCATTGAAATTGTCTCTTCTGGGCTAACCTAACCCCAACTCCAATCTCTGGCCCTAAACACTTTATCAGCTCATGTCCAGTCTCTTCCCCTGTATGAAGCTTATAGTCTAGGCGATGTATTCAGAGAACAAACAGGTAATTTATTTTCCCTCTCCTGCACCTCTTCCCAACTATTTCCTCCACTAGAAAGATGCCAGGAGAGCTCTTCCTATCCATGAACAGCTTCTACTTTGAGATATCTCTCTATCTATATTTTTTCTACAATATTTTCTAGACAACTCAAGACTGTGATAGCTCTGAAAGCTTAGAGTACAGTTTAAAAGTATGCTGGATGGCAACCTTTATGTCTTTTGTCTCTGGCTCAATAAATCCCACAAAAGAAGGAGCCCATTTCTTATCATTGTTATATTTCTTTCTTTTTTTTGCCAGTCCTAGGGCTTGAACTCAGGGCCTCAGCACTGTCCCTAAGCTTCATTTGCTCTCCACCACATAGCATTCTACCACTTGAGCCACAGTGCCACTTCTGGCTTTTTCTGTTTATGTGGTACTGAGGAATTGAACCCAGGGCTTCATGCATGCTAGGTAAGCACTCTACAACTAAGCCACATTACCAGCCCCTCATTGTTATATTTCTTATGGGACCAAGTTTGACAATTGATAAATGGTCCTTCTAGATTTCTCTTTCTCAGTAAAAACATTTAAATCCATTTCTTACTCTTTCTTATCTACCTTACACATGCTGTGTGTGTGTGTGTGTGTGTGTGTGTGTGTGTGTGTGTGTGTGTGTGTGAGCATGCCATGCGCACCTGACTTCCTTCTGTTTCCTGATACTTGGAAAAAAAAACTAGAACAGTCTTGAGTGCTTGACAAGTTCTGCCCTTTCTTGCTGCAAGACCATACATATCAAAATCTACAATGTTTGCTATGTGACCTTGAGAAAATCAATCACCTTTCACCATAGTAGAAACAGATCACAGTGCCCACATCTCAAGAACACTCTGATCAAGGAGATAAAGTCCTTAATAGATACTTTTCTCCCTTCCTATTAAAGAAACTGACATTACTTAGAGCCTAAAGACCCCATCTGTCTTAATTTATTTGTTTCTATAAGAGAATACCACAGACTGGATAATTTATAAATACTAGAAGTTTATTTTGCACAGTGTGCTGGAGGCTAGAAATACCAATATCAAAATATCAGCACCTGGTGAGGGCTGTTTTGCTGTGTCATCCCATGGCAGAAAGCAGAAAGGTGCAAGAGTTCATGCAAAAGAGAGCCAATTCATGTCTATTAGGAATCCACTCCTGGGTGAAGGCATTAACCCATTACCTCTTTAAAGATCCCACCACTCAATTGTTTAACACTGGAGATTTTTAAAATACAGACGCCATCAACCTTTCCCCTTGGTTTACCAACGATGACAAAGACACCTGAGACAAACTTAGGTTCAAATTCTATTGTATCTTAGGAAGAATAATGATAACTAGGTCCAAAAGGGTAAGCAGATAAAGATTTTGATGCATTCTTAGCATTCCCCAAGCCAGACTGCACTACTTATTTCCTCCCCATCATGCACATTGCATTAGACTAAAAATTCAACCTATATGGCATCTTTCCAATTGGCTTGAGAAACAATGTCCTATTTCAGATTTCCATTACCTCTCATCTGAATCACTGAACCTCTTTACCCATCTTTATGGCTACAGTTACTCCTATTCCCACAGAGGCCCCAAATTTCCTTCCTGAGATACAGAAAAGAACATGCTGTTTATCAATTTCTTTGTAACTCCTCTTTTTTTTGTAATCTCTCATTTCTTTGGCATGAGGGTTGATCTCCCCAACTTCCTTCCAAACTCTACTGCATATGCAATGGTTTCCTTACTCTCTGTAGTTTGCCCATTGTGATGTTACACAAAAGCTTTGGTCTCTACCTTAGAACTTTGGTCAAGTCCGTCTTGTTCCTGGAAGGCCTTTCCTCTACCAATCTGTTGGTCAAAATCTTACTCTTCTTCAGTTATGCTTAACATTTTACCTTTCATACAAAATCTAGAGCTTCTCAAAGGCAGGAACTTCGTTTTTCACATGTATCAATATGAGGCAATGCATAAAAAAAAAGCTTCAAATAGCTCTTCGTATAGTAGAGACCCAGTAAAGGCTATCTTCTTTTTCCAGAATTTGGACTGAAGATATATGATCTCTGTTAGCCTCAATTATTAAATGAGATATTGTACATTAAGCACTGTATCAAAGCTGGTGCTTGAACTGCTTTTATTCTTTCATAGTTACTCCCTCATTCTTTACCTTTCTGCTCCAACACTGGTCTCATGGCCTTCAGCATAGATTTCATATGGAGGAGGCTCAGATCAGATGGTTGAATTATTAAATTACCTTTTGCCAGGAGCCAGTGGATCATGCCTGTACTCTTTTTTTTTTAACCTCATATAACATTGTTTTTATTTTTTTTATTGTAAAGATACTATACAGAGGGTTACAGTTACATGAGTGAGGTAATGAGTACACTTCCTCTTGAACATTGTTACCCCCTCCATTGTTTTCCCCCTACCATCCCTTCCCTCCCTACCTTCCCCAAGGTTCTTTTTTTTTATTGTGATTAAGTGATTACATAATTTCGGGAATTTCACAGTATTGTGGAATAATGATGCTCATTTAAAGCCACAAGTTCATTCTAACTTTCCTGGAGCAAATTGTCTATCACAGTCTATAACATATAACGGTGTTCACATGTTATACACCATACATGTGATCAGCAGCATGGGGATATTTAGTAGTGGTTCGACCAGATGAGTAGGGGTTCTTTGTTTTTTAAGTCCTGTTAGTTTTGTCGTATCACCTAACATTTTGGATTTAGCATCCACTTATCAGGGAGACCATGTACCGTTTGTCTCTTTGCTCTTGGCTTACCTTGCTCAACATGATTTCTTCTAGCTCCATCCATTTCCCTGCAAATGCCATTATTTTGTCATTTCTAATGGCTGCATAATATTCCATTGTGTATAGATACCACAATTTTTGGATCCATTCATCTGTGGTGGGGCATCTGGGTTGTTTCCATATCCTAGCTATTGTGAACAGTGCTGCAATAAACATGGAGGTGCACGTGTCCTTATATATTGGTTCCTGTTGTTCAGGGTAGATGCCTAGAAGTGGTATGACTGGGTCGTAAGGGAGGTCAATCTTTAGCTTTTTGTGGACCCTCCAGACTGCTTTCCAAAGTGGTTGTATAAGTGTACATTCCCACCAGCAGTGTACTAGGGTTCCTCTTTCTCCACATCCCCTCCAGCATTTGTCGTTGCATGCCTGTACTCTTACCAATTCAGAAGGCTGAGATCTGATTGCAGCCCTGATTTCTACCCCAGGCAGGCAAGTATGTGAAATCCTTATCTCCAATTAATCAGAACAAAAAGACCAAAGTAGAATGATGGTTTACTCAATAGAGCACCATCCTTGAGTGAAAAAACAGGAAGAGTGCCCAAGCCCTGAGTTCAAGCCCCAGTACCAGCACAAATAGACAGACTTTTATTCCTCCAAGTTTTTACATTTATCATTTAGTTCCAATAAGTAATAACAAAGCCTCAGAAATTCCTTTTTTGTTGTTTTTACAAACCACCCATGTTCTTGGATGTCTGAAATCCTTGAGCCAACTGACTAGATGTGGCAGGCATTGTCTAATCTCAGATTTAGGTTGATGTCCCCAAAACAGACTGTTTCCACTCATAAGAATGAAATCTTTACAGCTTATATGAAAAAACTAATGCCTGTAACAGCCATACAAATATCTATAATCACACAAGGCCTCTCCTTGTTTAGAATAGGAACATTGATAGTTGCTCCTCCTGTTAACTTCCACCTGCCACGTGGGGAATAGGGAAATCCAATGTCTCCCTGAACTTCTACAATTCAGTATAGCAACTGTTTATCATGAGCCAGCCCCCTGTGTATAACACTATTGCTAATAGTTTTTAAAAAGCATATTATCTAACAGGGAGAAGGGAAGACACTGGAAGTACTACTAATTGTACAGACAAATAAAATAATACAGGGACAAATAGAAGTACAGGTATTGTGTTACAAGTGTACAAAGGATTGACAGGGAATTAGCAAAGATACCATTAAGGAAGTGTCCTTTTACTAAGCCTTAAAGGCTAGGGGAACTTTTTTATAGGTAGAAAGTTGAGGAGAAAGTAACTAAGAAATCAGAATGTCTAAAGGCATATAGATATGAAATTACATGGTAAATTGAGAGAATGGGAAGTAGACTTAAGAAGGTTAGACTCCTGTTTCCCATTTTTCAGACATTTTTATCTCACTCTCTGGATCTCTGTAAACCACCTCTAAAATTACTACTTAACATACAGTTATTTAAATGAACAATTTCTGTAGTGTAAATTAATACATTTGTGTGTGGAGGGGTGCTAGACCTAGGGCTTGAACTCAGGGTCTGGGTGCAGTCCCTGAGCATTTTTGTTTAAGGCTATCACTCTACCATTTGAGCCTCAGCTCTAATTCTAGAGTTAATTGGAAGTAAAAATCTCAGTCTTTTCTGCCCACGCTGGCTTCAAACCATGATCCTCAATCTCAGCCTTCTGAGTAGCTAGGATTACAGGCATGAGCCACCAGCACTTGGCTTTAAATTAATGTATTTTAATAGAAATATTTATAACATTATCTTGAATTCACTTTCTCTTTTGGTTGGTCGTGGGGCTTGATCTCTGGGCCTGGGCGCTTGTCCTCAGCTCTTCAGCTCAAGACTGGTGCTCTTCCACTTGAGCCACAGCACCACTTCTAGTTTTCTGGTGGTTTATTGGAGATAAGAGTCTCACAGACTTTCCGGCCCAGGCTGGCTTTGAACCTCCATCCTCAGATCTCAGCCTCCTGAGTAACTAGGATTATAGGTGTAAGCCTCTGGCACCCAGCTTTGAATTTACTTTTATTGACTACTCTTTCCATCCATATATCATCTCAAATCCTTTAGTGTTCCTACAGTGGTTTGGGGGCCACACTTGATAAATACTGGGACATAGCATAGGGGGATGTGACTGCAGACACAGAAATGAGGCTAGGAAGATGCTTGGGAGAACCTCAAATGTTGGACTAATGAGTTCACACTTTCTTCTGTCAGCAGTGGGGAAATATGGATGGCTTCAGAGAAAATAAACAACATAATATGGTTGTGCTTTTTTCCAAAATGTCAGATATCCTAGGCCAGTGTTCTACCACTGAACTCTATAATTTACCTTCTATTAGTACCTTCTTTAACTTAAACCAGCAGCAATTAGATGCAGTACTGAATTAAGCTAAATGTTTTTTTTCTATAGTAAAGTCCAATGATAGAGAGAATTATTAGAGAAAACAAAAGGGTTAATTCATCAACAAGATATAACTCTTCTAAATATATATGCATTGGACAACAGAGCTTCACAAGCAAAACTGATAGAACTGCAAAGAAAAATAGGCTAATTAGTTATATTTGGATATCTCAAACCCCACAGACAACCATAGTTCACCCTAGATGCAACAGATAGCCTATAATTATTCAACAAATTTAATTTAATCTTAATTTTAGAAGGTTAAAGACATTTCAAAAAAGAGATCTCTAGATTCAGATGGCTTCAACATAAAATTCTACCCAATATTTTAAAGAAGAAATGTCATCAATTCTTTCCTTTTGTAGAAAACTAAAGGAATGAAGAACAGACTCTGGTAATAAAACTCAAAGTCTAGGGACAGGGGAGAAACAGAGAAAGAAGGACAGATCAATACTTGCATGGATATAAATCTAAAATCCTCAACAAAATATTAACAAATAGAATCCAGCAGTAAATTGCAGGAACTAATGCATTACAACCAAGTGGGCTTTATCCACAGATACAGCTGTGAATATTTGAAAATCAATATAAACTACCATAGTAGCCACTTAAGGGAGAAAAGAACACAACTAACCAATTAATTCAGAAAAATTATTTAATAAACATTAGCATTCAGTCATTATAAAACCTCATAGTATCTGGGCACTGGTGGCTCACGCCTGTAATCCTAGCTACTCAGGAGGCTGAGATCTGAGTACCTCGGTTCAAAGCCAGCTGGAGCAGGAAAGTCCATGAGACTCTTTTCTCCAGTTAGCCACAAGAAAATCAAACATGGTGCTGTACCTCAAAGCAGTACAGCACTAGCCTTGAGCTCAGAATCAGTGCTCAGGCCCCAAGTTCAAGCTTCATTACCAAAAAAAAAAAAAAGCAACAACAAAAAAGCCTTATAGTAAACTAAGAACAGAAAGGAGCTTATTCAAACTGGCAAAGATCATCTACAATGAAAAAACAAAAACAAAAACAAAAATGATCTACAGTAACATCACACTTGATGGTGAAAGACTACTTGTCCTTTAGACTGATAACAAGACGCTCTTAGCATTTCTGTTCAGCAACACACTGAAACTCCTATCAAGGTAAGAGGGAAGAAGAACACAAGAAATAAAGGCATACAGTTTTTGCCCAAGGCCAGGACTTGAACCTGGTATATGATGCTTTACTTCATTGGCTGATGCTCTATCACCTGAGTCAGGCCTCCAACCCAAAGCAACAAATTGTAAAGTGAGTAAATTGTTATTTGCAGATAGCATGATTATGTATGCAGAAAAATCCCAAAGAATCTACAAAAACGTTTCTACAAACTAAAAACTGAGATTAGCTAGTCCTAGAATATAAGATGAATCTTTAAAAAAGCAATCCCATCTCTATATATGAAGTATTAACTTCATAAGCAAACAAAATGAAGCAGGGACACATAGAAGCAAAAGAAATATGCTAAGAGTGTGAAGACAAGGAAACATTTAATTTCACCTAGGGGCTTAACAAAGATATCATAAATAATTGTATTTTGAACCAAGACAAGAAAGCTGAGGATATTTTGATTGGCAATCAGTTGGGAAAAATAATCAAAATAAAGGAACAATACCAGGTTGTAGTGGTATGTTCCTATAATCCCTGAACTCAGGACTGACACAGGAATATGGTAAGTTTAAGGCCAGCCTAGGCAATATACTCAAAAGTAAATAAATAACAGCATAACAACATCAAAACAAGGGAATAATAAAAAATAGAAAAATTTTAAATGCTTTTAAATACCTCAAAAATGAAATACCAATGAGTAAATCCAACAAAATATGTTTGTTGATAAATACATAAAGAAGACATTAAGTTCAACTGGAAAAGAAAAACAATAGAAAATATCAACAACAGCCAAAGTTGGATTTCAAAACATTAAACTGGATAAACCTTTAAATGACTAAGAAAAAGCAGAGAATAGAAAATAACTTCTTTAAATGAAAGAGGAGACATTAGTACTGACACTACAAAAAATAGAAAAGAGAAAAAGAGATGTCTATGAACAGCCACATGCTAATAAATTAGATAACCTAGAATCACTAGATACATATAACCTACCAACAATGAATTGTGCAGAAACAGAAAATATAAACAGATCAATAAGGAGTAAAGAGAGTTCATCAGTAATCAAAAACCTCCCAACAAATTAAAGCCCCAAACCAGATATTTTCATAACTAAATTCTAGCAAACATTCAAAGAATTAGTTCAACATTTCTTAAACTCTTCCAAAAAACTCAAGAGGAGGGTACACTTCCGAACTCATTTGACAAGATCAGTATTAGCCTGATATGAAAGTCAGGCAATAATACCACAAGAAAAAATAATTATATGCTCATATCCCTGATGTACATAGAAGCGAAATTCCTCAGCAAAATATTAGTGAACCAAATCCAATAACACATCAAAAGTATTATTCGCCAACTAGGAACTGATTTCTCATGCCTATAATCCTAGCTCCTCAGGAAGCTGAGATCTGAGAACCTCATTTTGGAGCCAGCCCAAGCAGACAAATCCAAGAGACTCTTATCTCCAATTAACCATCACAAAAAATGAAACTTGAGGTGTGGATCAAGTAGGAGAGCGCTAGCTTTGAGTGAAAATGATGAGCAAGAATGCAAGGGCCTGAGTTCAAGCCCCAGTACTGGCACAGTATAGTTTAGGCATAATTCACCATGATCAAGTTGGTTTTATCCCTTTAATATAAGAATGGTTCAACAATATAAGAATGATTCAACAATGAAAACTCAAGCTGGGGGTCAGTAGCTCACACCTGTAATCCTAGCTACTCAGAAGGCTGAGCTCTGAGGATTGTGGTTCAAAGCCAGCCTGGGCAGGAAAGTCCATGAGATTCTTGTTTTGTTTTTTTGGGTCTGGTCGTGGGGCCTGAACTCAGGGCCTGGGCACTGTCCCTCAGCTCTTCAGCTCAAGGCTAGCACTCTACCACTTAAGCCACAGCACCACTTCCGTTTTTTTCTTTTTGCTTATGTGGTGCTGGGGAATCGAACCCAGGGCCTCATGCATGCAAAGCAAGTGCTCTACCAATGAGTCTCCATGAGACTCTTATCTCCAATAAACACTAGAAAACTGGAAGTGGCGCTGTGGATCAAGTGGAAGAACACTAGCCTTGAGTTGAAGAGCTGTGGGCAAGCGCCCAGGCCCAGAGTTCAAGCCCCACAACCAAAAAACAAAAACAAAAACAAAAAAAATCACGAAAATCAGTTAATATGATATCCAACATTAATGTACAAAGGATAAAATCATATGGCTATCTCAACAGATGGAAAATTAAGAGGCTGGGAATGTGGCTTTGTAGTAGAGTGCTTGCCTAGCATGCATGAAGTCTTGGGTTTGATTCCTCAGTACCACATACACAGAAAAACCAGAAATAGTACTGTGTGGCTCAAGTGGTAGAGTGCTAGCCTTGAGCAAAAGAAGTTGAACTGAAGCCCTAGGATTGGCAAAAAATAAGTGTTTGATAAAATTCAAACTTGTATGATCAAATTTATAATTGAATTAGGTACAGGACAAATGAATCTCAATATAATAAAGGCCATATATGAAAAAGCCTACACCTACTATTGTATTCAGTGATCCTCTGCTATTAGGAACCAGACAAAAGCACAGTCTCATCATTTCTATGTAATATACTACCAAAACTTAGAACTGTTTGCATTCTTTCTTTTTTGGGGTGGTTCATTTGTTAGCATACACAAATACAACTGGTTTTTCTGTGGTGTTTTTCAAGCCTGTCATTTTACTGAATTCATGTATTAGTTCCACCAGATTTTTTATGGAGACTTGAGGACTTTTTTAAAAAAAAAATAAAGTCACGTTAACTATTGAAATAAACAGTTTAACTTCTTTTCTAATTTAGTTGCTGTTGATTAGGGCTTGAACTCAGGGCCTACTTGCTCTCTCTTAGCTTTTTCACTCAGAGCTGGTGCTCTCCCACTTGAGCCACAGCTCCATGTCTGGCTTTTTGGTAGTTAACTGGAGATAAGAGTCTCAGGATCTGGCTGGGAAGTTGGCTCAGTGGTAGAGTGCTTGCCTTGCATGCCTGAGGCCCTGGGTTCGATTCCTCAGCACCACATAAGCAAAAAGAAAAAAGCCGGAAGTGGCGCTGTGGCTCAAGTGGTAGGGCACTAGCCTTGAGCTAAAGAGCTGAGGGACAGTGCTCAGGCCCAGAGTTCAGGCCCCACAACCGGACCAAAAAAAAAAAAAAAGAGTCTCAGGATCTTTTCTGCTCAGGCTGGCTTCAAACCTTGTTTCTCAGATCTCAGCCCCCTGAGCAGCTAGGATTACAAGCATGAGCCACTGGGGCCCAGACAGCTAGTCCTATTGATATAAACATCGAAAAAGTAGAACAACTAAAAATCAATTTAACCCAGAAGGTAAATGATTTGTACATCAAAAGGTAGAAGATAAGATAAACTAAAAATGCCATAAATAAATAGAAAACTATCCAGTATTAATGAGTTGGAAATGTTAATATGTTAAAATATTCATGCTTTTCAGAATGATCTATACTTTTTTTTTTTGGTCGGTCGTGGGGTTTGAACTCTGGATTTGGGCACTGTCCCTCAGCTCTTCCGCTCAAGGCGAGCATTCTACCACTTGAGCCACAGCATCACTTCCAGTTTTCTGAGTGGTTTATTGGAGATAAGAATCTCATGGAGTTTCCTGCCTGGGCTGGCTTTGAACCATGATCTTCAGATCTTAGCCTCATGAGTAGCTAGGATTACAGGTGTGAGCCACTGGCGCCTGGCTAGAATGATCAATAAATTTAATGCTTATCAAAGTTTCAATGACATCTTTCCCAGTATTATTTTTAAAAATCCAAAAATGCAAATAGAATTACAAAAGACATAAATAGTCAAAACAATCTTGAGAAAGAAGAAAGCTATAGATAATTTTTCCTCATTCCACACTATACTGCAAAGCTTAGCAATAAAATCAGTATTAGTCTAAAAACAGACATATAGATCAACAGAATAGAATGTAGTTGCCAGAAATATGCCCACATATAGATATCAAACTAATCTTTCACAAGGGCACTAAAGATACATAATGGAGAAAAGATAGTCTGTTCAATTGGTGATATTGAACTGCACATACACATGCAAAATAATAAAATCTTATCATGTACAAAATTTAACACAACATGAATTTAAGGGTTAAATATAAGATGCCAAACCATGAAACTCCTGAAAATACAGGGGAAATTATTTTTTTTTTGTCAGTCATGGGCCTGAACTCTGGGCCTGGGTGCTGTCCCTCAGCTCTTCAGTTCAAGGCTAGCGCTCGACCACTTGAGCTACAGCACCACTTGCGGCTTTTTCTGCTTATGTGGTGCTGAGGACTTGAACCCAGGGCTTCATGCATGCAAGGCAAGCACTCTACCACTGAGCCACCTTCCCAGCCCTTGGCAATGATTTTTATTGGATATGATTAAAGCACAGACAAAAAAAAAGCAAAAATAAACCAGTGATAATACATCACCCTAAAAAGCTTCTGCTCAGCAAATGAAATACAAAATGAGAAGGCAAACTAGAGAATGGAAGAAAATACTTTTACACCATGTGTCTGAGAAGAGGCTAACCCTAAAATATAGAAAACACTCATAAACCTCAAGAAAAGTCCCTAATTTTTACAAATGGGCAGAGGACCTAAATAGATACTTACCCCAAAATGACACACAAATAGTCAACAGGTATCTGAGAAGATACTGAATGCTACTGACCTTTAGGGAAATGTGAATCAAAATCATAGTGAGAAATCATCTCATGTTTGTTAGGATGGTTATCAAAAAGACATGTGATAATGTAGAATGTAGAGGAAATGTAACCTTTGTACACTATTGATGGAAATGTAAAATGATACAGAAATTATGGAAAACAGGATAGAGATTCCCATGGTAATGAAATCAGTGTCTTAAAGAGCTATTTATACTCTTGTGCTCATAGCAACATTATTCACAAAGAAGCAAAATATGTAACCAAGTACCACATAACAGAAAAAGCCAGAAGGGGCACTGTGGCTTAAGTGGTAGAGTGCTGAGCAAAAGAAGCTCAGGAACAGTATCCAGGCCCTAAGTTCAAGCCCCAAGACGAATGGGTAAAGAAAATGTGATAGTCACATGGGAATATTGTTCAGGCATTTTAATACAAATCCTGTCAATTGCAACAGCATGAGTAAACCTGGAGGATATTATGCTAGTAAAATAAGCTAGGTATAGTAAGACAAATACTGTATAATCTAACTTATAGATGGAACCTACAGCAGTCAATTTAGCTGAGTGTGGTGACTCATGCTTGTACTCTCAGCTACTTGGGAGACTGAAACAGGGAAATCACTTGAACCTAGGAGTTTCAGGCCAGCCTGGGCAACATAGGAACCCTTTGGCCATTAAAAAATACATTGTTGGTGCTGGGAAGGTGGCTCAATGGTAGAGTACTTGCCTTGTCTGCATGAGGCCCTGGGTTCGATTCCTAGCACCACATAAGCAGAAAAAGCTGGAAGTGGCACTGTGGCTCCAATGATAGAGTGTTAGCCTTGACCTGAAGAGCTGAGGAACAGTGCCCAGGCCCAGAGTTCAGGCCCCATGATCAACAAAATAAATAAACAAATAAAAATAATGACAAATTGTTTTTTCAAAAAATACAGTGTCTAAGGAAAACTGTCTAGTAATGATGGATTGATTAATTTGGTTGTGGTAATAATTACACACTACATATATTATATCAATATGCATACCTTGAATATATGCAATTTCTTTTTGCCAGTCTTGGGGCTTATACTTGAGGCCTGAGCACTGTCCCTGATCTTCTTTTGCTCAAGGCTAGCATTCTATCATTTGAGCCACAGCGCCCCTTCCAGATTTTTCTGTTTATGTAATACTGAAGTATTGAACCCAGGGCTTCATGCACACTAGGCAAGCACTCTACCACTAAGCCATATTCCCTGCCCAACATATGCAATTTTTGTCAATGGTATTTCCATAAATATTGGTGAAAACAACTTGAAATGGATAGTAGATTTAAATATAAGACAGGAAACTAAAACTTTTAATAGAAAACACAAGTGAAATACTTAATGGTAGGGAAAAATAAAGGAGGGGTAACAATGCTCGATAGGAAATGTACTCATTACCTTACTCATATAACTGTAACCCCTCTTTACAGTATTTTTACAATAAAAATATATATATTAAAAAACAAAAAAAATAAAAAAAAACACAATGACTTGAGATGAGGCAGAGAGTAAGATTTGACACTGCAAGTACAATCAGTACCAAGAAATTTTCAATATAGTATAATTCATAAAGGTGAAGGGCAAAAACCAGGGAGAACATGTTTGCAAGTCACATAAAGGAAGTGCATCCAAAATGTAGAAAGAACTCCCAAAAGTCAATAGCAAGGAAACAACAACCCAATTGAAAAATGGGGAAAAGATCTGAATAGACACCTCATTAAAGAAGATATACAGAAGGCAGATAAGCACATGAAGAGCTATTGGGCATCATTGGCTATTAGAGAAAAAGCAAATTAGCATGATAATGATATACCAATGAACATCTATTGGATGTCTTTGCCATCCTCAATACAAATTAAATTAGGAGCCTATACACATGAAATTCCTCTTTGATAATTCCCTCCAAGTTGTCTCACTTGACAATACCAAGAGATATTAGAACCATCTCTTGGTGTCAAGGTCATAATATCTAAAGGAGTATCAAACATATGAATGCTCAGTGTCCATCCTAGCTTCCTCACATGCCCTTGCTTTATGTCACAGATCTCTTATCCATGATCTTTAGCTTTCCTTCTTTTCTAGCTCTTTAAATCCGCTTTTGTCACTGTGCATTCCACTGTCATTCATACCAGCTGGATCTGGAAGGCTTGTCCTTCAAGGATACTTAGAGTTTCCTGAAGGACCACAACCTTGTTCCAATCAGTTCCACAAAGGGCATAATATTTACCTATGTAAGGGCTCCTAGATGGCCTTAGAACTGGTGGATAAATGAGGTAGATGAAACAAAAGACACACAATTAATCCATCTGTGCTTTTTAAAATATCACATTAAATGACTCTATTCATGCTGAACAAAGACTAATCACTTGTTTCTCTAGTATTGAAAAAAGAAAACATATTTATCTTTCAGCTGAACAAGCAACTGGGTGCCAGGCACAGTTATTAGCACTGAGGAGTTAAACAAAATTGATTTGAAGCAAGATATAAAAGAAATTATATACTTGAATTACCTTTAATTAGTAATGACTCTCATTTAACCTTTTCTGACTTTTCTTCTGAAACGCAACTGACAAAAGTGTTCCTCTCTTTTAGGAAGGTCGGAGGCAGCAGGGCTTTTACTATGGCAACCTTCCCATAAAATTCCACTCATCACTCTTTCCTAATTAGCATGCTTATAGCAACAATCTCAGCCAGCTCTACAGGAGAATTCAAGTCTTTTCCAAGGTTTCTTCCACTCCATGGCATAATTGTGTGTGTGTGTGTGTGTGTGTGTGTGTGTGTGTGTGTGTGTGTGTGTGTGTGTGTGTGCGCGCGCGCACATGCCATTACTGGGCCTTGAACAAAGGGCCTGAGCACAGTCCCTGAGGTTTTTCACTCAAGGCTAGCACTCTACCACTTGAGCCATAGCTCAACTTCCTTTATTTTTTTGTTTGTTTTTTTGGTGCTTAATTGGAGATAAGGGTCTTAAGGACTTTCCTGCTCAGGCCTTCTGAGTAACTAGGCTTACAAGGGTGAGTCATGGCACCCAGCCATGTAATGACTTTTTAAAGCAATACTTGGTGAAAAGCAACTTGAGTTTCTTCTTCTTCTCTCAAAATCCTTTTTTTACCACAATGTGGCTCTTCTTTGATACAGACAGACAGACAGACAGACAGACAGACACACACACACACACACACACACACACACACACGTAGTTGTGCAAAAGAGTTACCATTCAACAAAGCAGTTTATGAATAGAGTGCCTCCTGATCAGTGTCACCCTTTTATTTATTATTTATTTTGTGCCAGCTCTGGGGCTATTTAGGGCTTGAGTGCTGTCCCTGAGCTTTTTTTTTTTTTTTTTTTTTGCTCAAGGCTAGTGCTCTACCACTTGAACCACAACACCACTTCTGGCTTTTTCTGTGTATGTGGTACTGAGGAACTGAACCCAGGACTTCACACATGCTAGGCACGTACTCTACCACTAAGCCACATTCCCAGCCCAATGTCTCACTCTTAACATTCTCACTCACCTCCTTTCTCACTTTCTTAATTTTAGGTTACATCTAAGAAGCAGTTTATGTATGCAATGCATCTTGATCTGTGTCATCCCTCCAAAATGTTCATCTTCCCTTCAACCTGCTCCTTCCCTTACTTTTTTCAGTTCTATGGCATATATAACGCATTTTTGTCTGCATTCTACTCATTTTCCCCATTCATTCTTCTACCCCCCTCTCCTTAACAACTCCTTCCCTGCAAGTACCCATTTCCTAGTACTTATTTTGTTAGGCTTTGACTTAGTCTTTCTAAAGAATTATACTATTTGCACTCTCCGTGTACTTAGTGTTAGGTTTTTAAAAAGAGGTAGCCGAGTAAGAACCACACCAAGCACGTGGTATTCAGGTAAGGGGTAGGTTTATTCATCGTTCTGGCTGGCACCAGGCTATGTTGGCCCTCCATGTGGCTGGGAAAGACCTGGGAAAGAGGGCATCTGGGCCTGGGCTAGGCCTTATCTAGGGTATGGGCGGAGAAAGGTGTGGCCACATCATATTCAGATGTGACCTCAGCGGATGCAGATGTGACCTCTTCCAGGTGCCAGTTGCCTAGGTAACGCAGATACTGGGCAGAGACTTTGCTGCGAGGAGGATGGAGTCTGCTCGCCATCCAGGAGCCAACCTTACACTTAGCCTTTCTCTTTCATAAACAGATTTTAAAATAGAGTTTAGAACTGAGGATGTAGCTCAGTACTTGTGTAGTAGGCACAAGACCCTATGTTTCATCCCCAGCATGGGAAAAATAAATAAAAATAAAAATGGAATCCAATTCCCAGGGCTGTACTATTTATTCTGTTTGCATCACACAGCATGCAGAGTCCCTTTACTAACAGAGATACATTTTTCTCCTTCTGAACTTCTGTAACATTTTGAAAGGGACAAAATAGAACCATAGCAAAGCAGTTTCTAATCCATGTTTTCTTCTCAGCCATCAAACAGCCTGCACATTATAGGCAAGCCATCTCCCCGTGGAATATATGAATCTAGCAGTTCAACAAACAAGGGCTGAGTTTTTAGAAACGATTTCCTGAGATTCCAGAATGGTGATAATCAGCCCAAAGTGCTGCCCTTTCACTTGCTAAGCTTTGCTGCCTTTTTATCCGACTTGAGGACTTGCACTGAAAACTTCATGGCCCTTCTGTTTCCTCAGTTGAGATCTCAGTCAAGAGGGCCCAGAACTACTAGCAACCACTGGCTCCTGCCTGTATTCCTAGGTACTGAGGAATCTGAGATCTCAGGATTGAGATTCAAAGCCAACCCAAGCAGGAAACTCTGTGAGACTCTTATCTGTGATTAACCAGTGTAAAACAAAAAGTGGAGCTGTGAAAAAGCTAATAGCACATCCAGGCTTGCAATTCAAGCCTTAGTACTTCCACCATACAGACACACATGCACGCGTGTGCACATGCTCGTGCACACACACATGGACACACGGACACAAAGTGAAAGACCCCAGACTTCTGGGATACTTTCGTCAACAGGAGGGCGCCCCAGAAAACTCAGACTCCAGGCCGGGAGATGCAATAAGCAAGAGGAGTTTATTTGGCATTTGCGCAAACGGTCTCTCTGCCCCGGCAAGGGAGGGAGCCCCAAACCGAGGTTACAGGCATTTTTTAAAGGCAAAAACCACAAGATTAGCATATTACACCAGGTGTCCCCGGGATTGGCCCATTTGAAAGTCACTATGTACCCCAACAATCATTTTTACTATGCGGAGAAGTTTATAACACTCTTTGTAAAACAGTTGGCTCAGGGCAAGTCTAGGGGGAGTGGTCACCCTGGAGGGGAGTTTACATAGTTACAGGCTTGTGATTGATTAACATTTGGCCTAGTTTGCTGAACTTGCCAGGTGGTCCTTATCTTGGGTCCCATTCTTGAGTCCCATTCTTGGGTCCCATTTGGCCACTTGGGGAATTTACTTGTTTACTCTTTATTTATGACCACAAACCTTGTCCTAGGGGCCGGCATCTGGGCTCCAAGACTCTTTACTCAATTCCTTATTTCCAGAAAATGGGGGGTTAGTGCTAGGGCGAGCAAGTTTACAAAAGCAAAATCAGCAGTTAGCAATTGTAAAATATAACTCTAATTTTTAATCTTTCATTCTCTCCTTTTTCTTTAGACTAATTTTAATCTTAAAATTCAGGGTGTCTCTATATTATCTTGTGGGCTATCAGTTGTTCTCAATGCTTGGTATTTGGATCTCAGAACTAATAGCTGAACTGCACTGATCTTTTTCTTTTACAAAAGACACCAGTCTGTTGAGTATACAAGGTCCGATTGTAACAAAATTAACAGTATCAGGGCCCCTTACATTTTTTTTTTCACCAGTCCTGACTCCGTGTATCACAGTTAACTTAATTTTATACCAGCTGTACTTGTAAGCTCCAATTTTAAGACATACTCATACCATCTGCTACATACTTAAACTTTCTGAGGTTTGTCTTAAAGACAATCCTTACTTTTCAAATTTTCCCAATTCCTTTCCCAAGGCTTTCTTTACTACCTTCTTTCTTTACAATTTCTTGAGCATCTTTGTGGCTGGAGTTTATAACTGCCCAATTTTCCTTTGGCTTGCGGAACCTTTATCTTAGAACAGCCTTAAGGCACCACTGTGATGCAGAAGCTTGCTAGATTTTAAGGCTAAGAGTATTACCTCCATTGATAACACACTCAGGTTATTACCATACCAGAGCCAAACTAGGCTGTGACCATAGAGTGGATTTCCAGTCACTATGCACTGAAGTGCCTAAGACAAGCAAGCCAGTGATATCCTTGTCCCAATATCCACTGTAGGAAGAGAGGGTTTCTAGATATCACCCAAAAGAATGTCCCACAAGATCTTAGATTTAGCAGCAGTTAGCCAGGAAGCAGGCTCAGGTGATGGAATCAGGCAGGAGTTTCTCCAGGTGGCTGTCAGGCCGTCGTTGAACTTTACCCATTAGGGTTTGCTGCAGCAGCAGCAGCAGCAGCAGCAGCAGCAGGATCTCTCAGTGGCTCCAAGGGACTGTCACACCTCATGCTGGGCTGTAAATTCCTACACAGACTGGTTAAAGATACATTGCATAGGTTTGGCAGGTTTTGATTCTGCTGGTTTTTAAGATCTTTAAACAATAGCCCAGGACAATTTACCAGAATCACAACTTTTTTACTAACCAGATATTTTTGTAAATAGACACAGAAGGCTCAGAAGGCTTAGTCTTGTAACCATCTCTGACAGATGCAGTCTCCACACCTTGAACACCTACAACAGTTAACACTATTCTTTATGCCTTTTTTTAAAAAAAATTATTTTATCTATTTTGTCTCATTTCTCCAAAACTGACTCTGGGCCCTTGATCTTAAATTGGGGGTAGAAGGGCGAAGGTCCATCTTCTGTAACTTCTTCAAGCTGACTTCAGGGGCGTTGATCTTACCTAGCCAGGAACCTATAACTTTAGCCTATTTTACAAAGAGGCTATCAGGTTTAGATGTCATTAAGAACAATATTTAACTTTTGACAACTGCACAGACCTTTTCTCCGGCTACAGCAGTGTAGCTTGTTTAACACTCTGGTTTGCAAAAGCATCTTCCGGATGACTTAGGAATGTGATCTCTAGTGACCCTAACACAATGCCTGAGTTACCTGTGCAGGCCTTTAGACAGATATCAATAGAAACACACTCTCAGGTTTACAAATTTTTTCCTGAGCAGATGAACTTCATGTAACTAGTGTCAGCTCAATTAGAGCTGCCAATTAGAGCTTTTGGCACATAAAGGGGTTGAGATTTAAACTATCCCCCACATTTTATAACATTAGCTTTTTACTATCACAGAGGACTAGCAAGTTCCTGTCCCTTACAAGGTAGTCATGAACATTAGGCATGCTTCCAAACTATCTTCCTATGACCTCCTGGCTCTGACCAGTTTTGAAGGGCCATGCACAAATGACTCTAGGATCTGACATTTTTGCCATCCAAGAAGTGGCTTACTGCCTCTGGATGCTCCTCCATTGCTTTCGTCCCAGGAGTGTCTTCTCCACACTGGGATAAATGCCTCATTGGCATTTCCCTTTAGCTGGTTGCTGGACTTGAACGCGGGGCCTGAGCACTGTCCCTCAGCTCTACAGCTCAAGGCTAGCACTCTGCCACTTTGAGTCCCAGACTCAGGGCTTGAATGCTTTCCCCTAACTCTTCAGTCCAGGGCTAGTACTCTGCCACTGTGAGTCTCGAGCTTGGGGCTTGAGTACTGTCCCCTGACTCTTTAGTCCAGGGATAGTACTTTGCTGGCTGAATAGAGGTGACAGTCTCATAGGAACCTTTTTGTGCCTGGGCTGGCTTTGAACCAGTTTGCAGATCAATGATTCTTATAACAGACCATTTTACTCCAATTAAAAGCAACAAGGTGGTCAACATAGAAGTAGCTTTTAAGCATGCTCTTACCTGAACTTATTAAGAGTCAAAGTTACATCTGACAACTTGTAAGAATCCTCTGTGCTTTGCTCTGGACTTTGCTGGAAACTCAAAAAACAACCTATAAGAGCAAACTGGAATAGCAATTATTTTGGTAATCCTAATTTTTTTCCTTTGTGCACATTGAGGCCAATGTTAAGAACAATTTTACATTTAAACTTTATATCCAAAAATCCATTCCCTATTTTTTTAGTCTCCTATTAATCTTTTTTTTAATATTGTATACTTTAGTTTTTATTTGCATTTTGAAAAGATCCCCTGAAATCTTGAGGCCAAGTTCCACTCATTGCCTCTTGGCTGCTTGTTTAAAAACAGACACACAAATAATAATCATCATAACTGAACCAAAAAGCTAGACTTAGCATCTTTATGACTTTGAAAACATCCTAATTGTAGAACATAAGTGAAAGTAAGCCACATTATATAAATAACTTTTTAGCCCTCTTTTAAGGCCTTCCTAATTTTAATGTTAACACATCCAAGGGGAGGTTTTAGCAATACTAATCAGATCATCACATCACTCATTTTAACCATCATGTTTTCAGTGTCTATCTGCAGGGAAAAGAGAACAAAGACGGGCCACTCAGCCCCTTCTATGGAATGGCCACACACCCAATCTGACTCTTTAGGGTTAGATGAACTGCATTTGCGCCAGCTTGCCCTCTTTCACCATGCGTGGACTCCTCCCAGGGCCTGTCCCACCATGCATGACCAGCTGAACTGCACTTTTGCTTGTTCACCCCTCACCCCTAAAGGTTTTCTGTTGGTTTCTAAGTTTTTTTTTTTTTCTTATCTCTTGGTTCTCGAATGAAATACAGTTTTAGATAGACATAACAGGTAACATCTTTGACAGTGTTAAACTAACCTTTACATTTAAATTTCTAATATTTATCCCAAACAGCCAATGCATTTTTGTTCAGCCAGATAACTTGATTACAGTATACAGTCTTATGCATTTTAAAATATTAGTTTTTTAAAATACCAGATTTTCTAATTTGCAAGTTAAAGAATCTTTACAAAGCCATTTAAAACAATGCAAAGATTTTTTTTTAATTTTGGTAATGTCCAAACCTCATAACCTTTTGAACTTTAAATTTAAACTCACCCAATTGTTACAGCATGCTGACAATTTTTATCTTTGAACACTTTCACAGACACACACAAAGCACTCACACAGATCTTAAAGCGCGCAAAAATCAAAATCAGTCGTACGTACACCTTTTAAAGTTTCTAAACAAAAATTGAAGACAGTATTTTTTTTAAACTAGGTACCTTTGTTGGGCTTTATTTTCCCAGAGCTTGTTTGTCTAGCAAGGCAATTCACTAATTAGTCTTTTGAATCCCTTCTGTTGGAGGAGGGCTGGGGGAGGGGGCCACCTAAAACTAAACTGGCCTGATTTTTACCCAATTTTGACAAGAGCACTTTACAAATTGTTAAGCTGTCTGGAGTAGCTGAAAGTCCAGACCAGGCTCACAACTTTCTACACCCTCGCCTCTCCTCCAGCAGCCTCCACGGGAGAAGGTGCAGCCTGAGGCTTGACCATGCCCCGCCTCTTGGCTGCTGTAACACAAAGGGGGGGGCGGTCTTAGCAGGGCTGTGACCAAGCCCAGTGGGAGGCTGGAACTTTTATTCCCCCAGAGATGTTTAAATAAATAACAAAAACACAGATAAACACAAAAACCAAGGATCCACATTTAAAACTGGTACCAATTCTAAAACAGGACAAGACAAGAACGGAAGGCTGAGTTGGGGACTAATGGGCCCCAGTTTATCCCTACCGGAACTCTGTGCTGCTCCCACTCAGCAAGCTGAATCCAGAGTCTGCTGAGTGAGCCTGCCACACTCACCCAGAACTTCCCTACCCCAGAAAACATAAAACAAACACACCAAAGTAAACAAGACAGACAAGTGGCCACAAAGACAAAATCAGGTCTCAGTGAATGGGTTGACATCTCACCACCATTCACTTAGCAGGGGACTCAACACCCCTACTCACCTCCGGAGGATTTTTTTTCTCTTTTTTTAGATTCCTGTAAGCGTTGACCCAGGGGCCTTCCAAGGTGGAGGAGAATTGCCAGTCATCTTGGGGCAAGGGAAAGAAGTCCCCAGCAGCCGTACCCTCAGACTGACAGGTTCTCCCCCATGCTCAGACCCCCCCCCAGCCAAGGCCTGAGGCCTGAGATCTAACTGGGGCCACTCGCAGGTGGTCAGTGGCAATTTCATAATGGACAAACAAGCAAGTTCCCAAAACCTGACAATCTGGGCTGTAACTTTCTTCCAATGATCTATAGTCAGACTTAAGGGGGTTGTTAGTTGCTGCCCCATCCCTTTAAGGACAACAAAACAGACAACAGAGACAATTAACACTAAACAGAAACAGAGGAAACCAGACAGTCGCTGCGCGGCAGTCGAAGGACTGCAAACAGAAAAAGCAACTTCAGATGGGAGTGGCCGACCATGGCTAAACTCCCCGGGAAGGAGAGAGATTCCACGTTCCCCCCTTCCTCCAGGTCATGGGAAGGAGAGAGATTCCACATTCCCTCCTTCTACACAGGAAGGAGAGAGACTCCGCGTCCCCTCCTTCTACACGGGAAGGAGAGAGACTCCACGTTCCCTCTTCCCCCCCAAATCTCAAGGGCCCGTGGGCCTGAGCAAACCTCAAGGGCCCGTCGGCCCGAGCAAACCTCAAGGGCTCGTCTGCCCGAGACAGACCTGTACAGGCACTTTTCTTTGGATCCCAGAGTGCAGAATACAGAACAGAGATAACAAACACAGAAGACGCAAGACCTAAGAGCTCTATCTTACCTCCTACCGGTCCTGGAATTTGGGGTCTGAGGGCGCCTGTTTCCCGGCCAATGCACCAAATGAAAGACCCCAGACTTCTGGGATACTTTCGTCAACGGGAGGGCGCTCCAGAAAACTCAGACTCCAGGCCGGGAGATGCAATAAGCAAGAGGAGTTTATTTGGCGTTTGCGCAGGTTACAGGCAATTTTAAAGGCAAAAACCACAAGATTAGCATATTACACCAGGTGTCCCCGGGATTGGCCCATTTAAAAGTCACTATGTACCCCAGCAATCATTTTTACTATGCGGGGAAGTTTATAACACTCTTTGTAAAACAGTTGGCTTAGGGCAAGTCTAGGGGGAGTGGTCACCCTGGAGGGGAGTTTACATAGTTACAGGCTTGTGATTGATTAACATTTGGCCTAGTTTGCTGAACTTGCCAGGTGGTCCTTATCTTGGGTCCTTATCTTGGGTCCCATTCTTGAGTCCCATTCTTGGGTCCCATTTGGCCACTTGGGGAATTTACTTGTTTACTCTTTATTTATGACCACAAACCTTGTCCCAGGGGCCGGCATCTGGGCTCCAAGACTCTTTACTCAATTCCTTATTTCCAGAAAATGGGGGGTTAGTGCTAGGGCGAGCAAGTTTACAAAAGCAAAATCAGCAGTTAGCAATTGTAAAATATAACTCTAATTTTTAATCTTTCAAAAGGACCCTGAACAGAGGGTAACCTAGATCACCGCAGAGCTATTCAAGGGGTAAGAGAAGAGGAAAGAAGTGCCCCACACCAGCTTTGCTCCACTCCTTCAGTGTAGAGGCAGAGGAACAATGGAGGTTATGAGAGGTGTGCCAAAAAATTTGGAAGGGACTGAATGGCATCAATCCACTGTGTCTCCTCAGGAGTTATTTCCCTTTTGGTTCTACCCTACTTGTTGTTCACTAAATACTGGCTCCTGACTGTGCTGACCTATGCCTGGCTCTTCTATGATTGGAACACTCACAATCAAGGTAAGAGGGGGCACAATGGTGGTCCTATCTAACCACAGAGAAAAGGAGTTGAATGAAGGGGAAAAGACCAGACAAAGGTCTCTGCCAGGCTACTTGAAAATATATAAGGGGTCAAGGGCTATGAGCAGTGTTCCTGTATATTGGGGGTTGGACTCAGTACTTAGGGCTCTGAGATTTGAGAAGGAGCCTGTTCCTGTAGCCTGAGGACCACAGACAGTAGAGGGACTGGCAATGGCCCATTTGCACTTCTTTTCTCTTCTCTTACAGGTGGTAGGCATTCAGCTTGGGCACGAAACTGGGCCATTTGGAAATATTTCCAGAATTACTTCCCAATAAAGGTGATCATCTTTCTTTTTGGTGCCCACCTTTCTTCAAGGTGCCTACCTTTCCCTTGGTCCTTGTTTCCCAGACTTTCTTTCCCTACTGAGCTCCATGATTTTAAAGGCTTTGGTGGCAATCAGTGAAGATCAAGCCCCAGAGGCATAATTCAGAGCAGAAACTTTAGATGGGCAGGTGGGGAATCTAATAGATAGTTTCTTTCCCACAGGGTCGATCCCAGGTCAGCCTCTTGATCTGGAAATCCTTTGACAAATGATGACAGTCCAATGAGCATAGATTTAGGAACTGCTTGCTGGGAAATGGGTCTATACATCCCATTATTCCTTCTTGGTCAATGCTCTGACTCAATCTTCCTCTGACAGCTGGTGAAGACCCATGACCTTTCTCCCAAACACAACTACATCATTGGCAACCACCCCCATGGCATTTTCTCTCATGGTGTTTTCATCAACTTTGCCACTGAGGCCACTGGTTTCTCCCAGATTTTCCCATCCATCACTCCCTTTTTATCAACCTTGAAATGGATCTTATGGATCCCCCTAGTGCGAGACTATGTGATATCATTGGGTGAGTATCTACAGATTCTATTCTGTAATCTACCTCAGCATTCCAGCCCAGATCAGCCCTGCACTCACTCCTTGCTAAAGTAGGACTTGGTAAAAAGTGATTTCCAAACACATAGGGTCAGTTTCAAGAGTATGTGTTGAGCATCAGGCTCTGCCAACGATCTAAGAGGCAGAGTCTACTTGGGAAGAAGAGGAGTTGCCTGAGAATCGCCAGTTCCAAGGAGTTGCCAGGATTCCTCTCAAGGTGAATCAGAGGGCCAAATTCAGGATCAAATTCAAAATGCAAAGCAAAAATCAAAAACCAAGTACTAAACACAAATGCAGGACAAATCAGGCATGAAATGCCAGATTCTTTTCTGGGAAACCAGTTAACTTCTTCTAGCTGATGATTTATTGCAGCATCCTTTGTCCCAGGATATATTAAAGACAAAAGTCTTTTATACCAGCTAATCTATACAGTTTTTGTCTGTGACTATCTCCTGGAATCCTCTTCACCTTTGTATAAGATGACAAAGAGTAAAGGCTAGGTATCCTCAGAATCCTGAACAACTTCCTCATGCCAGGCTTCAAGCCATGGCACTGAGAGACATATCCTTCTGCTGGATGAATATTTGTCCTTCTAGACAACAGAAGACCACCAATGCCAAATATTAAAAGGTAAGATACAACCGGCTGGGCGCCAGTGGTTCACGCCTGTAATCCTCAGAAGGCTGAAATCAGAGGATTGAGGTTCAAAGCCAGCCCAAGCAGGAAAGTCTGTGAGACTCTAATCTACAATTAATCACCAGAAAACCAGAAGTGGCACTGTGGCTCAAGTGGTAGAGTGCTTGCCTTGAGCTGAAGAGCTCAGGGACAGCGCCTAGGCCCAGAGTTCAAGACCCACGACTGACAAAAAAAAGGTAAGATACATTTATCTGGTGGGTCCAGTGGGGCCACTAGAATCCCAGAAGCTGCTTTTGCTCTCCTCTAAAGTTGGCATGGACTTGGTGCAGGAGTCTCTCTCAATGGCTGGATCTTGGAGGCAATTTCTGCCATCTCAGTAGAGAAGGTGAGCAGAAGACAAAAATATGATTGTGTGTGTGTACTTGCAAGTACTGGGGCTTGAACTCAGTAACTAAGCATTATCCTTTTTTGCTCAAGGCTGGTGCTCTACTATTTGAGTCACACCTGCACTTCCAGCTTTCTGGTTGTTAATTGGACAAGAGGCTGACTTACTTTCCTGCCCAAGCTCACTTTGAATCAGGATCCTCATAAGTCAGCTTCTTTAGTAGCTAGGATTAGAGAAGTGTGCCACAAGCATTTGGCAAAAATGGTATTCTTTTTTATTCTTTTTTCTTTTTAAATTTTATTGTCAAGGTGATGTACAGAGGGGTTACAGTTACATTAGTAAGGTAGTAAATACATTAAGCTTGTTACCCCTCCCTCATTTTTCTCCCACTTTCCCTCTCCCTCACCTCCCCCAGTTGTACAGATCATTTCCAACATATTGTCTTATGAGTATTGCTGTTGTATTGATTCTCTTTGTCCTTTGTCTCACCATTTTGTTGTTCCCCTTCTCTTCCCTAATTGAGATAAATGTATATACAATACCCAGGGCACCAAAATCAAAGTGATTAAAAACTGCTGCGTGCGTGCCATTGTTCAATGACATTGCAATCTAGCTTGGGCAGGGTCCCATATCTGCTTACAGTCTCCCAAACCACAGCAAATTGCTCTCTTTTGGCAGGTCACTCGTAGAGAGAAAACATGTTGGTGATGGCTCATCCTGATCAACCCCTAGAGGAGAAAACTCTAGAGGGTCTCCAGTGCTCTCAGTATAGACAGAATGGAAGATGACTATAGTACATGGACAGAGAAGGAAGGGTGGGCTTAAAGTCTGAGAATCTGGAAGGTAGGAGGTTATAATAGAAGTAGGCAGAGGAAATCAGTACATCTCTGCTATAGTAGCACAGATCTACAAGGCAAACAATTGTCCCTAAGGCACTCAGGCTAGGGCTAATCCCTGGTTTAGAGCCAAAGACATATCACCAAAATGAAGAGTTTGGAAGAACTTCTACAATCCTCAGCTAAAGTTTATTCTACCCCTTCACTCTGATTTTACAGGTTTGTCTCCAGTAACTAAGTCATCTGTGACATACAAGCTGACCCACAATGGCTTAGGCAATGCTGTGGTCATTGTGGTAGGTGGAGCTGCGGAAGCCCTCTTGTGCCATCCAGGAAATACTACTCTCATTCTCAAAAATCGTAAAGGTTTTGTAAAGTTGGCACTGCAGACAGGGTATGTCTTGAAGTTCTGGGGCTCTCCCAGAAAAGCTTGTTAAAGGGTCCCTCCCTTCACCCTCTACCTCTCATGCTGTGCCTTAGGGGTGAGCACTTTTCTTCAAGTTGGTGAGAGAAGAGCAGAAAAAAATGCCCCTTATTCTGGTAGATTGAGGATTCAGGAGAAGTGAGGCTTTGCTCTATCCACCTGTTCACTAAAAGGTCTTGAGAACCTCCCAAACATAAAGAAGGAAATGGGTAGGTGCTGGGAGGATTACAAGGATGAATGAGATCTGCCCCCAAAGAGAATACAATCTGGTTAGGAAAAAAATAGCACACATTCATTCAGAAGTTATCAAACAGCTACTGTATGTCATGCCTAAATATTGAAAGTAATAGAGACAAATAAGAAACAGTTCAATGTGGAAGACAGATACATACACATAGTATTACAAAATATATGCAGAACCCAACTACTTTCTACCTCAACTCGCATTCTTTGGTTTACACTTTAATCCTCACTCTCCAGGATTGTTAAAATACTGTGAATTGCCCTTCCTGTTTCTGCCTCTGCCTCTGATATCCCTGAAAGTTTATTTCAATCACAAACAATAATTCTCCTAAATGTGAGTCAGGTCATGTCACTACTCACAATGCTCCAACGGCTCCTTACAAGGACCCTGAATTAGCTGGTTCTCAACCATTTCTCTGATCTCATCTCTCCCTCCTCTTACCCTTGCTCACTCATCACAGCTACACTACTCATAACTGTTCCCAGCAAGCCTTGCACTTTTGCCTTAGGGTCTTGCCTCTGCCTGGAATATAATTCCTCCAAGCAAGTGTTTGGTTCTTTCCTTTACCTCCTTCAAATCCAGAGCAGCTTTTTTCAATAAGGTCTTTTGTGACCACCACCCCACCCGATGTTTCTCCGTTGAACTTATTATCTTCTTACATAATATTTGGGTTTATTTCACTCATTTATATGCTATGTTATTGATCATTGTCTGCTTGCTAAAAAAAATAAGCCCCATGAATTCCACTGAGATCTTTTAAAAATCCATTGTGTTTCTCTGGAGTGTAAAATACATTGGTTCATAAAAAGAAGTCAATAGAACCTTGTTGCATGAATGAAGTGTGATAAGGAGATTATATGAATGACCACTGGAGAAACCAAAGTAGAAGTTTCACAGGGGGTGATAGCTGCACTGTGAGTTGTGGTTTTAGTAGTTATTGCCAATCAACACAAAAGAGAGGACGTGTAAAATATCCCATGTCACCCTAGGGGGTTTCAAACATGAATATGACACAATTCTCCCCTTTTGATCTGAGGAGTAGGTATATGCCTATGTTGCAGGGCCAGGGAAGGATAAAGGCAGGAGAAGCACTGGCTGAAGGCCACCTCATCCACAGCAGCAGCAGAGGGCAGAGATTTGAAGGTGGTCAAAGAAAATTTATTCAAGGGACAAAATCAGAACCGAGTTTGGAAAGACAAAACAGACTTTTCCATGTGAAGACAGGAGAGTTTTCCTGGCAGAGGGATCAGATATACAGACAGATGGGAGAGATCTTAGCATACTTACCATGGTTAAACAGGTTGTGAGAGGGGAAAGGGGCAGCTGGTGGCATGGGTAAGGCTAGAACACAAAGACCACGCTAAGCAACAAGGAGCATGGTGGGGAGCTCTGGAAGGGCATTCAAGTGAAAAGTAATGTGTCTACACAGAATTTTAGGAAGCTTACTCTAGAAGCTGAGCACATTAAAATTACTTAAGTTTCCTGAAATTAGTTTTTTTCCCATGGTAAGGCCAAGGAAGAGCAGCTCCTCTCAGAGAGTTCAGGTGGGAGGATAGAGCTTGGAAGGAATAGGACCTGTGGCTAGAGATGATTAGGTGCTTGTAATCTTGTTCTGAAATAGAGAGGTTGGATAAGTTACCTACCTCAGAGAGAGTTTTGTGGGGCAGGTGGGTGTGAGGGGATATGTTTGCCTTGAAAAAGTTTATGTCCTGGGGGAGTTCATGTGTTGCTTCTCTTTCCAGGGCGTTCCTTGTCCCTTCCTATTCCTTTGGGGAGAATGAGGTTTACAAACAAGAGACCTTTGCTGAAGGCACTTGGTTACGACTTTTTCAAAAGAGCTACCAGAAAATAAGCAAGATTATATTAGGTTTAAACCTATGTACCTTCCATGGCCGAGGACTCACTCGTGGATCCTGGGGTTTACTGCCTTTCAATGGACCAATTACCACTGTTGGTGAGCTTTCCCACTTCCCTGGCTCTTGATTCCTCATCCCAACTCAACCTCTATTCTCGTGCAGACCTGGCTCACAGCAGGAATGCAAAGGGAATTCCAGTAGGTAGAGTTGAAAACAGAGTGGAGAGTGCCCCTAAAAAATAATCGTTGTGACTATTCACAGATGGGGCAGAGTCCAACAGCTGTCATATTAGTATCATTCGAATGAAGGCCAGGATGGAACTGGAGCAGGGAGAAAAATGAAGGAAAGATAAAGGCTGGTCAGTGGCTTCCAGTGAGCTATAAGTAGTGCAAATCATGGTGAGAATTCTAATGTTTGTCTCTCATCCTTCTCCGTAGTTGGGGAACCCCTGCCAGTCCCCAAGATTGACAATCCCAGCAAGGACACCGTGGACAAGTACCATGCACTATACATCAGTGCTCTGCGCAAACTGTTTGACCAATATAAAGTTGAATATGGCCTCTCTGAAACCCAAGAGCTGAATGTCATATAACAAGAACCACTTACTCTATTACTAAACCCACCAATCCATGAGGGAACTGATTGAAGACCCGGGGAAGCAATACTGGGGGAGAGAGAGAAAGATGTAGAATATGAAAGGGAACCAACTAAGCCAGAAAGGACTTAATACATCAGGGTTGAACAATGGTATCCTCTCACAAGTGTTTGACTCAGATCTGGGGGAGGGAAGCAGAGAGATAGGGAAGAGCCAGGGAGGGCTGACTGGTACAGGAGGCAACAAACCCAATTTAGAAATCTTGTGAATCACTCTAGCCAGCTGTCTAATGGAAGTAATGAGAAAGGAACAAACACTGTGCCCCTTTCTCCCAAACCTTAGTGGCACCATTACTATTTAGCTTTAGCCTACCTGTCTATCTGTCTTTTTCTTTCTTTCTCTTTCCTTCTTTCCTTCCTTCTTTCCTTCCTTCCTTCTTTCTTTCTTTCTTTCTTTCTTTCTTTCTTTCTTTCTTTCTTTCTTTCTTTCTTTCTTTCTTTCTTTCTTTCTTCCTTCCTTCCTTCCTTTCTTTCTTGTCTTGGGGCTTGAACTCTAGGTCTGGGTACTGTCCCTGAGCTTCTTTTTGCTCAAAGCTGGAAATCTACCACTTGAGTCACAATGCCACTTCCAGCTTTTTCTGAGTAGTTTATTTGAGATAAAAGTGGCAGACCTTCCTTCCTGGGCTTTCCTCCAACCTCAATCTTCAGATCTCAGCCTCCTGAGTAACTAGGGTTACAGTCCTGAGCCACCAACGCCCAGCTAGCTTTTGGTTTTCTTAGACGCTTTGTTTACAGCAAGGTGATCTTGTTTCCTCAAAGACCTGACCTTTATAGTTTGAGGTCTTCTAAGTTAGGGACCTGAATTGTGGCTTCCTAATCCATGAAGACATGGTTCCCTCAATCATGACAATTTTGAACTAGTAATAGAGTTATATTATTTCTTCTATGAAAATAAAACTATGAAACCGATCAGACTATTGCTTTATTACTCTGTGGCTTACTATTGGGAATCCCTCAAATCTAAGATTTTCCTTTTGGGCCTGAGAACTAGTATGTGTGCAGCCCTTTTCCTTTATTTCATCTACCCGTTATACTGCTCCACATAGAAAAGGTAAGAGAAGGTGTGAAGCCTGAAAAAAATACAGCAATTTGTATTCCATTTTGTCCGGGAAATGTGTCAGCAACTCCCCTTGATCTCCTTGAGCCCAAATTCCAGGAATAACCCCCTTTATGGTAAATTCTACTACAGCTAATCAACAGATAACAGGAAAAACTCAAAGTTCCAGGTGTTCATGCAAGTTAAAGACCACTCAGTTGCGTCTCAGACCATGTGCTTTAGCCAATCATTTTGAAGAGCATCAACTCCATGAATTAGCCAACCCCCAGTACCTGCTAGGTTCCCACCACTGGTTACGCTAATCATCTTTTAGCGTTATTTTATGATTTTCTAGTGGTTTGATATGATTTGTTAAGTGTTGCAATGATGCATAGAAGTCCCTAAAACCCCAATAAAAACCCTGCTAGAGGAAGGGTAGGGGCTCTCAACTCTGACTCGCTGTGTCAGGGACGGTTGTGAGTCCAGGCTCGAGCTTGAAATAAATAACTCGTATGTACTTGCATCAGAATCGGCTCCTTGGTAGTCTTTGGGGATCCTTATCTGGGCATAAGAAAGGCAATTATAGGCGCTCACAAAGTAAAAGACTCAACAGAAACATGGAGATTGGCATAGGTTTCCACAGTGTAGTCCATTTCTCTGTCTCTCTCTGTCTCTGTCTCTCTGTTTCTCTCTGTCTCTGTCTCTGTCTCTCTCTGTCTTTGTCTCTGTCTCTCTCTCTCATTGGTCATGGGCCTTGAACTCTAGGCCTGGGTGCTGTCCCTAAGCATTTCGTCTCCAGGCTAGTGCTCTACTACTTGAGCCACAGTGCCACTTCTGGTTTTCTCGTGGTTAATTAGAGATAAGAGTCTCACAGACTTTCCTGCCCAGGCTGGCTTTGAACCGTGATCCTCAGATCTCAGTCTCCTGAGTAGCTAGGATTGCAGGCATGAGCCACAGGTGCCTGGCTAGTCCATTTTTCTTGATCTCACATAACCACCCTGGGTCAGAAGAGAAGCAGCCATAAGACTACACCAGAAATGTTACCCTGATGTCAAGTACCTACTGTATACCAGGAACAACATGATCATATTTACATTTGTTTGCTGATACCAGCCCTGTGACACTGCCAGCTTCATCATGTTCATTTCCTAGTTGATGGAAGTTCCTAAAGGTTGAGTAACTGGCTCCAAACTGTACAATTTTACATATAACTAGCATTCAAACCGAGGTCTTACTAATTTAGAGCCAAAGTTCTCTCTAATGTACTATTTCATGACCCTTTCCTCCTTTTCTGGAGGTATATTTTTCTTACATATTTACATAAGAAAAAATATATATTTATATTTTCTTAGATATTTATATAATATTTTATATGATGTATTTAATATATTTCTTATGACCTTCCACCAAAATTAGTTCATAAGTGTGAAGAAACATGAGCCTCAGTTTAATTCTGAGAGAAAATAATTTATTAAAAAATATGTGCCAATAGCTAGGCACTGGTGGCTCATGCCTATAATTCTAGCTATTCAGAAGGCTGAGATTTGAGGATCACAGTTCAAAGCTAGCCCACTCAGGAAAACCCATGAGACTATCTCCAATTAACTACCAAAAAAGCTAGAGATGGTGCTGTGGCTCAAAATGGTAGAAAACTAGTTTTGAAGTTTTGAGCACAAAAGCTCAGGGACAAGGCTCAGGCCCTGAGTTAAAGCACCAGGATCAGTGTGTACATGCAAACATGTTCATGCACATGCCTCCTCCTCTTGTTGTCAAGTCCTTTTTTAGTTTATTTGTTCAGATCAATTTCAGAAAGTTTCAGAAACTTGAGGAAGTTCCAAACCAAATCTGGTAGGATTTTTACTAGAAGCACATAAAACATTCCACTTAAATTGGAAATAATATTTTTATAACATGGAATTTTTCTCATCCAGGAACATGTGCATATATATATATATATATATATATATATATATATATATATATATAGCCATTTATTCACACAATCCTTTATATATCTCAATAAGTGTTTTGAGATCTTTTCTACTTTATATTTTCTAATTGGTTGTTATTATACAGGAAAATAGATTTTTGTGTTTCTTACCTTGTATTAGGCACTTGAACTCTATTAGTCTTAGCAATTTCAAAGTTTATTCTCTTGAGTTTTTTTTTTTGCGGGGGGGGGGGGTCCAGTCGTGGGGCCTGAACTCTGGGCCTGGGCGCTGTCCCGCAGCTATTCAGCTCAAGGCTAGTGCTCTACCACTTGAGCCACAGCGCCACTTCCAGTTTTTTCTTTTTGCTTATGTGGTGCTGAGGAATTGAACCCAGGGTCTCAGGCATGCAAGGCAAGCGCTCTACCACTGAGCCACCTTCCCAGCCCTGTCTTGAGTTTTTAAAGTAAACAACTATGCTGTTTGCAAGTAACTTATAGCCTATTGGTTTCTGGATCAACTGCAAGCATGGAGCTGTCAGATAAACTCATATCTTACTGGGGCAATCTAATAATATGTTATAATTTGTTTCCCAAAACTTGCCTTATATTGTAAAAATATCAAAATTGATCATGAAAATTAAAAGAAAAAACAGATGTATTATTTCTTTTAAAATGTGTCAAATATGTAAAAGCAAATATTAGACAGGAATACTATATTATATACGCTTCTTCTGGGAGGGTGTTTTTCCTTAGTGACTAGACCCTCCAAGGCCTGTTGGCCCATATCTGTAATCCCAATCTTTGGTAAACCCAAGGCAGGAGTATTGTGAGTTCAAAGCCAGTGTAGGCTACATAACAAGAACCTATCTCTTTATGTATAACCATTATGAATATGTGAAAGCATACTGTATAATTTAAATGGGTGAATCATTTGATGTGTGCATTCTATCTCAACTTAAAAAAAGACTACTTGTTGAAATTTGGAATAAAGATGTATTTTTCTGCCAAATATTGGTCAAGAAAACACAGAAATTCTTTGTTCCCTTAGAACTTTCCAAGTGCTTTAAAAGTTGTTTTTTGTAGTTGTTGTTGTTTGGAGGGTGGGGTCAGTCATGGGGCTTGAACTCTGGGCTTGGGCGCTGTCCCTCAGGTCTTCAGCTCAAAGCGAGCACTCTTCCACTTCAGCCACAGTGCCACTTGCGGTTTTCTGGTGGTTTATTGGAGATAAGAGTTTCACAGACTTTCCTGCCCGGGCTCGCTTTGAACCGTGATCCTAATATTTCAGCCTCCTTAGTAGCTAGGATTACAGGTGCGAGCCACTGGCGCCCGGCTAAAAGTTTTTTTGGATAAGTTATTTTTCAGAAGCCAAATGGCAGGGACAGCTTGCCTTTGTAAAAGACATTAAAGAAGGTCAGTGTAGTTAGCTATTGCTATACAAGATAGTACTCTAAAAAAGACTCCTTTATAGCTGTCAAAGAAACTCCTATTAAATAAAGCTCAGAATAATCTAATCTTAACTAGATCAACAAGTCAAAACTAGTCACAACTTTAAAAATCATGTAAAATCCACAAAGAAGATAAAGAAAATCTAGAAATTCACACAGTGGGAATTCTCTATTAAAACCAAAGATGGAAGTAGAAGTGTGGCTCAAGTGGTGGAGTGCCAACCTTCAGTGTAAAAAGCTAAGGAAGAACATGGGGCTCTGAATTCAAGCCCCAGCGCTGGAAGCAATTAAGGAGACTTGAACTTTGGTGTATAACTCACAGGTAAAGCACAAGACCTTGGATTTCAGCTCCAAACAGAAAGGAATAAACAAACAAAAACGCAACTTGGCTCTAACTTGTTTCTTTTCAAAAATATTTACATATATTATTGTGTTTTCTGAATGGTTACTTGTAATATTCCATCCTGTTGGACTTCCATCTGTGTTTTTTTATTTTTATTTTATTTTATTTTATTTTTTATTGTGAGAATACCGTAAAGAGGAGTTACAATTACACGGGCAAGATAACGAGTACATTTCTTATTGTGTGTGTGGTTTTTTTTTTTATCTTTTGGTATGCCCCAATACTGGGGTTTGAACTAAAGGCCTAAGTGCTATCTTTTAGATTTTTTTCCCTCAAGGCTGGAGCTGTACCTTTTCCACTTGTGGCTTTTTGGTGGTTAATTGGAGCTAAAACTCTCAAAGACTTTCCTGCTTTGAACAGCAATCCTCAGATCTCAGCCTCCTGAGTAGTCACCAGTGTGAGCAGCCAGTGACAGGCTCAAGGACTTCTATCTGGAATTCTAGTAATCTGCACTGAAGTCATAATGAGAGGCTGGAGGTATGGCTCTGTTGGTAGTGTGCTACCCAATGGGCAAAATTGTAAGATACTAAGTTCAAGTCTGGTCTTGGACTCCTCCCCTCCTCCCCCCCAAAAGTCACAAAAATAAAGGTCTCAATCTCACAAAACCCTACAGTATAAACTAACAGATCCACAGCAGATGGGTAAAATCAATGTGCTCCCAGCCATCTAAGAAAAGAAACTATGAATTTTTTTGTTGCATTAAATGGCCTTTGTATAAATACTTAAATATAATTTTAAAAATAAAATAAAGGGACAATGTAACTGCTCTTATCTATAAACAGCTGTTTGAATTTTAGCAAGACATGGTAAAATGTGTTCCACAGCCACTGACAGCCTTATAGTTTACAGAGTGTTGGGATGAAAGAAATTGGCACTGTCTAATTCATACTTCCAAACTTTTTTTTTGCCAGTCCTGGAGCTTGAACTCAGGGTCTGGGCAATGTCCTTGAGCCTCTCTGTGCTCAAGGCTAGCACGTTAGCACTTGAGCCACAGTGCCACTTCCAGCTTTTTCTGTTTCTGAGGTACTGAGGAATTGAACTCAGGGCTTCATGCATGCTAGGCAAGCACCCTACCACTAAGCCACATTCCCAGCACCCTTCCCTACTTTTAAAAATGGTATCTTTTTTTTTTTTTTTTTTTTTTTTTTTTTTACTATTTTTGTTACAAATACTATCCCAAGTTGAGGTCCTTGCACCTGACTGTCTCCTTGCCCCTGGCAGTGTTGGCAGAAGCTGACTGACACAAACCACAAGATACCATGTTGCCAAGTGGCTTTAGTCTCTGAAAAAATAAGCCTAAAAGGCCAGCCCAAGTACATTTTAAAATAGAATCACTGTTAAAAAATAGTATCACTGGAAAATTTCTACTGTCGATGAGATGTGTCATGGCACATGATAAATATTTGCAACAGGGAAATTTCTATGGCAACTCTAACCATGATTC
The DNA here is from genome assembly GCF_024711535.1 of Dipodomys merriami. Classification (NCBI taxonomy): domain Eukaryota; kingdom Metazoa; phylum Chordata; class Mammalia; order Rodentia; family Heteromyidae; genus Dipodomys; species Dipodomys merriami. The sequence goes on from NW_027204492.1 coordinate 72,140,621, forward strand.
CCTGTTCTCCTATTTTAGTCAAATCCTTCTGGCAGAGCTTCTTTTAAAAGTTCCTAATTTTACCACCCTGTGTTTTATAGTCAGGCTTTGATTTATATTTCTCAGCACTGTAAATTTCTTCTGACAGCATTGGATCAAAAAAGGGTCCAGTCTGGTTTCATTGATGCTTGAAGTATCCTGAGTAGCTAAGATTATAGGTATGAGCCACTAGTGCCTGGATTATGTTGGTTATTTTTGAGATAGAGTCTCACTTCTTGCCTGGTGGCATGCCTATTTTACACTTTTCATCTGTCATTGCTGGGATAATAGGCTGTGTCACCTCGACCAGCTATTGGGTGAGAAAGGGTCTTAGGAACTTTTCTGCCCAAGCTGACCTGAAAGCATGATCATTCCAGTCTCATCTTTGCAAGTAGCATGACTTGTGATGTAATGGAAGGATCTTTTATGGTCTAGGTTTTAAAGAGTGTTTAATCAAGAAAGAAGATTTATTGTATGTCTTGGTTTATTTTAGCATACATTAAAATGATTGTGTGCTGGGCACTGGTGGCTCATGTCTGTCATTCTAGCTACTAAGGGGGCTAAGATTTGAGAATTGTGGCTGAAAGCCAGCCCAGGCAAGAAAGTCTGTGAGATTCTATCTCCAAATAATCAGCAAAATGTTGTAAATGAAGCTGTGGCTCAAGTTGTAGAATGCTAGCCTTTGGCAAAAAGAAGCTCAGGGACAGCACCCAGGCCCTGAGTTCAAGGCTCAGGACCATTACAAAAGAAACAAATAACAATAACAACAACAATAAAACCCTGGGATTTCATGGTTTTTTAGCATGTTCATGAGGTTGTGTAGCCATAATCACTAGAACATTTTCACCATGTTAAACAAGAAAGCTAGCAGGGTACCGGTGGCTCATGCCTGTAATCCTAGCTACTCAGGAGTCTGAGATCTAAGGATCACAGTTCAAGCCAACCCGGGCAGGAAAGACCGTGAGACTCTTATCTCCAATTAACCACCAGAAAAATGGAAGTGGCCCTGCAGCTTAAGTGGTAGAGCGCTTGCCTTGAGCTGAAGAGCTCAGGGACAGGGCCCAGGCCCAGAGTTCAAGCCCCACTACCAACAACAACAAAAAAGAAAGCTGCACTCATTAGTATTTCTTCTCTTTCTCTTTTCCCTCTTCCAATCCCCTTTTTCTCTATTTGTCTATTCCGGACATTATATCATTATACATAAAGAAGTCAGCCAGTTTAAAGCCTCTGTGGCAACTTTGTTTTATCTACTGTTTTTAAGGTTTATGTTGTATCAATGTTTTATTCTTTTTTCAAGGGCTTCTATATATGTATAGTGTGTGTGTGTGTGTGTGTGTGTGTGTGTGTGTGTGTGTGTGTGTGTGTGTGTGTGTGTGTGTGTGTGCGCGCGCAGCACATTTTATTTAATTACTCATCTTTTGAGGGGTCTTCGGGTTGTTTCTACTTTGGACTGTTATGAATAGCTCTCTTATATTCATCTATTTACAAGTTATTTCTGTTCTGCTTATTAAAGATGAAACTCAGTCCTTGAACATGCTAGGCAAGCACTAAACCACTGAGTTAATCTTCAGCCATGTACAAGTTTTTGTATAACCATATCTTTTACACCATTTGGGTATAAAGCTAGGAACAGAATTGCTGTATCTCATAGTTAACTTTTTGAGGGACTGTCATACTTCTTGCCAGTGACTCTACCATTCTTACCTTTCTATCAGCAGTGCCTGAAGTTTCCAGTTTTCCACATCCTACCCAGTACTACCTAGCATGTCTGTCCTTTTTTATTATAGCTATCCTAGTAGGTGTGAAATGATATCATAGTGGTTTTCATTTGCATTTCCCTAATGATTGATTTTGGGCAATTTTTCTTTTGTGTATCTTCTTTTGAGAAATATCTATTCAAATCTTTGCCTATCTTTTTTTTTTGTTAGTCTTGGGGCTTGAAGTCATGGCCTGGGTTCTGTCCTTGAATTGTATTGCTCAAGGGCTAGAGCTCTACCACTTTGAGCCACAGCTCCACTTCTGGTTTTCTGAGTTGGTAGGATTACAAGCATGAGCCACTAGGATCCAGCTGTCTGTTTTTTTTTATTAGCATACATTAATTGTAAAAAGAGATTTCATGTGACATTTCCACATAAAAACACTTTTCCCTTCTTAAGACAATTTCAACAAGTTTGATTGCTCTATTTTCATATAGGTATACAGAGTATTTCTGTTGAGATCTCCCCATGTAACCCAGGTTATCTTCAAACTTGTGATCCTGCCTCAGCCTTTTCATTGCTGGGACCATATATATATATATATATATAATTTTGGGTACTTGAGTGTCTTACCATATACATTATATTTATATTTTCTCCCATTCACATTCACTGGATTACCTTTGGCACTTCCTAATGGGGTCTTTTGGAGCTCAAAAGGTTTAATTTTTGAGTCCAATTATCTATTTTTCTTTTGTTATTGTACTTTTGGTGTCTTACATAAGAAACCATTGCCTAAGCTAAGATCAGAAAGTTTTACTACCTGTGTTTTCTTCCAAGTGACTAATAGCTTTTTCTTTCGCTGTGTTTGATCCATTTGGAGTTAATTTTTGTACATAGTGAGATGAAGTTGTCCAACATCACTTTATGTATCTAGTTGTCCTAGAATCATTTACAGAAAAGATTATTTTCCTCCATTACGTTGTCCTGTAATCCTCGCCACTCAGGAGGCTGAGATCTGAGGATCGTAGTTCAAGGCAAACCCAGGCAAGAAAAGTCCATGAGGCTCATCTGCATTTAAACACCAGAAACCAGGAAGTGCAGCTAAGACTCAAGTAGTAGAGCACTAGCCTTGAGCAAAAAGCTCATGGGACAGTACCCAGGCCCTGAGTTCAAGCCCTTTGACTGTTGTCCCCCCTCCTAGCCTCCCAAGCAAATGGCTTGAACCCTTAGTAAAATAATTGACTGACCATAGATGCAAGGGTTTGTGTGTATACTCTTTTTTGAGTGTGTGCAGATATTGGGGCTTAAACTCAAGTCCTCTTGCTCTCCCTCACCTTTTTCACTCAAGCCTGGCACTCTACCACTTAAGCCATGCCTCCACTAATAGCATTTTGCTGGTGAATTGGATATAAGAGTCTCTCAATTTGTTTGCCAAGTCTGGCTTTGGACCTTGATCTTCAGATCTCAGCCTCTTGAGTACATGAGATTAAAGGTGTGAACTATCAATGCCTGGATGCTTTTATACTCTTAATTCAATTCTACTGGTGTGTGCATGGTGTGTGTGTGTGTGTGTGTGTGTGTGTGTGTGTGTGTGTGTGTGTACCTGTCTAACAATGCCAAGGCCCTGAGTTTAACTCTCAGTATGGCAAAATAAATAAATGAAATAAAATAATACAGTATAAGAATAGATACATAGGTCAATTGGTCAGAACAGAGTCCACAAACAGATGTGTGAATATGTGCATGCACACACACAGCCACAATGAATACAGATTTTTTTAAAGCCTCACAAACAAGGAGGGGATAGATTGTTCAATAAATGGTGCTCAAAGAGGGGGGAAACACTAGTATTTGGGCAATGGGCTACAATGACATCATTTTTTTTTGTTGTTATGGGGCCTGAACTCTGGGCCTGAATGCTGTCCCTCAGCTCTTCAGCTCAAGGCTAGTGCCTTTTCTGATTATGTGGTGCTGTGGAATCAAATCCAGGTCCTCATGCATGCAAGGCAAGCACTCTACCACTGAGTCACCTTCTTAGCCTTACAATGACATCTTATAAAACAAACCTAAATATATTCTAATTAGATTATCCAGATTCATTTAAAATTACAAACTATTCCTAGGCACTGGTGGCTCACACCTATAATCCTAGCTCTCAGGAGGCTGAGATCTGAGAATTGTGATTTGAAGCCATCCCAGGCAGGAAAGTACATGAGACTTTTTCTCCAATTAGCCAGTCAACACCTGAAATGGAGCTGTGACTCAAGTAGTAGAGTGCCAGCCTTGAGAAGAAGAAAAAAACAAGAATGTGAGATTGTGTGTTAGAATATATTAGACTGCCAGAAAACCACACAGACATCCAGGTACAAAGAAGAAAGAAAAGGTTTATTGCCAGTAAAGGCATCAGCAAGACCACAAGAGAGGAGTGAGAAGAAGTGCTAGCTATTGTCTGAAGTGACCTATATAACCTAGGAGGTCTAGGAGGGTCTAGGAGGGACTGGGAGGTGGAGACCCTGGTGTGGACATGAGGGCCAGGGACTTCATCATGGTGGGCTAGGATTTGTGGCTGCTGCCCAAGTAGTAGATAAGGGACCCTGCAGCTGCCCAGATCTGAAGGTCACTCTAAGGGGCTCTTGCTGTCTTATTTGGTGGTAGCTGCCCCAGAGGAGTGCCATCTCAAAGGCAAAGAGGGGTTGGAGGCTGATTATTTACTGCCTTTACTAAATGGGCCTAGTGTTGCCTAGGAAGGGAGTATGCTAAGCTGTGGAGAGGGGAAAGAGTGTACTAAGCTATGGGAAGGGAGCTCATTGGGCTAACACCCTGAATTCAAGATACAGGACACACACACACACACACACACACACACACACACACACACACACACACACACACACACACACACACACACACAACATCCAAACCATAAACCTAGTAGAAGAAAACATGGGAAAACTCAAAACTCAAAAAATGGGCTCAGGATTTAGACTTCCTTTGAATACAGTTCCCTCATAATCTTTTCCCTCAAGGGAAAATAAAGGATCCCCCTCGGGGCCTACAAAAGTTTTTCCTTGGCCCCGTGCTTTCTGGCCCAATGCAACACTATAACTCAAGTGTTCAGCAAAGTTAGTGGCCAAGGTCCCTTAAAACTTGTGGTACTATAGGAGAAATAAGTGAGGTCTCCACCTAAGACTCCCTCAACAGGCTTCCATAGTATGCCATGGGTCAAGCTCATTTCTATCCTGTGCTGAATGACAAGAAAGTATCCAGTGGGACAATAGAAAGGGATTAGAGGAAAAGTAAATGGGGAGACAAGCTTCCTTATAGGGAAGAACCTTCAGACTCACTGCCCACCCAAGGTCCGTGACTGTCCCAAGGAAAACCAACCTTCCCTCCACAGTACAAACCACCCCATCACAGTGCCAAATTATAATGTCTGTGAAAGGTCTAAGGCCTTTAAAAATATAGTTTTAGTTTATTTGTTGATTTATTCATCATTTTATTGATTCTTTTTTGTGTCCATACTGGGGCTTGAACTCAGTGCTATGTACACTCACTTGGCTTTTTTTTTGCTCAAGGTTGGTGCTATACACTTGAGCCATATCTCCACTTTCCAAAAGCCTTTGTTTTTTTCTTTAAAAAGAACTCTGATTCCCAAGACATGGTGGGGCTCTGATATTTTCTCACCAACCAGGTTTCCTGTGTTTTCCTCAATAGCTATAAGAAAACAGAACTTAGGGATGCCCTACGACAGGAAACAGGTGAGTCAGAAAACAGAGCTGAAGGAGGACTCCACCCCCTTTATAAACCCATCTATCTGAACAGGAGCCAGGTAATAGCCCCACAGTATCTGTGCAAACAAACCCTCCCTGAAGACAAGCAGAGTCTGGGAGATGTTATTATCTTTATCCCCCAGATCTTTCAGACCATATGACACATGTAGGTCAGTGTAGCACATGGTGTTCCTTGAGGATTCACAGGTGGGTCATCCTGACATCATTCTGAACTTCCAAGCTATCACTGACCCAATATCGAGCCCCTGCTAGGTGACAGGCACTGGCATAGATGCTAAATAAAACAAGGGCCTGCTCTCCTAGAGTTGGTGTTTGAGTTGGAAGAGGCAGACAAGTAAGCAAACCAATCATTCAGTAGTAGTGACTGCCAGGAAGAAAAAAATAAATCCGGTTAAAAAAGTGTTGGGAATCTGATTTTATCTGGACTGGTGATGGAGGACCATGAAAATGTGGTTCTTGGCCAGATGTGTGAAATGAAGCAGTCAGTAATGTTACCCTCATCGAAAGGAATGTCCAAGGAGAGGGATCAGTAAGATCAGGAGCCCTGAGAAGAAATCTGCTTGGCATTTCCAAGGAGCAGCAGGATGATCTAATAACTGTTGAGAGTGGAATGGGCAGAGGAAGGACGATAAGAGGGAGACACAGCCAAAATGGAGTAGGTCCTCATAGACCCAGAGGATGACAGCAGTTTTTCTCAGTGAGACTAGGAATTATTAGTTATTTTGTTTTTATTATGTTTTTGCCAGTACTAGGGCTTAAAGTCAGGGCCTCTCATTCTCATTGGACCTTCTTGCTCACAGCCAGCACTCTACAACTTGAAACATGCCTCCAGCCCAGCATTTTGCAGGTTAATTGGAGATGTAGTCTTGCTTCAAACTGCAGTTCTCAGATCTCAGCCTCTTGAGTATTTAGGATTACAAGCAGTAGCCACTGGTGCCCAAATTTAAGTGTGGTATTACGTGTGTATGTGTGCGTGTGTGTGTATCTGTGTGTTTGTGTGTGTGTGTGTGTGTGTGTGTGTGAGAGAGAGAGAGAGAGAGAGAGAGAGAGAGAGAGAGAGAGAGAGAGAGAGAGAGAGAGGGAGAGGGAGGGAGACGGAGTGTATTTGTGTGTGTGTATATTTGTGTAGTGTGTGTGTGTGTGTGTGTGTGTGTGTGTGTGTGTGTGTGTAACAAAGTGAAGAGAAAAATATAATGAGTCTCCAGAAACCTGTTAACCTGGATTCAGCAATTGACAAGATAAAAATGACTTGCTCTGACTGTTCCAATTATTCTTTTCTTCTGTTCTTTGCGGAATTATTTTAAAACAAATTTCAGCTTACATATGTTACATCTAAAAATGATCAGTATTTTTCATGCCAGTACTGGGGCTTGAACTCAAAGCCTGGGTGCTGCCCCTGAGCTTTTGTGCTCAAAGCTAGCTACCACTTAAGCCACAGTCCCACTTTCAGCCTTTATTGGTGATTAATTGACATAAAAGTCTCATAGAGTTTCCTGCCCAGGCTGGCTTTGAATCTAGACCCCTAGATCTCAACCTCCTGAGTAGTTAGGATTACATGCATGAGACACTGGCACCCATTGGTCACTAATTTTTAAAGTCTATTTTATTATATAAAAATAAAGTTATCACACCTAACAAAATGAGTAATAATTCCTCAATATATTCATTAGATTATTCACTCTGTAGTCTAATTTCCTTTATTGTATTTATGTTTTCTTTTCAAATTAGTTTATGATGTCCCATAAAGTATTCCAGTCTAGAGTAGTACTTTGTTTCTTCCTCTGACTTTTTCATACCAGTGATTTCTTAAAAAAAAAAAAAAAAAACCTAGATGACAGTTCTATAAAAATCCCATCTTCTCTGTTTGTCTCCCTCGTTGTGCCATCCTTTCACTTGTTTCTTTCTCCTTCCATTTTTAAAAAACTTTTTTTGCTTGTTTTCTGTGCTAACACTGGTCAGGGCTTCTTGCTCTGGGTTGTCCTTTTTTTGCTCAAGGCTGAAATTCTGCCACTTGAAACACACCTCCAGTTCTTCCTCCTACTTCTTGAAAACTGGAAATCAGCCCAAGGCTTACTTAGCTTAAGTTTCAACTTTGGAGGCAAGATGACTTTGCAAGTAGGCACTGCACACTGAAATGTCCCTTACTAACACTAAGATTTTAATCAGAAGTGCAGGTGGTGACTGTCTAATCTTTACATTGTGACATTCCAGGTCAACCTTTCACCTCATAGTTGTAGCAGACACTAGGTGCCCATTGCCTGACATTACTGTTTCATCAACGATTGTACAATAGTATTTTTCTATTTCTATTACTTTCTCCACAAATGTTAGCTGATATAGTACAGTATATTTCGAGAAGGCTCATTCCAATTACATCCCCCTCTAATCTATTCCTGTCCTCTCCCCATAGCTAACCAATTTTGCTAATTTAGAGCTTTCTCTTTCTAGAATCCATTTTGAAAATAGAATGTATGTGTGCAGATGTGCATACACATTCACACACACATAAATTTCTATCTATACAACATTGTGTTTATGTATCTATACACATTCCTATATATACATAGGCATATATCTACATGAATACATGTGTATATTTATGTATATAATCACATTGCAAAAGATAGCCTTTATGTGTGTGTGTATATATATATATATATAGGTTTTCACTTAATTATATCCTAGAAATCTGTCCACATCAGCCTAGAGCTGTTGGTCATCCAGAAGGGATCTGAACAAGAGAATGTCAAAAACTCATTTGGAGTGTAACAGTCTTCCACCAGCTGCCTATAGAAAACAGCATTTGAAGCAGCAAGCACCAAAGCAGAGAGGTTTTAACAGCCAGGGACTGGTGGCTCAAACCTGCAATCCTAGCTATTCAGGAGTCTCAGATCGAAGGATTCACAGTTTGAAGCCAGTCCAGATACAGAGATCCTCCACTTAACAACCAAAAAGGCCAGAAGTGGAGGTGTGGCTCAAGTGGTAAAACTCCAGCCTTGAGCAAAATAGCCAAAAATCCCTGAATTCAAGCTCAAGTAATGGTACCAAAAGAAAGAAAAAGTGGGGGGGGGGAGAAAAGGTGGCTGGATGCATTCATAATGTTCAATGTACATATATAAACATAAAGTTAGGTAACTGGTGGGGGGGGGGCGGTGGGATGTGTAGCATTGGGACAAAGGAGGGGAAATGACCAAAGGCGTGACATTGATCAAGATTCATTGTAGTCACAAACTGTCGTGATGAATTGAAAACCCTTAATAAAACTACTTGAAGATAATAACATTTTAAATAGTTAAAAAGACAAAACAAAGAAGATACTATAGTGGTCTAGGGAGACATGATGACTACATGCTTACATCATGTAGGAGAGAGCTACAAGATGGAGGGCTAGGGCCATTAACACAGCTCCCACCTCAGTGCAGACTCCAAATAGCCCTCTGCCTTATTTAAGTCACTTTATTTTGGATCTCTGTCACTGCCACTGACTGACCCTACTTGCACACCGAGAAGCTCCTGAAGTGAACTTCTATGGAAACTTAGACTTTTCTGTAACTAAACCTACTATTTTCTCATCCTTTTATTTTTCCATATATTTATGAATACTTTTGAAGTCAAATATCTTTCCTTTCTTAACAAAATATTTTTTGATTGTTATTATTATTATTAAGGTGTTGTGTACAAGGGCTACCATTTCATAAATCAGGTAATGAGTACATTTCTTTCTCTTGGACATTCCTTTTTTTTCACCTTCCCACCCCTGTCTACAAGTCACTTGTTATTTTTTACATAGTGAAACTTAACCCTTTTTAAGAAAATACAGAGGAACTAGCACTATGGCTCAAGTGGTAGAGCACTAGCCTTGAGCATAAAGAGGCCAAGGGACAGTGCCCAGGACCTGAGTTCAAGCCCTACAACTGCGAAAGAAAAAAGAAAGAAAGAAGGAAGGAAGGAAGGAAGGAAGGAAGGAAGGAAGGAAGGAAGGAAGGAAGGAAGGAAGGAAGGAAGGAAGGAAGGAAGGAAAGAAAGAAAATATAGAAAAGCATCTTCATAACCTTAGAGAAGGAAAGGATTTATTAAACAACATGCAGACAGTACAAACTTGAAAGTAAGTAATTGACACATTCAACCACATTGAAATTAAGAATTTGAAATCTTGGTATATATTCACAATGGTATTCTATGCCTCCATCAGAAAGAATGACATTGCCCCATTTGTTAGGAAATGGAAAGACTTGGAAAAAATTATATTAAGTGAAGTAAGCCAGGCTCAAAGAAACATAGGTCCCATGGTTTCCCTTATTTGCAATAACTAGTATATGTCTGAGTCAAGCAGAAAAGGTCAGAAAAGTTGATGTTAGGGAAATGAACCCTAAGATATGTATTCAAATGTTTTTTTTCTTTCATGTGATTGTTTCTAACACATTTATAAAATTATTTCTTTGTTGTTTTGTATGTCTCTCCCCCACGGTATAACCCCTGCTTTCACTGTATTTGATGTAGGTATAATTTGTGGAGGGGAAGGGAAAAAACAAATCGTTTAAATAGGGATACAGGTGGACCCATTGTAACAACAAGATGTACAAGTTGTTGTGTCGAAAACGAACTTTACAACTTTGGTGGGGGGGGAGGAGGATTGGGGGTGGGTGGGGTGAGGATGGGAAGGGATGGGAAGGGGAAACAAAGGAGGAGGCTACAATGTTTGATAAGAAATGTACTCATTATCTTGCCCATGTAATTGTAACCCCTCTGTATAGTATTTTTACAATAAAAAACAGAATTTGAAATCTATAAAGCAAAAGCATTATCAACAAATGAGGATAAAAAGAATGCACTTGCCAAATACATTGGTGTGTGTGGGTATGTATTGTGTGAATGTGTGCATTTTGTGTGTTAGTGTACACACAGATGGTCCCTGAGTACTGAAGTTTGGACTTGGAATGTCCTCCAAAGGTATGTATGCTAAAGTCTTGCTTCTCAGCTTTCACTATTAGAAGGTAATGAAGCCTTTAGAAGGTGAGTCTTAGTGGAAGTTAGATCATTATGAATGTGCCCTTGAAGAAGATATTGGGACTCTAGCTCCTTTCTGTCTTTTTTCTTTGCTTCTCAGGTGCCTCCTCTGCTACACATTCATTCCATAATATACTGTGAAACCCATGAGCCAAAATAAGCTTTTTCTCCTTGAAATCTGTTTTTTTCCCAAATATTTTTGTAACAGTGACAGAAAGCTGACTTATATAGAGTTCAATGATAGTTTGACTTACAATTATTCAACTTTGATGGTGTAAAACTGATGGTTATGTGCTGGTGGCTCATGCCTACAAGCGTGATATCTGGCCACAGCCAGATATCTGGCTATTCAGGAGCTAGATATCTGGAAGATAGTAGATACAAAGCCAGTTCAGAAAAGTCTTGAAAGCTTTATCTCTAAAATAACCAGCAAAAATCAGGGTTGGAGGTATGGCTCAACTGGTAGAGCATAATCCACAAGCAAGTAACCCAAGCACACTGAGTAGTAAGTTTATTTTTAATTTTTAATATTTTTCTAGGCTAGTGATAGTTTACAGATGCTAGATATTGATATAAAGCCATATCTCCCAGTCAGCCACATGATCATGAAGGAAAACAACCAAGACTGTGGTAAGGGTACTATGTTACTGGACTCTGATGTTTCAGTTAGATGTCATAAATACATTTTAAAGACATGATGGGTTTATTAGAATGCAACCTCATTATAAGTCAAGGAGCATTTTTATCAAAAGCAGATGAACTTATACTATGTCTGTTGTTCATGGAGAATTACACACATATTTGATTTAAAAAATCACCAATAAAAAAAAAAAACAAGGAAATAAGAGAGAATATAGGGGAAAGGTTCAGAGAAAGGCATACGGAGGCCTTGCAAATTACTAGTAATGTGTTTTTATTTTTTGTCGGTTTTTTTTCTTTGTGCTGCTACCAGGGCTTGGATTAAGGGCCTAAGCATTGTCCCTGAGCTGTTGTGTTCAAGGCTTGTGCTCTACCACCGGAGCCACAGCTCCACTGCTGACTTCTTGCTAGGTTATTGGAGATAAACCTCTCACAAACTTCTCTTCCCCAGGCCGGCTTCAACCCACGATTCTCAGATTCCAGCCCCCTGAGTAGCTAGAATTACAGGCATGAACATCTGGTGCCCATCTGGAACTGTGGGGGCTTTTTTTCAGTGCTAGGGATGGAGCTTGGGACCTTGAAAATTTAAAAAAAAAGTGCTCTATTTCAGAGTTATATCCTGAGCCTAGTAACATAGATTTTTTAAAAAAACTGAGTGGTAGATATACATGTTCACACAGTTATTCTTTTGACTGCTTATGTGTTAGATATATTTCACATTAGCAGAGAAATAGCAAAACCCTAACAATTTGGAAAGGATTCCACATTGTTTTCAGAAACAAGATGGCCTACAAGGAGCTAGAGGGTCATGTTGGTTTCTGTTAGTCCATGTTCTCAGTGTCATGTGATATCTCTTTGTTGTTAACTGGAATATCAGGGCATCCATCCATTTGGCACCCCCACACTTGATCTATGCATCCGACACTTCTCCGGTGTACACAAATTAACAACCCTTGGACCAAATCTGTTTAGAGGTAGGTTTTGTTTATTCAGCACAGTTCTATAGTTGTTTTTCTTTCTTACTTTTTTTTGTTGTGCCTGTACTGGGGTTATGACTCAGGGCCTGGAAGCTGTCCCTTAGCATTTTTTGTTTGTTTGTTTGTTTTTGTCGGTCATGGGGCTTGAACTCTCAGCTCTTCAGCTCAAGGCTAGTGCTCTACCACTTTAGCCACAGTGCCACTTCCGGCTTTTTCTGCTTATGTGGTGGTGAGGAATGGAACCCAGGGCCTCATGCATGAAAGGCAAGCACTCTACCACTGAGCAACCTTACCATCCCAAAACATTTTTTTGTTTTGTTTGGTTGGTCAGTCATGGTGCTTGAACTCTGACCTGGGCGCTGTCCCTGAGCTCTTCAGCAAAAGGCTAGAGCTCTACCACTTGAGCCACAGTGCCACTTCCTCCCTTAGCTTTTTCACTCAAGACAAGTGCTCTTCCATTTGAGCTATAACTCCACAGCTTGTGTTTTTGTGGTTAATTGGAGATAAGGTTCTCATGGACTTCACTGCCCAGGCTGGCTTCAAACTGTGATCCTTAGATCTCCGAATCTAGAGTAGCTAGGATTACAGGCATGGGTCATCAATGCCCAGCTATACTTGTTTTTCAAATCTGAAATACTTGGGAGAAGCAAGATACAAGTACATGTATGTACATATGTTCCCATACACCCATATATCAATGTAGCAAGATGAAATAAATGTGCACAAGATTAACAATTATTCAATCTAATGAAGGTAGATGATATGCAAGCATTCTGTAAAATATTCTTCCAGTTTTCCTGTATGTTTGAAATTGCTTACAATAAAAATTAAAAGGCCTTTAGACAAAGCATCTCTGAGTTACTACATTTCCCACCATTTCCTGTCGTTTCTAGCTCCTATGGTCCCTAGAGATACTTGAATCTGCAACCTCTGTCTTACCTTGTAGGTCTTGATTCCTCCTAGATCTCCCTGATTCCTCCACATAAACAAGTCATGGGGACGGAACAAAACACAGGTTTTCTCTCATTGCAACAGGCTAAATGAGCCATTCACCTTTGTGAGACTTTAGAACAGGTAAGGACTATTAATAAAAACTGTTGTGATTCCCCAGTAGGATGCAATGCCAGAAGGCCCCTCCATCTGCCCCCACACTACCATGACATTGGCAAAATCCATCTTTATAAGATAGATGGAGCCTTGGAAAAGTCAAGCTGTATCAGCTAGTTTATCCCATAGGACTAGATGGACGTTTTGGTAGTTCTTTAAGACTTGTCATCTCTCTGACACCCAAAATGAAAAGAGGTGGAAACAACCCTCTTCCAGAAACATTAAGAGGTCAATGGGGTAAAGTACTGTGTCAAGAATATATAAAATGAATGACTGCTATATATTGGGCATAGGCAGCTTTTCTGAGGAGAATTTACAGCCAATAAATTTCCATTGCAGGCTAATTTGTTCCTATTCCCTTACAGTCCAGTCAGTCTCCTTAGGGAAAATGAATCAGCTTTCAATTAAGGTTTACATAATCACAGAATACGCAATGGCAAATCCTCTTTTTGACAACTATGGTTTACAACTTTCACAGATCATACTTCAGGGAACAAAATCTCAACCCCCGCCACCTTCAGCCTGACAATTCCTGAACACCCTACAACATGGATTGATTCAATTGTTTAGCAGACAATAAAAAGCTTAACATGAATCTACAGATAACCAGAGGTAGATAGTAACAAGAAGGAGAATTTGAGGTTGATATGGGACAAGGCATGGCAGTATACCAACGTAGATGCGTAAATGGCATTTCTGATTGTTTTAATCTTGTGAACAGAGACAGCAAAGTCATATGTTCTTCTGTGCTCTAGTAACTGTGTTCCACTGCCCTTGTCAACTTTTGAAATGGCCTTCTGTTTTAGTTTCTTCTTTCTTGACTTGACCCCTGCTCTCATCTTCTCTGTGTGTGTGTGTGTGTGTGTGTGTATGTGTGTGTACATATTATTCTTCATTAGTTGGAATTTTAGATCTAGCTAGAAATATTGAGCCAATAGTTGACCAAATATTCTGGATTTTCTAGCTGTATAATCATATCATCTAGAAATGGTTGGTGATTGCATGTTTTCCCTGAAGTCTGTGCTCTGAATTTTTTTAATTTTTAAATAAGTTTTTTTATTGTGAAAATACTATTCAGATGGGTTACAGTTACATGAGCAAGGTAATAAGTACATTTTCTTCAAGCATTGTTGCCTCCTCCTTTGTTTTTCCCCTACCTCCCTTCCCCTCCCACCTCCTCAACTTCCCTCCACCCCCACCCCCCACTCCCGCCTAAGTTGTAAAGTTCATTTTTCAACATAGCATCTTGTACAGCTTATTGTTGCAATGCCCTGCCCTCATCTTGATGAACTTTCAGATCTTACAACTTTCTTTCTTGATACCCTGATGTTACCATATGACTAGCCATTGACTTACAAGAATGTTGACACTTTTCTCTCCTTCTCTGTGACCTACTTTAGCTAATTACTGCCCACATCCTATTGTGACAAAATGTACTCAGGAGAGTTTGATTCTAGGCTGAGGACTGGTGATAAGGCAAAGAATTCTATTTCCAAAGCTTAAGCACCAAGAAGGTATCTTCAGCTCTCAGAGGAAGAAGTGAAGAACAATGCCAGGCAATGAGTGGCTAAGGTGTGATTAAATTTTCAAGCATAGTACTCAGAGAAATTCCTACCAGAACATACAGATCAATAAAGGTACATAGAGGAAGTAGGACTATGGCTCAAGAGATAGAGCTCCAGAGTTGAGTGAAAAAGCTAAGCAAAAGCATAAACCCCTGAGTTCAAGCCCCAGAACTGGCAGAGAGAGACAGAGAGGGTGAGAGATAATGCAATGATGACAGTATGTTACCAACCAATGATTAAGATTAATATAATTAATATAACCTGGTGAGATGACATTAATAAAAAAACAAAGGACATTTTCTGTGTGCTTACTAGCAATCAGGTCTTTTAAGATGTTACTTCATTTCCTTTAATACACCTCAGAGCATCAAGGTCTGTTCATATACCAGAAATGTTCCTGGATGCCCCAGACAGTCTGGCCTAGGCAGTTACAAAACACTCCCACTGTTGTTTCAGGTGAGTCTAGATACTTTCTTTTCCCCAAAGAAAATACAATATGAAAGCAGCATTGTGATAAAACATAGATTTTGCCCTAGTGTAACTTGGGTACAGTCTAACAGCAGTGATCTATTTTTCTAGTTAGGCCTCATCTCACACTGGACTTGGCTTCCATTAGAATATTCTCTCAGTTTATGTTGAAATGAATGGAAGAAGCACTACCAGATATTGGAAGACTGCTCACTTTAGACCAAGTCATATCCATATATGAAGACAGTGACTCTGCTAACCTGGCTCCCTGATCCTGAGATTCTACCCAGATTTGTGGAGGCTTGACAATGTATCCCATTTTTATACCACTAACTCCTAAAGATCCATGAAGGAGAAGACAGTGAACAGTGCTACTGGAAAAGGCCTGGAACTAAAGGAGGTTTTTCTGATCAGTGTCCTCTCCACTTACCATTAAAAGACCTAGATACCTGACCCAAGTATGGAAGGTACTTGTCTAAACATATCACTTTCCCCATGATTAGAGATAGGTCAAATGAATTGTGGCAAAACCACACAATAAAATGCTATGTATGAAGCTATAGGAGAAAATTAATATGAAAAATGTCCACAGTAAGTAAGTTGATAAAGCAGGCTACAAAATGGAATACAGCATATGATCCCATTTTCCTAGTCATGGTGGTTCATGCCTGTAATCCCAGTTCCTGGAGAGGAAGAGTTTGGGGGGATCTCAAATCTAGGCCAGTCCATGTAATATTTTAGAAAGATCCCATCTCAGCAAGTATATTGGGTGTGGTAGGTATATCTGTAATCAAATCTAAAAGGCAGTCATATGTAGGATCCAGGTCCAAAGCTATCCCCCAATTAAAACTTCCAGATCCTATTAAAAAAATAACTAAAGCAAAAACTGGCTGGAGATCTGGCTCAACTGGAAGAGCACCTGCCGAGTAAGCATGAGAATCTGAGTTTAAAACCGTAGTACAAGCTGCGTGCTGGAGCTTTTGCCTGTAATCCTGTCTTCTCAGGAAGTTAAGAACTGAAGATCAGAGTTTGAAACCAGCCTAGTCATAAAAGTTCATGAGATTCCTATCTCCAATGAACTATCAAAAAGCTGGAAATGGAGATGTGGCTTAATAGAAGAGCATTATTCTTAAGCAAAAAAGCTCAGGAACAGTGCCCAGGTCCTGAGTTCAAGCCCCAGGTGCCCCCTCTCCCACAAACTAATACTATGAACAAAAACAATATGATCCTCCTAGTTTAGTTAGCTCATTATATGTAATTGATGGATATTGAATTTTAAAGCACTGAGCAAAGTTTAAATGAAGTATTTTCTGTAAATGACAATCCTATGATCTCAGTAGGTATATAATCAATTTTATAGATGAGGAAACTGAGGTAATAGGTCATTTACCACAGTTCCCTTATTTAGGAGAGCTGAGATACAGATATATGTTGGACTCAAGAATCCTAATTTTTTTTTGTGCTGTCCCTGAGATTTATGCTCAAGGCAAGAACTCTACCACTGGAGGCACAGGTCCACTTCTAGCTTTTTGGTGGCT
Organism: Dipodomys merriami; assembly: GCF_024711535.1. Classification (NCBI taxonomy): domain Eukaryota; kingdom Metazoa; phylum Chordata; class Mammalia; order Rodentia; family Heteromyidae; genus Dipodomys; species Dipodomys merriami. The sequence goes on from NW_027204492.1 coordinate 72,157,431, forward strand.
CATTGGAGATAATCACAGACTTTCTTGCCTTGGCTGGCTTTGAATCACCACCCTACGATCTCAGGCTCTTGAGGAACTAGGATAATAGCCAAATTCTTTTTTTTGGGGGGGGGGTCCAGTCGTGGGGCCTGAACTCTGTCCCTCAGCTCTTCAGCTCAAGGCTAGTGCTCTACCACTTGAGCCACAGTGCCACTTCTGGCTTTTTTCTTTTTGCTTATGTGGTGCTGAGGAATCGAACCCAGGGCCTCATGCATGCAAGGCAAGTGCTCTACCACTGAGACACCTTCCCAGCCCCTATAGCCAAATTCTTAATGGAGACTCATATCTGTACCTACATTTTTATTTTTATTTCTATTTATATATTTATTTTTTGTCGGTTGTGGGGCCTGAACTCTGGCCTTGGGCACTGTCCTTGCACTCTTCAGCTCAAGGCAAGCACTCTAATGATTGAGTCACAGCTCCACTTCCGGTTTTCTAGTAGTTTATTGGAGATAAGAGTCTCACAGACTTCTTGCCTGGGCTGGCTTTGAACCATGATCCTAAGATCTCAGCCTCCTGAGTAGTTAGGATTACAGACGTGAGCCACCAGTGCCCAGCTCATTTTTATTTTTTTTTAAATGACAACATGCTGTTGTTTCCAACCTGTCACAACAGACTGGGGGTTGGTGAAGAAAATTGTTACAAGGACACAGCAAGCCCTATCTATCTCAAGCATTGCCTGCAATGAATAAATAACATACTTCCACACACTTTTTTGCAAGTATACATAAATGTCATCATGAGGCATACATAAATGCCTTCGATTTGTTATATATTTCTTAATTGGGATTAAAAACAACCACAAAGCCGGGCGCTGGTGGCTCACGCCTGTAATCCTAGCTACTCAGGAGGCTGAGATCTGAGGATCGCGGTTCAAAGCCAGCCCGGGCAGGAGAGACCTTGAGACTCCTATCTCCAATAAACCACCAGAAAACCGGAAGTGGCGCTGTAGCTCAAGTGGTAGAGCGCTCGCCTTGAGCTGAAGAGCTGAGGGACAGCGCCCAGGCCCAGAGTTCAAGCCCCACGACCGACAAAAAAAAAAAAAAAAAAAAAAAAACCACAAAGCAGCCAGGCTCACGCCTGTAATCCTAGCTACTCAGGAGGCTGAGAAACAAGGATTACAGTTCAAAACCAGCCCAGCCAGGAAAGTCCATGAGACTCTTATCTCCAATAAACTACCAGAAAACCAGAAGTGGCGCCATGGCTCAAATGGTAGAGCACTGTCCTTGCGTTGAAGAGCTCGGGGACAACACCCAGGCCCAGAGTTCAAGCCCTATGACTGACCAAAAAAAAAAAAAAACCAACAAAAACACAATATTATCACATGGAGAACCATGGTCTTTTAAACACACACATACACACACACACACACACAGACAGGAATTGGGATCTGGTGCCAAGTAGAAATATATACAGATCAATTTTTGTAACTTGAGTGTCTTCTCAACAACTTACCTTTTTTTCCTCAGGGGGACAAGAAGAAACAATTCACACATTATTAAAGGTAAGTGCAGGAGGCTGGCATCCTGGAGAAGACAATTTACAAGGATGTGAATGCGTGGTGAGGGAGCTGATGTGAGTCAGAATATTCTCATTCAGAAAGACAGAGTGATAATCTATATTGCTAGGAAAGAGGCTTCATCTCTGACCACAGGGATGGTAGCACAATGCAGCAGCCTAGCTGCAATACCTGAGCACTGACTTGCACTAGGCCAAGAAGACCTGGAGTAAGAAGATGTTCCGTGATAAGGAATGCAACATCTATGAAAATTTCTCTCGCTCTCTCTCTCGCCCTCTCCCTCCCCTTCCCCCTCTCCTTTTCCTTTCTTTCATTCATTCTCTCTCCCTCCCTCCCTCCCTGTTTCCTTCCTTCCTTCCTTGCTTCCTTCTTTCCTTCCTTCCTTCCTTCCTTCCTTCCTTCCTTCCTTCCTTCCTTCCTTCCTTTCTTTCTTTCTTTCTTTCTTTCTTTCTTTCTTTCTTTCTTTCTTTCTTTCTTTCTTGCTTCTTCCTTCCTTTCTTTCTTTCGTTCTTTCATTCTTTCTCTCTTGTCAATTATAGGGTTTGAACTCAGGGGCTGGGTGCTGTCCCTGAGTTATTTTTGCTCAAGATTACCACTCTACCACTTTGAGCCACAGCACCACTTTCAGTTTTCTGGTGGTTAATTGGAGATGAGTCTCATGGATTCTCCTGCCCAGGCTAGCTTTGAACCTTGGCTCTCAGATCTCAGCCTTCTGAGTAGCTAGGATTACAAGCTTAAACCACTGGCACCTGGCTGAAAACATTTTTGCCAAATGACTTCAAAGCTCAGCACTAGCTTTCCTTTTCCACATTCTGTTTTCTTTCATTTCTAAATTTATTTATTTAATTTTTCTGTGGGAACTTGTGCTTGAACTCAGCTTTCACTTGGCTTTTTCTGCTCAAAGCTTGTGTTCTATCAGTTGAACCACACTCCACTTCTGGCTTTTTGGTGGTTAATTAGAGATAAAAATCCCATGGACTTTGCTGACTAGGCTGGCTCCAAACTGTGATCCTCAGTTCTTAGCTTTATGAGTAGCTAGTATTATAAGCATGAACCACCCGCACCCAGCTTTTCTTTCCCTTAAAAATTATCCTGGAACAGCAGTAAGAGACCTCCCTTCTAAGAAAAGCCCAGGACTGGATGGATTTACAGTGGAATTCTACAAGGCCTTCAAAGCAGAACTCACACCAATACTCCTCCAACTCTTCAATGAAATTGAAAATGAAAGCACGCTACCCAACTCTTTCTATGAAGCCAACATAACTCATCCCAAAACCAGGTAGAGACTCATCAAAGAAAGAAAACTATAGACCCATTTCTTTGATGAACATCAATGTAAAACTTCTCAACAAAATTTTGGCCAATTAACTTCAACAACTCATTAAAAAATTATACACCACGATCAAACAGGATTCATTTCAGGGATGCAAAGCTGGCTCAATGTACACAAATCAATTAATATAATTCATCACATCAACAAGAGAACCAGGAAGAGAACAAGGAAAAGAACCACATGATATCTCAGTAGATGCAGAAAAAGCATTTAACAAAATGCAACACCCCTTTATGATGAAGGCTCTGGAAAAACTAGGAATCCATGGAACATTCCTCAATATAATAAAAGCTGTATATGACAAACCTACAGCCAACATTATACTTAATGGTGAAAAGCTAGAGCCATTTCCTCTAAACTCAGGAATGAGACAGGGATGTCCACTCTCTCCACTTCTATTCAATTTAGTATTACAATGCTTAGCTACAGCAATAAGAAAAGATGCAAACATAAAGGGGATCCAAATAGGGAAAAATGAAGTAAAACTCCCCCTCTTTGTAAATGACATGATCTTGTATTTAAAGAATCCCATGGACTCTACTCCCAAATTACTCGAGCTGATTCGAAACTGGCAAAGTAGCAAGGCATAAAATCAACCTCAAAAATCAGTGGCTTTTCTATATGCCAACAATCAGAAGAGCATGGCTGTAATCAGGAAAGCAACTCCTTTTGCAATAGCCCCACCAAAAAAAATACCTGGGAGTTAACTAAAGAAGTGGAGGAACTCTATGATGAAAACTTTAAAAACCTGAAAAAGGAAATTAAAGCAGAACTTAGGAAGTGGAAAAACCTCCCATGCTCCTGGATTGGGAGGATTAACACCGTGAAAATGGCAATACTTCCCAAGGCTATCTACAAATTCAATGCGATACCTATCAATATTCCAACCTCATTCTTCAATGAAATGAAACAAGCAATCTAAAAATTCATATGGAATAATAAAAGACCCTGAATAGCAAAAACAATCCTTAACATAAAGAACAGTGCTGGAGGAATATCAATACCAAATTTCAAACTCTACTACAAAGCCATAGTAATCAAAATAGCTTGGTACTGGCACAAGGACAGACCTGAGGATGAATGGAATAGAACTGAAGACCCAGAAATGAACCCACAGATCTATAGCCCCCTAATCTTCTATAAGGGAGCTAAAAAAGTAGAATGGAAGAAAGACAGCCTCTTCAGTAAATGGTACTAGCAAAATTGGTTAACTACTTGTAGAAAACTAAAGCTAGATCCTTATATATGATCCTGCACCAGAATCAACTCCAAATGGATCAAAGACCTCGGAGTCAAAGGAGACACTCTGAAAACATTACAGGAAGGAATAGAAGAAACTCTAGGGGCTCTCTGCTCTTTTCTAGCTCTTTCTCAGCTCTTTCCTTCTCTTCTCTTTCCCACCTCTCTCTGCTCTCTCTGCTCTTTTCTAGCTCTTTTCTCTCTCTTTTCTCTCTCTTTCCCATGCCTTTCCCAGCCGCGTGGAGTGCCAACCTTGCCTGATCCCAGCAGGTCTACTGAATAAACTTACCCCTTACCTGAAAAAAAAGAAAGAAACTCTAAGGCTCATTGGCACAGGCCAAAATTTTCTTAATAGTGACCCAGAAACACAACAAATCAAAGAAAGGTTGGACAAATGAGATCGCATTCAACTGCAGAGCTTCTGCATAGTAAAGGACATAGCTAGCAAGATCAATAGAAAGCCCACGTATTGGGAGATTTTCACTACCCATTCAATGAACAAGAGTCTCATATCTAAAATATACTTAGAACTCAAAAAATTAAATCCCCCAACAACAAATCCTCAAAGAAACAACTGCCCAATAAATAAGTGAGCTAAAGACTTAAACAGAAACTTCTCAGAAGAGGAAATAAGAATGGCCAATAGACACATGAAGAAATGTTCAACTTCTCTAGCCATAAAAGAAATGCAAATCAAAACAACGTTGAGATTCCAACTCATACTAGTTAGAATGGCTATAATCAAGAACTCTAATAACAACAGATGCTGGAGAGGATGTGGACAGAAGGGAACCCTACTGCATTGTTGGTGGGAGTATAAACTTGTTCAACCACTTTGGAAAGCAGTATGGAGGTTCCTCAAAAGACTCCACATAGAGCTTCCCTATGACCCAGCAATTCCACTTTTGGGCATTTACCCTAAGGATCACAAACAAGACCATACTAAAGCTATCAGCACAACTATGTTTATCACAGCATTATTTACCATTGCTAAGATATAGAACCAACCGAGATGCCCCTCAGTAGATGAATGGATCAAGAAAATGTGATATAGATATAGATATAGATATATACAATGGAATTCTATGCCTCCATCTGAAAGAATAACATCACCCTATTTGTTAGGAAATGGAAAGACTTGGAAAAAATTATATTAAGTGAAGTAAGCCAGGCCCAAAAAAGAATAGGTCCCATGGTTTCCCTTATTTGCAATAATTAGTGTATGTCTAGGACAAGCAGAAATGTTCAAAAGCTATGTACATATGACCATACAAGATGATGTTAAGTGAAATGAACTCCAAGACAGGGTCACAAGTGGTTTACTTCTTTCTTGCTATTGTTTTTAACATACTTCTAATGTACTATGTGATTTTCTTTTTTTTTTTTGTTTCTTTGGTATGTTCCTCCGCCATGGTATAACCTCTGTTTCACTGCATTTGATTCTGGTGCACTGCACTTTGTATATGCTCTTTTCTAATTTGGGAAAGGGAAGGGAAAAAACAAAATGCTTAAATAGGGATACAGGTTGACCCATTGTAACAATGAGATGTACAAGACACTATGTTGAAAACGAACTTTACAACTTGTGGGGAATAGGGAGGGAAGGGACCGTAGGGGGAAAAAACAAAGGAGGAGGTAACAATGCTTGATAGGAAATGTACTCATTACCTTACTCATGTAACTGTAACCCCTCTGTACACTATTTTTACAATAGAAACGTATCTACGGGGCTGGGGGTTTAGCCCAGAGGAAGGGCGCCCGCCCGGTGCGCGCAAGGCCCTGGGTTCGGTCTTCAACCCTGGGGGGGGGGGGGAAGAAACTTATCTAAAAATAGAAAGAAAAAAAATCATCCTTGGTGCTCTGCTTCTGGAGTTTATTGTACTCTGTTTAAGACTACAGGCCACACACTGCTCCATATTATTCCAAGGATCTCATTATACCTAAAAATCATCCAATTACGGGCTTCAACTCTAAGACACCCAGTATTTGTTCACCTAACACTGAGATTCTAGATCTTTTTTGGGGGGGGGGGGCGGTCGTGGGGCCTGAACTCTGGGCCTGGGCGCTGTCCCTCAGCTCTTCAGCTCAAGCCTAGCGCTCTACCACTTGAGCCACAGCGCCACTTCCGGCTTTTTTCTTTTTGCTTATGTAGTGCTGAGGAATTGAACCCAGGGCCTCAGGCATGCAAGGCAAGCGCTCTACCACTGAGCCACCTTCCCAGCCCCTGAGATTCTAGATCTTTCCGGATATTAAGAACAGTTAATGCTTCCCATCCTTCTAAATGCATCCAATATTTAGGTGCAAAAAGGCAAAACACTGATGTATGTAACCTATTTCCTGTAATAGGCATATATTCATGAATTTATGAATTCATTCATGAATGAAGGCTTTGCCTACACTACCACTTAGGCCTAGATTTGGGTCTCACCTAGCAGTTAGGCTCATTCTCCTTTCTGCTCATGGAAGTAAGCAGTAGGAAAGCTTGCTTACTTCAAGGAAGCACTATCTTAAATAAGTTAAAGGCATAAGGAGAACGGAGAGCAGGAAGGAAGATTGTTTTATACTAAAAGCAAATTTAGATCAGGTGCTGGTGGTTCATGCTTATAATCCTAACTATTAAGGAAACTGAGATCTCAGCTGGAAGCCAGCCCAGGCAGGAAAGTCCTGAGACTCTTATCTCCAATTAAGCACATAAAATACAGGTGGACACATGGTAACAATGAGATGTACAAGTCCTTATGTCGAAAACTTTGGCTGACGGGGGATAGGGTAGGGTGGGGAGATGGGGGGGGGGAATTAAAATAAAAAAAGCTGGAAGTGGAGCAAAAAAGCCCAGAGACAGCAATAGGCCCTGAGTTCAAAACCCAGGACCAGTACAAATACAAAACAAAACAAAAAAACAAATTAAGATCTTTCTAAAGGGACCAAATGTGAATCCTACTCAGTCTTTGAATCCAGATGCCAATATGTGGAAATAGAAGCAATGCTGAAGTGTATGGTTAAATCGTGCAGATGGTAGGGAATTCTACAGGTAAAATGCCATGGATTCTTCAACAGCTCAGCCTTAAGGAAAGGGATATATGTTAAAACAGATGAACTATTCAGGAGTGCCACCATCAAGAAAGATTAAGGAAGACCTATGAAGTGTTCCCCATTGGAGGAACCTAAGAACACATGATGGTTAGATACAATGTGGAATCCTAGTGGAAACCCAAAAAAGAAAATAGACAAGGATGCAAAAATGGGAATGATCCAAGTAATACCTGGAGTTTCAAAGAAATACGCTAATATTGATTTCTCTGTTGTATTAAATACCCCACAGTTACATAAGATGCTACTCAAAACTGTGCACCAGTGGCTCTTGCTTGTTATTCTAACTACTCAGGAGTCTGAGATCTGAGGATCACGATCCAAAGCCAGCTCTGGCAGAAGTCTGTGAGACTCTTTTCTCCAATAAAGTACCAAAAAGAAAAATTAGAAGCGGAGCTATGGTTCAAGTGGTAGAGAACTAGTCTTGAGCAAAAAGGAGCTCAAGGACAGTGCTCAGGCCCAGAGTCTGAGCCCCTGGACCAGCAAGAAACAAAAACAAAAACAAAAAAAGAAACCCATATTAATCATTAAAAGAGGAAATTCTGAATAATAGATTTATGCTGTGATATTTTATGTATGTATAATGTTTATATGTAATGTGTACAGTACTTATGACTATAAAATAAATGAAATACAACATTTTATGAAAATCTGGATAAAAAATATTTGCATGTGTATATACATATATCCATATATATAATGCATACATACACACACACACATATATATATAAAATGTATGTGCTTACATAACCAGTGGTGGTGGGTTTTTTGGGGTTTTTTTTTACATTTTTTTTTGGGTCCGGTCATGGGGCCTGAACTCTGGGCCTGGGAGCTACCCCTCAGCTCTTCAGCTCAAGGCTAGCGCTCTACCACTTGAGCCACAGGGCCACTTCCGGCTTTTTTCTTTTTGCTTATGTGGTGCTGAGGTATCGAACCCAGGGCCTCATGCATGCAAGGCAAGCACTCTACCACTGAGCCACCTTCCCAGCCCTGGTGGTGTTCTTATGGAAGAAAATACATGTGTATTTGTAGGTGGAAGTACTGGAAGAAAAAAAGGTGATGAGAGAAAAAAAGTACTGGAAGAAAAAAAGGTGATGAGAGAAGAAACAAGCACAACAAAATGTTAGTGGTTGGTGGATCTTTTGGGGATTTGGGAGAATTTTGAGGTTTTGCATTATATTTTTATTATCTTTAATTGTACAAAATTAGCTACTATTTAACAAATTAGTTTATAAGAATACATTTTAAAAGTGGAGCTGTGTCTCAAGTGGTAGAGGGAACGCTGGAGAAAAAAAAGTCTCAGGGACAGCACCTAGGCTTTGAGTTCAATCCCAGCACAGCCATCCCTTTTTAATTTTTTTAATTTTTTTGTGTAGATTTATTTTCACTGCTGGAGGTCTAACAATAGTTTTTGAAAATGAATATAAAGGGAAGTTTTTATTGCATTCTCTAGTTTCATGTATGTGTGGGAAAATTGTATAATAAAAGTTGTAGGTGGGCTGGGAATGTGGCTTCATGGTAGAGTGCTTGCCTAGTGTGCATGAGGCCCTGGGTACAATTCCTCAATAACACATAAACAGAAAAAGTCAGAAATGGTGCTATAGCTCAAGTGGTAGACTGCTAGCCTTGTGCAAAAAGCAGCTCAGGGACAATGCCCAGGCCCTGAGTTCAAGCCCCAGGACTGGCAAAGAAAAAAAAAAAGGTTGTAGGTATAGGGCACTGGAAAATTGGAGTGCCTTAGGGTAAGAAGAGAGACAATCCCTAGTGATCCTCACCCTATAACCTCCGCAAATACTCTTCCCAACAATCATCTCCTTAGCCTCTTTATCTCAGAGTGGCCTGAGAGTGTGTGTCACTTGAGGTGAGTAACAGTCATTCTCCCCTTTCTCTATCCTGATGTCCTAATAATCTTTGGAAAGAGGGTGAAAGGGCAGATGGGGCTGAGTCAGACCTGATGGGGCAGTCCTCAGACCTGCAGTGGGTGGAGAAGGGGGCGGAACAAGGGGGGAAGAGAGCAGGTGTCAAGTTCTCATAGCCATTCAAGTTCACTATTGAGTGAGCTTCCCAAAGCCATCAGAACCTCTCCTTAGAACACGGGCTCTGAGATTGCTGCCTCCCTTAAGGCTCCTAGGCATCATGCCTTGCTCTAAGCAGCCTGATTACGTCCAGGCTCTGTGCCTTCTTCAGTGGCCCTTGAGCTACCTTTTCATCTGTGAGTACCTACATGGCAGTGTCCAGTGAGAAGGCAGAAGCCAGAACCAGGTCAAGGGCTATATGTATGGGCAAAGGAAGTTTCATCGCCTTTTAGTCATCTGAGATGGTTCTAGTTAAGAGTTAAGTCTAGAATTGAATGAGTGTCATGGAGAAGGAAGAGCTAGGACTCAGGGCACAATGACTATAGGTAGGGATTGGACAAAATAGTTATGATAGATATGGGATTCAATTTATTTTGGCTACTTCTGAATCCTTCACTATGCAGACAGAGATAGTGTGGTCCAGGAGTGTTTCATAGGGTGTGGGGTAGAGGAACCAATTAACATTGTAGACTTAGAAAAGTATGGTTCATGGGGTTATTTTTGGGGGGAGGAGAGGGTTGTTTTTGCTTTTGTTTTTGTTGTTTGCTGTTGTTTTGAGACAAGGTCTTGCCATGAAGCCCAGACTGCCCTCAAACTCACAATCTTCCTGCCTTGCCCTCAAGTGCTGAGATTACAGATGTGGGCCACTATGCCCAACTCTCTAGCTTCTGTTTGGTCCATAGATTTCCACTGTGAGCATGGAGTGTAGCATGAGGTAGGTAACAGGCAATGGAAGGAGTGATGAATGGACAAGAATGAAGAACAGGAAACAGAAGAGGGATGGAAATGTTGGGTTGTCAGGGTACAGAGTGACAAAAAGGAGAATGGACCAGTGACTCAGTGAGAGTTCTGGCATGATGAATATGGATAGAGACAAGAGACAAGAGGGAAATGATGATGGTTTAATGGGGACAGAAGAGAAATTGGTATGAGGAAGAACAAAGATAGAGGGGTGGTGGCTGGCAGAGAGACAGGGGCACTGGAATAAGAGGTAAGAGGAGAAATAAGGATCGCATATAGTAGATAACAGAGGACTTTTTGCTATTTAGAGAAGAGTTTATTAGTTTCTGTAATCAGACTCAGGTGGATGAGACCTTACATATTCAAGGTGGTGCATTGCCCCTGTACAAATGGAAAACAATAAGTTTAATGTTTCTAGATTAATATGGCTATTACTTTCTGTATAATACCAACTCAACATGGCAAACTGGGGTGCTTTTACCAAAGTTGAAAGCACAGCTAAAGTTTCCAGAAACTCAAATTATATGTGTGTATGTATGTGTGTGGATATGATATATTTGTTGATATATGTTTATATATGTGTGTGTGGAGAGAGAGTTATAGTTATATATAATATACATATACTGCTATTATTGGTGAATATATAAATAATATACCAATAATACGTAAATATATATCAATAAAAGCATCTGAGTGCAATTGGATCCGTCCTATAATCCTGGCTATTCAGGAATTTGAGATCTGAGATTCACAGTTTGAAGCCAGTTGAGCGGAGACTCTTATCTCCACTCACCTACCAAAATAGCTGTGGCTCAAGTGGTAGAACACCAGACTTGAGCACAAAAGCTCAGGGATAGTTCCTAGAAGTTCAAGCTCCAGGACCATCACATCATCATCATCATCCTAACAGTATGCTCTGCAGCAGTAGCAGCAACATGTTTTCCAGGTTCTTCAGCAATCTGAAAAAAAAAAAAAGATAGAGACATCCAGCACACTCCTTTAAAAAAATGTAAAATAAAAAACCCAGTGAATAGCAAAGTTCTGTACTTGTTGTGGTCCCTGAAATCAATAGAAAACATTTTGAGTGTGACAGTCCTGGTGCTTGAACTCAAGGCCTGGGCTCTGACCTTGAATGTCTTTTGCTCAAAGCTAGTACCGTATCACTTGAACCAGACTTCCAGCTTTTTTTGTAGTTTTGTGGAGATAAGATAATCCCTGCCCAGGCTAGTGAATTGTGATCCCAAGATCTCAGCCTCCTAAATAGCTAGGATTATAGGTGTGAGCTACCAGCATCTATTCAACAGAAGAAAATTTTAAAGGGCAAATGGTCATGGATGATGGCTGGGTGGGATTTGAATTGTGCTGAGAGCAAAGACAAGAAGTGTAGGAACTATGGAGAGTTGGGAATGAGACTAGACGTGATCAGGTTCTGCTGGCAGTATAAATTTGGTCTGACCTGATCCCTCGTCAGTTTGGATCTTGCAGCCATTGTGTGTTTGCTTGCTGTTTACATCCTTGTGGCCTCTTCCCATACTTTACCTTATCTGGCTTTTCCTGGACTGGAAGACTCCAGAACAAGGTAAGACTCATAAACCAAAAAAGAAAAATGTTCTACCTTTACCTGAAACCCTGCATGGTGAGTCAAGTTTGACTCATTATACCAAGGCCTCTTTTCTTAGTTTGGAGTCACAGAAACAAGGCAGTGGGCCATATTCAGGGAAGGGAGGAGGCTCTTCCATTCACATCTTTTTTTTTTTTTTTTTTTTTTTTTTTTTTTTTTTTACCATAACCATGGTCCCTTTAAGCTGCTAGAAGATTCCCTGAGTGAGTGAAAGGCATGGTATGGTTCTTATTAATGTCATAATTTTCTTTCTTACTAATATATTTTTGTTTCAGGTGGCAGGCGTTCATCATGGGTAAGGAACTGGTATATCTGGACCCACATCAGGGATTATTTCCCTATTACGGTAAGCACCTGTTCTCCAGTATCCTTCTGAGATCCCCAAATGCTAGGCATTTATACTAAATAACTAAGGATGCCATAAGACAAGCATCCCAAAGCTTCAGTTGAGCTAAAAATGACTTCAAGATCCCCTGTACTCTACTGGGCTGCTTTGGACATCCTTGGGCTGACCCCCCACCCAGATGACACAGGCAGAAGGTAAATACAATTCACCTCAGTTCAATTTAACAAGCATGGGCCCAAATCCTCTTTTCACCATGTTTGAGATATTAAAACGTGAATAGCATGTGACTCTCTGCCATCAAGGTGCTCACCCCTGATGGGGAAAGATAGGCAACTGCATAATTACAGTTTGTTACCAGGCACTGAAGGGAGTCTCATGAAGAAAAGGGAATATCTAAGCAGATGTTTCAAGGTTCAATAGAAGTTATCTAGGCAGGTGCTGAGATGGGAGTCGGTAGGATCAATGTCAGAAAGAGGTTTCAGAAATGTGCATTGGGTAGGATGCATTTACATGGAAAGAGATTGGAGATGAGAACCAGTTAGGTACCTATGACAGTCAGTCATAGGGAGAAGGTGACAAAAGCCAGTATTAGAACCATAAAAGAAAGCCAGGTGTAGCCAGGTGCCAGTGGCTCACACCTATAATCCTAGCTACTCAAAAGGATGAGGTCTGAAGACACTCTGGATACTTTTTGAAGTAGGTGACAAACATTGCCATGATTTTTTTTAAAGCTGGCTTACTGGCTTTTGTCATATGACATCACTCAAAGAAAATGATGACATGTATAAAGCACACTGACACAGATGGCCACAGGCGAGAGTCTGGACAGCTGCAGATGTCCTCAATCTTACCTTGTCACCCCAGGGTGGAGAAGGCCAGCATCGGGGCCTCCTGAAAGTCACAGATGTTTTGTCTATTGGCAAACTGTTTCAGAGAGCATCCATACCCACCATGGAGCTGCACTTGGTTTTCTCAAGTGAGCTTATTCTACTGCCTCTACCTTTTTTCTCCATGGCTCCAGATCCTGAAGACAAAAGACCTATCACCCGAGCACAACTACCTCATGGGGGTTCACCCGCACGGCATCCTGACCTTTGGCGCCTTCTGTAACTTCTGCACTGAGGCTACAGGCTTCTCAAAGACTTTCCCAGGCATCACTCCTCACTTGGCCACTCTCTCCTGGTTCTTCAAGATTCCTTTTGTCAGAGAATACCTCATGGCCAAAGGTGCTTTTGACCATACTCACAGGAGCTTCTATAGTGTTTTCTACAACTCTGCCATAAAATGTACACCTTTTCGTATTGGCAGCAAGATTTTTGTACTGAATCTATTCATCTATCTGTCTATCTATCTATCTATCTATCTATCTATCTATCTATCTATCTATCTGTCTGTCTGTCTGTCTGTCTGTCTTTCTATCATCTATCTATCTATCTATCTGTCTGTCTGTCTGTCTGTCTTTCTGTCTATCATCTATCTATCTATCTATCTATCTATCTATCTATCTATCTATCTATCTATCTATCTATCTATCTATCATCTATATGTTTTAGCACTGTTTCTGAGGCTTGAAGTCAGGGCCTGGGCATTGTCCCTGAGCTCTTTTGTTCAAGGCTAGTTCTCTACCACTTAAGCCACAGCGCCACTTCCAGGTGGTTAATTGGAGATAGGAGTCTCACTGATTTTCCTGCCTAGGCTGACTTCAAACTGCAATCCTTAAATCTCAGCCTCCTGAGTAGCCATGAGCAACCGACACCAGCTATTTTTCAATGACTTTTAAGTAGTTGTACAAAAGGGCTTTAATTCAGCATAATTCAGTATGAGTACCTTCTAAGTTTCCTTTCCCTCCACCATCCAATTCCTTATCCTGTCATCCCAGCAGAGCAGGCCACAACATACATTCTGGATCTCAATGGCTTGTGTTTGAACTTTGGCTTTGTGGCTTGCTTTGGGATCTTGGGTAAACTAGGTAAGCTCTGTTGGCTTCAGTTTTCTTACCTGTAAAGTAGTACTAAAGATAGTAGTCCAATAGTCTCAGATGTGGTGTGATGATTAAGTGTGAAAATGTAAGTTAAATGTTCAACAGAAAGCCTGATATAAAGTATGCACTCAATAACAATAGCTGTGGATATTAATGGAAAAGAAAAGGGGAAAATTCTGGTTGGGATTCAGAGAGTTCTTCTGGTTATCCTAGTGGAAACTTTCCTGCTGTAGTTTCTATCCAGTGACCCTTACAGAATGGGCATATTGCCTCAAAGTTAAATGTATTCTGTCTGTCCATATCCTAATCTTCCCCCATACACTTCAGCCCCATCCTTTTGAGTATCTAAGGAACCATAAGAACAGAGAAGCTTCTTTCTGACATCTGCTCCTCTCCTAATCAGTTTTGCTCTCTTCTAGGTGTGTGCTCTGTGAGCCAGCCAGCCATTGACTACATATTGAGCCATGGCTCTGGCAACCTCGTGGGCATTGTTGTAGGAGGAGTGAAAGAGGCCCTGCAAAGTGTGCCCAACACCACTACCCTTCTCCTCCAAAAGCACAAGGGGTTTGTGCGCACAGCTCTTCAGCATGGGTAGGTGTCCTTCTGAGGGAATATGGGTGGCTCTCTCTGAGCAGCATGATCTGGTGGGCAATGCCACGATGGATCCTACATGAATCTTACCCTCAAGGAATGGGGGGGGTGTCTGTTGAGGACATGGACATTCGAACTTGGAAAAGGTTAAAAAAAACTTGAAAAAGATTTAGGTCATATACTTCCAAGCTAGCTCCATCAGTTCCCTGTTTCTATATTAGGGGTGACCAAGCTAAGGCTGCACTAGAAAGTCAGTGATTGCCCATGTTATCATGATTGGAAAACATGATCAACATATCTTGGTGAGAATCCATAATAATGACTTTATGTGTCAGGAGTTGGCATCTGATGCTTGATTTAAAATCAGAAGCTGGAAATACAAGCAGCTGAGTGGTGGGACACTTATCTCACCTGTACAATGCCCTGGCTTCCATTCCCAGTGCCACAAAGTAATAATAATGAAGCAAATAGATAAAATCCTGGCTCCCTGATGTGCCATGGGGCAGGTTATTTAACCATTCTGAGCATTGTACTTTTTGTGTTCATGATGTGCTTAGTAATCCTTTCATCTACTCCATAAGGTCAGTATGACTTTGAATGAATTTGTCTATATAAACCATGTTCCATAGGAAAGCATCAGTAGCTCATGCCTGCAATCCTAGGTACTCAAGAGATTAAGATCTGAGGATTGTAGTTTGAAGACCCCCCAGACAGGAAAGTTCCTGAGACTTAAATTTCCATTTACCCAGCAAGAAAGCTAGGAGTTGAGCTGTGGCTCAAGTGGCAGAGTGTCAGCCTTGAGCAAAATAGCCAAGGAACAGTGCTCAGGCCCTGAGATTAAGCTCCAGTATCAACCAACACACACAACAAAAACACCTAATCTATACAAGGCACACAGTAAGTGATCAGTAAATGTTAACTGCTTTGACTTCCCAGAGTTCAAGTGGGAGCCCAAGGCTGGAGCTACAGGGTGTCTCACTAATTCAGAATTGTCCTATGGCATACTCAGAGAAAGAAGGATGAATCTGCTTCTAAAGCCCTTGCCTGAGGCTTTTAAGCCTGATACACAATATAAGAAAAGAGCTCTGAGCTAAGTCTGAGGAGTTCTTGGTTCTAGTCAAGGCCCTGCCACTCCTAACTGCCAGAGACACTTTCCTTCTTTTTGCTCCAAGGAACTACTAAGATAACCATGTCAAGGTGTTAACAGATTTTTATTACCAGCTCACAAAGATCTGCAGGAGAGTTACTGTGTTCTCTTTTCTCTCATCTGAGGAAGTTAAGGAGTCTGGGTCTGTCTCTAGAATTATTGGGTAATAGAATGACTAAGGACACTGGGATATTCAGAGTGGGTTCTCATAGTTTCTGCAAAGGAAATAACTTTACTGTAACCCTAGGACTCAGGGACAGATTGGTACAGGCCTAAAACCTCAGCTGCTCATACTTCCAGCTTCTGATTTTAGGCCTGTGGGATTTTGTCCTAATACATGAACCTGGCCATGAGCAAAAGTCCTTTCAGGGTGATTCATACTCTAGCCTGTGTTTGGGAAATAAGTCATGGTTTTCCTACAGGGCTCATCTGGTCCCCACCTTCACTTTTGGAGAAACAGAAGTGTATGATCAGTTGTTGTTCCACAAGGACAGTAAAATGTTCAAGTTCCAGCACTTCTTCCGGAGGATCTTTGGTTTCTATTTTTGTGTCTTCTATGGACAGGGCTTCCGCCAAGGCTCCACTGGCTTGCTACCATACCACCGGCCTATTGTCACTATAGGTGAGTGCTCCTTTCTGCAAGGCCACCCCTGCTCTTTCTCACCCTCCACCCTCCCACACCAGGGAAAAGAGCAGCAGCACCTTGAGAGAAGGTGGGAGCTGAGTTGGGCTGCCAAAGCGTGAAGGAGAGGGGATTAGAAGACAGAGAGCTTCTTGCAGGACACCTGTAGCTCATGCCTATAATCCTAGCTACTCAGGAAGCAGAGGTCTAAGGATCAAGGTTCAAAGCTAGCTCTGGCAGGAAAGTCCATGAGATTCTAATGTCCAGGTGGCAAAGCAGCAAAAAGCTGGAAGTAGAGGTGTGTTTCAAGTGGTGGGTACTAACCTTGAGCAAAAAAAATCCAAAGGACTGTGCTCAGTCCAGAGTTCAAGCTCCAGTACTGGCACATGCACACACACACACACACACACACACACACACACACACACACACACACACACACACACACACACACACACACACGAGTTTCTGGCACTTTCCTTTATCTCTTTCTGTCTTTCTTGGCAGTTGGAGAGCCTCTGCATCTGCCTCATATTGAAAAGCCAACTCAGGAGATGGTGGACAAATACCATGCTCTCTATGTGGATGCCCTGCAAAAACTATTTGAACAGCATAAGACCCATTACGGTTGTTCAGATACCCAGAAGCTGCTGCCCTTATGACTGAGGACTCTTGCATGCCTGATTGCATAGAAGGCCCATCTCAGAGAGGAGGCTCAACTTGCCAGAAACCCAACCTAGAATAGGCATGGGAAAGGATGGAAGATGAGGGAGGCTATGTGTGGTAGGGGAAGCATCCAAGAGCTCCTTCCTAGCCACAAAATTGCCCCTGCCCCTGCAGGAATTATTCCTAAGGACTCTAACTCAGTCAGTCCCCAGTGAAGAACATTCTCTGAGCCTGGTACTCCAGGTCCTGAAGGAATCAAATAATGACCAGACATCCTGTATTCCATTTTATTAAAGAACTCAAATAAGGAGGCGGGGGGGGGGGAGATTGGAAGGGATGGGAAGGGGAAACAAAGGAGGAGGCAACAATGCTTGATAAGAAATGTACTCATTGCCTTGCCCATGTAATTGTAACACCTCTGTACCGTATTTTCACAATAAAAAAAAGAACTCAAATAAAAGTGTACATTTCCTGGGTGCTGGTAACTTACCCCTGTAATCCTAGCAACTCGAGGCTCATATGTAAGGACTGAGGTTCAAAGCCAGCCCTGGCAGGAAAGTCCATGAGACTCTTTTCTCCAGAAGTGAAGCTGTGGCCCAAGTGATAGAGTGCCAACCTTGATTGAAAAAGCTAAAGGACAATTGTAGGCCTTGAGTTCAAGCCCAAGGACCAGTACAAAAACAATTGTAAATTTAAGCTATTATTTGTATAGCATAGATTTAAAACCATTGAAAGTGCCCGATTATGCCAGGCACCAGTGGTTCATGCCTATAATCCTAACTACTCAGGATGGCTGCTAAGATCTGAGGATTGTGGTTCAAAGCTAGCCCAAGCAGGAAAGTCCATGAGACTCTTTTCTCCAGTTAACCACAAAAAGCTGGAAGTGGAGCTATTATTCAAGTGGTAGAGTACTAGCCTTGAGCACAAAAGCTCAGGGACACTACGAGCCCAGAGTTCAAGCCCCAGAACTGGCAAAAATAATAAAAGTTACAAATTAGCCAAGTGCCAGTGGCTCATGTCTATAATCCTTGCTCCTCAAGAGGCTGAGATCAGAAGATCATGGTTTAAAACCAGCCTAGGCAGGAATATCCATGGGATATCTCCAGTTAACCACCAAAAAGCCAGAAGTAGAGCTGTGGCTCAATTGGTAGTGTTAGATTTGAACTGAAAAGCTCAGACACAGCACCCAGGATCTGGATTCAAGCCCTAAGACAAGCACAAAAAGTGCCAAATTCTTTTTTTTCTTGTCATTACTTCTTTTAAAAATGTTTATTATCTTTTTTTGGTGCTGGTCATGGGGCTTGAGCTCAGGGCCTGAGTGCTGCCCTTGAGCTTTTTTTGCTCAGTACTAATGCTCTGCCAGTTGAACCACAGCTCCACTTTTATCTTTTTCAGTGTTTAATTGGAGATGAGTCTTACTGACTTTCCTGCCAAAGCCGACTTGGAACCACAATCCTCAGGGCTCAGCCTCTTCAGATTTCAGCCTCCTGAGTAGCTAGGGTTACAGTACCCAGCTTGTTTTATTATTGTTGTTGTTGTTGTTATCTTCAAGTAGTTGTACAAAGGGGATTCAATTCAACATGTTAGTTTATGAGTACAATGCACCTTGGTCAATGCCAAATTCCTGCTGGGGGCTGGTGGTTCACGCCTGTAATTCTAGCTACATAAGAACCTCGGGTCTGAGGATCACAATTCAAAGCCAGCCCAGGAAGACAAATCCAAGATTCTGTTATCTCCAGCAAAAAGGCAAAAGTGGAGGAATAGCTCTAGAGGTACTATGTTAGCCTTGAGCAAGAAAACTAAGTGAAAGCATGAGGGCCCTGAGTTCAAGCCCCAATACCAGCACAAAAAATAGTGTCTGATTTATTAGCATTCAATGAATTTGCAGAGTTGTGCAATTACCATCACTATCTTTGAAATGCTTTTCAGCACACATATTTGTAGACATTGTGAACTTTGAACATATTATATACCAGGAAGAACAGAATAGGTGGTTTTTACATGGCTTCTTTCTCTTAAGATGTTGTCCAAAATTCACTTATATCATTGTACATCAGTAGTTCATGCCTTTTATGGGAGACCAACATTCTGTTTAACATATACACTTTATTTTGTCTATCTACTCAGGAGTTGATAGACATCTAGGATGTTTCCAGTTTTAAGTATTATGACTAGCACTGCTATACATATCCAGATAGAAGCTTTTGTATAATAATCAGCTTGCTTTATGCCCACTGCCCAGCCAAGCATGCTTTTTAGATATGCCACCTCACTTGGATCATTTTCACTTAACATAAGCACTTCATGTAAGTCACCTTGTCCTTGTCATGATTCCTTGAGTCTTTGTGCTGTGTGTGTGCGTACAAGAACTTGGGACTGAATTAACAGAATTTGCACTCTCATTCTGCTGTTTCACTCACAGGTGGTGCTCTACCACCTTAGCCAGGCCTCCACCTCATTTCTTCTAGTTAATTGGAGATAAGAATCTCACCTTTCTTCTCAGGCTGGCTTTGAACTGGGAGCCTCATATTCCATCCTCCTGAGTAGCTAGGATTACAGGAGTGAGCTATCCATGCCCAGCGTTCTCTCTGCATTTAATCCTTACTATGTTCTGTATAAAGGTTTTTCTCAAATCTATATTCCAAGAATTTTAAATGAGTAAAAATATAGGTGTCTTTTCCTTCACAAAGCAACCAAGACTCAGGTAAGAATAGCCAATGACCAAAAGATAAAAGACTAGACTACTGTTTTTTTCCTTTGCTTAGTCCTTAAATATTGGTCCTTTGTGGGGTTCTATCCTCTTCTCTTATCTTACATGATTGCAGGTCTGAAAGATCTGTTTCTAACCCAGATTTTCCTCCTGAGCAATAGTCAAATATATCCAATAATCTTTCCTAAAATATGCCTAGCACAAGAATTGGACCACCATCACAATATCCCATCCCTCTCTGTCCTCAAAAAATTGGCTGAGCATGGCTTATGCCAGCAATCCTAGCTACTTGGGAGACAGAGATAGGAGGGTCAAGTTGTGAGGACAGCCTTGGCAAGAAAATTTATCAAGAAACCATCTCAAAGAACAAACTGACTACAATAGATATGTGAGAGTCACAGTTGGAAGCCAGTTCCAAGCAGAATCTCAAGACCCTACCTGAAAAATAACTAAAGCAAAAATAAAAAGGCTGAAAGCAAGGCTGAAGTGATACAACACTTGTCTCACAAGCATGGAGCCCTGAGTTCAAGCCTCAGTATGGTCTCACCCTTTCAAAAAGCATGAAGGTCTGGGGGTATAGTTCAGTGGTAAAGCACTTGCCCTACCTTGCACAAGGCTGTGGATTCCATCAATAAGGCAGAAGGAAGGAAGGAAGGAAGGAAGGAAGGAAGGAAGGAAGGAAGGAAGGAAGGAAGGAAGGAAGGGAGGAAGGGAGGGAGGGAGGAAGAGAGGGAGGGAGGGAAGGAGGGAAGGAAAGAAAGAAAGAAAGAAAGAAAGAAAGAAAGAAAGAAAGAAAGAAAGAAAGAAAGAAAGAGAGAAAGAGAGAAAGAGAGAAAGAGGGAAAGAGAGAAAGAGAGAAAGAGAGAAAGAGAGAAAAAGAATAAAGGAAGATGAATCATACAATAAATCATGTAGAACAGGCCATCAACTCATAAGTACTTAGTAAGCAGGACAAGGAATTGCACTTTCTTTACAAGAGCACATGAATCATTCACAACTAAAAAAAAGGCTCTTTGTAAATAAAGGCAGAAATTCTACCTACTACAGTCACAGAACAGATGAGAAATAATAATTATGAAATCACTGTCCATGGCTGAATGAGAATTAAAACTATTCTTCTGCCAGTAAGCTCAGAAAGGAGAGAACATAGAATATGTTGGGAGAAATGAATAATATTACTCCTTATGTAAAAATGTATAACATGCAAATACAAAACAATCCAGAGCATCTTGAAATGTCAGAAAGAGAAAAGTGTCTGTCTAAAAGAAACCAAAGAAGGAAAATGTGTTAATGGGACACAGGAGCAACCTGAAAAAGTTCTCAGTGGCTATATCAAATTGAACAACAAGATAATCCAAAGCATAAGACGGTGATAATTGTAATATAACAATGTTTGCTTGATATATTATAAATAGTATTATTTCCCTAGTATATTATTAAACTTAAGAATAATATTGATATAATATAAATAGTATCACATTACTATTTGTGTATTATATATCATATATATGATACACTCAGAAATTTGAGACCATAGTGATATAAGTACATTATTCAGGAAATGATAGGAATGTACAAGTGTTCTCAGAAGAATTATAAACCTCCCTTCAGTGGCTCAATGGTAGAGCACTTGTCTTGCATGCCTGAGGCCCTGGGTTCGATTCCTCAGCACCACATAAGAAAAAAGAAAAAAGCCAGAAATGGCTCTGTGGCTCAAGTGGTAGAGCACTAGCCTTGAGCTGAAGAGCTGAGGACAGCGCCCAGGCCCAGAGTTCAGGCCCATGACCGGACCAAAAAAAAAAAACATCCCTTCAGGAGGTTTATAAGTAGCTCCTGAAATTTAGCAACTCAATTTCAAAGAATAGAGTGTGGGAAAAGAAAACAATAGCCTTACAGGGTGGAAGGCAGGCCATCACTACCTTAACTTAGTAACCACAATTACAACACAAACAAAAGGTCGTGTTAGGATCTTGTGATGAAATTGACACTTGGTCATTGTGCTATTGTCTGATAGCATTTCTCAGTTTTGACAAATGTGCTATGGCTATATAAGATGTTGACATTATAAGAAATTGAGGAACAAGATAGGAATTTTGTATGTCATCTTTGCAGTGTGTCTGTAAAAGTATTCCAAGATAAACTATTTTAAATATGTATAAAGAGTGCCAAATAATTACAGAAAACTCACTACTTTTAATTGTTTTATTAAAAAGAAGAGAAGGAGGAGCTTAGTGGAGTACTTGTTTAGTATGTTTGAGGCCCAGGTTCCATCCTTAACAATGAATGGGGGGGGGGTTGAAATTGGGAGAGATTAATTATATCTTTATCTGAAAAAGTTAACAACCAGGCAAGGTGCAGGTAGCTCATGCCTGTAATCCTAGCTACTTACTTAAGAGGCTGAGATCTGAGTATCACCATTCAATGCCATCCCAAGCAGCAAAGTCCATGAGATAAACTATTAAAAACCAGCAGTTCAGGGTTGGGAAGTTGGCTCAGTGGTAGAGTGCTTGCCTCGCACACATGAGTTCCTGGGTTCAATTCCTCAGCACCACATAAGCAGAAAAAACCCAGAAGTGGCGCTGTGACTCAAGTGGTAGAGCGCTAGCCTTGAGCTGAAGAGCTGAGGGACAGCGCCCAGGCCCAGAGTACAGCCCCCAGGATTGACAAAAAACAAACAAACAAACAAAAAAACCCCAGAAGTTCCAGTGATAGAGTGCTAGCCTTGAGGAAAGAAGCTCAGGGACAGTGCCCAGGCCTTGACCTCAAGCCCCAGGACTGGCAAAAGAAAAAAGAGGTCAGGGATAGTTCCCAGGATCTGAGTTCCCAGGACCATCATACACACACAGAAAGATTAACAAGTAAAAAAAGAGTTGAGTAATTAATTAGAAAACATAGTGTGTACAAAATAAGTCCTATTGTGTATTTGTAGTTTCGTTTTCTGTTTTTCTTTTATATTTTCATTTTTCTATCTCAGCCTCCCAAGTGCTGAGATTACAGACATATACCACCACATCTGATTTAATGGTCTCTTTCAGTGGGTAAATTTTTTATTAAGAATAGTTTTTAAATTACTGAAAAGTTGATTTAGTACAGCAAGTTTCTATATATCCCATACTTAGTTTCCCCAGTTGTGGCCTTACATAGGTATGCTATTATTTCTTACTATTAAAGAACCATTACTGGCTGGGTATTAAAGAACCATTACTGGCACCCAGCCAGTGGCTCACGCCTATAATCCTAGCTACTCAGGAGTCTGAGATCTGAGTATCATGGTTTAAACCAACCCAGGCAGGAAAGTCTGTTAATCTCCAATTAACCACCAGAAAACTGGAAGTGGTGCTGTGGCTCAAGTGGTAGAGTGCTCACCTTGAGCTGAAGAGTTCAGGGACAGCACCCAGGCCCAGAGTTCAAGCCCCATGAGCACCAAAAAAAGAAAAAAGAACCAGTACCAATATTATATAATAATATATACTAGCATTAGGCATTGCCCATAATACCACTAGGTATTATGTTTTCTTTGTTTCTTCCTAGGTATGATAGTTTCTTAGACATTCCTGAGTGCACATATGTATATGTATGCATGCATGCCAGTTCTGGGACTTGAATCTGGGGTCTTGCACTTTTGCTCAGACTTTTTAATTCATGGCTGGTGCTCTACCACTTGCACCTTGCTTCCAGCTCAAAAAATATCAAATGCCTTTTTTGTCAGCCCTGTGGCTTGAACTCAGGGCTGGACATTGTCCCTGAGCTGCCTGTGCTCAAGGCTAGCACTCTTACCACTTGTGCCAGTGCCACGAAGCCAGGGCTTCGTGAATGCTAGGCAGGCATTCTACCACTAAACCACATTCCTGGGCCTATAATGCCTTTTTAACAGTAGTACTATTTACTCAGATTGATTATAGTCATTGGGGAGAAGAAGACCAAGGTTTTGGGGCTAGGCCATTTTTCATCTGCCATGGCTACCAGGTATTCAAGACAGAAAACTGATGAGGCAATTATTAATGGTTTGTTTATTTCTTTTTCTTTTTCTTTTTTTTTTTTGTCAGTCATGGGGCTTGAACTCTGGGCCTGGGCACTGTCCCTGAGCTCTTCAGCTCAAGACTAGCACTCTACCTCTTAAGCTACAGCACCACTTCCAGCTTTCTGGTGGTTTATTGGAGATAAGAGTCTCATGGACGTTCCTGCTTGGGCTGGCTTTGAACCACAATCCTCAGATCTCAGCCTCCTGAGTAGCTAGGATTATAGGTGTGAGCCACCAGTGCCCGGCTTATTTAGTTTTCTTTTGTTTGTTTTTAGAGACAGAATCATACTGTGTAGCTTAGGTTGGCCTCAAACTCTCTGGGTAACCCAGGCACTTTTTTGATCTTCCTGCCTCTCCTCTCAAGTGCTGGGATTATAAGTGTGCACCACTAAGCCTGGCTCACTAGGTCAGGATGTGACCTAGTGAATGGAGTTAAAATAAAGAATTAAGGCCTTAAAGGTAGATTCGATTACCCAGAGAAGGAAGGAAGGAAGGAATCACTTTTGGTTTTGTTTGTTTGGTTTTGGTTTTCCAACTAGCGATCAAAAAGCCACAGCTGGAAGCATGGCTCAAATGATAAAATACCAGCTTTGAGTAAAAAAGCTAAGCAAAGTGTCATGGCTAAAAGCAAAAACAAGAACCCTTAAAATAATATCTGCATTTTATGTACAAAAAATAAATATAACTATATTTCTCTGTCTGTACCTGCTCATAATAAAGCAAGAAATCTAGAGAGTGGGGAAAAAAGCCCTCTAAGTGGCTTCCACATTATAGGTTTCCTTACTAGTGCAGTACCTCTAAAATATCTCCTGGCACAGTATGTTCCTGGGACATGCCTTGGGGAGTGAAAGGCTCCTTGGTCAGGAAGTTCACAAGAAACTATGCTGAGGTTTGTCCATATCAAAACTCATGTTCCTATCAGACACTGGAAGCTCACGCCTGTAATCCTAGCTTCTCAGGAGGCTGAGATCCAAGGAAGCCAGCCCAAGCAGGAGTCTTTAAAACTCTTTAAAAATGTTATATCTAATTAACCACCAAAAAGTTGGAAGTGGAGCTGTGGCTCAAGTGGTAGAGTACTAACCTTGAGT
The DNA here is from genome assembly GCF_024711535.1 of Dipodomys merriami. Classification (NCBI taxonomy): domain Eukaryota; kingdom Metazoa; phylum Chordata; class Mammalia; order Rodentia; family Heteromyidae; genus Dipodomys; species Dipodomys merriami. Next base: position 72,182,262 of record NW_027204492.1, read on the forward strand.
GAAAAAGCTAAAGGACAGCTCAGGACCTGAGTTCATCCCCAGGACCAGCCCATGTGCACGTGCACATGCGTGCATGCATGTGTGTGCCCGCACACTCACACACACACATACATACACTATGTATACCTTCTCACACTGTGCTCCCAACTCTCAGAGGTATATCAGAAGATAGCTAAAATTATCTCAACTCTTTCTGTGGCATCATGCCATATACTCTCCTTCCCTCTTTTGTATTTCTTTCCTGATAAAATTTCCTATCACCTTTACTAATAAAAGGAAATGTGTCATTAGTAAGGATGAATCTCTTTCTAAGGGAATAGTTTTAGTCTCAAGGGACTATATTAGTTGCTTAGGGAACAGGTGGTTATGAAGTAAAATTGTCTTTTGTCTCTCTCTTTCTCTTGCCCTTCTACTTTTGGTGCCATGACTTAAGCAGCACAAAGCCCTAGCCAGTGCCATGTTCTTGAACTTTCCAGCCTCCAGAACCATAAGCCCAAACAGCCCTTTTTCCTTTGTGAATTACCCAGCCTCATCTATTTTATTACAGCAACAGAAAGCAGACTAAGACACTGTGTATAAGACCCTCCTCTGAACATTATGATGGTAAAAATTCTAGATAATCACATCATGTAGAAACATGTTTAACATTGTTTAGCCCAATCCTTAAAAAAATAGTAGCTCCTATTATCCTAGAAAATGTTTTAGAAAACTTCATTATAGAAAAGAATAATGACAAAAATCTTTAAAATCAAACAAGATCTCAGACCTCAAAGAACAAGAGCAATGATCACCCTCTGAAGAAAAATCTAGCAAGACTCAGAGTGGGTAGGAAAGAAATGTTTTAGTCAGCCAGTTGCAGGTAGTTCATCTTTGTAATCCTAGCTACTCAGGAGGCTAAGGATCATGGTTCAAAGCCAGCCTGGACAGGAAAATTAATGAGAATCTTATTTCCAATTAGCCAGCATAAAGAAATAGAGTTGTGGCTTTAGTGCTAGAGTGCCAGTTTGGGTGCAAAAATAAATAAATAAACAAGAAAGAGTGAAAGGCCCTGTACTGGCACAAAAAAGAGAAATATTTTGCTCAACAAATTTTCAATGACCATTAAAAATAACTATCAGTTACAAGTAACCCCAGTCAAGCAGGTATCACTAGCCTAATGTCCTTGAGAGGACATAGGTTGATTTTCTCTGGAATTTTCAAAGTACATGTGGTTTCTCCTTCCCCTGAGTAGAACCAAGAACATGACAAGGGCCCCGAACTACTTTACAAAATTAACCAGCGACATCCAAGAAGTAGTTCCTCTTAGAGAGTTCTTCCCTCTTAACAATTTATTCTTTAGCTCAAGGAAAGATCATTTGTTTTCTTTCTAGTTTGTTACCCAAGTCCATAAACTCTGGAAATCAAACACCCTGATGTTTGGACTCACAGAGTCCACGGCTTTGGTTTCACTTTATTGTTTTTTGCACATCCTTTAGGTAACAAGCCACATCTCAGGTCATACTGGAAATACCAGCTCTGTAGCTTGTGGTAAAAAACACACTCACAAATCATTCTGACAGCTTTGGAGTTCCTGGGCACCTAGGATCTCATAATGAATGAGAAATGTAAAGACATGTAGGCAGATCTTCATGACAAAGCTGAGATTTGCCTCTTTAGACATTATCACTGGCTAATATATTTTATGTGCATAAATCTAGATTGGCAAGGAATCAAGATTTTTTTTTTGGGGGGGGTCCAGTCGTGGGGCCTGAACTCTGGGCTTGGGTGCTGTCCTTCAGCTCTTCAGCTCAAGGCTAGCGCTCTACCACTTGAGCCACAGTGCCACTTCCGGCTTTTTTCTTTTTGCTTATGTGGTGCTGAGGAATCGAACCCAGGGCCTCATGCATGCAAGGCAAGCGCTCTACCACTGAGCCACCTTCCCAGCCCCGGAATCAAGAATTTTTATAAAGATTTCTGAGTTCCTTAGCATCCTTTAATTGTCCTAGGTATTTCATATTGTTGTTTGCTTTACTACTCTTTTTTAAACTTTTGTTCAAATGTTATGCTTTTCAAAAAGAAATAGTAACTCCTTCCCCCACTCCCCTCCTTTTTTTTTTTTTTTACTGATTCTAGAGCCTGAACTCAGGGCCTGGACACAGTCCCTAAGCTTTATTGCTCAAGCTAGCACTCAATCACTTGAGCTACACATCCACTTCCAGCTTTTTGGCTAATTGAAGATAATAGTCTCATGGACTTTCCTGCCTGAGCTAGTTTTGAACTATGAGCCTCATATCTCATTCTCCTGGATAGCTAGGATTACAAGCATGAGACACAGGTGCCCAGCCGTAAGTCCTTCTTTTTAAAATTCCCTTCTCCTTTGTAGCAATTCCCCAGTCCCAATCTCTTTTCTCCCAAACCATCACAATAAGTCAATGATTGGTTCTTAGCCCAGAGGGGTGTGTGTGTGTGTGTGTGTGTGTGTGTGTGTGTGTGTGTGTGTGTGTGTGTGTGTGTGTGTGTGTGTGTGTGTGTGTGTGTGTGTGTGTGTGTGTGTGTGTGTGTGTGTGTGTGTGTGTGTGTGTGTGTTGACCACCTTAACTATCACTTCTAAGCAACTCTATATCTAAACCTAGAATAATTCTGACTACTCATTCAGCTACATTGAAGTTGAAAATTGTTGAAAGGTGGTTCTCACCCCTGGAACTATATGTGATTCATCATCCACTCCTTTCATTCATCACACCATTCATTCCTTCATTCCTTCATCACATTCCTGTCAAATAGGTATTCCTGACCTAATTTATTAGTGGGAAAACTGAAGCTTAGATATATCAAGTAACTTGGCCTCACTAGCTGTGGATTATGGGATACAGGACCAGAAAATGTAGGAGACTCAAAAGCCCAGATGTACCACCTCTTCCCCATATCCAGGTTAACCTTTCAGGAAGGCCAAGTAGTGAGTAGCTCACATAGTGAAATATGAGAGATGTTGGATAGGCTAGCTTCTCTTCAAAACATCTTTTTTTGGGGGGGGTCCAGTCGTGGGGCCTGGACTCTGGGCCTGGGTGCTGTCCCTCAGCTCTTCAAGCTCAAGGCTAGCGCTCTACCACTTAAGCCACAGCGCCACTTCCAGCTTTTTTCTTTTTGCTTATGTGGTGCTGAGGAATCGAACCCAGGGCCTCATGAATGCAAGGCAAGCGCTCTACCACTGAGCCACCTTCCCAGCCCCTTCAAAACATCTTTCTAATGTACCCCAGCCCTACTGTTCCTAAAGTCTGTCTAGGTCCTTGAATTCCTCGGGGTTCCCTGTAGCATTTTTTTAATGGAAATATACTCAGGAGGCAAAACAATAAACTGAGTCACTAACATGTAATCATTCAGAAATATTTACCAAGCACCATTTATTAAGCAAATGGAATGATCTGATAACAACTGCTTATGTTTGCTTAGCTCCTTAAGTTTGCAAAGCGTCATTATATTCTGAAGAAGTTCTGAAGGTTGAGATTATGATCTTCATTTTTTTCAGCTGATGAAATTGTGGCTCAGAGAGTTTGAGCAACTCATCCAATGTGACACACTTGAGTCCCACTTTCAGATTCAGAGCTCAGACTGAGCTGTTGTGATCTTTAGTGCCTCTATCCTTCCTTCCTATCATCGTAGCACAGAGGGATTTTAGATGGGAACATGAGTCAAATGTACATGAAAAGTGAAAGATAAAATAGTCATGAAAACCTGTTAGGCACTGGTGGCTCATGCCTGTAATAATAGCTATTCAGGAAACTGAGATCTGAGGATCATGGTTCAAAGCCAGCCAAGGCAGGAAATTCTGTGAGATTCTTATCTCCAATTAACCAACAAAAAGCTGGAAGTGGAGTTGTGACTCATGTGTTAGAGCACTAGCCTTAAGCACAAAAGCTCAGGGATAGTGCACCCAGGACCTGAGTTCAAGCCCTAGGACTGGCACAAAAACAAATAGTAATGTAAGTAATAGTCATGTAAGTAACCTCACAACATGGTAAAAGTACCCACTGACTGATGTAGGCAACAATCGTACTAGGAGTGACCAGGAAGATCACTGTGTGTAAAAGTCACAGAGAAGGCCTCCAAAGAGGAAGTAATCTAGACCCAAGGCTGCCTTGGAAATTGGAAAGAAAAAGAGCTAGAGAAGAAAAGGAGGTATTCTGTTGTTGGGTACAGTGAGACTGAAGGTAGAGATGTGAAAAAGTATAAGTCTTGTTTGGGGAGAGAAGTAAGAAAGTGATTTAGTTAGAGAAGTCTAGCTGTGGAAGTAGCTCAATGGTAGAGATCTTGCTTAACATGCACAAGGTCCTGAGTTCCATCTCTTCTCCTCAGCACTGCAACAACAATAACAAAAGTAGCAAGAGAAGAGCCTTTTGTACTGAGGGAGAATGGGAAACTAGATTGAAAAACACCTAGAGTTTATGCCTAAATGATTTTGATTTGTAAACAAGAGAGACCTATAAAAGATTTCGGGGATACAAAGTGAAAATCTTATTTTATTTTTGTGGGTCCTGGGGCTTGAACTCAGGGCCTGGGTTCTGTCCCCAAGCTTCTTCTGCTCAAGGCTAGCACTCTACCACTTGAGCCACAGCACCACTTCGAGTTTTTCTGGGTAGGTTTTTGGAGATGAGAGTCTCACAGACTTTCCTGCCCTGGCTGGCTTCAAACCACAATCCTCAGATTTCAGCCTCCTGAGGAGCTAGAATTACAGGTGTGAGCCACTGGTGCCTGGTTGAGAATGAAACTTGATTGCAGTGTTGGGGTAGATTGATCTGGCCATGTACATTGTGTAGGATGCAATGGATGGGAAGAGTTGGAGATAAGACCAGTTAGGAAACTATGACAATCACACAGGGAGAAGGTGACAAAAGCCAGTATTAAGCTGGCCACCAGTGGTTCACACCTGCAATCCTAGCTACTCAGGAGGCTGAGATCTGAGAGTCAGAATTCGAAGCCAGCCTGCGCAGAAAAGTCCATGAGATTCTTACTTCCAATGAACTATCAAAAATAAAAGCCAGAAGTGGATATGTGGCTCAAGTAATAGAGCACCAGCCATGAGCAAATGGACAGAGCTAAGGGACAGTGCCCTGACCCTGAGTTCAAGCCCCAGTAAAATATGATAAAATATTAATATATCAAGTAAAAGATAGCATTTAGATATGAGATTGCCACTAAGCAGGCAATTGAAGGATGCAAATAGTAAACATAAGGGAATGTGTTCAATCTCAGAGTAGTAAAGAAATGGAATTAACAAATGAATTTTAACCATGCAAAAATATTTCTTATAATATCTGATGCTAGAGTGTCAAGGGAACTGGAACACTAATATGTCATTGTGACACTGAAAATTTGTGCAGTCACTTTGAAAATCATATCCATAAAAATGAACATGGTCTTTGGTCTGTTAATTCCACTCCTGGAAACTTGTTCTCAAGACAGAATTGTACAGAAGAAAAGGGCAATATGCATTAAGCTATTCAAAGCATAGAAAAACTGACTCACCTAAATATCCAATAATAAGAAAATAGCCAAAGAAAATACAGTGTGATGATGGAAGTAACTTTATGTAGTTATTGTCATAATAAATAAGAAGGCCATATCAACTGAGAGTATTTACAATGAAAATTTTGAAGTAGAATTTTTAAAAAAACAGAGGATGATGAATATTATGTGTACAAAAATAGCACAATGAGGGGCTGGGAAGGTGGCTCAGTGGTAAAGTGCTTGCCTTGCATGCATGAGGCCCTGGGTTCGATTCCTCAGCACCACATAGCAGAAAAAGCTGGAAGTGGTACTGTGACTCAATGGTAGAGCACTAGCCTTGAACTGAAGAGCTGAGGGACAGTGCCCAGGCCCAGAGTTCAGGCCCCACAACTGGCAAAAAAAAAAAAAAAAAAGTAGCACAATGAAACCTATCAAAACCCGTTAAGAAGTAGAGAGTTAGGACTAATTTAAATAGGAAGAATTTTATCAAAGTACATTTTATATACATATATATATATGTTATAAATAACACAATGAAATCCCTTGAAAAATTAATTTATGCTAGTAAAAAATCTTTCTGTGCCAGTATTAGGGCTTGAATTCAGTGCCTTGTCACTCTTACTAAACTTTTTTCCCTTAAGACTGGCACTCTACAACTTGAGCCATACCTCCATGTCTGGCCTTGTGCTAGTTAATTGGAGATAAGATTCTCACAGATTTTTCTGTCTGGGCTGTCTTCAAACTTCAGTCTTCAGATCTCAGTGTCCTAAATAGCAAGGATGATAGGCAAGAGCCACCTGCACCCAGTCAATTATTTTAGTGAACTAGAAAAAATTACATTATGGTGGCATTTTTGTAATTTGTATGCAAACCGACAAAAGATAGAACATAGAAAATGAAAATAATTAACTAGGGTTTGAAATTATAGATGAATATTTTCTCTAAATTTTTCCTTTAATGTCACAGTGAGATTTTTCTCTTTATTGCATCAGGAATTAAACGCAGGACCTCATACATGACAGGCAGACATTTTTCCACTGAACTATGCCTGCAACCTTCAATGTTGTTTCTATGCAATAGTCAGATGAAGCAGAGAAGTCAGAGCATGAAGGCAGAGAAAGCTTCCAAAAGCCCCTGCTGAAGAGCTTAACCTGTATTCTCATGTAGGCGAGCAGGAAGGAAACCTGATTCAGAGTCAAGGAAATGTGGTAAGGAAATGGGGTTTATAATATTGTTTGTCAAAATTTGGCAATTAAATGAATGAAGATGAATAGAATGGTACATAAAGGAGATACAGCAAAGTTAGTGGTGATGTGTTGTTTTCGCTTGCTTGCTTATTGTTCTGAAGACGGTATAAATTAGTAACAGACAAGACTAACGGTGGTAAAGAAGAGTAAATGAAGGAACATAAATGCACCTCCCTTTTTTAGGAACTGAAGGGAAATAAAATAAAAACAGATATGGAAGCAGAGTGAACATGGCAGAGAGAAGTCCAAATATTAAATCTGCTCAGATTTGCAAGAGACTAGGAAACTCTTAGGTCACACAAATGGTATGGAGCTGAGGCTTTTGTTGTTGTTGTTTTTGGTCATGGGACTTGTCAGGGACTGGGCGCTGTCCTTGGGCTTTTTCTGCTCAAGGTTAGCGCTCTTCCACTTTAGGCCACAGTGCCACTTCCAGTTTTCTGGCGGTTAACTGGAGATAGTTTCACACGCTTTCCTGCCTGGGCTGGCTTCAAAGCATGATCCTCAGATCTCAGCCTCCTGAGTAGCTAGGATTATAGGTGTGAGCCACCAGCACCCAGCAGAGCTGAGGTGTTGATATGGCAGAAAGTACAAGAAAAAGCTGGTGAGCCAGACACCAATTATCCAGCAAAAAGCCAGAAGTGGAACCGTGGCTCAAGTAGTAGAGTGCCAACCCTGAAAAAAAAAAGTCAAGTGGTAGTACAGAGTCCCTGAATTCAAGCCCCAGTACTAGCACAAAATAAAAGGACAGAGAAGAAGGAAGGAAGGAAGGAAGGAAGGAAGGAAGGAAGGAAGGAAGGAAGGAAGGAGGGAGGGAGGGAGGGAGGGAAGGAAGGAAGGAAGGAAGGAAAGAAGGAAGGAAGGAAGGAAGGAAGGATGAAAACAAAGGAGAAGAAATGAGCAAGCTTCTAGAATGTTAGCTAGAAATGCAGCAGGCCAAGAACAAAGAGGAAATGCTTAAGCCTAGTACCAGGATGTAAGTATTGGTAGATCAAGACAGCCTTTTGCTCTGGCTTTATCCCCAATCCCCTTTAGTTATGGGAGAGAGAAGACTGGCCAGGGATGATAGCAAGTCAGGTGGTTAACTAAAACTAGAGCATGAAGGGAAGGCAGTGCTCATGTAGCAGACCAGAAGGTACAGTGAGCTGGTCTCCATGAAGCAGCTAGGAGTTCAGGGCACTGAGGTAATGGAGGAGGCTGAGTTAGGAGGAGGAAGGCAGTGACATTACTGAGCAGGACCATGGGAATAAAAGGAAAGAGGGCAAATAAGGAGAAGTCTGGGAAGTAGGGAGAAATTTGGTAGGAGGTGGAGAAGAAGGCCAATTCACTGGAGGAGCTTTTAGGTAGCAGAAAGGATATGTAGGGAAAAAAAGGAAGCCTTTCAAAAAATAAAATGGGTACAGGAATAATGAAGTTGTTTTCTTTCCTTTCCTTTTCTATCTGCTGTTCATCCCTATTCTACTCTCCAGAGAGGGAAGGGGAGAGAGAGAGAGAGAACCCTCAAGAAGTCAACAAGAATTTGATATCTGTAGACAAATAAGAAATCAGAGCCAGATCAGCAAGAGTCAGACAAAAGTAAGACAAGGCTGGGATCTAATTCTGTAGAAGGCAACTTCACAGGGAATGGGCCCGCACTATAAACACACCTTCTCATGGGAAACTCAGGTGATGGGGTGGGCGACTTTTTAGTCTCAATGCCTAGCCCTGGCCTTGCAATCCTACAGAGAGAGCTAGTGGCCAGGTTTAACATTTATCTGGAGCAGAAATGAGAGAGAAAGAGAAACAGAGAGACAGAGACAAAGAGAAAGGGGTCCAGTAAAAAACCAGCTCTGCTTATGGATTCCTGTCACCACCCTATCCTCTGCACAAACATGTTCTACCCACCTCCTGGCACAGCCACCCACTGGAAACTCCTCCCTCTCAATGCAAACTGTCTACTCTTCTTTCATGAGAGACAGGCAAGCTATCAAACATGTTCTCAGCAAACATCATAAAGAAGATCCCATCCCATGGCTGTTCCAAAGGCTGCCATCACCCCAGGCCCTGCTCCCCACTCCCAGTTCCTCAGGGTCCCCAACCTCATGGCACAATTCTACCTTGTGGCTCCTTGCCAGTTCAGTGGTGCCAGGCCTCTAGCTGCATTTGGTACCCTGTCACCCAGGTTCACTGGGTGACAGGTGCCCTATTTCAGCACCTTGGCAGGCAAGATGATCCTGTCTTCTAAGGGAGAAGCAAGAAATGGGTGTGGGTGTTCACATGGCACATATGGCATGTGGCATGTGTGTTATGCTGTGCCTCTACTTCCTGATTCCAGCTATCTCTATCAGATACACCAGCCAATGCTGCCATGGACCCACCATCTCCACCCTCCAGTTGAATTCTCTGCTCTGGCTGGAGAAATGCATTCTGTTGGGAGGGCATGGGGGAAGTGGAATGGAGAAAGAGTAACGGGGAGGCCTTGCAGGCTCAAGACCCATTACCAACAAGCCCAGGAAGGGAAAAAAAAAAAAAAACAGAGAAAGAACTAGAGAAAGAGGAGTAACTGCGTTTAGATTAAAACAAAACAAAACAAAAACAAAAACAAAAACAAAGGGCTGGGAAGGTGGCTCAGTGGTAGAGCGCTTGCCTTGCATGCCTGAGGCCCTGGGTTTGATTCCTCAGCACCACATAAGCAAAAAAAAGCCAGAAGTGGTGCTGTGGCTCAAGTGGTAGAGCACTAGCCTTGAGCTGAAGAGCTGAGGGACAGTGCCCAGGCCCAGAGTCCAGGCCCCACGACCAGACCCAAAAAAACAAAAAAACAAAAAAACAAAAAAAAAAATCAGAGGTCAGCTGGGTGCTGGTATCTCATACTTGTAATCCTAGCTACAAGAGGGGCTGAGATCTGAGGATTACGGTTTGAAATCAGCCCATACAGACATGTCTGAGAAGCTTGTATCTCCAATTAACCAGCAAAAAGTCAGAAGTGGAGATGTGGCTTATGTGGTAAGCCTTAGCCTTGAGGGGAAAAAATTCAAAGCAAGAGCTCAAGGTCCTGAATTCAAGCCACAGTACCAGCACCAAAGCGGGGAGGGGCAGCTAGCATGTCTCAGCACGTATCACCAATGGATCCCTTCACCTCTGCCCTGCACTCAGCCCCTTTTCCTTCCTTTTCAGCTCCCAATGTAGTGCCCTTGTGGTAGAAGAGCCGTAGTCCTGAGAGGCAAGTGCCCACCTGCTGCTGCTATCCTCAGGCAGGGTCACCAGTGCCAGGGAGGAGGCAGTTGTGGGGCGCTGATGCCTACCCCTTCTGCAGAGCTGCCAGAGCTGGCGACGATATTTGTCCCCAGTAAACAGGTAGAGCACTGGATCCAGACAGCTATTAGCACTGGCCAGTGGCCGAGTCACTTTGTAGACCACGTTGACAATGTTCAACACGTGGCAGTCAGCTCCCAGCAGCCTTGCCAGATAATAAATGGTGCGGGTGATGTGGAAAGGTACGAAACACACAGCGAAGACTGTCAACACCACAATGATGGTCCTCAGAGAACGCAGACGAGAGGATGATTGAGCAGCCCCTGGCAAGGGCTGATACAGGCGCCGGGCCATGAGCCCATAGCACACCAGAGTCACCAGGCAGGGAAAGCCAAAGAGCAGACCCATGACTGCAGAGCTGAAATGTACATAGTGATCAAAGTCCTCAGGCCGAGTGGTGTCATGGCATAGGATGTTGGCCCCTCTGATGCTGGTTGTGACAAAGAACAAGTTGGGCACCAGACAGCCAGCTACCACCAACCAAACTGCCAGGCAGAGAAGTCTTGCAAAGCGAGGGCGGCCCCAGCGGAGCGACCGCAGTGGGTGGCAGATGCCCAGATATCTGTGTACGCTGATGCAGGTGAGAAACAGCACACTGCAATAGAGGTTCCAGTAGAAGAGGAAACGGATGAACTTGCAGAGCCCAGTGCCAAAGGGCCAGTGGTTGTGGGCTGCATAGTAATAGACGAGAGTGGGCAGGGATAACACATACAATGTATCTGACAAGGCCAAATGGAACATATAAGTGGCTGTTGCATCCCAGGGGCGGAGGCGGAAGAGGAAGAGCCAGAGAGTTGGAGCATTGAGGCCCAGGCCTAGGATGAAGACAATGGCATAGCTCACGGGCAGCAGAATGAACTTGAAGTCTTCGTTGAACCAGCAGTTCAGTTCTACCTCATCCTCTCCAGGATTTGGCTTGGAGCTTAAAGATGAGAACAGCAACGGTTGGGTGCTGGTCATGGCCCTCTAGAGGGAGAAAGGATAGAAATGAGGGTGACTGGGATTCCCTTGGTTCCTTCTAGGGCAAAAAAAAAAAAAAAAAAAAAAAAGCAAAGGACAGAGAGAGCATTGGGTAGGTACTTTGAGCCAGAAGGAGCTCATTTGAATGCAAGCTAGGCCCATCCAGACCCTACCTGAGCTCCCCTTGGTCCAGCCCTGGAAGTGATGGGTAGCAGGTAATGCTGGGGCTCAGACAGGCTGGCAGTGAGTTTTGGATGATCTCCTTCCGCAGATGACTCATCGGCTAGCTGAAGTGTATGGAGACCGACCAACACCGTCCTAAGTGGGGAGATGCCCCAATTAAAGTCATCTCCTAACTCATTATCACAGCTCTGCCCCAAGTAACAAGGGGCCTCTCTCTCCCCCACAGTGCCTTCATCTCACCATGCCCTGGTCCCTGTTCTCTGTGTTCTGTCCGCCTCTGACACCTTACCGACACTGCCTACCACCCAGGAGCCCCACCACCACCTTTACTCAAAAACCTTGGCACATCTCCTACCTGGTCCTCTGGAAGCTCAGCCCAGATGACTGTCACCCTTCCTCTTGGCAGCCAGAGGGCATATTGGAGGGGGTGGAGCTCTGGGTGGGGCCTGTCCCATCTCAGGAGATCATCAGAACTAGCAAAGCCCTTGGAGATTATCTAGTCCAACCCACTCAGCATACAGATTGGGAAAGTGGAGCTCATGAGATTACTGTTTAACAGCTTCAAAATGATTATGGGAGGGAGTGCAGGAGGAAACATCCAAGTTTACAGAGGAAGAACAGGGCCTCTGAATGCAACTTCATGACTGGAAGACTGTGTAAACGGGTATGAGTGAGCAGAACCATGGGAAGTGACATGGGCCACTGTAAAATGATACACTGAACAATTTTTTAAAAGCCTAAACTATTATATACAGCTTAACTCTATGCGCAAATGTTTATATAGACCTGTTTGTGTGTTGGTCACTGTTCTAGGGAATTTATATTTATTAATGACTCCACAGGCTCTCTGTCAAGTAAGTTCTGTTACTGACCTTACTTTGCTGATGAGAAAAATAAAAGCACAAATAGTTTAAGTATTTTGTAGTAAGTGTGAAATCAATGCCTGAACCTTGACAAACCTGCCTTTGGGCCACACTCCAGCATCCATGGTTTACTTGGGATAATTTGCCCCTTGTGACTTAAGGAAAGGATCAACCAATATTTACTGGAGCCAGTTCTAGGTGTGAACACTACCAGATTTTAACTCCCAACCTATGTATGATTATTGTTATAGAAAAAATTAAAATGGCAAAAGATATAAAGAAGGATAGGGAGACGCAAGAATTGCATTTTTAAATATTTGAGTGACTTGACTAAAGACAAGTTTTGTCAGGAAGGGAAAGGTCTGCAATAGGAGCAGAGATTATATTATGAAACTCCTTGGAGGCCATTGCAAGAACCGGCTTGACTATGATAGAAAACTACTGAGGGTTTACAGGACAATTTTTCAGTCTGATTTACAGTGTGGGAGGCTCACAGGACAGACAGCTCTACAGTGAGAATAGACAGACTATAGAGCTGGTGGCACAGGGAAGACCAGGAAAGAGGCTGTTGCCAATAGAAGATGATGGTAACTAGAACCAAGGTGGTGAGAAGTGGTCAGATTCTGGATAGATTTTGAAAAGTGAGACAAAATTTACTTGCTATGAGCTGTCAGAAAAGAGAAAGGTTAATAATGACTCCAGGAAGTGCAGATATGGTTCAAGTGATAGAGTGCCAACCTTAAGTGAAAAAGTTAAAGGAGAACACAAGGCCTAAATTCAAGCCCCATTACCAACACACACACACACACACACACACACACACACACACACACACACACACACACACACCACAGAATGACTTTAAATTGGGCCTAGTGGTGTATGCCTACAAGCCTAGCACTCAGGAGGCTGAGTCAGAAAAATCACAAATTCAAAGCCCACCTGAGCTACATATTGAGACAACTCCAAAGTAGTATCTGGCCTAAGCAACTAGAAAAATGGATATCCTATGCAAAGTTATGAGGGAGACTGTGAAAGTATATTTGTGAAAAGATGAAGTTCATTTGTAGTATATATTTAGGGGAAGGAGATGGAATTAATACTTGAATTCAAGGCCTCAACGTTGCTAGGCAGAGGCTCTATCACTTGAGCCACACCCACCTTTTTTTGCTTTAGTTTTTTGTTGTTTTTTGTTTTGTCAGTTGTGAGGCTTGAACTCTGGGCCTGGGCACTGTCCCTGAGCTCTTCAGCTCAAGGCAAGTGCTCTATCATTTGAGCCAGAGTGCTACTCCCAGTTTTCTGGTAGTTAATTGGAGAAAAGAGTTTCATGGACTTTCCTTCCCAGGCTGGCTTTGAACTGTGATTTTCAGATCTTAGGCTCCTGATTAGCTAGGATTATAGGCATGAGCCACCTGTGCCTGGCTAGTTATTTGTTTTTAACAAAATTTACCTTATGCAAATTTTGTGTCTATATAATTGGGATTATACGTATAAACTACCATGTCCAGCTTATTTTTTGAGCTAAGGGTAAAATTTTTCCCTCCTCAGCCTGGCTTCCAACTCTACCTCCTAAGTAGCTAAGATTACAGGTGTGAGCCACTGTATCTAGCCAGCGAATGAATTTTGAAATACTTATGACACATGCAAGAGGAGAGTCAGGATGTAATTCACACCTCCCTACAAATATCACCAATAAGCTTTCCTTGCACATACCATCTTTTCCTACACAATATCTCACATGTCTTCATCTCTCAGGAAACCCTGGTCTGAGTACAGTGGAGAAGATACATAGGACAATCCTTAATCTTTGAGATTGTAATACCAGGGAACATCAAAGTGTCAGCTGCTGTAGTTCTGAGGCTCCCATAGCTAACTGTGGCTTCCTAACTGTGGTGGTCTCAGATGTGTAAGGCAAACTGAGTTTGGAGGATTGTGGGGATGAGGGTGGACAGTGCTTCTAGGGGAAAGTGAGAAGGATGGAGCAGAATCCACTGTTGGAGGAGCTGAGAAATCATAAGGAGTTGGAAGGTGTTACCCATCTGCATGCCAGGAGGGAGAGAAGGAAGCAGTCCTGCAGAATGACTCTAGAATCTAGGATCTAGATCTCTTGGAAAGTTTAGAATCCTTAATGGAGGAAAGATAGAGATCCCAGCTAGGGAGTGGGTGAGATACAGTGAAGAATGGACTCCTAAAGTCCACAAGCTGAGTCCTGGACATCTGGCTTCTGAGTTACATCCAAAGGTATTGGGAGGCAAATGGACTTGATTTCAAATCCTTGTCTTTCTACTTATTAGTTGTATGACCTCAGTTGCCTCTTTGTAACAATTTTTCACAAGTAAGATTGAGATAGCAAGGTCAGTCTTTTAGATGGCTTTGAAGATGAATTGGTCAGTAGATGTGGAAAATACTTCAAGTCATAAAATGCTGCAAAGCTAGCAAGGCACCTGTGGCTCACACCTGAAATCCTAGCTTCTCAGGAGGCTGAGATCTGAGCACCTTTCCAACCCAATCAAGCAATAATCTCCAATTAACCAACAAAAAAGCTGGAAGTGAGCTGTGACTCAAGTTGTAGAATGTTAATCTTGAGTGTAAAAACCAAGGGACAGCACCCAGACACAGTTCAAAACCAATGGTGTGCATGTGAGCACACAGAGAGAAGAGAGACAGAGAGAGAGAGAGAGAGACAGACAGACAGACAGACAGACAGACAGACAGACAAAGAGACAGAGAGACACAGAGAGAGAGAGAGAGACAGAGACAGAGAAAGCTATCAGTCTTTTTTTTTTTGCCAGTCCAGTCCTGGGGCTTGAACTCAGGGCCTGGGCACTGTCCCTGAGTTGGTTTTTTTTTTTTTTTTTTTTTTTTTTTTTTTTTTTTTTTTGTGAACACACTGTACAGAGGGGTTACAATGTTAATGCGTACATTTCTTATCAAGCATTGCAGCCTCCTCCTTTGTTTACCCTTCACATCCCTTCCCAGACTCCCCCCCCCAACCCCCCAATCCCAATCCTCCCGGATTCCCCCCCCCCAGCACCAACATTGTAAAGCTCGTTTTCGACATGACAACTTGTACTTCTCATTGTTGCAACAGGTCCAACTGTATCCTTAAACGACTTGTTTTTCCCCATCTCCTCCACAAGTTATACTGACATCAAATATAGTGAAAGCAGGGGTTATACTGTGGGGGAGGGACATACAAAGCTACAAAGAGATAATCTTATAAATTCGTTAGAAACAAATGCATGAAAGAAAAAAAACATTAAAATACACATCTAAGGGTTCATTTTCCTAACATCACATTATCTGACCTTTTCCGCTTGACTCATACATATACTAGATATTGCAAATAAGGGAAACCATGGGACCTATGTTTCTTTGGGCCTGGCTTACTTCACTTAATATAATTTTTTCCAAGTTTTTCCATTTCCTAACAAATGGGGCAATGTCATTCTTTCTGATGGAGGCATAGAATTCCATTGTGTATATATACCACATTTTCTTGATCCATTCATCTACTGAGGTGTCCCTGAGTTTTTTGCTCAAGGCTAGTACTCTCTCACTTGAGCCAAAGAGCAACTTCTGGCTTTTTCTGTTTATGTGGTACTGAGGAATTGAACCCAGGGCTTCATGCATGCTAGGCAAGCACTCTACCACTAAGCCACATTCCCAGCCCCCATACCATACTATTTTAAAATAGTAATTATTTCTAGAGATGAACCAGGCCTCTTCCAGGAGGTCACGTGTGACATTAGGCTTCACACTAGAGAAATCCAGTCCTGAGCTGGCCTCTTGTTCTGATCCTACTGCTTCAAGCTGACATAGGTTTGCTAAGGTTCATCAAAGCTACCTCTGTGAAATTTCAGCTCAACTCTGGACACAACTGCAACTGCCGCTGCTGCCACTGCCATCTAGTGACCACTTGAGGAAAAGACCTCGCCAACATTCTATACTGTAGTTTCCACTCTCCTCCCCCAGGCTAAAAGGAAGGAATAACTGCAGATTGATGTCACTCTCTTGCAAATTCTCACTCCCTTGGGTTTCTGGGACTTTGAATTACTCAGTGACTCCAGTTGCTCTTGACTTTCCTTCTGAATCCTTCCTATTTTGTCCCCCACCCCCCCCACATAAAATGTAGCTGTTCTGCCAAGGAATTTCTCTTCTTCCTTGCTTTCTTCTCCTTCTTTTCTCCATCATTTCTCTACTCTCTCTCCCCTCTCTTCACCTCTTCTCAGAAAATTCGCTCTCATGATGTCAACTTTCACTTAGATATTATCAACAATTCTTTCTCTGTTTCTTGGGGGTTGTTTTGGTGATACTAAGTCTTGAACTCAGGGTCTTATGCTTGCTAGACAGGCTTTGTAACATTGAATCACATTTTAAGCCCCCTTCTCTTTTGTACCTATTTTGAGATAAGATTTTGCTTTTTGCCTTGGCTTACTCCTAGACCTCAATCCTCTAATTTTATACTTCCTGCTATATCTGGAATGGCAGGTGCACTCCATCACACCCAGCTTTGTCCATCAGATGGAATCTCTCAATTTCTCTTTTTTTTCCTGAGCTGGCCTGAAACTGAAGTCAGCCTCTTATGATGATGAGAGATTATAGGCTAGATGATAGACAACTACCATCATGCACAGCTATTAGTTGAGAAGAATTTTTGTGAATATCTTCCCAGGCTTGCCTTGAACCTCCAGCCTCCCAAGTTTAGCTTCCTGATAATTTAGAATTACTGGTGTGAGCTGGATTATTTTCTTTGTTTTTGAAGCAAAGACTTTCTCTATGATCCAAGGCTGGCATCAAATTTTCAATCTTCCTGTCTCAGTGATTCAAATGCTGGGATGACAACATGTGCCACCATACTACCCAGATGTTTTTAATAATTCCAATATGATCAAGATATTCTAGCATATAGATACCTCTCTCAGTTATAGTTTCCTGAGTTGAATGGTTTCTAAGCCCCCTGTGTGTATTTGCTGTAGGATACATCAACTTGGATGCTTGATACTAATTCCACTGACATGGAATTTAGTACAAAGGAAAAGTTTATTATCTTCTTTCTTCTGACTGAGATAAGTAAGATATATGCATATCATTATTATTAATAACTCTTTCCATTTCACTATTCCTCCAATTGTTTTCTAGTCCTCTCCCTTCTGGACATTCACATCTAGCATTCATAAATATCTTCATGATAGTTTCTCTGGAAGGTCTGCTTTCTTTCTCATGAGAACCAAAGAAGGAAAGAGAAAAAGATGTATTTTCTTAATTTTTTAATTTTTTCCTCGAACTTTTGGAGAGATGAAGGAGGGAAAGATTATAAAAAAGAGCAATGATACAGTAGAAAACCTCAGACTTTGGAATCAAAGAGTTGTGCATTTGAACCATGGCTCTATTGCATCACCTTCCAGCTGTGTGACCATGAAAATGTCCTCCAGAAAGTCCATGTTTTTGTATGTGGAACGAGAAGACTGGCTTCTGGGCTTGTCATAGGGAGGAGAGAAACCAATGCACAGAAGAACCCAGTATGGTGCCGGGTATGTCATTCTCATCATTGTTAGTAGCAATTAAAAGATGTTCCTTGGAGGGTGTGGGAGGTTCACTCCAATGGTGTAACGTCTGTACAGTGGAAAAAATTAGGTCACTTCTTAAGACTAAGTAGAGCAACATAGTTACTTGGCCTTGATGTGGAAACTCTGGATAATCCAAACTTACTAATAGCACTGTATGAAAGCAATTTCCATATGGTTGTACCAGATTAGCATTGTCTATGTGTCTTCTCTACAGCATGCCCTTTTTGTCTTTTTAAATGTGTAGTCAATTTTTCTGGGCACTAGTGGCTCATGATAGCAATCCTAGCTACTCAGAAGGCTAAGATATGAGGATCATGGTTCAAAGCCAGTCCGGACAAGAAAGTCTGTGAGACTCTTATCTCTAATTAACCACCAAAATGTACCTCTAGTGGTAGAATGTTAGCCTTGAGCAAAAAAAGCTCATGGACAGTGCACAGACCCTGATTCCAAGCTCCAGTACCAACACACACACAAACACAAGAAAATGTGATTCTTTTTTCCAGCAAAGATGTTAACAATCTTAGAACAGAAGACAGACAACTTTGTTCAGTACCTAGGAAAGCACAAAAAAAATTCTATTTTTCCTTCTGGGTCTATCTACATGCTACTGGACTGAGCTCATGCCTTTGTCCATATCCCACTCAAAAGTATTGGTTTGTTTTAGTTGCAATAACAGAAAATTCTAACTTAGCTGACATTTTAAAAATGAAATGTGTTATCCGGCATGTAAATCCAGGAGTAGGCAACATTGGAGTTGGCTAATATAGCAGTACAACAATGTCATTAAAAAATCTTAATTCTTTCCATCTTTCCGATCTATAGCCCTCAGCATGTTGTTTAACAACTCTTATGGTCACAAGGTTGCTGGGTGTTTGGGCATTGCATCCAAACTTGGTAATATTCAATAGTAAGCAAGGAAGAATGCTCTTCCTGTGTGTTTATTTGTACGATTTGGGAAACCATTTTCAGAATCTCTCCAGCACACTTCCCCTCACATCTCAGTGGCCTGAATTTCATCATGCCTATAACTAGACCATTCACTCTGAAGAGGGATGAAATGATCACAACTGACCCAAAGGAGTACAAGGGGAAGAAAAATAACTTTAAAAATGAGATTCTGCCCCACAAAGACAATGAAGAACATGCTATTTGACTTGGTAGACAATCCTGTCTGCTTCCTTGAATGCTTGATTGGAAATATCACTGAGGTGTGCACAATAAAAGTGAATAAGGACCTTAAAAAGTCTCTCTTCCATCAACCTATCATAGAGCTCAGACATTCTATAATTAGAGACTCATTCTTTCCCTTTTCATCCTGGCATTCTGCTAAAATATAAGTGCTCCCAGTCAAAACAAAGGTGTAGTCAATTTTTCTGGGCAGTATTCAAGAGGCTGAGATCCAAGGATCCCAGTTTGAAGTCAGCCCCCACAGAAAAGTTGGTGAGACTCATCCCAATTAACCAGCAAACAATATCAGAAGTGGAACTGTGACTCAAGTGGTAAAGAGCCTGTAACAAAATAAC
This sequence comes from Dipodomys merriami, assembly GCF_024711535.1. Lineage (NCBI taxonomy): Eukaryota > Metazoa > Chordata > Mammalia > Rodentia > Heteromyidae > Dipodomys > Dipodomys merriami. Next base: position 72,201,380 of record NW_027204492.1, read on the forward strand.
CAAGTGAGAGAGTTCATGGCAAAGCATGGTGGTAGTTGTCTTTGGGGGGTTGCTAACAGGAAAGAATTTTTAGGGGAGATAGAAACGTTCTAATCTTGATCTGTTCGGTGCTTGCATGTGTGTATACACAGGCTTATGGATTTCCTGTGGATATAGTAACACATTACCCATGTAGTTAATTACTTAAAATAATATACATGTATTCTCTTATGATTAGAGGGGCAGAAATCTGAAATCAACATCAGTAAGAAAAACACAAGATGTCAGCAGAGTTGTACTATTCACTGCACTGTTCACAGGAGAGTCATAGGGAAGAATACAATTTTTTGCCTTTCTAGCTTCTAGAGCTGCTTTGTTCCCATTACTTGGCTAACGGCATTTTCCCCATCTTCAGAATCAACAGCATAGCATCTTACTTCAGCCTTCATACTGCCTTTTTCTTTTCTTTTCTTTTCTTTTTTTTTTTTGCGGGGTGGGGGTCCGGTCGTGGGGCCTGAACTCTGGGCCTGGGCTCTGTCCCTTAGCTCTTCAGCTTAAGGCTAGCGCTCTACCACTTGAGCCACAGTGCCACTTCCGGCTTTTTTCTTTTTGCTTATGTGGTGCTGAGGAATCCAATCCAGGGCCTCATGCATGCAAGGCAAGCGCTGTACCACTGAGCCACCTTCCCAGCCCTGTATTGCCTTTCTCTTCTGAGGTCGAGTCCCTAAAGTGATCAAATCTTTGCCTCTCTCTCCTAATGAGACTAGTGATTACATTTAGGGTCCATATGGATAATCCATCCTAATCACTCCATTTTAAGAATCTTAATTTAAACTGGACACCGGTGGCTCATGCCTGTAATCCTAGCTACTCAGGAGGCTGAGATCTGAGGATCACGATTCAAAGCCAGCCCAGGCAGGAAGTCTGTGAAACTCTTATCTCCAATAAACTGCCAGAAAACTGGAAGTGGTGCTGTAGCTCAAGTGGTAGAGCGCTAGCCTTGAGCTGAAGAGCTGAGGGACAGTGCTCAGGCCCAGAGTTCAAGTCCCATGACCTACAAAGATAAAAAAAAAAGAATGTTAATTTAATCATCTGTAAATAGGTTCTAGGAATTAAGGACCTGATATGCTGGGGGGTCATTATTTAAGCCCACCACATTAAGTCAGGATTCCTTGAGTTATACATAACATTTGTGCATTATTCTGTCCATAAATTATATCTTAGTCAGAAATGTGCATACTTATGGAAAAGAGATAGCAATTTTAGTCATAATAATGTGTCAAAGACCTAGCAGCAGATCTCCTTTCTTCCTATTGAAGACTGACTTGAAAGAGATCCATCTCTATAGAGAAGGTAAAGCCTCCGATGTGAGCCTCATGAAGGTTCACTTAAAAGAAGAGTCGCTCTGACCATTTACATTCCACACAATCACCAATTTTGACATGTATTTGACTCTTTCCCATATGTTCACCATTAGTTTCTATCCCACTAAGATCCACGAAGAATTGGGGCTTTTAGCTCTGTCTGTATATCCTGGAGGGAGAGAATTCCAAGGCCCTGGGGTACCTATTGGCCAGGAATGACAGGGCTTATCCAGTTAACTATGAAAAGGGACTATAGAACAGCTACTGGGGGTCTCAGTGGGGAGCAGAAAGGCCCCACATAGCTCTCAGAGACATAGCAATAGCAATTTTCTGAGGAAAAGACACCAAATTGCAGGGCTCCAGATTGTATCTGTAGGTAAGTACTAAACTCTGCTAGTTCAAAGAGGACAGAGTCCTGGATCTGCAGAACTTTGATGTTTTGTGTCCACATCCTGCATGCCCACAAAGATAAGGCCTGAACCCTGTGGAAAGGACAAAAAAGGAAGATAATTCTGTTGATGTCATTATGAGGGTTCTGGCAGCTGCAGGGACCCTCTATGAGTGGTCACGCAAGGCAAGGGAAGATTCTTAGAGCAAGGATTAGAGAGAATAGAGAGCTGGGGAGCAGGAGGTAGGATGTTTACTCTAGGTGGAGGTGATACAGATGACAATTGCCTATTTCCTCCACATATAGTGACCTGCCAGGAGAATCTGCTTCTATGATATCTTCTTTTCCAACAAGAAAAGAAAACCAAGGCTCACAGATTATGTTCACACACAGCTCAACATGCTCAGCTCCCCACTCCTGCCCCTGCCACCTAAGCAGATTGACTCATGATGTGTACTTAAGCTAGGATAATCAGAGTTTCTGATGATCACCAAATTCCCAAGTGGTGGGGGCTTGGCCTTGCTGTGACCTGGAACAGCTAATAATTATAGAGGACCAGGAATTGTGGCATATGCCTATGATCCCAGCTATGGCTCAGTCCACAAAAACACAGGACTGTATCTGAAAAATAAAAGAGAAAAAGGGCGAAGGTGTAGCTTAAGTTGTAGAGCACCTGCATAGCAAGAGTAAGGCCCTGAATTCAAACCTCTCTCTCTCTCTCTCTCTCTCTCTCTCTCTCTCTCTCTCTCTCTCTCTCTCTCTCTGTCTCTCTCTCTCTCTCTCTCTCTCTCTCTCACACACACACACACACACACACACACAGCCAAAAGAGACAGAGACAGACACAGAGAGGAATGTAACACAAAGCCCCACTTTCAGAAACATGAAGGCCTAAACTTTGAACCTTCCTGCTTCTATTGCCTACTATGTTTCATCCCTAAGACCTCCAGCTCCACTTTGATCCCAACCTTGAAATCAAAATCCTTGTGTTCAAAGGCTTTACAAGGCCAAAACCCTTCTCAAACTCTTCTGTCTTTACTATCAACAGAATCCCCTACCCCCAGACTGAACAGCAAAAGTTTCCCGTTTAGGCACTAATCTTGTATCCATTAATCAGCTTTCCAAATTCTTGGCACCTGGGCTATTCATAGCAGTGTTTCATGCTCCACCCACCTTCATCTCTGACTCCTACCAATCTAAACACTTGGAGGACTATAGAGTATAAGAGGCCAAGAAGGCCAGCACAGAAACAGGAGGCTGATAGGAACTTTCCCCTCTCTCTGTTTCTGTCTCTGTCTCTGTCTCTGTCTCTGTCTCTCTCTCTCTTTCCCCAGGTACTATTAGTATTAGACATCATCTTACTTCTATACAACCCTAAGCCTCATATTTCTTGCCTTTAACATCTCTCTTAGTATACTAGGGAAGCTAAGGGGTGCTTTCCTTACATAAGCAGCAATCATTCAGGCTTAGACTTAAAAAAAAACAAAACAAAACCTAAATCAGATGCTAGTGGCTCACGCCTGTAATCCTAGCTACTCAGGAGGCTGAGGTCTGAGGATCATGGTTCAAAGGCAGCCCAGGCAGGAAAGTCCATGAGACTCTTTTTTTTTTTTTAAAGTCTGTTGTGGGGCTTGAACTCTGGGCCTGGGCGCTATCCTTTAGCTCTTCAGCTCAAGGCTGGTACTCTACCATTTGAGCCACAGCACCACTTCTGGCTTTTTCTGATTATGTGGTGCTGAGGAATCAAACCCAAGGCCTCATGTATGCAAGGCAAGCACTCTACCACTGAGCCACCTTTCCAGTCCTCTTGAGAGTCTTATCTGCAATAAACCATCAGAAAACTGGAAGTGATGCTGTGGCTCACGGTGCTAGCCTTGAGCTGAAGAGCTCAGGGACAGCGCCCAGGCCCAGAGTTCAAGACCCCCAACCACCACCACCAACAAAAAGCTGCTGAGATCTGAGTATTGTGGTACAAAGCCAGCTCAGGAAGGAAAGTCTGTGAGACGCTTATCTCTACTAAATTGCCAAAGAAGCTGGAAGTGGTGCTGTGGCTCAAGTGTTAGAGTGCTGTCCTTGAACAAAAGAAGCTCAGGGACAGTGTCTAGGCCCTGAGTTCAAGCCCCAGGACTGGCTGGGACACATACACACATACACACTTGCATGTTCACACACACACACACACACACACACACACACACACACACACACATCAACCCTTCTGAATATTCCTCTAAGTTTACCCCTTGGACAAGGCCTAGCATGTATCAAAAAGTGCTAGAAAAACATATTTCTCTCTCTCATCTCTCTAAGGTTCTCTAGCATCTGGAGAGATGGATGGGGATAAAGGTGGAAAAATCTAAAATGAGAGGAATGGATGAGTGTAGAAAAGGCTTTCAACCTCCATAAAGGTTTTAGTACCAATACTAAAAAAATGAGGTCAATAGTCCCTTTTCTTCTAAATGGTTCTCCCTTTGTAGTGGAAGATAAAGACAATCATGAGGTAACTCATTACCTAAAAGGTCAAAAGAGTAAGTGGAAATCTGTTGGTCTTTGTATGTTTCAAGAATCTTTTTTTTTTTTTTCTGGGGTCCGGTCATGGGGCCTGAACTCTGGGCCTGGGCGCTGTCCCTCAGCTCTTATAGCTCAAGGCTAGTGCTCGACCACTTGAGCCACAGCGTCACTTCCGGCTTTTTTCTTTTTGCTTATGTGGTGCTGAGAAATCGAACCCAGGACCTCGAGCATGCAAGGCAAGCGCTCTACCACTGAGCCACCTTCCCAGCCCATGTTTCAAGAATCTTAAACTGACAAAGGAGGATACCCTTAGGGATGGAACACAAAGGTGCAATGCCAATGTGTCTCTGATCATATAAAATAATATTTATCGAAACAATCTCCAGAAAGTAGAAAAAAGAGTCCTAAACTAAAATATTATTCACGCCAGATAAGCAACCTGAATGAGTAGATCAGAGAAAAGAGGAGTTTAAGAAAGCCAGAAAGTCTCAGGAGCTGGTGGATCACTCCTGTAATCCTAGCTACTCAGAAGGATTTTATTTTGACATTTCAAAAGATGCATACAATGTATTCCACCAACCTTATCCACTCCATCAGTCTTCCCTATTTTTCCTACCCCTTTGTAAAACAATTCAACATGTTTCATTTTTCTATTTTCATATATACATATAAAGTAGTTTGACCATATTCACCCTTCTACACCCTCTCCACTCCCTCCTCCCTAGTCCTATCAAGGCCTGTTTTACCCTCCTGTCACTTTTTTTTGTTAGTGTATAGTAATTGTACCAAGGAGTTTAACATGAATATATTTCTAAAGCATAAATAAAATTGTATTCTTTAAAAGTGCACAAAACTGGGGCTGGGAAGGTGGCTCAGTGGTAGAGCGCTTGCCTTGAATGCATGAGGCCCTCAGTTCGATTCCTCAGCACCACATAAGCAGAAAAAGCCGGAAGTGGGGCTGACGCTCAGGTGGTAGAGCGCTGGTCTACAGCTGAAGAGCTGGGGGACAGCGCCTAGGCCCAGAGTTCAGGCCCCACAACCAACCAAAAAAAAAAAGTGCACAAAACTTACATGTGTGCTAAAATTAAAATTGCTTTTAAAAATAAACTTTCTAATTTTCTTTATTATTGTTCATAGTGTCCCTGTTTAGCCAGTAATTTGAATGAGGGCTTAGACTGCCTATGAAATTAGCCAACCCACCAAAATTCCCTATTTTAATTTAATGTCTTATTTTTCAAGCATTGGAAATTCATTAAGAGACTTAAAGGCCTGGATAGGTCAGTACTCCTATTTCCTGTAGGCATAATGTGACCCTCAGGCTGCCATTTGCACCTTCTGGTACATGACTTTCCATTTCTTTTTGTGAAAGTAAACTGCCTAACCTTTCCTTTTCATAATCTCCAACCAAGAAACAAAACAACCACCCCAGGAAGTAACAGCAAGAGACAGGAATCTGGCAGTGTTGCTATAGATCAAAACTACACAGAAATATTTTTTATTGCTTTTTTTATTCTTTTAATTCACACTGGATTAACCCCACTGTGATCCAACTAGACTGAAAATTGGTTTTTGCCTTGAAAAAGGTTAGAATGAGTTGATAAATACTAGTTGAGATACAACCTTTAGATATTAAGACGTAAAATAACCTTAATCTCCCAGAAAAAATCCTGTGGATAAGCAGTCTGGCTAGTTTTAAATATCAGATAAACTTTGCTGTGTAGCCATAAATTAACCAACTTATTTAAGATTTGCCTAATGCTCTATATTTCTAAAACCTAAATGAATTTTTTCATATTTCTACAAAATATTTGGAACAAAATCATTAAAATAAATAAGGAACAAATGACTTTTTCACATTTAGATAAAATATTTGGAACAAAATTATTAAATAAAGAACAAAATCATTAAATTTTTAAACATTGCATTTTGACCTGGAAATAAGATGTTCACTGTAAGATGTTCATGTAAAAGATGTTCATTCTACACTAGGTAGTTCATTCTACCTAAATGCTGGTAATTGGACAGTGCATTTGTAGTCTGAATAAATTATTGTTTAACAAACATCTGTCAGGGATCTCTGCATTATTCTCATAACTACATTTGAATCCACAATATTTATGGAATAAAAGGTTTTGTTTTAAGAAGGAAATGAAAGAGAAGTCATAAATTTCTAAAGTGGACATTACGTTCAGTTATAGCAAAACAATTTGGAACACACATGGTATTTACAACAGTTCTCTCTGGAATATGATTTATTATAATGAAGATTTAAGCTCTCTTTTCTTTTTCCCTTCCTTCCTTCCTTCCTTCCTTCCTTCCTTTTTCTTTTTCTGTGCCAGTCCTGGGGCTTGAATTCAGGGCCTGGGTGCTATTCCTGAGCTTCTGTGTTCAGGGCTAGCACTCTACCACTTGAGCTACTTTTTTGATGTTTAATTGGAGATAAAAGTCTATGGACTTTTCTACCTGGGCTAGCTTTGAACCACTATCCTCAGATCTCAGCTTCCTGAGTAGCTAAGATTACAGGCATGAGCCACAAGTGCCTGGCTTGACTTCTCTTTTTAATTATATATTTTGATGATCTCAAAACTAATGTATATTATTTATATGATAAAGACACTAACTTTAGAATATATGTTGGCTCTTAAAGTAAAAGTTTGTTTCTGCTAGTAGTGAGGCTTGAACTCAGGCTTTTCTTTTCAAGGTTAGTGCTCTACCATTTGAGCCACACCTCCACTTCCAGCTTTTTGCTGGTTAATTGGATATTATAGCCTCATGAACTTTTTGCCTGAGCTGGTTTGAAACCATAATCATCAAATCTCAGCCTCCTGAGTAGCTAAGATCACAGGAATGAGCCATTATCGCCTGGCTTTAAAAGAAAAAAATAATTAAAGCTATTTCCTAGCACACACAAAAAAAGAGAATACTAAATTGCAAGACAACTAATTCCAGTTTCCACAGAAGCTGAGGGCTGAATCTGCTGCCTCCCCCACCCTCCTTATGAACACACAACTAAGTGTGCCAAGAACAATTCTCTAGTTAATGCCATCATCTGAATGGGGTGTTAGATCTTCTTCTGCCTCACCCCTCCTGAACTTTCTCTGCCCATTTCTCATTGCTTCACCCCCTCCCCACCCACCCCCTTGCCTTCTTCCAGCCACCTCTTCTTATTGTTACTGATGCTGATGCTTATAATCAAACCTACAGCCATCTGCTTAAATGCTAATTGTGCTCTCTAGCATTGGAGCTACCCTCCAGCCCCAAAGCCACCTCTTTTCATCGACTTCCCATTCTGTCTTTTCCTTTCTTTTATTTACTTTTTGTTGGTCATGGGGCTTGAACTGAGGGCCTGGGTGTTTTTACTCAAGACTAGCACTCTACCACTTTGAGCCACAGCTCCACTTACTCTTTTCCCTTCTTTTATCATGTTTCCTATGCTTTTGTTTTCCTTTATCCCACTCTAATTAGCTGTAATTGAGCACTCTACCACTAAGCCACACTCCTAGCCCTATTTTTCTATTTTTTGACATTTGTTAAATTTGTCTTCACTGTAGAAAAATAAGAAAGCACATGGAAAGAGGCTGTAATTCTATTATCATTAACCCCAAATAATCACTAGCAATATTTTAGATCTTATTTCTTTCTATTTTCTGTGCAAATAAATCCATATTTTTATTTTTATTTTATTTATTTATTTATTTATTTATTTATTTTTATTTTATTTATTTGCTATATAACTTGTTTATTTATCTAGCACTACATTGTGTGGGTATACAATGAAGTGTTTACTGTTTACTATAATTGTATTTACAATCTTCAGTTGCTGGATATTCACTTTGTTTTCATTTTTTGCTGTTATAAATGACCCCGTAAATCACACCCTTGCATGTATGTTTATATATTATATATGCACACATACAATATATTATATATGTATATTTGTGTATCATACTTATTCAAACAGTATACATGCTTTATGCAGTACTGAGAATTGAACCCGGGACCACATGACACTAGACAACTGTTGTACCACTGAGCTGCACCTTCAGCTGCAAAGGAAGTTTTATTTATCTTTCCTTTTTATCTTGTGGTGCTGAGGATTGAATGAGCCTAGGGCCTTGCATATGCTAAATAAGCACTTTACCAATGAACTACATCTTCATTCCTTTTTTAAAACTGTCACATGCACACATACACATGCTGATACTGGGGATCTGGGGTTTAAACACACTTACAGCTGATAGTGTGGCTTAAGCCACACCTCCAGTTTTGGCTTTTTGCTAATTAATTGGAGATAAGAGTCTTATAGATTTTTCTGCCCCATCTGGCTTCAAACCTGGATCCTTAGAACTCAGGTCCCTGAATAGCTGTTCATACCAGTTAACTCACCAATATATGAGGCTGCCCATTTGCCCTGGTCCTTATAAGAAATATTGGTATTATTTTATTGCTTTGTCTTTGTTATATCTTTTGAACATAGATTTACCTCATGCATTCTTAATTTTAAAGGTAGATAGCTTGGGCTGCGAAGGTGGCTCAGTGGTAGAGCGCTTGCCTTGCATGCCTGAGGCCCTGGGTTTGATCCCTCAGCACCACATAAGCAAAAAGAAAAAAGCTGGAAGTGGTGCTGTGGCTCAAGTGGTAGAGCACTAGCCTTGAGCTGAAGACCCACGACCGGACCAAAAATAAATAAATAAAGGTAGATAGCTTGTGATCAATACATTGGCCTTTCATTTTTTATTTCTTTTTGGGGGGGAGGGGTACTAGAACTTGAACTCAGAGCCTGGGCATTTTCCCTTAGCATTTCTCAAGGCCGGTGCTCTACCATTTGAGCTATCCCTCAACTTTTGATTTTTGCTGGTTAATTGGACATAAGCCTCTCATGGACTCTCCTGCCAAGAGGTATTCTTCAAGCCTTATCCAAATCCCTAACTCCAGTCCCTGACAGAAAAAAAAAAGACCCTGTTTTGTGACAGGAACAGTCCTACTTCTAATCGCTGCCAACTTGGGCACCCAATTCTGAATCCCCTAACACTTCTCTTTTTTACTGTAGGACAGTGGTCAGGGAAACGTTAATGTAAAGTGCCAAAAGCTAAATAGTTATACTATGTGGACCATATAGTCTCGGTTGCAACTACTCAACATTTTCATAGTATAAAAGTAGCAAGAGATACCATAGAAAGAATCAAATATGGCTGTGCTCCAATAAAAATTTATTATTTTTAAAATTTTTTATTGTGAAAATACCATACAGAGGAGTTACAATTACATGGGCAAGATAATGAGTACATTTCTTATCAAGCGTTGTTGCCTCCTACTTTGTTTCCCCTTCCTATCCATTCCCATCTCCCCCCCCCACGCCCTCCCATCTACCCCCCCAAAACTTTATTTACAGACATTGAAGTTGGAATATATATAATGTCCATTTGTCCTGGAATGTTGCTTTTTGATTATTTCAACCATTTACAAATATGGAAATTGTTCTTAGCTAGTAGGCCATATGAAAACAGGTAATAGGCCAAATTTGCTCAGTAGCCTATAGTTTGCAAACAATCTAGATGTTTACACTGAGAGTCTAGAAGAATTCTCCATGAGAAGCATTCTTATACTCCGATATCTAAGCAAGGACTAGACTATGGGTGTCATGGGGATGTCTGTGGTTAACAATGAGGTGTTCTGGGTAAACCCTTGGTCTCTATTCAGTGATTCTGTGAGGCTGGTTGTCCGGAAAATACAATTTGCACCCTTGGAGCCAGGTCCTGGTCCCAGGGCTCAGATCATTCACCACTTCCTTCTGTCAGCTCAGCCCGTACAACTTCAGGCCTGGATGGACAAGGAGGTTGGTGACCCCACTTACTGCCCTACTGCAGTACCCCCTCTGCTATCTTTTTTTCACTGTTTATATACAGGTAGGCCAAGATGGGAGGCAGACAGCAATGGTAGTAAGGAAACAAGAATTCTAGGTCTTGATGTGGGCATTTCCCTCCATCCTTGTGATGGGCTTCTCTGCTACTTCAGGTTCACTACCACGGAGAACCCATCACTGTTAATACTGTTAATATTTCCATCAACAACTGTACCAGCAAGATCATCAAATAAATCAAGATTTCAGGTAAGCTTCTTTTCCCATTGCCCCACATCTGTCCCTCAAATCACAGTGCTCTTTCTTCTTTCTTTCTTTATTTATTTTTATTGTGAAAATACTGTACAGAGGGGTTACAAGTACATGGGCAAGATAATGAGTACATTTCTTATCAAGCATTGTAGCCTCCTCTGTTTCCCCTACCCCTCCCTTCCCATCCTCCCCCTCGCCCCCCCCAATTCTTTCTTTTTTTTTTTTAATTGCAGTTTTTCCTGTTATTATTATGTCATTGTACAAAGGTGTTACGATTCTGTAGGTCAGGTCAAGAGTATAATGTTTCTTGGTCAATGTCATCACTTCCTTTGTTCTCCCCTATTTCTCCCTTCTGTTCTTACCCTCAAGATATATACTTCATTTTTTACATTATGTACATTGAATATAATGACTACAATTAGTCACTGTCTTTCTACAACTCTATATCCTTTTAACTTTTTTGCATTCATCTCAGCAATCCCTCCAACACAAGCTTATCAACATATTTATCTTCATCCATGATCATATCTTGCAGCCTAGTACATAGGGTGCCCATATCTGAGGCTATGAGCTGGAGTCTTAAAGATGACTGATTATAATCATGTGCTTTTCCTTGCTTGTTCAGTTGACCAGATCACAGATGTTGTCCTATATTCATTAGACAAGTACACTAAGACCGTGTTCCTTCAGGAGTTCACGTGAGCTAGGGTTGGGGCTGGGGGCTGGTGCCAGAGCCAAAGAGTGACATGGTAGGAAGAGGGCCAGGAGGCATAGGAGAGGGATGGGGAAAAAACAAATGGGAGGGAGACACAGGAATGAGAAAAGTCAATGTGGGAGGAACTGTCAAGAGAACCAGAGGGAGGAGACATGACTTACTCATGGGAAGACCATTACATTGCTAAGAAAGAGCATGGGCAAAGGGATTTCCTACCAGAGTAAGTACCTCCTGCTCTTCATAGTAGGACATGTCACCCTTTGGGTACTCCAGGAGGTTCTTGAGATTATGTAAGATTCTCTTGGGAGTAAACATATATTAATTTAGCAAACATACCCTAAGTTTTTCTCTTGTTCTACTTCCAGAGACTGTAGCTGCTAACTCCAGCTTCTCCCAAAGCTTTTCAGTAACTCCAATCATGGCTTCCAATTGCTGGAAACAGGGCCTGGCACTGGATGGCAAGCTCAAGCATGAAGATAGCAATCTGGCCTTTAGCACAATGTAAGTTCAAAATAACTTACAGCCTTCACCTCTTTCCCTAAATCATTCTACATGCTATATATACAGCTCTGAGGTTTCATCTTCAGTAGACCCTCCTTACTTTTTTAAAATGTCTCTAGGCCAGGGTTCAGAATGCTTCCAGGCCTGAGAGCCATCAGCAAGCTAAATAATGCCTATGGGACCAATAGCAGATTATGGTAATAGGAAACAAAAAATATAGATAGAATATCTTTATGCTGTGTAATATCACACAGGGCACAACCGCCTAATAGATGTGCCATGTTATCATCATAAGAACCCCATGAAAGTGGACTGGACAGGTATTGCTATTGGTTTCACACTTACAGATTCAGGCTCAAAGAGAAGGAACTTGTCCAGCCTTGTATTACTAAAAGAGAGGAACAGGATTCTGATAGATACCATTTGGATCTCCATACTGATCTCTATAATAATTACTCTCTAGAGAAGACAGAAATGGAGTGGAAGATTAGGAGATGAGAAATGGGGGAAAGAAGGACAAAAAAAGGGAAATGAGGTAGGTACCAATGTATTGTGCCTATCATCCTAGCTACTCATGGGGGATCAAGGATCAGGGTTCAAAGCCAGACAGGCAGACAAATCTGACAGGCTTTTATCTCTAAGTAACAAAAAAAGCTGGAAGCTGAGGTATGGCTCAAGTGGTAAAGCACCAGCCTTGAGCAAAGAAACTAAGAGAGAGCACAATGCCATGAGTTCAAGTCCCAGTACTGGCTTGAGATAGATAGAAGGAGGAGAGAGTTGACAGAATTCTATGGCATCATTCATTTGGTCCTTTGCCTTTGGAAGATCTCATGTTAGTTTTATCTCCCTCCAAAAGCCACTACAACCATATGACAATCATAAATTTCCCTACCTCTCTCCATGCCATATCAAACAAGTAGCCAATGATCGTCATTGCTAGAAATATTTGTAGGAATTATCAAACATTATTTTACTGACAGAAGATCAAGAGCCCAGAGCAATGAAGAGACTTTCCCAAGTTTATATTTAACTTTTAGTCTGTAGGTTTTTATTGAGCACTTATTAAATGCTTGTTCTTATATTAAGCAATGTGGGGATACAAAGAAGTTTAAGATAGTGTCCACCCCCACTCAATATAAGCCCTAGTCAAAGAACAATGAGAAATGCAAATACAATCTAATAGTTAAATGTTAGCACATGTGGTACAGATTATGACTCCAATAGAATTTAAGCCAACATAGCTGGCAATGGCCTCTTAGAGGAGACAGAATGAGCTTGCTCATGAAGAATGTGTAACATCTGGATAGCAACAGAGGAAGAAAGGAACATTCCAGACTGTGAATATGGAATGGGAAGAGATTCAAAGGTGGAAATTCACATGGTGTTTTTAGAACATGCAGAGGACATGAATCCGCCTAAAGGGGTTTGCACCTCAAATATTAGGGTTAGGCAGGAAAGCTTAGAAATTGTAGATAAGGAAGGCAGGTTGCTTTGGGGTTTGAAAGCCCAGCAGAGCCTGGCAAAACTGAATTTTAGAAAGAGAAATATAGGTGGGTGGGGAAGGGATGGTAGGGGAAAAAACAAAGGAGGGGGTAACAAGGCTCGATAGGAAATGTACTCATTACCTTACTCATGTAACTGTAACCCCTCTGTACAGTATCTTTACAATAAAAATATATTTAAAAAAGAAAGAGAAATAGTGGGAGGGTTGGGGGAGGCTGGGAAGGGATGGGAAGGGGAAACAAAGGAGGAGGCTACAATGCTTGACAAGAAATGTACTCATTATCTTGCCCATGTAATTGTTTTGTTTTGGTTTTTTTTGGGTCCGGTTGTGGGGCCTGAACTCTGGGCCTGGGCGCTGTCCCTCAGCTCTTCAGCTCAAGGCTAGCGCTCTACCACTTGAGCCACAGCGCCACTTCCGGCTGTTTTCTTTTTGCTTATGTGGTGCTGAGGAATCGAACCCAGGTCCTCAGGCATGCAAGGCAAGCGCTCTACCACTAAGCCACCTTCTCAGCCCTTGCCCATGTAATTGTAACCCCTCTGTTCAGTATTTCCACAATAAAAAATAAATAAAAATTAAAAAACAAAGAAAGAGAAATATATACCCAATGGGTAGGAGGGATAAGAGCCTGGGAGGTATTTGGGAGAAGATAAAGGTAATAGGATGTGGTAATGGGAATATACAGGAAGGAACTAAAGGTATTACTCCTCTGTGTATCTCCAATACACAAAAAATGGTTAACTACAACTTGCAGTCTTCCACCTGGAATGAACAAAGAACTGCTGGGGATCCTGGTATCCTACAAAGTCAGAGTCAACTTGACAATGTCCTGTGAGGGGTAAGTGAGGATTCCAAGTTCATCTGGCCAGGGTCTGGGAAAGGCAAGGCTTTTTCATTGTTTCTCTTGCACTTGGGCAGACCCAGTTCAAGCTGTTCTCCCAGACTAAGCTCCCAATCCTGTGAGCTCAGTGAGCAAGTCATCTTCCTTCCAGACATCTATACTATTGCTGACCCTTATTATGATCCCACAAACCCTAGTAAAACTAGATTATCCCTTGCCCATTTCACTTACTAATTTGGGGTATCATTCTACCCACAGCATCCTAGGAGATCTGACAGCCAGGTGAGAGACTGTGGATGAGAAGACTAGGATACAAAGGGGACCCAAGGAATGACTAGGCAGAGTTTGAGGGTATCCTGAGGCTGAAAAACCAAAGGAGGGAGGAAGGGTCAGGGAGTGGGTTTGTGGGAAGATGAGTACAGAGTCCTTGCAGGGATGTTGGTGTGGAGCTGCCTCTGATTCGGATCCATCCAAAGCCATCTCATGGTGAGTGACCAGGCGAGATTCTCAGCACAGGTCTTCCCAAGGGTTAGGCACCAAGTAGTTCTGATCTCATGATCTGGAGATAGCAGCTTGGGGAGAGGTCAAAGGCTAGACAGAGAGGGAGAAGAATAAGAGTAAAGAATGTCTTCTGGTGCCAGGTGCCAGTGGCTCACACCTGTAATCCTACTCCAGAGGCTGAAATCTGAGGATGGAGGCTCAAAGCTAGCCAGGCCAGGAAAGTCTGTGAGACCCTTATCTCCAAGAAACTACTAAATAAAAGGTAGAAGTGGAGCTGTGGCTCAAGTGGTAGAGCAAAACAGCTCAGGGACGGTGCCCAGGCTCTGAGTTCAAGCCCCAGGACTGGCAAAACAAACAAACAAACAAACAAAAAATCATTCTGGAAAATGAAATTGTCCCAGAATGTCCTGTATCAAGTTCTGCTCTATCTTTTCTCTCTCTCCATGCTTGCCACAGAAGTCACTAGGTAAGGGAATGTGAGGCCTGGAAGAGCCACCCTCTCTTCTTGATGCAACCTTGCATTTTTTTTTTTTACGATGGAAACATAAAAAGCTTCCCTAGGGCATTGCATTCAAGATGTGTGTAGTGGAAACATATGTTTTAGCTCCATGTCACAGTTCAGTGCTCTTCCTAAACTTTCCCTCCCCCTAGTCTGTCTTCTCAAAATCATCCTTTTCCCTTTCCCCCTTCTATTTTCTTGTTCCCTCTGTCACCTCCCCTTTTTCTCCCCTGATTTCTGTCGTTCTTTGATCCTTTCCCTCCATTCTATCTTCTTTTCTTATTTCACTTCCAGCCCCACTGGGAGAATTTTTAGTTGGGAGATTCCAAAGGGATTGAAAGGCCACAAGTCAGTGTGGCAGGGGGGTGGGGCAGGAGCACTATCGAGAGGGGTTGAGGGGCCCAGGTGAGAAGCAGGGAAGGGATCACTTCTGGGAAGTGGAGATAAGGAGTGAATGTAGAGAATTCTAAGAAAGGGACTTCTCGTCCTCTTTCCCTCTACTGCCTCTGCAAGTTCAGAAGACATTGTCATTGAGGAGTTCACACAGCATGAACACCATGAGGCCCAGATGCAGAAGGCTTTGGCCACTGAGGGAGAGGAGGGGTGGTGAGTGCCCAGCTCAGAGCCCACACTGCAACCCACTAATAAATTGTTTTGTCCAGACTTTGCTATTGATCTGATTTCTAGTTCCTCCTCCTGAAGGACAATGGAACTATTGAGAATGATCTACCCTTCTTCAGCCTCCCCCACAACTGCCCCATGATTAGATTACCCTTAGTCCCCTAACACCTATTTCACAATGCTACCTGTGCTCCCTATGTCCTTCAGCTTTCCCTATAGTCTCAGATACCCCTATCCCCTCTTTATCACCTACTACTGCTATCACCCCACTGCCCTAGCACCAAGTGCAGGCACTGCAGGAGCAGCAAGGAAGAAGCTAAAGAGGCATTGCTATGCCCAAAGACAACTGTCAGATGGCAGAGTACCAAGAGTAGGAAGCCAGTGTTGCTGTCCCCCCACCTCCAATCTCGGTGATGTTGCCTTTGGTCTACACAAGCTTTGGAGTAAGGCTAGAGGCTTTGGCCTGGAGACAAACAAGAAAAACAAACACCATGTGCAGTTCAAATTAAGCCTCATATTGCTGGGAAAGTAGAATAGTGTGGGTCAGGGAATAAGAAGGTGGGAATAGTATGGGATGGTATGGGGGTAGGGATCTTTTTGTGTGTGCACTGATACTGGGGCTTGAACTCAGTGCCTGCACACTGTCCCTTAGCTTTTGTCACTCAAGGCTGGCACTCTGCCATTTGAGCCACACTTCTACTTGTACAGATTTTTGCTACTTAATTCGAAATAAGAGTCCCAGACTTTTCTGCCTGGGCTGACTTAGAACCAAAACTCTCTGATCTTAGCTCCTGAGTTGCTAGGATTACAATTGTGAGCCCCCTGTAGCTGGCAGGTGAGGATCTTAAAGGAGCTATTTCCTCTTTGGAAGTATTGGAGTATTTGTGTGTTTAGGGAAAGATGGGGGAGAAAGAAAAATGGTTGGCCTATTTATGGGGGATATACACCCATCAGCATCTGTTTCATGGACAACAGCTTCAAGTGTACCTACCAAGTAAGCCTACCATCAAGGAATCACATGTC
This sequence comes from Dipodomys merriami, assembly GCF_024711535.1. Lineage (NCBI taxonomy): Eukaryota > Metazoa > Chordata > Mammalia > Rodentia > Heteromyidae > Dipodomys > Dipodomys merriami. Next base: position 72,217,936 of record NW_027204492.1, read on the forward strand.
CATTTTTGCCTTCTAGGCCAACTCACCTGAGGATTTTAAGTGTTGGGAAGTAGAGTCAAGATAATCTCCTTAAGGGCAAGCCTCCACATCCCATCCTAGTATTGGGGGAAAAGGAGAGTTCAGAGTACCTCTCTTCTGCATACAAATATTAGAACTGACTTCCTGTTGAAGACCATGTATTTGGAGAACTAAATAATGTTAACAATCATACAATGGATGAGTGCTTGCAGCTCACACCTGTTATCCTACATACTCAACAGACTGAGATCTGAGGATCATAGTTCAAAGCCATCCTAGGCAGACAAATCCAAGAGCTACTTATCTCTATTAACTAGCAAAAAACAGAAGTGGAGGTATGGCTCAAGTGGTAGAATGCTAATCTTGAGCAAAAAGAAAAGAAAAAAGAAAGGAAAAGAAAAGGAAAGGAAGAAAGGGGGGTGGGGAGGAAGGGAGAAAGGGAAACAAAGGGAAAGGAAAGGAAAGGAAAGGAGGTAGGGAGAGAAAGAAAGAGAGAAAAAAGAAAGAAGGAAACTATCAAACAATGAACCCCAACTCCTTAGGATCCCCTTATCTCAGTGGGATAGCACTTCCTCACACTGCCTCTGAATAAAAAATGAGAAGAAAAAAAATCTGCTATTCCTGAATTAACAAGCCTCATGATGATTCAGGGTTTCTCTGCCTTTATCTAATTTCTACCTGCAACACAGATGAAGTTCAAGATACCTTAAACTCTAAAATCTACTGTATATAAGGTCTTCCTTAATTGAAATAGCATGTTGAGATTGGTTGGTCACATGGGCTATAGCCGCCACTGTTCAGGGATCCAGTCTCCTTAACCTGTGTGTGTGTGTGTGTGTGTGTGTGTGTGTGTGTGTGTGTGTGTGTACACGTCTTCTGCCCTTCTTCCCAGAAATAATTTAATCCCAAGGTAAAAAGGGAGTGATACTATTCCTCCAGCTGTGTTGGGGTAGTTTGCAAGTAGAGAAGGAAGCTTCCTTTGCTGAGTTAATGGTCAGGCTAAGTTTTCTGCCTCAGAGGTACTTAATGGAAGATAGGAGTAACATTAACTCAAAGTGGCTCTTCGGTTTCAAGTAAAGGGGATCATACAATCAGAATTCTTCTATATAGGAGTTGAGGTTTAACTCCAGTCATGTCATTTTATTACTTTCATTTAATTTAGTGGCCAAAATCCAACTGGAGTCCTTAAAGAAGTCAGGTATCAAAAGCCATTGTCATGGACAGCTTAGGCTGTCTGCTAAGTTTGATATTTCCATATTTGCCATTCTCCTCCACTCCCAGGTTTTTTAAGGTTTACATTAATTTACTCTTCCAACTTCAGAGTTTAGGAATAACACAGAACCCTGAAAGTGCTGTAATTTTTGGATTGCATTTCACAGCTATTGAGGGGAAGCTTCTGGAATGACCAGGAAACTCCATCCTACATTTTCTGATCGACACAGGATGCAGTTCAACAGCAGCTGTCATACTAGCAAAGCCAATGAAATTCACCTTCTGCTTTTCTCTTACACTCTTGATAAGAAACTTTTTATTTTATTTTATGGTACTTGGGATGGAATTTGGGGCAATCACACTTGCTAGGCAGGTACTTTATCCCTCAAGCCATTCCATGCCCCTTTTCTTTCAGCTGGTTATTTTCAGGATAAGGTCTCACTTTACTACTGGGCCAGCCTGAACTATAATCCTATTTGTGCTTCCTTGTGATGCTGGGATAACAGGTGCATGCCACAATGTTGAGCCATGAGATGGAGTCTTGCAAACGTTTTTATCCAGGCTGGTCTCAAACCTTGGTCCCCAACTCTACCTTTACCTCCCAAGTAGCTAGGATTATAGGCATGAGCAACCATGTTTGGCAAATGACTAGTCTTTTAACCCGTGTGTTATTACACATTCTCCACACCATATCTATACATTGTATAATGCAATTGCCTCATATTGGTGCTCTAACATGAGTATCTCAGAGTGAGACCTAATTTAGGCCAGGAAAGTTTTTGTCTCTTATGGCTAATGTACGGCTGGGACCTTCCAGTCTCTTTTTAACCACGTTGACCACACTTGTTGGAAGCATTGTTTTAAATCCTGTTAGTAATAGGGAGTATTGGACAATAGTCTCACCTAATATGCTTTTTTAGATGAGGGGTTTGTTTTTGTGCCAGTACTGGGGCTTGAACTCAGGGCCTGGGCACTGTCCCTTAGCTTTTTCTACTCAAGGCCAGCACTATCACTTGAGCCCACCTCACCCTACCTCCCCAAAATTTCCAGTTAATTGAGGATAAGTCTCATGGAATTTCCTGCCTAGGCTGGCTTCAAACCATGATCCTCAGATCTTAGCCTCCTACGTAGCTAAGACTACAGATGTGAACAACCAGTGTCCAACTAGAAGTAAGCCTTTTTGGGGAGGAGTGAGCATTTCTGAGGTTTGAACTTAAGGCCCTCACTAAACAAGTGCTCTACCATTTTAGCCATATCCCAAACCCTTTTTGCTTTAGTTGTTTTTAGAATAGAGTTTTGTATTTTTGCTCCAGCTATCCTAGATCACAATTCTATTTATGCCTCCTGTGTAGCTGAGAATACAGGTGTTCACATTTGAAACAGGGGTCTCTTTTTTTTTTGGGGGGGGGGTCCAGTCAAGGGGCCTGAACTCTGGGCCTGGGCGCTGTCCCTCAGCTCTTCAGCTCAAGGCTAGTGCTCTACCACTTGAGCCACAGCACCACTTCCGGCTTTTTTCTTTTTGCTTATGTGGTGCTGAGGAATCGATCTAGGGCCTCATGCATGCAAGGCAAGCACTCTACCACTGAGCCACCTTCCCAGTCCAGGGATCTCTTTTTGTGTAGGCTAGCACTGCATTGTGATCCTGCTGATCTCTGCCTCCCAAGTTAGCTAGTATTATAAGCATGAGCTGCCATGCCTGGCTTCAGCCTTTTTTTCATATGCCCACTGGGGATCAGAAGAACAAATAAAATAATAAATTTCCTAGGATCATAGAGAAAGCTAAATTTCTTCTGCCTCTAACTTTGCTCACAATGTAGTGCCCCCCCCAGCAATGGCACTGAGACTCTAGAACAGTTGGGGTGGGATATATAGAATGAGCCAGTTTCCTTATAGATATGTATTATATGGTACTTAGAATAGTATTTCCCTACTTGAATGCTTATTTCCCTTGTTTACTTAAACTGGAAATATGTATTTAAGCTTTCATGATTCAAGTCAAATCTTGGGCTTTTACTGGATATAGTGACTCATGACTATAATACTAGCTTCTCAGAACTTGAGTTGAGGCCAGCTTGGGCAAAAAGTTAAGACTACATTTCAACCAATAAAAAAGACTGAGCATGATGATGTACATTTATCATACCAGCTACACAGGTGGCATAAATAAGAGAATTGTGGTCCAGGTCAGCCAAGGCAAAAACACAAGATCCTATTCCAAAAATAGGTAAAGCCAAAAGGGCTTGGGGCCTGGATCAAGTGGCAGAATGCTTGTAAGTAAATACAAGGCACTGAGCTCAAACCCCAATACCACAAAAATTGCAGGTTTTCATCATAAGGGCATGTTGCTCTTCAATTCACTAGAAAACTTTTATAGAGTTACTTAGTTCTGGGGGAAAGCAACCTACAAGTTGGAAATTGGAACCAATTTCTTACTGCTGCATGGTAAAGAAAATATATCTAAGTCCCTTTTCTTGGTTTAATATTATATTAATATTGCTACTGCAGAGAAATGTCCAAAGCTACTCTGGAAAAGGAAAACTTCCCCCAGAGTCTTTCACTATATGCCATTTCTTAGTTATAGTATAGGTAAGTTTTCTTGGCCTCTATTTGGCTAGGCAGACAGCTGTGAAACACGTTTAATGTTGTTGTTTCTTTTAGGACTCCTCTTTTTTTGTGTACCAGTACTGGGGCTTAAACTCAAAGCCTGGGCACTGTCCCTTAGCTTTTTCGCTGAAGACTAGCAGTCTATCACTTGAGTCACAGTTCCACTTCTGACTTTTTGGTGGTTAAATGGAGATCAATCTCATAGATTTTTTTTTCCTGCCTGGGCAGCCTCTTGAGTAGCTAGGGTTACAGGTGAGAAGACTGATATCTGACTAGTGGTTCTCCTTTGACATAGCCTTTTCTTACCTCAATAGCATTTTGTATCCAATCAATATCATGCAAGTCACTGTATTTATCAAGTATTGTGTTTTACTTTTTTGATAGAAGAGCAAAAACAGTGTCTTATTTGAGTCCTCAAAGAATATGAGACCTCTAATAGTAAGTACAAGGACAGCATGAGATGACTAGACCAATCCAATGAGAAATCCTCAAGATCTTTTTTTTAACTGATTTTGTAATTAAAATGCTAACATATGTAAGTGTGTTATATAACCAATAAATGTCAGTTGCCTTTTCTTGCTGGGTTCCTCACAGGCAAGGCTATATCAAGGTATTATCATTCTTCTCTTTTCAGAAAATTAAACTCACTTAGAAAACTACAGAATTAAAAGTACAGTACAGTTTGGGTAATGCAGTTGGCTAGCTATTTTCCCACCCTCTTCACCCACTATGCTAGGGAGAGGTTGAGAAAATTTTCCAAGTGTCTTCCCTAGGGGCAGATTCCACATGGAGGGTTATGGGTTACAATTCTCTAGTGCACAGTCCTTTCTTTTTGGCGATGATAATCTGGGAGAAAGAAGAGAAGGAACAGAGAGAGGAGGTTAATTTCAGGCCTGTGCTCCACATATCCACCCCTAATGTCTAGGATTTCCAATTACAAGGATTTAAAGACTTTCTTCTTAGGACTCAAAAAGGTAATTAAACCAGAAAATAAAGAAGCACTTACTGTAGGGAAAGAAGCGCACACGCATGCTGATCTCACGAGCTGTCTTCAGGATCTCAACAGCCTAGAAGGAACACAGTTTTTCCAAATGAAAACATAAAACCTGGGATTGGATTGTATCAGGGGGGATGGGATTTGCAAGTCCAACCTTCTGGGTCACACACCTCTAGGTCACTGCTTTCATCTGGTATATTTACCCAGAAGAGGTGCTTTTTTAAAAAAAAAATCAAGTTACAGATTAGCATAAACTTGTCCAACTTGGGATGGTTTCATATATCACCACAGCCCAAGTGCTGTGCTCACCTTGCTGTGCTCAATATCTTGAAAATCCACATCATTCACAGCTAGAACTTGGTCTCCTTCTTGAAGCCCTGCTCGATGTGCATCAGAGTCGGGAATTACCTGTTAGCAAAAGGACAATACATATAATTGAGATGGGGTAACTTCAGAAAATTATGTGAAATTCGATGGCATTCAAATGTAAATTGTTACTGTGGGTTTTTTTAATGTAAAGATCTAGGGATACAGGAAACTTGCCAGATGGAAAGTTTTGGAGGGCAAAAAGGTATGTCCCAATTCTGCCCATCCTAAGGGTCCACCAAGTCATCTTTCTTAGTCCTCGGAACATCAGGGTACTGTAATCTGATAACAAAGGTAAGTAGCTATCCAATATAGTTCACCAGGCACACATACCTTGGAGATGAAGATGCCTAGCTGAGAGGCTTTTCCTCCTCGGATGTTAAATCCCAACTGAAAGACAAAAGCACTAAATGGGGACTTAACATAGACCAAAACCACAAGAATATTTAATAGCACCACTGTATTACAAACAGCTCAACTTCTGTGTTTCTCAAAGGGAAATGAAAAGTTGTAAAACTTTCTTCATCTTTCTACCTGCTTCCCACCCTATTTCTCTAACATGGTCAACTTTTGGCAGAGACAAATTCAGCCTGGTAAAAGAGCCTCTATAAACTCACCTGAGCACCAGGAGGCTTCTTTAGTGTGACGATTCGGGGAAGAAACTGGGTCAACTCATTGTTGTAGTCTGGATGGTATACTCTCTGTAAGATGTAACAATTCCCAAAATGTTACTTTTAGTTTTAGGCCTTACATTCATCTTTTTCTGGAACACAAATGCATCATCCTCAAATCAGGAAAAGATAAAGTCATAAACTCAGTTTAAGTACAACAGAGAATACTGCCCTAATAAATAGATGTTGAGCACTGGGACATGCTAGCAGCCCAGCACCTCCTCACTTTTCTGTGTGCCATTCCTGGGGCCTCAACTCAGGGCCTGGGACCTGTCTCTGAGCTTTTGTGCTCAAGGTTAGCCCTCTTAGCCCTCAAGGACGAGACAAAGCTCCACTTGTAGCTTGTTAGTGGCTAACTGGAGATATGAGTCTCATGGATTTTCCTGCCTGGACTGGCTTTGAACCATGATCCTCAGATTTCAGCCTCCTGAGTAGCTAGGATCACAGGCATAAGCCACTGACACCAAGCCCTCCCCTCTTTTTAAAAAAATCTCCTAAAAGAATGGAAACTAGACCTCTGAATTTCTAGAATTCACTGTTATGAATGGACTGTAGAAGGAACTACAGAAGTTTAGAATGGGCAGACATTTGCAGTATCTGGTCAAACTTAAATAAGTTGAGAATAGACCACTATTGTTCAGAATTCAGCTTCTGAGTCTTTTTTTGGGGGGGGGGTTGGGGGCCTGAACTCTGGGCCTGGGCACTGTCCCTCAGCTCTTCAGCTCAAGGCTAGTGCTCTACCACTTGAGCCACAACACCACTTCTGGCTTTTTTCTTTTTGCTTATGTAGTGCTGAGGAATTGAACCCAGGGCCTCATGCATGCAAGGCAAGCGCTCTACCACTGAGCCACCTTCCCAGCCCCCTGAGTCTTTTGTTAAAACAAGGACTAAGACTCACTCTCCATTTAGCTGTCTAGTCCTGCTATCCTATATTACATGCATCATCTCATGCCTAGAGAGAAAATTCCTGGTCATGTTTTCTACATGGCAAAATAGATGACTCTCACCTCATGAGGAGGAATCCATGCTGGAGGATTCTCATAGGCTGGCAGGAAAACCACTGGGTAGTCATCATAAGGAATCCGGCTTTCCATCTCAGACAAGGCCCTGGAAAGAAAAGGTGAGTCAAGACAAAAGTTAATTCAAGCCAGACACTGGTGGCTCACACCTGTAATCCTAGCTATTCAGGAGACTGAGATTTGAGGATAGAGATTTGAAGCAAGCTGGGACAGGAACATCCAGGAGATCTTATTACCAATTGAGCACCAAACAAAAACCCAAATGTGGCACTGTTGCTCATGTTAGAATGCTAGCTTTTAGCAAAATAACTCAGGGATAGTGCCCAGGCCCTGAGTTTAAGTCCCAGGACCAGCATGTGTACACAAACAGACACACACAGACACACAGACATACACTCACAGATTCCAAAGGACAGCAGACAGGTGACTGGCTTACATCTGTAATACTAACTACTTGGAAGGCTGAACCTAAGAGGATCTTTGGTTAAGGCCAGCCCAGGCAGAAAAGTTGAAGAAACTGCTTCTCCGCCCATATTTTGGCACAGTGGTGGGCAATTGTCACCCCAAGTTATGTGGGATTTGAGACTGGGAGGCTTATGGTCCCAGGCCATTTCCTGCAGAAAAATTCTTAAGAGACATTATCTCCACGAAGAGAAGCTGGACAAGCTAGACACAGTGACAAGAGTGAGTGAGCCCTGCAATATCTGAAAGCCTAAAGTAGGCAGATTTCCATTCCGTCAAGCACCCAGACAGGAAGCAAGATTTGATCCTAAAAATAACCAGGTGGGGAAAAAAGGCTATAGAGGCTCAGCAGTATCACATCAGCCTAACAAGTCCCAGGCTCTGAGTTCAAATTCCAATATTGCCCTCCTAAAAAAAACCTTAAAAATTTCAAGTATCAGCTGCAAACCATTCCAAAGCCATCGGTCTGTGTGCCAAGTTCACACTTCAGTTGGAGGTAAGGAGTAAAGAAAACAGAAAAATATTGGTAGGTACTCTAGAGACATGATCTCTTTTTTCACAATAGTCCTGCAGAACATGTTAACCGTCCTCATTTTACAGATCAAATTAAGTGCGCATATAGGAAAGGTTATTTTCGAGAACCAAGGGAGTGTTGACTACAATAATGGGACTCGGAGTTAGGCACCGCCTCACTTTTTCTTAGAGGTAAAAAGTAATCGAGGGGCCCCTAGATGGACTATTCCTTCACCACTAGCCACCTTCCAGATCCTTGTCCCGATCCTGAGTCCCGCGCTCACCGCCGCGTAAACACCGCACCACCTCACCAGGAGATAGACCCAGAGCCTCTGGCGCCTAGGCTCAAAGCCAATTCAGCCTGGGAACCGGAAGCGGATACTCGCGAGACTCGAAAGAGGCGGGGCCTAGCTGCGGCGCGCGCGCGCTAGCTTCCCGCTTCCTTATGCGTCATCTCACGAGCGCCAACGTGCGTGCTCGGCCTGCAGACTGTTGGCGTTCCGATTGGCTAGCGCCTCTAGAACCAATTTGAAACTTGGCGGTTAAAGCTCCAGTTGGGACCGGGCGCTGGGAGTTTAGGCGACACCGGGAGAAGGGACGTTGAGTTCGGTAAGTTAAGAGGTTACGCCTCAGCTCACATTCTGTCGTTTCTGATACTGCGGGGATTTGGTTCTTTGTCGCTATCTCCGTTGGAATTTTTTCGTTTCATTTCAGATGGCGCTTCACTCTTGAGAGTGTTGGGCTGCCAGGCTTTTCCTTTTTGGCCCAGGCTGAGACAGGAATCCCGCTGGCTGGGAGGCTGCCGCCTTGACGACTGACAGAGCCCTCTGCATTCTCCCTAGTCCTACAAACCGCCAACCTACCGACACTCCTCTGTAAACCGCGTTTCCTGTCCCCCCCGCAGAAACGGGACTGAACTAGGATCATGAAGGAGGAGGTGAAGGGAATTCCTGTAAGAGTGGCACTGCGTTGTCGCCCTCTGGTCCCTAAAGAAATTAACGAAGGCTGCCAGATGTGCCTTTCCTTCGTGCCCGGGGAACCCCAGGTGTGTAGTCAAATACAGATGCGAGGTCTGGGAACTGCCTGGGTCCAATGGCAGCGAAGGGCGTGGTCTGGCCATTTCCTGACGCCTTGTCCCTTGCCTTCTGCAGGTGGTGGTTGGTACTGATAAATCCTTTACCTACGATTTTGTGTTTGACCCTTCGGCAGAACAGGAAGAGGTCTTCAATACAGCAGTAGCACCACTCATAAAAGGGGTATTTAAAGGTGAGGCTGTTTGATTTTGTGTACAATGTGCTAGTCGCAATGCTTAGACCCAGCAAATACAAGAATGGATGACTCGTAATTCCCGTCTTCAAAAATCCCACAGCCTAATATTTGGAAAGGTCTTTTCCCTTGAAGCTAATTTCAGACCATATTTGAATTTTGTGGTTCTATTTGTCTCAGTCTGTACATATTTTTGAATGTATTGGATCATGATTAGAGTAAAAGCTCTTTGGTTAGTTCTCATGGGAAATAAGTGTGACAACCTGTTTTGAGTCCCAAGCCTTAATATTCATTTGGTATTTATGCAGAGAAATAACAGGGCTTCCAGGCCAGAGGGAGTCCAAACTGGAAGGGGTAGATGATTACCTAAATTATTTTGAATAATCTTTTAAGTTTGTTACACCTGTTTTCAAAAGAATATAGAAGTTAAGAACATATACTCTATTCTACTATAGAAATAAAACTGTTTCCCTACAAAGTGGTATGAAAAACAAAAGGATGGCATGAACTCTGTTTCTGGACTTAAGGTGAATTTTACAGAATAGGGAATTTTTGAGAGAGTTCTTTAATTAAGAGCAGAATTCTTTTATGTAGAGAAGGAATTTCCTAAAGCCCTTGAATACTATGGCCAGGTAATGGTATTTGTTGTGAAACTAAGGCTATGATTTTGAAGACCAGAGCAATGTTCCAAAGAAGAGAGTAGTACCTCTGATAATTCTAATTGTTAATCACATGTAGTGGTTATTCAAGTTTCAAAACAAAGCCTTAAGTTTAAAAAGTGCATTATGTTTAATCTAGTTTAATATTCCATTTGAAGAGAAAAAGTGTTTTTTTGCACTTCAAAAGTGTTTTTTTTGCACTTCTAGTGTCTGTTTAATTTTTTTCTTTATTAGAGAACTCACAGGATAGTCCAATTGACGTTTAGTTTTTGGACAACTGTAATGATGTTAGAGAAGTCTGGATATTGAGAAGAAATTTACTTCCCAGTAATTTCTATTCAGTAATGTTCTTCCCTCTAGATAACCAGAAGACTTCTAGACAACAGCTGGCGCATATATTTTCACCTTTAAAAAATGATGCCCTTATGGCTCAATGGTAGAGTGCGTACCTTGCATGCATGAAGCCCTGGGTTCAATTCCTCAGTACCACATAAACAGAAAAAGCTGGAAGTGGTGCTATGGCTCAAGTGGTAGAGTGCTAACCTTGATCTGAAGAGCTGAGGGCAGCACCCAGGCCCAGAGTTCAAGCCCCATGACTGACAAAAGAAAATGATGCCATGGCTCAGAGCACATTGAACACCTTATTTCAAAATTTAGGAAAATAGCAGAACTTTTCTCTGAGTTATTTGAGATGAATTGTTGACCCAATGACCACTGAATAATTTATATTTCCTACAAAGAAGGATTTTCTTTTAATAACTATAGTAACAATTCAACCAACCATCGTATGCAGGAAATTTGCATTGCTGCATTAATACTATCTAATTTTCGAACTCCATTCAAGTTTTAACAGTTGTCTCAGTAATTTCCTTCATAGCAAAATGATTTACTTCAGAATCATGCGTTGCATCTAGCTGTGGCTGTGCTTTTAGTCCCCATTATAAAATAGTTTTTGGGTCTTTTTTTTAATTGCTTATCTTGATACTTTTTTTAAATAAGTTTTTTATTGTGAAAATACTGTACAGAGGGGTTACAATTACACGAGCAAGGTAATGAGTACATTTGTCAAGCATTGTTGCCTCCTCCTATGTTTTTCCCCTACCATCCCTTCCCTCCCATCTCCATAACTACACTCCTCCCCATCTTGATACTTTCAAAGATTAAAGCCCCAGTTATTTTGTAAATGTTCTTCAATTTTTATTCATTCAATGTTATGATTAGACTCTGATTATTATCTTTCTTTTCTTTGATTTATTTTTTTGGTATCAGTCAGGGGCTTCAACTCAGAGCCTGGGTGCTGTTTCCCAAGCTTTTTTGCTCAAGGCTAGATTCTACCACTTACGCCACAGCTCCACTTCTAGATTTTGGGTGGTTAGTTGGAGATAAGTATCTCATGGACTTTCCGAGATGGCTTTGAACAGTGATTCTCAGATTTCAGCATCCTAACTAGTTAGAATTGGACAAACTTATTTTTTTGTGCCAGTCCTGGAGCTTGAACTCAGGGCCTGGGCACTGTCCCTGATCTTTTTTGCACAAGGTTAGCATCCTATCACTTAAGACACAACTCCACTTCTGGCTTTTTGGTAGTTAATTGGAGATAAGTCTCTGAGGTTTTCTTATGCAGGTTGGCTTCAAACCACAATCCTCAGATTGCAGCCTCCTGAGCAGCAATTATAGAATTATAGATGTGAGCCACCAGCCCTTGGAAAAAACCATTATTTTTTAAGAGTCAGCTCAATAGTACACTTTCATACTCTGAACTCCTGTTACCAAAGAGCCCTGCATGTTTTGTTTGGTTTTGTACTAGTTCAAGCACTGAAACTGTTTTTCCAAGATGTTGCTATATACACATATATATGGTATTGAAGAAAATCATGGAATTCTTTTCTTCTATTCCATTGTCATCCTACATAATACCATTAATCTATTACAGTGAAAAATCATAATTTAGCATCTTAAGACCTTTCATTTTGACCAGCAAGTAAAAAAAAACTGATTATCCTTTATAGTAATACATTGTTTTAAGACTTAAGTACTTTCCCTTTAGACTCCAAAATTATCTTGTTAAATAGTAGAGAACAGCTTTGACATAATTATGATAATCAAATAACAGAGAAAGCTTGCCTGTGTTCCTTTAGAATATCCCTACCACTCTATTAGGGGAGAGCTTCCTAAGGTCATGTTTTCTTTGCCTTGAAGTAAATTTGAATGTATAGTTCCTTCTATTAGGTACTACCTTTTAATTAATTAGTTATTATAATTCATCTTAAGTTTCTTTTTAAAATCTTGCTACAGCTGTAACTAGGTTTATCTGCTTCTAATTTCCCTAGTATTCTGGATTCTCTGACAAGAGCAAATATAAAAGTGTTATAAAATATGAACATTTGCTAGTGCTCTACTGTGAGAGCTACCCTTCTACTTCTGGCTTTGTGGTACTTTCTATTGGAGATAAAATTCTCACAGACTCCCTGTCTGACTGGCTTCAAATCTCAATTCTCAGATCTCAGCCTCCTGAGTAGATAGGATTACAGTTTTGAGCCACTGGTATCCAGCTGTGCCTGCTCTTCTTAAGCAACAATCCCAATTTTGCAAGTAATTGTAGAAGAAAATCAAGTATATATGGTCGGTTGAAAATGTTTGAGTACCAGTATGCATGTAACTTCTATTTTGCTAGGATACAATGCAACCGTCCTGGCCTATGGGCAGACTGGCTCTGGAAAAACCTATTCAATGGGAGGTGCATACACTGCTGAGCAAGAGAATGAGCCAACAATTGGGGTTATTCCTAGGGTAATACAAATGCTCTTCAAAGAAATTGATAAAAAGAGTGACTTTGAATTTACTCTGAAAGTATCTTACTTAGAGGTAAGTGATTTATCTTTAATTCTGAATTCAAAATTATCCTTGAGTAGAAAAATAAATCCAAATCAGATTTTTCCTTGTATGACTCAGATTATTAAATTGCATTTTAATAAATTGATAGAGGAAATTTGCTAGCTAAGTTGGATCTGGCTTCCACTCAATTCTTTTCTTATTAGAATCATCTACTTAATCTGTTAGAAGAATTGGTATTGCCATATAAAAAGATGATATGAATTCTTTAATTTTAGTTTGGCCTCTATTACTAATTCCCTGAAGAATGTGCAGAAGAGTATTTGATTTCCCTTTACTGTTTTGAGGCTTGTTAGTTATATTGCTGCACTATGAAGAATGTGGTTAAAACTCAAATGAAATATTGAACTATATGAGTGGTAATAGGGTATGTGCTTATTCAGTTGATATTTCTTGCATACCTATTATGTGCAAGACACTCATGTATTTAGATATATCTTGAGAGATAGCAGCGGACAAAACAAGTAAAAGTTTGCATTCTAGTTGTCAGCATATATCTAACTTCCAAAGCAAATATCAACATGCAATAAAGAAGGTTTATGGAGTTTGATTGGTGCATAGCAGAAAGGTTTTATTTTTAAGAAACAAATAAATTAAGCATGTAATTATAAATTATATGGGAATACTTAATCTTGAAGTTGAATTTCAATGTGATTGGTAAAAGACATAAGAGGTGTACGATTAGAAGAGATGGGGGAGAGGTTAAACATCATTAAGATTAGCCTTCTTAGGTCTTAATCCAGTTGTGATCAAGGCAATTGAATATAAAAGCAACTCAGTATCCTGGCATGTGAAATAATAACAATAATAACAAATATAGTACTTACTGAACATGTGCTAAACATCGTTTTTAGTAAAAGTTCTGCTCATTGTTGAAAAGTTAGTTGCTACCTCTTCTTTGTTCTTCTCTTGCTCCCAACCTCTACTTCCCTTCCATCAAAGACTCAGTCACATTTTACAAACTTGGTGAAAGTGATGTTGTTATGACACTTATCAAAGAATTGAATTGGGGTATAGTGTAACTTTTCCTGTCTACGTATTTCTGAGACCCTGGCTTGAAAGAGTAATCTCAATTTTATTAGAGTATTGTTAGAAAACATCAAATGATTACATACAAAGGTAAGCCCTTCCCTTCCCCATCTTGTGATGGTAGGAATACCCCCAGTCCCTTAAAGTCTTTTTATTTTTGCAACTTTAGAACACCATTTAATAATAGGATGCAAAAGTTAAAGAAAATAATAAGCCCACAATAGTCTGGTAAAGTCATTTGCTTAATTCTAAAAACCTAAAAATAATACTGGTTCTTTATAAACACTTTTTTTTTGTTGATCATGGGGCTTGAACTCTGGGTCTGGGTGTTGCTGTCCTTCAGCTTTTCAGCTCAAGGCTAGTGTTCTATCACTTGAGCCACTGCACCAATTCTAATTTTCTGGTGGTTTATCGGAGACAAGAATTTCACGACTTTCCTGCCTGGGCTGACTTTGAATCGCAATCCTCAGATCTCAGCCTTCTGAGTAGCTAGGATTACAGGCATGAGCAACTGGCGCCCAGCTATAAACACATTTTTTGTTGTTGTTCATGGGGCTTGAACTCAAGGCCTGGGTGCTGTTGCTTAGCTATTTTGCTCAAGGCTAGCACTCTATCACTCTATCACTTTGAGCCACAGCTCCACTTCAGGTTTTCTTGTGGCTAATTGGAGCTAAGAGTCTCACAGACCTTCCTGCCTGGCCTAGCTTCAAACTACAATCCTCAGATTTCAGCCCCCTGAGTAGCTAGGATTACAGGCATGAGCCGCCACCGCCTGGCCCTATGAACACATTTTTTTTTCTTTTTTTTGCCAGTCCTGGGCCTTGAACTCAGGGCCTGGACACTGTCTGTGAGCCTCTTTGTACTCAAGGCTAGTAGCACTCTACCACTTGATCCACAGCTCCTCTTCTGGCTTTTTCTTTTCTTTTTTTTTTTTTATTGTCAAGGTAGTGTACAAAGGGATTACAGTTACATAACTTAAGTAATAAGTACATTTCTTGTCAAACATTACCCCTTCCCTCATTTTTCTCCTACTTTTCCCAATCCCCTCCCCCAAGTTGTACAGATCATTCCAACATATTGTCTTGTGAATATGGCTGTTGCATTGGTTCCCCCCTTGTCTTGTCAAACCATTCTGTCATTTCCCTTCCCTTCTTTAATTCAGATAAATGTGTACTCTCTCTCTCTCTCTCTCTCTCTCTCTCTCTCTCTCTCTCTCCACCAGGGTAGGTTCCCCCCTTGTCTTGTCAAGCCATTCTGTCATTTCCCTTCCCTTCCTTAACACACACACACACACACACACACACACACACACACACATACACTCTCTCCCTCCCAGGGTAGGTTCCCCCCTTGTCTTGTCAAACCATTCTGTCATTTCCCTTCCTTAACACACACACACACACACACACACACACACACACACACACACACACACACAGACACACAGACACACAGACACAGACACAGACACACACACACACACACACACACACACACACACACACACACACACACACACACACACACACACACACACACACACACACACACACACACACACACACACACACACACACACACACACACACACACACACACACACACACACACACACACACACACACACACACACACACACACCCAGGGTACCAAATCCAATACATTGATTTCTTGTTTCTTTTTTTTTGACGGTCGCGGGACCTGAACTCTGGGCCTGGGCACACTGTCCCTCAGCTGTTCAGCTCAAGCTAGTGCTCTACCACTTGAGCCACAGCGCCGCTTCTGGCTTTTTCTGCTTATGTGGTGCTGAGGAATCGAACCCAGGGCCTCCTTCATGCAAGGCAAGCACTCTACCACTGAGCCACCTTCCCAGCCCCTCTTGTTTCTTTTGTATGTTCTTTCTCCTATGGTATATCACCTGTTGTCACTGTACTTCTGGCTTTTTCTGAGTAGACTTTTCTGCCTGGGCTGTCTTCAAACCACAATCTTCAGAATTCAACCTTCTGAAGTAGCTAAGATTACAGGCAAGAGCCACTGGCGCTCAGCTATAAACATATTTTTAAATGCAGAAAGTCATAAACTGTTTTAAAAATTGCCTGTGATCTTACCTCCCAGAGATTACCACTGTTATTTTGTTTTTTTGCCACTTTGTTTTCAATAATGACAGATTTATAATGAAGAAATTTGGGATCTTCTATGCCCGTCTCGTGAGAAAGCCTCTCAAATAAATATTCGGGAGGATCCTAAGGAAGGCATAAAGGTATGTTTATCTTTCATTTGATATTACAAATGTTGGCAAGTACTAAATTTGATATTACTTTTTACTGCCACTATAGTTTTAACTATCAACATATCAGTTTTTCAGGTTTTGTGTTGTCCTGATTCCCTCTGTGAATCTAGAATTCCTAGACAGGAGCTTTGTGATGAAGGGAGTGAGAGAGGGAAGGAAATGGAGGATTCAATTTTACCACCTTTTAATTCTTGAAGGAATATTAATATCAGTAACTTTTCACAGAGTTCTGAAGCTAAGCTGTCCCGTATTGTATCCACTTGCCACAAGTGACCATTTAAACATATAGTAGTTAAAATTGGGTGAATTTAACAGTCAGACTCATGTACATAAGCCACATATCAAGGGCTCCATATCTGCATGTGGCTTCTGACTACAACATTGAACTGCTGTCCTGTAACTGTGCAGTTCAGAAAATTCTGTTTGACAACATGATAGCAAACATTGTTCTCAACTATCAGAAGATATAAAAAGGTGAAAAGTAAATACAAGAATATTTAAATGCATGTCACCGTACAAAGGGGATCACTTAATTTAGACCCTCTATCACATGGCATTGAGGAATAAAAGAAGCAGGTTAGATGGGAACATACTTTGGAAAAGAAGTATAGAACTCATATCTTAACCATTTCTTTCTCCTCCACAAAGCAAGTTGAAGATTTGAAGTACAAGTAAGGGGCAAATGCCTATGCTTCTGAATCTTCTTCTAGATCATTTTAGCCAGGTACCAAAAACAATGTTTTGACAATTTGGATAATAGTTACATGAACCTGGGTAAAATACATGCTATCACCAGAAATAATATTAGTACTGAACTACCTCTCAGTCCTATTCTAAGATTTTTTTCAAATGGCCCAGGAGATGAGATGTGCCAATCAAAGAAGTATATGTTCCTGACATAAATTGGGATGGATAGACAAGTTTGTAAACTTTTTTTTTCAAATAAGATGTATGGAATTTAAGGAAGTAGAGAAAAGAAATAAAAGAATACTCTTCTAGTAGGGAAAAGCTTCATCAGAAAAGCAGTATAAGCTTTGATCAATCTTATGGAGTTGGTTGGGCTGGGACGTAACAGTGGATTTGTTTAGAAGTCATCCCAAAGAGCTTACTTCTATTCCTGGGAACAGTATATAACTAATTCTGAATGAAAGGTTGTCATGGCTACTTTGATCATGTTTTATCTTATGTGTATCTCCAACTGTGTCAGCTCCTGGAGTTTGGGAGAATATTTTTAAATTTCCATGTGTTCTCATTATCTAGCACAGGGTTCAGCAGTTTGGTGACATTTTAGGAAGCAAGATTTTTAGGAAGACTGGATAGAAATGGATTGAAAAGGAGAAAGATTAGGATGAGGAAGAGCAATTGAGGAAATTATTACCTTATTTTTCAGACATAAAGTAATTAGGAGCCAGGACTCAGCTAGTAGATTTGGAAAGGGAAAGAAAGCAATGGACATGAAAGAAGAATTTCTAGGAGTTGGTGATAGGTGAGAAATTGATAAATGAAAGCAAGTTTGAGAATTTGAGAATAGAGATTTTAATAGTAATGGAGTAGTGTAGTAGAGGGAATAAGGTAGAAGGAAATTAAGTTTGATTTATATTTTGCTGATTTCAAAGTATAAGTAATAGGTTGTTACAGATAAAGGACTAGTCAAGTGCTGGTAGCTCACCCTTATAGCTACTCAGGAAGTGGAGACCTGGAGAATCACAGTTCAAAGTCAGTCTAGGCAGAAAAGATTCAGAGGATCCATTTCAAATTAACAAGTAAAATCCTGGGCAGGAAACTTGAGTCATGTGGTAGAGCACACGTGATGAGCAAGAAAGCCTAGCAAGAGCATAAGGGCCCAAGTTGAAGCCTTGGTGCTGGCACAGGAAAACTGAGAGGAAGGCCTAGAAATTAGGACCACAGGTGTAGATTGGGGAACTGTGGAGTAATAAAGTCAGAGCATATTGGCGCTAAAAGGGCTCTCCTAGTCCTAGCCCCACTCCTACCAAAACTCCAAGAGATTATAACTTTTATAGGTTCTCTTAAGGACAGTACCAAGCCTGAGATCCTTTTTCCTGACTTCCTAAGTCACTGAAAACTGTGCCAGAGTATTTTCTTTGGTAAAAGTGAGGTATAGAATGGATGCAAGGTAATGAAAAGATCACGGAGTCCTGTGGAAGAGAAATAGCATAAAAGTTTGTATTAAGCTGGGCGCCAGTGGCTCACGACTGTAATCCTAGCTACTCAAGAGGCTGAGATCAGAGGATCTCGGTTCAAAGTCAGCCCGGACAGGAAAGTCTGTGAGACTCTTATCTCCAATAAATCACTAGAAAACCCGGAAGTGGAGCTGTGGCTCAAGTGATAGAGCTCTCGTCTTCAGCTGAAGAGTGCAGGGACAGCACCCAAGCCCAGAGTTCAAGCCCCACGACCGACCAAAAAAAAAGTTTGTGTTAGACTTTTCTCCTTTGGGCCAAAATTTAGTTTCTTTTGGGGATCCTTAGAAGGAATCTAGTTTTTTCTTCTGTAGCTCCAGTGTTGGATAGAACCCTTGTCTCTGAAGTTCCTATGGATGATTAACTTTGAATGTTAACATCTTAAAGTTGTTGATTTAAGACTCATCATTTTCATGCTTATTTATTGAGGCTCTGCTGGAATATCAAAAAGTTTTTAAACTATCAATCCCTCTTTTTCTGATCAAGCATTTGAAGTATGAATCATAAAGGAATTTATTCTTTCTTTCTCGGAATTAGATTGTGGGACTCACTGAGAAGATTGTTGTAGTTGCCTCAGATACTGTTTTTTGTTTGGAGCAAGGCAACAACTCTAGAACTGTGGCCTCCACCGCTATGAACTCCCAGTCATCGAGATCTCATGCCATCTTTACAATCTCCATAGAGCAAAGAAAGAAAAATGACAAGTAAGTTATACTTTAAGGGAATCATGATTTTTTTTGTTCTAGGAAGGTTGAATACTAGGCTGCCTCTTAATTGATGAGACAAATCATTAGACATTAGTATTATGAGCATTAGTGGCCATGGGAACTATTTCTACTGACATGCAAGAAAATGGGAGCTCATAGATCAGCTTTGATACACAACTACTCAAGTACGTACATTATTCTCACTTGTGTCTTACTGTCATTATTATAGGAATAGCAGCTTTCACTCCAAGTTGCATCTTGTAGACCTTGCTGGATCAGAAAGACAGAAGAAAACCAAGGCTGAAGGGGATCGTCTAAAAGAGGGTGAGAATAATTAAGATCATAGATAAAAACTTATATGTCCTTGTTGTGATTATTGTTTTGAATGATCTATTTCAGGTCACATTCTAATAGCTATGATTCAAGTTTGAGGTTGATTTCAGAAATAGTGAAAACTATTTTTTTCCCTTGCACTCATTCTCTAATTCAGGTATAAGATTTGGATCTGGCCTTTGTTTTGATTTCATCTAGTCCAGGCAAGTTTCAGTTTTAGTTTTGTTTTACCCCTCCCTCAAGTACTTATAATTAAAATAAATATTATGATAGTATTCCAAATATTCACAATCCCTTGCAGATGTTGCATATATAAACTTTATAGCATGATTGCCATATCTGCATTAAAGGTGTTGGATCTAAATAATGAAGGGAGCTCTTTTTTTTTTTTTTTTTAAGGACGCTCTTAAGGCTAGAAAATCCTTATGGTATATGTTACTAGAAATCTTTATGTGTAGTATGATAGTGACTTGGTGATCCGCATTCTTTGGGAATGGTCTTTTAAGAGATTATTAATTTCTGGGCTGGGAAGGTGGCTCAGTGGTAGAGCGCTTGCCTTGCATGCTTGAGGCCCTGGGTTCGATTCCTCAGTACCACATAAGCAAAAAAGAAAAAAAAAAGCCGGAAGTGGCGCTGTGACTCAAGTGGTAGAGCGCTAGCCTTGAGCTGAAGAGCTGAGGGACAGCGCCCAGGCCCAGAGTTCAGGCTCCACGACTGGACCCAAAAAAAAAAAAAAAAAGAGATTATTAATTTCTTTAACAAAGATTAACATATACTTTCTGTTACTCAGTTTTGTTCATAAGGCTCTCATAAAAAATGTCAAATACCTTGCTAAGTCCAGATATATTATGTCTACCATTTTTCTAATAGCTACCAGCTTAGTAACAATACAAAAAAACCCCAGGGATTAACCTAGATTGACTTTTTCTTATTGAACTTATGATGCCTCTAGTAGTCATGCTTCCATTTGTAAGTCCTTGCAAGCTGTCCTTGTAAAAATCCATTTTTCTTCACTGGTCTGTAATTCACCTTTTTTTGAAAAATGAAATTATATCTGCCCAGTCTTCTGGAACATCTTTCTCTGATTCTTCAAAGATCTTTGACATAACTTTAGTGGCCTCATTTGAAATTACTCCTAGTTCCCTTGGCTATTATTCATCTCGTCCAAGACACTTGAAGTCTTATTGAAGTAGTTGTGTTCTCATTACCTCATTTTGGGCTTCCGTTTCTTCTTCGGAACTGAAAAGGCAGAAGAAAAAATAGTGATTGAGGAAACTTACCTCTTTATCGTTATTTTACTGCTGGCACTGGACCTACTTCAACCTTTTGTTTGAATATATTTTAATGTACTTTTTCATTTTACAAAATAATGAATTTCATTGTGATGTTTTAGCACATTTATACCATATATTTCTATTATATTTACCCACTATCACCCTCTCTGGAATAATCAAAAGTATCCCTTTTGTACTATTTTTGTACTTTGGAATTTAGCTTTGTAATTTTTAAAGTTTTTTGTTTTTTTTGTTTTGTTTTTTTTTTTTTGGTCGGTTGTGGGGCTTGAGCTCTGGGCCTGGGCGCTGTCCTTGCACTCTTCAGCTCAAGGCGAGTGCTCTACCTCTTGAGCCACAGCACCACTTCCGGTTTTCTAGTGGTTTTTATTGGAGATAAGAGTCTCACGGACTTTCCTGCCCTGGCTGGCTTTGAACCGCGACCCTCAGATCTCAGCCTCCAGAGTAGGTAGGATTACAGGCGTGAGCCACTGGCGCCTGGCTTAAAGTTCTTATACTTTAAAAATCTCCCTTTAGGTGTACAGTTTCAAGTTGTTTTATTAAGACATAATTCATATATCAAAGATTAACCCATTTAAGCTGTGGATGTATGTTCAGTTGTGCAGGTATTACTAGAGCCTACTTTTAGAACATTTTATCATTCTAATAAGCCTTGTACCCATTGACACTCATTCCCCATTCCTGCCTAGGCCTAAATACATTTCACATAAGTATGATCTCATAATATGTCATCTTTTGTGACTGACTTCTTTCATTTAGTATAAGGTTTGTAGGGTTCATTCATGTCGTGGCATGGAATTAATACTTTATTCCTTTTTATTGCTAATTCAGTTATATGGCTAATACCACATTTGTTTGTCTTTTCATTAATGGTATCTAATTTTGCTTGTTATACACAATATCTGAATATCCATGTATAAGTTTCTGTGTACAGAAATTTGTTAATTCCTTTTTTTGAAAATTTTGTTGTCAAGGTGATGTACATAGGGGTTACAATTACATAAATAAGGTAGTGAGTACGTTTCTTGTCAAATTTATTACCCCCTCCCTCATTTTCCTCCCATTTTCCCTCCCCCTCACCCTCCACCCCTGTGTTAATTCTTATGAGTCTGTACCTAGATGTATAATTGCTGGGTATTATAGTAGATATGTACTATTTATTGTAAAGGTGATGTACAGGGTATTACATTAACATAAATAAGGTAATGAGTACATTTCTTGTCAAACATTGTTACTCCCTTTCCTTCCCCCGACTCCTTCCCCCCAAGTTATAAAGTTTATTTCCAACATAATGTCTTGTGAGTATCGCTGTTGCATTGGTTCACCCTTGTCCTTTGTCTCACCATTTTGTTATTCTTCCCTTCCCCAAATGAGATAAACATATACACAAGACACGGGGTACCAAAAGCAAAAACAGTGACAACAGGAGATAAACCAAAGGGGGAAAAAATGAAAGAAGAAACAAATAACTTCACAAAGTACATTAAAGAACAAAACAAAAAACCCTCTTGTTTCCATGTCTTGGAGTGCATTTTGATTAGCATCATTTTATATGGTCTATGTACATAGCTATTGAGCTATTGGGATCCTATGCTAGGACTATCCTAGACATATACTAAATTAAAATATGATTAGCATGAATTAATTTCACCCCTTTTAAAGTATACAAGACAGTGATTTTCAGTGTATTCACAAGTTTTATAACTATCACCACAGTAAATTTTAGGATATTTTTACATGCCCCCCACAAAGAAACTTATAACGATTAGCAGTTGCTCCCCTTTTTCTGACCAATGTCTTTCCCCCTACTCCTAAGCAGTTAAGAATTCTGTCTCAGTAGATTTACCTCTTCTGTCATTTCATGTAAAAGGAAATTATGCAACGTGGTCTTTTGTTACTGCTTTTACATAGTATAATGTTTCCAAAAAACATCCATATTATACCATTTATCCATAATTTCTTCTTTTTTATTGGCAAACAGTATTCCATTGTATAGAAATACTGAATTTATGGATGTCTAGTTGTTTCCCGTTTTAGTTATTATAAGTAATGCTCTGAATAATTTTGCACAAGGTTTTTATGAATGTATGTTTAGATTTCTTTCTTTTTAGGTTTCTTTTCTAGGTATATATCTAAGAGTGAAGTTGCTGAGTCATATGGTAACTGCATGTTTTAACTTGTTAAAGAACTTCCACACTTTTCCAAGGCAACTGGACCATTTTATGTTTTAATTAGCAATATGCAATAGTTCTAACTTCTCTATATTTTTGTTTGTGTCTTTCTGTTCTAGGGCTTTAAACCCCTGGCCTTGAGCTATCTCATTTTTTTCCTCACAGCTGGAGATCAACTACTTGAATCACACTTTGACTTCTACCTTTCTTTTTTCTTTTTCTTTCTTTTTTTGGTGCTGATTCTGAGGCTTCTCAAGACTAGTGCTCTACCACTTGAGCCACAGTGCCACTTCCCACTTTTTCTGAGTAGTTTATTGGAGATAAAAAGTCTCATGGACTTTGCTGCCAGGGCTTGCTTGGAACCACAATCCTCACATCTCAGCTTTCTGAATAGCTAGAATTACAGGTGTGAGCCAGCAGCACCTGGCCATTCCCAGCTTTTTGTTGGTTAATTAGAAATAAGTTTCTCTAGCCTGGGCTGGCTCCAAACCTCAATCCTCAGATCTTAGCCCTCTGAATAGCTAGGATTATAGACTGGAGCCACTAGCACCTCTCTTTTTTTTTTTTTGGTCGGTTGCGGGGCTTGAACTCTGGGCTTGGGTGCTGTCCCTCAGCTCTTCAGCTCAAGGCGAGCGCTCTACTGCTTGAGCCACAGTGCCACTTATGGACTTTCCTTGCCCGGGCTGCTATGAACTGTGGTCCTCAGATCTCAGCCTCCTGAGTAGCTAGGATTACAGGCGTGAGCCACCAGCACCCTCTTTGTCTTTTTAATCATAGCATTCACAGTGGATGTGAAGTGGTATCTCATTGTGGTTTTTATTTATATTTCACCAATAGCTAATGATTATTGTCTTGTTTATTAGCAATTTGTCTATCATTTGAAAAATCCATTTATATCACATGTAGATCTTTAATCAAATCTCAACTTTTGCATAAGATATGAAATAGTTATCTAGCCTTCTATCTTCTATATGTGGATATCCAGTTATTCTAGTATTACTTGTTGAAAAAAAAGAAACCTGTTCTTGTATATCTTGTTGTACAAGATACTATGTTGAAAACGAACTTTACAACATTGGGGGAGGAGTTGGGGAGGAAAGGGATGGTAGGGGAAAAACAAAGGAGAGGGTAACTGCTGGATAAGAAATGGACTCATTACTTTGCTCATGTAACTGTAACCCCTCTGTACAGTATCTTCACTATAAAAACAACAAAACAAAACAAAAAACCTGTTCTTTCTCTATTCAATTTTCTTGGTCTCCTTGTCAAGACGCATTTATAGTATTCCATTGATTTTCATGTACCCTTACCCTGGTATTGCACTTTCTCAATCACTATCGTTGTGCAGTAGATTTTGAAGTTGAGAAGGTTGCTCTTTCTCAAGATTATTCTGGCTATTCTGGGTCCATTGCATTTCCATATGAATTTTAGGGTCCATTTGTCAATTTCTGCAAAATCCAGCAGAAAAAAAAAGAAAAAAAAACAGCATAAATTTTCAGAGAGATTACACTGAGTCTTGAAATTTGGAAATATTGCCATCTTGACAATGTTGTCTTTTAATGTACAAACATTGAATTATTGTGTTAAATATGTTGCAATAATGTTTTTTAGATTTTAGTGTTGCTTTTTACACTGAATTTAACTGTTCTTTTCAGTACTATTATAAAATTGTTTTTTAATTTCATTTTCAGTAGTTTATTGAGTTTTGTGTATTGATCATGTATCTGATCTTTGCAAAATTTATTCTAATAATTTTAATAGATTTTTAAGATGTCTATATTCAACTAGATCATGTCATTTGTGAATAGAGCTGGTTTCATTTTTTTCAGATTGGTTGCTTTCATGCTTTTTTTCCCCTAATTATCCTAATTAGAACTTTCATTATAGCATGGAATAGAAATAATAAGTGAATATTGTGGTTTTAACTACTCAAAAAGCTGAGATCTGAAAAATGTGGTTTGGAGCCAGTTAGGGTAGATAAATCTGTGAGAATCATATCTCCAAACAATAAGCAAAAAGCCAGAAGTGGAGGTGTGACTCGGGTGGTAAAGCACCAGTCATGAGTGATGAAGCCAAACAAGAACACAAGGCCCTGATATTAAATCCCAGTAGTAGTAAAAAAAAGTGAATATCGTTGTTTATATTGTTTTCTTATGCCTAATTTTTAAGGAAAATAAATCCAGTCTTTTACTATTAAGTTTGATGTTAGCTAAAAATTTTTCCTAGAAGTCCCTCCTTAGGTTAAAGGTGATTCTCTTCTACATGTAGTTTGAATGTTTTCATCATGAATGGGTATTTATCAAATATTTTTTCATCATTTATGGGCATGATCATGTTACTTTTATTCCTTAGTCCAGATTATAAATAGCCAAATAGCCTTTGGCAGAATAAAAAATATTCCTCATCCCCAAACTGATATGGTATATTGCATTCATTGGTTTTTGGATGTTTAATTAGTCTTTCATTCTTAGGACAATCTACTTCAATTTCACTTGTTTGTGGTTGTCTAGTGACTTGCTTAGATCAATTTTATGTTTCGTGTAGCTGACATCACAAAAGTGTCTGCTAACTAGTTTAATGGCTACCTAACGATTAGTTACAGAATTCTTTCAATTCCTGAGCCTATATAAATCTTCCATCATTTGCCTAGGAGTTTGTGTGGTGAGGTATGGGGGGGGGGGTACCTTCAAATATCCAGCAGTTTACACATGGGCAATTCATTCCCTGCTTGATCTGAATTTAATTTAGCCAGAAATGCAACACTTAGGGTTTTTTTAGGTCTTTCTTGACCATGTATATAGCCCTGCACATGCATATGGCTTTCTAGAGCTATAGACTTATGATCAGAACTTGGTTTTATTCCCTAGATCTTCCTTACAATCTTTGGCTACATTTTGCTTCACCATGGTTAAATTTAGTGTCTTATCTTTGGATTTTTCTATACATATGTACACACATTAGTAATGTCAGTCAGTATGTCAGGCCCTGAAGGAGCCATCCCCCTACTCCCACCACTCTCAGAGCCTAGACCCACCCTGCATCATCACTTTTATGGCTATCCCCAGCACCAGCTTGGCTCAAGAACAGCTTGGTGAATTAGAGGGGTTCAGAATATCTTCATCCTACCAGCTTCTCCAAATCTCTACGTATTTTGAAAATAGTATGACAAGGCACCAGTGGCTTATGCTTGTAATTTTAGTTATTAAGGAGGCTGAGGTCTCAGAATCACATTCCAAGCCAGCCCAGTTAACCACCAACACCCAGAAATAGAAGTGAGGCCCAAGTGGTAGTATGCCAATCAACCTTGAGTAAAACAACCAAGGGGCCCCAGTACCAGCACAAAAACAAATTTGCAAGAAGACATAACATGAGACTACTCATCACTTTAAATTTTTAAAATTGTTATTATAAAGGTGATATACAGAGAGGGTTACAAGTCAGGTAAAGGGTACATCTTTAAATTTTAATTTATTGTTATTATAAAGGCGATATACAGAGGGATTACAGTTACATAAAACAGTAATAAGTACATTTCCTAACATTAGCAGTATCATCCTTTCCCTTACTCTCCCAATCCCTCCCTCCTGCCTCTACCTGCAAATCGTATAGTTCACTTTAAACACTGTGAGCACCACTGCTAAACTTGGTCACAATTTTTCCCTCGTTTGGTGCCACCCCTCCCAAAGACAGACAAATAAACCATAGAGAAAGAAAAGAAACCAGAAACAAGAAAAATTTTTCTTGTTTCCATACTCTGGAGTTCACTTTGTTACACATATATTTTATATGATCAGAGGCAAATAGGACTTTGTGTTTCTCCCCTAGAGTATCCTTATGGTCTCAATGTGTATGAGTATATAGAGTCCTGTATAATTTATAATATCACAGTATAGATCCAACTTCCAAATATGAAACATGTTGTTTGTCTCTCTGAACTTACCTCACTTAACAGGATTTGTTCTAGGTCCATCCATTTCCCTGCAAATGATATAATATTCTTTCTAATGGTTGTGTAAAATTCCATTGTGTATAGGTACCAAATCTTTTGGATCCATTCCTCTGTTCTAGGTCATCTGTCCTGTTTTCATATTTTAGCTATTGTGAATAGTGTGGCAATGAACATGCCAGTGTCTTTAGGTTATTCTGGCTTGTGATGTTCAGAGTCGATGCCCAGAAATGGTATGGGTCCTTGGGAAGATGTATGTTTAGTTTTTTGAGGAGTCTTTAGAGTGTTATCCAAAGTGGTTATATTACGTCTTACATTTCCATCAACAGTGCAATAGAGTTCCTTTTTCCTTACATCCCTGCCAACATTTGTTGTTCAAATTCACAATGTTGACCATGCTAACTGGGGTGAGATGGTATCTCAGAGTTGATTTGATTTGCATTTCTTTAATGGCCAGGGATGATATGCATATCTTTGCCATTCTAACCTCTTCTGAGAAGTCTCTCCTTAGCTCCTTTGCCCATTTAGTAATTGGTTTATTAGCTTTGGTAAGGGTTAGTTTCTTGAGTTCCTTTTACATTTTGGATATTAGACCTCTGTCTGATGTATTACTGGTAAAGATTTTCTCCCAGTCTGTTAGCTATCTTTCTAGTTTAGTTACTATATCCTTAGCTGAGCAGAACTTTTTTTTTTTTGGTTGTTCGAGGGCTTGAACTCTGGGCCTGTGTGCTCAACAGTGCAATAGAGTTCCTTTTTCCGTACATCCCTGCCAACATATGTTGTTCAAATTCACAATGTTGACCATGCTAACTGGGGTAAGATGTTATCTCAGAGTTGTTTTGATTTGCATTTCTTTAATGGCCAGGGATGATGTGCATATCTTTGCCATTCTAACCTCTTCTGAGAAGTCTCTCCTTAGCTCCTTTGCCCATTTAGTAATTGGTTTATTAGCTTTGGTAAGGGTTAGTTTCTTGAGCTCCTTGTACATTTTGGATATTAGACCTCTGTCTGATGTATTACTGGTAAAGATTTTCTCCCAGTCTGTTAGCTATCTTTCTAGTTTAGTACTATATCCTTAGCTGAGCAGAACTTTTATTTTTTGGTCGTTCAAGGGCTTGAACTCGGGGCCTGTGTGCTGTCCCTGAGCTCTTCAGCTCAAGGCGAGCACTCTACCATTTGAGCCACAGTGCCACTTCCGGTTTTCTAGTGGTTTATTGGAGATAAGAGTTTCATGGACTTTCCTGCCCAGGCTTTGAACCACAATCCTCAGATCTCAGCCTTCTGAGTCGCTAGGATGATAGGTATGAGCCACCTGCGCCAGGCTCAACACTAATTTTTTAAGAGACTCTATTTTCCAGTGTATATCTTTGGGTTCCTTATCAAATATCAGATCTTTGGATTTATTTTTGTGCCAATATCGGGCTTTTTTTTCACTAATTGGATATATGTTTATATTTATAGATCATTTATAGTCCTGATTAAATTATCTATTCAAGATATTTCTCAGTCAATGTGGGTGCTGAACATTTCCTTTTAAATTTTTCTATTTTTATGTATCTGAATAAAACATAATTATGCCACTGTTAATTAGATTCTAAGTATATTGCACATGGGAAACAGAAAAATGTCCATATCATAACAGTAGAGTTTAATGAATGTTCACAAAGTAAAATACACTCATATAACTTGTATCTAGATGAAATATTACCAGAAGTAGCATCCATGCCCTCTTCTAGGTAACAAATGGTAATTATTGTCCAGACTTAGCAAATATATAGATGGTCCATGCTCCTCCACTCAGTTCAAAACCAATAACTTACTTATAGATATCTTTATAGATCACATTTGATGATTACCATGGTCCATTAGTATGATAGGTATAAGCCCTTATTTATGGATAAAGGAAAGTTTCACACATACTGGTATGTGGCAGAAGCAAAACTTGAACTAAGATATTTGGTCTCCTAATTACATGCCCAACTCCATCCTCTCTCAGTGATTGCTTCTATAAGGCTTTCATCCATTTTCCTAAGAGTTCATTCCTTTTTTTTTCTGACCAAGCTGTCTATATCTATATTGTAAGATTACTTTATTTTTTTTATCCTAATTTACCCACCCTTTCTGCTTTAGTTTTGTTTTTGTTTTACTTACGCAGGATCATTTCTCAGCTGTGGCATTGTTGACATTTTGGGTTAAATAATCAAGGTAGGGAACAATTCTGTACATTGCAGAATGTTTAGCAGCATCCTGAACCTCTGCCCACTAGATGCCAGTAGCACACATACTGCTCTCTTACCCTACTGATTTGTGATGATCAACTGTCTCCAGATATTACCAAATATCACCTAGGGAGTCAAATTGCCCATAGTTTAGAAGCACTACCCATGGAGCTACTTCACTTTACTCCTACCTAGTTTTTCTCCCTTTTAATAAATACACCTTTATACCAGTTGTGAAACCCATTGTAGTGTGCCTCCATGGTACCTTTGAAGTTATATTTCCTTCTACTGTAAAAAAAATTTATTTCTCCTTTGATTTTGTTGCCATAGTGAACAAACACCCAACAGTATTGTTGACTCACTTCTTGCTTGATCTCTTTTCACTCTCAATTTCCAAAAGAATTTCAGTATATAATTTTATCTGGGTATCTTTCTCTATAACCATCCTTAATTAAAACATCTAAGTACTATTTTTTATCCTTGTTAAAAACATATCATTTTAATGTCATAAAATCAAATCCTATTTTGTGGTGATTTCCCTACAGGGAAACACTCAATGTCCCTAGCCCCTTTGTATTTCAAATCCCAACTCTAGCTTGAAGGGAATTAAAAAAAAGTAACATTGTTTACTTCATCCTTAAGTCCAGATTTTTCTGGTATTTTGGTTTTATTTCTATGTAAAACTGTAGCTAGTTTTGCTTAGAAGCTTTGACAAACAATCTTTATCATTGATGTAGATGGATATGAGCCAGTTAGATGGTACAGAGTTCTGTTTGGCTGAAAGGAAAGGACTGATAGGGAGATTAGTATAGGTGTTCACAAGCAGATTTGATAAATCTTAGCAAACTCTCTCCTGGAAGGATAAATATCTCTGTGAAATGGATTGTCTCGATGACTGCTTAAAAGATTTGCTTGTCTTTTATATTGGGGAGATTTAAGCGTGTGTATAGGCTAAAAAGAAGGAATTAGTGAAGGAAAATTAAATTCAAGATCACCAGTGCCCTGCTAGGCTATAATCCTAGCTA
The DNA here is from genome assembly GCF_024711535.1 of Dipodomys merriami. Lineage (NCBI taxonomy): Eukaryota > Metazoa > Chordata > Mammalia > Rodentia > Heteromyidae > Dipodomys > Dipodomys merriami. Next base: position 72,247,825 of record NW_027204492.1, read on the forward strand.
CTCAGGAGGTTGAGATCTGAAGATTGTAGTTTGAAGCCATCTTGGGCAGAAAAGTCTTTAAGGGTCTTTTTAAATTTTTTTTGGGGGGGGTCCAGTTGTGAGGCCTGAACTCTGGGCCTGGGCGCTGTCCCTCAGCTCTTCAGCTCAAGGCTAGCACTCTACCACTTGAGCCACAGAGCCACTTCTGGCTTTTTTCTTTTTGCTTATGTGGTACTGAGGAATCAAACCCAGGGCCTCATGCATGCAAGGCAAGCGCTCTACTACTGAGCCACCTTCCCAGCCCTTTAAAGGTCTTTTTAATCTTTAAAAAGGAGTTACCATTCAACATGTCAGTTTATAAGTACAGTGCATCTGTTAGTCTTTATCTCCTATTAGCCACTCCCTAAAAATAAAAAACGGAAGTGGGGTACCAGCCTTGAGCAAAAAAGCTAATGGAAACTGCAGTACCGCTAAGAAAGTAAGAGACCAAGAATGAAGAGAAAGGGAGAGGGAGGAAGAAGAGGGGGAGGGGAGAAGAAAAGAAATCCTAGTCCCAGAGAAAATGAAGAAGATAGAAATATCAGCAAAGATAAAAGGAAGAACTTTGAGAATAAAGGCAGCTATTCCATCTGAAACAAGAGCAAGGAAAAGGGAATAAGCAGCATCAAAGAGAGGAATGTGAGGAATGGCAAAGGGAGGTTAGGAAGCACTATATACAACTTCAATCTCCGTAGAGTAATTGATGAAATAGAGAGTGAAGAAAGATTTGTATTCTTGAAAATAGTGTTCAGAATCACTGCCAGATTAGTCAAGCAAGAATAAGGAAGTGAAGATGGTTAATTTACTGAATTTAGCTAAGGTCTGTAGTATGTTTGTAATGGATCCAATCCATTTAGTTATGTCATTCATTCCTTTAGCACTGCAGGCAACAGATACACAAACATGCCTCAGTGTACACACAGTTGGATTAACGTGTGTTGGGAGGAGCTAGGTATAACTCAGTGGTATTTTATTTGCCTAGCATGTGTGAATGGAAATGACAGATCATGTGTTCTATGAGTACTTTGGGAAGCAAAACTGAAATAATTGGCCATAATAATTGGCTATAGGATTCAAAATAAGTAGTTGAAGGCCCAAAAGATGCAGAGCTAATGAGAGTGTTAGAAAGTATCAGTAAATTGGTACTCACCGTAAGGGTGAGGAACAGAATCCATGAAAAGCTGGGAGGGAGTTAGAGGGAAACTTGGAATTTGAGATCTTCCTGGTCAAGTTTTCACCATTGATGGAATACCTGAGAAAGTGAACTTAAAGAAAGAAAGAAAGATTAAGCTGGTGGCTCAGACCTGCAATCCTAGCCACTCAGGAGGCTGTGATATAAGGATCTTCTAAAGCCAGCTTGGGCAGAAAAGTCTGTGAGACTGTTATATCTAATTAACTATGAGGAAACCAGAAGTAGAGCTGTGACTCTAGGTGATAGAGCACTAACCTTGAACAAAAAAGCTCAGGGACAACACTTAGGACCTGAGTTCAAGCCCCATGACTGACAAAAAAAGAAGGAAAGATTAGTTTGGGCTCACAATTGCAGTCCCTTTCGTTACTTGTCTCCTTTTCTGTGGGCCTGTGGTAAGGCAAAACATGACAAAAAGGGTTGAAAAGAGGGAACCTACCTAGAAAGTAGAGAAGTAACAAAAGGGGCAAGGATAAGATACATCCTTGGAAGTCCCATCTTCAATGACTACTTTCTCCATCTAGACCCACATGCTTAACTCATCAATGGATTAACCCATCAATGAGGTTAGTAATGGCATGATCTCAACATCTCTTAATACCAGAACCATCTGAGGATCAAGCCTTAAATACACAGCCTTTGAGAACATTTTATTTCTTTTAATTTTTTTTCAAACAAAAAGTTTTAATATATTCACAGAATGACAAATAATGATTTATAAAATTTCCTTCTCTTCATGCATTTATCTGGAAACATTTTATATCCAAACCACAATAGGATCTTGAAAGTATGTGCTTTCATGTTATAACTGAATAAGTAAAAAGCAGAGTAGAGCTAACAATAATGATGCCATTTGTCTGGTCCACTGGTTTTTAAGAAAATACTTTCGGGCGGATAATTTGTTAACAGTAAAAATTTATTTCTTGGAAGGGGTGACACTGATCAAGATACATTGTACTCATATCCTGACTTAGGGAATTGTAACCTCTTTGTACAAGTACTTAATAGCATAAAAAATTATTTCTCACAGCTCTTAAACTGGAGAAGTGCAAGATTGTGACACCAGCAAAACTGGTGTCTAGTGAAGGTGTCTTCTCACTGCATTCTCATGGCAGAAAAATATAGAAGGGGAAAAAAGATGAGCACTGTGTCTTTACATGACAACAGGGACAGAAGAACAAAAAGGGCATGCTAGCTCCCTCCAGCCCTGTTGTAAAGGCAGAAATCCCATCCATGAGTTTGTAAAGACCTCCTGGCCTCATCACTTCTGAAAACTGTTCCACTAGGATCAATTTTCAACCTGAATTCTAGGGAATACATTCAAACAGGAAAACCATTGTTTAGCATTTAAGTGGTATGTGATGTGTGTCTTTAATTCCCACTACAACTCAATAAATTGTTGAGATTTGCCTCATTTTATATAGAAATTTATACAGGATCATACATCTAGTCAATGACAGTCAGGATTGGAACCTAAGTCTACATAATATTGCAGCCCATACATTTAACCAGTATAATAATGAGAAATCAAGTGCTTTAGAAGGGACTTCAGATTATTACAACATTTGAAAAAGCAAACTCCTGAGTTACATAAAGTAAGAAAGAAGCATTGCCCTTTCAAACACAATGAGAAGAAAAGTTATTCTAATGAAGCAGAAAGAACATAGGACAATTGTGAAAAGTAGTTATTCATTTTATTTCACAGCGTTAGTTTAAGGATTCTGATAATGGCTATAGAACATAAATAACTATACCTTTGTTATCATAATGATAGCTATCTATCTTCCTGCTTTGTTTGTAAATCTAATATTTAGACCTTTATTCTTTGAACTTTACCTAAAGAGACACTTTCAAAAAAGTGAGTAGGATTAAGAAATTTCCTTATAATTGATGACAATATTTCCATGGGACTATACACCTATGTAGGTGTATGGAAGGTGCTTTGCCAAGAAATTTGAATTTTTTTTCCTGCTATTAGGTATTAATATTAACCGAGGGCTCCTGTGCCTGGGAAATGTAATCAGTGCTCTTGGAGATGACAAAAAGAGTAGCTTTGTGCCCTACAGAGATTCCAAGTTGACCCGACTGCTTCAAGGTAAGTCCAAAGTGCTTCTGAAAATAAAATTGTAATTCAGCATAATAGATAGTGCAGAGAAAGCAAGCAGGTAAAAAGCCAGCTATTTGGGCTATCACAGATACAGCTGTCTAATTGATAAATAGGAGAGATTGTTATTAGCAGTCAGATTTCTAAGATAATGAAAATAATTTCTTCCTTATATAACTTTGAGAGCCAAGAAATCCATAGAGTGCCGATTGTACATTGCACCTGAGAATGAACGTGATGACTGTTTCTTTAATTAATAGGGCTGCTAAGTAAATGTCTCTGGAGAGTTAAAATCCCTCTAGGGGGGCATCCTAAGAATGTTTAATTCTAATAGTGGTTTTGAACTTACATGGGCCAGGCCCCAAATGTTTTAACCTGATTAACTGCTGAAATCATAGTTTCTCTTGAGAATAGGGACATGTGCAATAGAAATTTCTGCACATCAGAAATCTTAGGGTTTTTAAGCCAACTGCTGGTAGCTCGCACCTGTAATCCTAGCTACTCAGGAAGCTGAAGTCCAGGGATCACAGTTCAAAGTCAGTGCCAAATGGAAAAGTCTGTGAGACTCTTCAGCTAACTACTGAAAAGAAAGAAGTGGATCTGTGGCTCAAATAGTGGAGCACAATCTTTGAGTGAAAAAGCCAAGCAACAATGAAAGGACCTGTTCAAGCCCTACTACTGGCATCAAATAAAAGAAAACAGTGTTTTTTAATATGAGTAGAACACTTGTAGATATCTAATAATTTTTTCTTATAGCTCAAGTTTGAAGTCATCATCTACTTGTTGGATTTGTTTTTATTCTTTTCAGATTCTCTAGGAGGCAATAGCCATACCCTTATGATAGCCTGCGTGAGTCCTGCTGACTCTAATCTAGAGGAAACATTAAATACCCTTCGCTATGCTGACAGAGCAAGAAAAATCAAGAACAAACCTGTCATTAATATTGATCCCCAGACAGCTGAACTTAATCATCTAAGGCAACAGGTATAAGGGACTAAAGTTTCTATAGTATAAGTACAATTATGTGAATGGAATGATAGAACCTCTGCTTCTTAGCTTCTTCTCTAAGCATTATGTTAGTTTGGGACTTTTAAAGTATTCATGTATTTGCTGTCCATTTAAGATTGTAGATGTAAGGGCTGGGAAGTTGGCTCAGTGGTAGAGCGCTTGCCTTGCATGCCTGAGGCCCTGGGTTCAATTCCTCAGCACCACATAAGCAAAAAGAAAAAAAGCCGGAAGTGGCGCTGTGACTCAAGTGGTAGAGTGCTAGCCTTGAGCTGAAGAGCTGAGGGACAGTGCCCAGGCCCAGAGTTCAGGTCCCACGACCGGACTTCCCCCCCCCCCCCCAAAAAAAAAAAAAAGATTATAGTTGTAGCCAGCTTCTGGTGGCTACATCAGTTATCCTAGCTATTCAGGAGGCTGGGATCTGAGGATTGCAGTTCAAAGCCAGCCTGGGCAGAAAAGCCCCTGAGACTTTTATCTCCAATTAACCACCAGAAAACTGGAACTGGAGCTGTGGCCCAAAGTGGTAGAGTGCTAGCCTTGAGCAGAAAAGTTCAGTGACAGTGCCCAGGTCCTGAGTTCAATCCCCATGACCAGCCCACCTCCCCCCAAAAAAGATTGGGGGTGACTTGGAATTTCACTGATAATAAAGAGGTGAACAGTGGCCAGATCCTTAAGTTTCTTAGTGATTTGTTAACAAATTTTTTTTTTTTTTTTGTCGGTTGTGGGGCTTGAACTCTGGGCCTGGGCGCTGTCCCTCAGCTCTTCAGCTCAAAGCGAGCGGCTCTCTACCACTTGAGCTATAGCGCCACTTCCGGTTTTCTGGTGGTTTATTGGAGATAGGAGTCTCACGGTCTTTCCTGCCCGGGCTGGTTTTGAACCACGATCCTCAGATCTCAGCCTCCTGAGTAGCTAGGATTACAGGCGTGAGCCACCAGCGCCCGGCTATTCGTTAACAAATTTAAAACTGGAAAAAAGTGAAAGTGCTCACCTGAAATCCCAGCACTTAAGGTGAGGGAGGATCAAGAGTTGGAGGTCAATCTGGGCTACATAGTGAGACTCTCTCTCTCTCTCTCTCTCTCTCTCTCTCTCTCTCTCTCTCTCTCTCTCTCTCTCTCTCACACACACACACACACACACACACTCTCTCTCTCTCTCTCTCTCTCTCTCACACACACACACACACACACACACACACACACACACACACACACACTCACTCACTGAAAAAAATAATTTGAGACTCGAAAGTACTAAGAGCCAGTAACAGTTTTCAGTAAGAGGGTAACATGGTGAAATGTCTGCTTTAGGAAAATCACTCCAGCAAAGTTATAGAAAATAAACTCAAGGTGGGCATAGCTACAGCCAGGCAGTTGAATGGATAGGGCTTGTTGATAACAGATTTGATGTGGAAAAGGAGGGTAATTAATGTGAGTCAAGGTTGGTTCCCAAGTCTGTTACTTGGACAATTGAATAAATGAGAATACTAATCATTGAGTCAAGGAATATAGGAGGAAAGCAGGTTAGGTAGGAAAACAAATGATGAATTCATGTTGGATTTGAAGGGCTTGCAGGTTATATAAGTGTAAATGTTGAAGCAGAGGTGGTTTATGGTTCTGATGTATCAAGATCTGAGCTAACATAACAGGCTTAAGAGTCATCAATATTGAAATGCTATCTGAAAATACGGGATGGATGAGATGAGTGCCTGGCAAATTAAATGTACTCACTAAATATTAATTACTAAATAAGCAAATGGTCAGAAGTCTAAAACAATAACTGGGGAGCTACCAGCACTTAAGAATGGGGAAAAGGGAGATGACAAGAGAGGCATGAAAAGAGTAGATAGGGGGGAAAAGCAGTGATGTCATAGAAACGAGGGTAGGTCATTTCAAGGAAGGTCATCATAAGTATAAAATTAGGAAGAGCAGTAAAGTAAGATGAGAAAATAACATGCCTATTCTTATCAAGGAGGCTGATGGTGACCACAGTGAGAAAGTCAGAAGAGTGAGAAAAGCAGGTTACTACAGGATAAATGGATACATAGTATGGTAGATAAGGAAGTGCAAGAAGCTAATCACTTCATGCTTCAAGGAAGCAAGGTGAGCAAAGGCAGTAGCTACGCAGTCAACAGCAGAAGCACATGTCTATTTTTTAAATATAAATGTAGAACTCGTTAGGTGAAACTGAAATTGAGAACTAAGGGACTAGGACAGTCATCTAAGAATGATCAAATGATAGAGGACTTGAGAACACAGAAGGTTTAAATATACTCTCAACAGAAATGGGAGGGATAGAAGATCATAAATTTGTGGTGATGTAAATGATTTGCTTGTTCAACAACAGCTCAAGTAGTCCCTGTAGAGATGAGAAAGCAGGAATTAGATGGATGAAGGTTTAAAAGGGTCTTTTCTTTCCTTTTTGGTATAGTACTGATTTCCACTGGAAACCAGCTTCCTCCCATATAACTGTCCAGTATTTCTGTCATTCTTCCTCAGTGGTAAATGCTATGCAGTTCATCTCTTTTCTTCCCTATCCTTGTCTTTCATTTCCTTCCTAGAGACCACTACACAGAATATAATTAATTTACTTGCCCAAAGTATCATCTGAATTATAAAATACCACACTCAGTTCTATTTCCTTTTTTTCTTAATGTTTATTCTTTTATTTCTGGTCCTGGGGCTTGAATGCTGTCCCTGAGCTACTTTCTTTCTTTCTTTTGCTACTTTTTTTTTTTTTTTGCCTGTCCTGGGGCTTGAACTCAGGGCCTGGACACTGTGAGCCTCTCTGTGCTCAAGACTAGCACTCTACCACTTGAGCCACAGCACCACTTCCAGTTTTTTCTACTTATGTGGTACTGAGGAATTGAACCCAGCGCTTCATGAATGCTGGGCAAGCATTCTCCCACCAAGCCACATTCCCAGCCTCTGAGCTACTTTTGTTCAAGGCTAACACTCTACTACTTGAGCCACAGCACCACTTCTGGCCTTTTCTGTGATTAATTGGAGATAAGAATCTCTCAAACTGGGACTGGGAAGGTGGCTTAGTGGTAGAGTGCTTGCCTTGCATTCATGAGGACCTGGCTTCGATTCCTCAATACCACATGAATAGAAAAAGCCAGAAGTGGCACTATGGCTCAAGTGGTAGAGTGCTAGTCTTGAGCTGAAGAGCTGAGGGACAGCGCCAGGCCCAGAGTTCAGGCCCATGACGGACAAAAAAAAAAACTTTCAAACTTTCATACTCAGATTAGCTTTGAACCACCATCCTCAGATCTTAGCCTCCTAAGTAGCTAAGATTACAGGTGTGAACCACCAGTGTCCAGCTTATGTTTATTTGTATGTGTGTATGCACGTGTGTGCACACACAGTCCTGGGGCTTGAACTCAAGGCCTTGGTACTATTTCTGAGATTTTGTCCTCAGAACTAGTGCTCTACACCAGCTCCAGTTCTGGCTTTTTGCTGATTAATTGAAGATGTCTGGACTGGCTTTGAACAGCAAACGTCAGATTTCAGCCTCCTGAAACTATGATTACAGGCATGAGCCACTGGTGCTCCAGCTATGTTTATTATTATTGGAGAAAATGTCCTTTTTGTTATTCACTTATTTGTTTATTCATTCTAACATTAAATATTTATTGAATAATATCATGTGCCTAAAATGCCTTAGACTTCATAGGCACTAAGTAAAAATTTACTTAATTACTCTTGTTAATTGTGGTAATTTCATCACAGAGGGATAGTTTTGATTAGTTTGATTTTTCTTTGCTTCTCACAGGTACAACAGCTACAAGTCTTACTGCTACAAGCCCATGGAGGTACCCTGCCTGGATCTATAAAGTAAGAGTTATAGATGAGTTAAATGTATTTTCTAACACACGCTTTTTTTTTGGGGGGGGGGGGGGGAGTCCAGTCGTGGGGCCTGAACTCTGGGCCTGGGCCACTGTCCCTCAGCTCTTTAGCTCAAGGCTAGCACTCTACCGCTTGAGCCACAGCGCCACTTCCGGCTTTTTTCTTTTTGCTTATGTGGTGCTGAGGAATGGAACCCAGGGCCTTAGGCATGCAAAGCAAGCGCTCTACCACTGAGCCACCTTTCCAGCCCTTAACACACGCTTTTTTTCCTGATAATTTTTTTCGTTTTGATATCCTAAAATTTTTGGTAGCACTTTGTGTCAAGGAAGTGATTTTACCCACATTACTACTACTTAGGACTTAACTAATGTATTGGAAAGAACATGGGTTCTGATCTTCAAATTTTATTAGTTGGAATGCTACTGTTAGAAAGAGCTCTTTCCCCATTTATTTCTTCGATGGCCCACATAGATACGTGGGTACTTATTTTGTTTGTGGTTTTAACATTGAATACTATCATTTAAGCAATGAAGTGCATTGCTTTATTGCCACCTTGTCCATTCTTACCTGCTTTCATGTTGCTCTTATATTCTTTAACAAGTCTTCAAGTTTTTTGAGCATTTCCACAGGATGTTCCAAACTACATTTTCCCAGCATCAGGTCTAGAATTAACCATATGTCAAGGAGTCCTAGTTTCTTTAATTGGAAAATGGTGCTTAGAAACCTAAGACTGTGTGCTGGCACTAGTTCGTACTCATTGTTTCTGGGGTGTCACTGCCTCTAAGCCCTCTCATTAGGTAGAGCTCAGAAATACCTGCATATAATTCATACATAAAGTCATCTACATTTTGAATATATATAAAGAATCATGATTTCCATGCGTATGATTCTTAGTCTTTTTCTAACACTGTTTTGTTCATCTTAGCTTCTTACCTCTCCTTATTTATAATTTCTTTCTCAAATAGTAAAAATCAAGGTCTCCTTATCTGCAGTCTATTTATTTACATGTTCAGTTCTAGTGTACACATGAAGTAATTTCCAAATTGCCTTGAGAAACTTCTATGAACTAGATTATAATATTTATGTATAATTTTTTCTGTATTTAAGCTTAGAGTATCCAGGCAGGATGCTGTTTCCCAGTTACTGTTTGTCTTTCATTTTGAATTGCCCCTACATCTTCATTAGTTTTAATTATTTTAATCTTATGTATGTGAAATGCAATAAGTCTAAGAGTCAGAGTTATGCAAAAATTTATGCTCAGAGAAATGAAAGGAAAAACAAGACCCAACTATATATGCTACATACAGGAGAAACATTTCACTTTGAAGAGCATTCATATACTGAAAACAAAGATATAGAAAAGGATTTTTCCACTGAAATGGAAACCAAAAAAGAACAGGGATAACAATACTAATACCAGCTAACTATATTAAGTTGAAAGAATGTCAAGCATCTTTTCTAAGTGCAATGATTAGAACTTAATAATAAGGAATTTCAGGAAATTCACAAATACATAGAAAAATTAAATGGCATGAGCCTGAACAATATTCTATCGTTTGTATATACAACATTTTTTAACTTTTTATTTATTTTTACTTTTTAATTGTTATTATAAAGATGATGTACAGAGGGGTTATAGTTACTAAAGTCAGGTAATGAGTAAATTTATTTTGGGAAATGTCACCCCTTTCATATATACAACATTTTATATATCCATTCACCTGTTAGTAAAAATTTGTTTCTTATTTCTTTTGAGTAGAAATACCTGTCTGAATCCCTACTTTCAGTTCCTTTGGGTATATACCAAGAAATAATGTGATTATATATTAATTCCATTTTTGTTTGTTTAAATTTTGCTGGTATGAGTTCTCAGTTGGCTTTTCTGCTCAAGATGGGTGCTCTACCACTTACATCACACCTCCACTTCTAGCTTTTTGCTGGTTAATTCAAGATAAGGGTCTCATGGACTTTTCTACCCTGGGTAAACTTCAGTCCTCAGATCTCAACATCCTGAATAACTAGAATTGCAGATGTGAGCCACTGGTGTCTTACCTGTTTTTAATTAATTAATTTTTTTTTGTCAGTTGTGGGGCCTGGACTCTGGGTGCTGGGAGCTGTCCCTCAGCTCTTCAGCTCAAGGCTAGCACTCTACCACTTGAGCCACAGTGCCACTTCTGACTTTTTCTGCTTATTTGGTGCTGCGGAATCGAACGGGCCTCATGAATGCAAGGCAAACACTCTACCACTGAATCACCTTCCAGCCCGGTTTTTAATTTTTCAATTAAAACTTTGTACTGTTTTCTATAGGAGTTGCGTTCTTTAACAGTCTTACCAGCAAAGCACAAAATTTCCAGTGTCTTCATATCTTCACCAAAACCTAATAGTGACTTCTTAAAATGGTTTCATTGTTCTATTTTCATATATGCAAATGACATACAGTGACCATATTCTCATTCACCCTCTTTGTTAGTCTTCTATATCCCTACTAACGTTCCTCTCATAGAGCCTGTTTAACTATCTTGTCATTTATTCTATGTGGGCATTAATTGTACCAAGAAGTGTTATTCATCATTGTTTCGGGTGTATTATATGATTTTCTGTTAGCTTCTTTACTCATGTTGTTTTTGAGATTTCATCCATAGTATAGAATGCACCATACTTCATTCTTGTTATTGGCAAATAGTTTGCAACTGTCTAACTATACCATATTATATATTTTTTATTTGGGTTATTTGTACTTTTTAAATATTATGAATAATGTTGCTGTGTACATTCCTTTGCAAGTGTTCACATAAGCATGGTTTCATTGGGTAGATATCTAGAAATACAACTTGGGTCCTAATGTTTAACTTTTTGTGCATGTGCTGGTTCTGAGACTTGAACTTGGCCTAGGTGTTGTCTCTGAGCTGTTTTTGCTCAAGGCTAATTTTTTGCCACATGAGTCACAGCTTTACTTAAGGCCTTTTTGCTGGTTAGTTGAAGATAAAGAATCTGCCGGCCGGCTTCAAACTGCGATCCTCAGATCTCAGCCTCCTAAGTAACTAGGAATTATGGCAGCATCTAGCTATAATGCTTAATTTCTTAAGAAATTGCCAAGTAAGGATGTGGCTTAGCAAATATGAGGCCCTGAGTTCAAATTTCACTACCACAAAAAGAAAACTGCCTAAGTATTTGACAGACTAGTTATCCAATTACATTCTCCTTATATTTCTGTTTGTTTTTTTACCCTCTCTTTTGGAATTTTGAAATAGAGTTGCACTGTAATTCACGCTGGCTTTGAACTCACTATACATCCCAGACTGGCCATTAGCTCACAACCCTCCTGCTTTAGCCTTCCAAGTGCTGGAATTATAAGCATACACTACCACAACTATCTGGATTCTGTTAGAAAACCTATCCCTCCACCCATGTTTTTTCTAGTATAATACTGTTTTACATTTTGTTTTACCATTTGGACTTTTTCTTGTGCATGATAGCCTTGGTTTCAATAATTCATCTTTTTTTAATGTGCTGCTTCTTATAGGGCATTTAAGGAAGTATGCATAAAGAAGAGAATAAAACTCCAAGTTGCCATCATTTTATCACTTAGAATGATTACCCTTTCTTTCTAGTTTTCTGCCTATGATTTTATGGCCCGGGTTTCCTGGTAATATTTAGGAATGTTGGATAAAGTGAGAAGCACTTTAAGGCATCACTTAAAGGGCTGTTCAAAGGTTGTTTTCTCATTAAACTCATTTTAAAAGCAATTGTTCCATTTTCCTTTACTGGTTTTTTTGGTGGTACTGAGGTTTGAAATCAGGGCCTCACATTAGCTAGGCCATATCACTTGAGCCATACTGCAGCCTTTCCTATATTTTTAATTTATCTAAACTTACTTTATGTATGGAAAATTAAGGCTACTAAAGAGATGGCATCTTTCTCAAATATGTTATATGTTATATTTCAGCTGCCAAAATTATAAACTCTAAGAAACAATTGATGAATCAAACAATTAAGCTTAAATGTTCAATAATTTTCGACGAAGTAATGATACTACTTACTACTTTTCTGAAAAAATGTGTACTTATATTTTAGGGGCATTTCATAAAGCTGTTTGCAAAAAAGTTCATGTTTATATACATAAACATTTTACTTTTGTCCTTGTATTATGTCCTTTTGGTTTGGGATATGTCTTGTTGGAGCTTCTATAATTATTTTCAGTATAAACTTGTACCTGTTCAGCTAATCTGAATTCCTATTGTTGGCATTGAAATAGCATATGAAACAGAAAACACTGGCTTATTGTATTTTCTTTGTTGTCTGATCTTTGCCTGGCCCTTCGCCTACTTTCTGCTTCACTCTTTTTTGTTTTTTTGTCAGACATGGGGCCTGAACTCTGGGCCTGGGTGCTGTCCCTCAGCTATTCAGCTCAAGGGTAGCACTCTACCACTTGAGCCACAGTGCCACTTCCAGCCTTTTCTGCTTATGTGTTGCTGAGGAATTGAATCCAGGGACTCAAGCATGCAAGGCATCTGCTTCACTCTTAATGCTTTCTCCCATCAATATGGATGCCCTCTTTCATGTTATGGTCTTATACTGTTTTTGTTATAGCTTCTGCTACATCTGTTTTTGTAAATGCTTTTTTACATCTTGCAAAGAAATTTTCCCCATATTACTTGAAGAGCTTTTATGTAGCCTTCTCATTGGTACATGACCCATCTGTGAAGTTAGCATGTTAGTTAGAAGTATGGACTCAGAAACTAGACTGCTGAGTCTAATCCCAGCTGTATCATAAAGCACCAGTTCTGTGACTCTGCCTTATTTAATTTCTTTGTTCATCAGTTTCATCTAGTATGAAATGGGAATAACAATAGAACTTAACTACTGGGGCTCCCATGAGAATTAAATATGCTTAATATATGTAAATCATGTACAGTAGAGTCTAGCTCATAGTGCTGTAGAAGTGTCAACCTAATTGTAACAGTGCTTAAATATTCAAGCATTAACCTCAAATCATGTAAAAGATCCTACTTATAGGTACTAAATTTCCTTGGAAAAAATGAACAGTTGGCTTAAATATGATTCCCCCATTTAGAGAAACACTTTAGGGAGGAAAAAGCCTTGGAAAATACCATCACTCAGAATCTTATGACTTACATGACAGACATGGAGGATTTCATGGATAAGGAATTAGCTCAGAGCAGATGACTCAAGCCTGTCATCATAGTTACTCTGGAGGCTGAGCTCTGAGGATCTCAGACAGAAGAAAATGAAGTCAGACTGGTCAGAAAAGAGTAAGATAAGTCAGCCTGGGAGTCTCTTAACTCCAGTTAACTAGACAAAAGCCAGAATTGGAGCTGTGGCTCAAATGGTAAAGCACAATAAACCTTGAGCAGAAAAGTCTTAACTTGAGCAAGAGGCCCTGAGTTCAAGCCCCAGTACTGGAGTGCATGTGCACATGCACACACACAAAAGAATAAGGAACTATAGAACCAGCAATCTAAAATGACAGTAAATTTACAAAGTAGTAGTAGTTGTTGTTGTTTGTCAGTTGTGGGGCTTGAACTGAGGACCTAAGCACTATTCCTGAGCTGGTTTTACTCAAGGCTAATGCTCTGCCACTTCCTATATTTGAGTGGTTAATTGGAAATAAGAATCTCACAGAGACTTTTCTGCCCAGGCTGGCTTCAAACCACAATCCTCATCTCTCAGCCTCCTGAGTAGCTAGCATTACAGGCGTGAGCCACCAGTGCCCAGCACTAAGTTTATTTTTATGAACCATGTCTTTTTTTGGGGGGGGGGATCCGGTCATGAGGCCTGAACTCTGGGCCTGAGCGCTGTCCTCAGCTCTTCAACTCAAGGCTAGCGCTCTACCACTTGAGCCACAGCGCCACTTCTGGCTTTTTTCTTTTTGCTTATATGGTGCTGAGGAATTGAACCCAGGGCCTCAGGCATGCAAGGCAAGCGCTCTACCACTGAGCCAACTTCCCAGCCCCAAACCATGTTTTAATTGACATTTCTTCATAGGAAATTGAATTTTTAACAATGTAACAGGAAACCATATTGTGTGGCCTTGCTGTTAACTTTTTAATAAAGAGCTAGCTAAGATTTTCTGAGAATTAATAGAGGTCTTAACCTGGCATCTACTTTATTTCTGAAATCTTTTTCTATCCTTTGTTGAGATTGGGAACAGCTGATCCCTTTCCTTTTTGCCCTTTATGATAGCTTTGACAGCTATTCATTTTTTCCTTCAGTCTTCAGATCAAATCTTCCTATTTCCTTTGATCTTTTTTTTGAACCAGTCCTGTTTTCTAGTCATTTGAACATTTTTTACCAATGGATTTTTTAAAAGTGTGCTCCTTACCAGTCTGCTTTATTAGTCTGGAATTGATACTACATAATAAGCACAAGTTCCAAAGTTTCTTCTCTGTCTGCGTGTATTTCTTCAAGCCATTTCTGTCCCTCCCTTCCATTCATGTTTGAAATGAATACCATTGTTGAGGTCACCACTCTAAGCAATTTAACTTTGCAAGACAAATGAATAAGAGGCTATGGGTCATCCTTTTCAAGCAGAGCCTACATTAGGAATGAAACATTTACAAAGACCTGTGAAATGTGCTCTTAGTGCCCACTGGTCTTCATTTAAAATTTTTGAGTTCTTAAATGCTATTTTTCTAAACTTTTCAGTAAATGGGAAGTCTACATGGGTTGATCGGGTTGCTTCAACCCTGAGCCATGTCATTGCTTTCTCCATACTTCTTCCTTCCCTACAGCCTTGATCATTTACTTTGCATCTGCCATAGAGAAGACTGAACCCAGAACCTCATGAATGCTGGGCAAGTGTATTACCCTTAGTTACAGTCTCAGTTCCTATTCTTTAACCTTTAATGAAGGATGAGGGTGGACAGAAAAGGGACAGAACAGAGATGTATTTTTGCTACAACTAGCCTTCCTTTCTCAATTATATGGCAAAAAATAGGAATATCCTAAATTAATAGCCAAAGTAAAGGTTAGATATTCCTGTTAAAACGTTATCTGGCTTTATATTCTTACCCTCTGCTAAACCTTAACCATTACAGCAGTTTATTTCTTGTCTATGGCCAGATTGGGAGGACCCATGGTGTTAGACATACATTTCACAGATTTTCATAAGGCCATTTTAACCCAATCTCTACCCAAAAGGCTTGTGAAATGTATTTTTATCTACCTTTGACACAGATGCTGTCAGTTATGGGATTTTAAAAAATAATTTTACTTTTTGTTTTAGTGTGGAACCATCAGAGAATCTACAATCTCTGATGGAGAAGAACCAGTCTCTAGCAGAGGAGAATGAAAAGTTAAGTCGTGGGCTGAGTGAGGCAGTTGGTCAGACAGCCCAGATGTTGGAGAGGATCATTTTGGTAAGGCCTTAAAACTAAAATACTAGTACTCAAGACATTCACTGACCCAAGTTTCTAAAATCTTTAACATGGTTCTTATTATGTGAAAAAAGTAATAAGGAAAGACCTATATTTATATTTCTGTATCCTGCAGAGAACTCCCTGTGGATTAAACATATGGGTTTGTTATCAAACATACAGAATAATTCATTCAAAAACTGTATAGTGGATAGCTGTATATCTACCACAAAAAATCCAGTTAATCCTATTTTAAAATACAGTTATTCTGAAATACAGAAAAGAAAGAATCAAGTTATGTAAAATCTTGCCTACTCTTATCTGTAATTCAGATTGAGTGTCCCTAATCTGAAAATCTGAAATTTGAAATGCTTCAAAATCCAAAACTCTTTAAGCACTGACATGACCCCACAGAAAATTCCATACCTGACCTCACATGACAAATCACAATCAAAATTCAAGTTCACTATAAATGTTGTATAAAGTTATCATCAACTATCTATATATTTAAATAGATAGACAGATCGATAGAGATAGAGATAGAATATATGGAGCATAAATAAATTTTTCATTTATTATCATCCCAAATACATCTCATCATATATACAAATATTTCCAAATCTGAAAAACAAAGAATTAAAATCTGAAATACTTCTTTCTGGTCCTAAGCACTTAAGATAAGGTATATGCAATCTATACCAAGTAACTGTTCCCTAAGATCTTTCTTCTCTTTCTCCCTTCCCCTAATGCTGTCATCTTTCATAGCTATCTAAACAGCTGCAATCTGGAAAATAATTTCAACCGATTTTCAACGTGGTTAATTGCCAAATAGTAGATCACTATATGAGTGATTATACAGGTTCTGAAACCTACTGGTGGCTCTGTCACTGAGGTTTTTCTACAGCCTAAATACAATTTAGTCTTTGATTATACAACCATTGCCAGAAAGGAAAGGTTAGCTACTTAAAGTTTTCTTTAAAATTTTATGTCTATTGTATTGTCCATTACTAGCAGAAAGGGAATGTGGGATCTAAGGGTTTTTATATACAATTTTCTGTCTCTGCTGCTTCATTTTATGCCTTTGAAGTAACTCACTCTGGAAGCTGTGTTTCACATATGTATGTGCTTGGCTGACGTAACAGACAGTACTTGTTAGTCTAGCCACATACCCATATGACCTTTATAAGATTGTTGCAATGAGTGTCTGATAGGCTTATTATTTGATATCCTGTCAGGACTTTAAAACAAGCACATTTCTGTTCTATATAAATCATCTTTCCCAAATATCTTGCAGTATCCCGCATGCCAGATTCTATGATTGAAAATATCAATCATCCTTCCCAAAACATAGCTGCCTCCTGCCATTTCATTTTTTTGCCCACATTTTTCTTGGGCCTTAACCTTTTTTACTTTTTTGCTAAAACTAGCCTACCATATCAGATAGTATAACTTAAAAAATAATGTCAGCTCAAATTTACTGTGAGGCCATTTTATGTTTTAAATATGCTGATGCTGAGACTATGGAACAGTGCAGTGTAGGAGGCAGTTTAAAGTGATTTTATTTTTTATTTTTTTGCAAATAGCAGTGAGTAGCATGCCAGGATATACTGCTTTTTCTTCCAGTTGCAAAGTTCTGTATGGAATTAAGGCTTCACACTCCACCCCATAGTCTGAGCTTCATGGCAAGCATAAAACCCAGCTGCTTGGGTGCTATTTTTAGTAGCTTATGTTGACTTTGGGGCAAATTTCCATGACTCTGTTAAAAACACATTTCTCACTAACTGAAAGCCCAGTAAAATTCTCTGTTACTGCAAAGAAGGCAGTCTCTCAAGCTAGGTTTTCATCCATAAGAGTATGGGAGAGAACATAATTTGATGAGGCTATCAGGCACTGCCACTGATGATCTCCTGGGTCTTTGTTGCAGACAGAGCAAGCCAATGAAAAAATGAACGCCAAGCTAGAAGAGCTCAAGCAGCATGCAGTGTGAGTTTTCTACCAGATATTTATTAGCAACTTATTCCATCTTCATATTGTATCCATCTTTGTCTCTTCAAAGTGTGATTAACCCTTAGGTTCTTTGCTTGAATTTTCAGCTGCAAATTGGATCTTCAAAAGCTAGCAGAAACTTTGGAAGATCAAGAACTAAAAGAAAATGTAGAGATTATTCGTAGCTTGCAACAAGTGATTACCGAGCTATCGGTAAGCAAAATAGGAACATTGTAATAGACATTATTGCTTTTATTTGTTTCTCTTGAGGCACATAAGCATTTCTAATTTCCCAACCTTATGCTCAACTAATTCAATTGGGAGCTGCTTGAGAACACAGATTATAGATAATTGAATATGATCTGAACCTTAGGTTTTTTTCAAAAACCATCATAAATCGCATATGCAATGACACATGAATTTTTACATATTAACCAGGCATGGTAGTGCACACCTGAAATGCCAGCACTTGGGAGAGTAAGACAAGAGGATCACAAGTTCCAGGCAACCTAGCTAAATAGTAAAACTGTCTCAAAAAGAAAAACAAAAGTCTGAGTCCTATTAGCTCATACAAACCTGTAATGTAGCAACTGAACAGGCTGAGATCTGAGGATCACACTTTGAAGCCAGCCCAGCAGTAAAGTCTATAAAACTCTTATCTCCAATTAACCACCAAAAACCTAGAAGTAGGTATGTGGCTCAAGTGATAGAGCACACACACACAAATGCTGGAAATAGAGCTTTGGCTCAAATAGTGGCATCAACCTTGAGCAAAAAAGCTAAGGGACAATGCCGAGGCCCTGAGTCCAAGCCACAGTTCTGGCACCAAAAAAAAAAAAAAAAAAGAAGAAGAAGAAAAGAAAGTCTGGCACTGGTGGCTACACCTGTAATGATACCTACCCAGGAGGAAGAGATCTGAGAATCAAAACCAGGACACAAAGTTCCAGTAAACCAGCCAAAAGCCAGATGTGGCTCAAGTGATAGAGCACCAACCTTGAACAAAAAAGACAAGTACACACAAAAATACCATATTCTTTCCAGGCACTGATGGCTCACATGTGTAATCCTAGCTACTTGGAAATCAAAGAATCATGGCTCAAATCCAGCCCAGGCAGGAAAGTCCATGAGACTTTTACCTCTACTTAGCCACCAAAAAGCCAGAAATATAGCTGTGGCTCAAGTGGTAAACACTAGCCTTGAGCATAAAAGCTAAAGGTTAGTAGCCAGGCCCTGAGTTCAAGCCCAAGACTGGCACAAAAAATGCCATATTCTAATCAAGCATATATAGTAACATAGCAATGCAAAAAGAATGTCTAGGTAGCAATAGCAGTAATCATTAATTTATTTTCCTCTTAGTGTAGGTTAACTTAATAAGAGACCTTTTACCATATACCTCAATTTAAGCTGATTATAACAGGTAACTTAGAGCAACCAAGGAGAACATAGTCAATAATAAATAAGATTAAATTATCATTGTGCCATAATTTCTCATTCTTAACCAATTTTAGAACTATTATAAGCTGGGTATGGTAGCACACATATGCTACCAAGTACTTAGGAAGCAAAGCATTTAGGAAGCAAAGTCAGGAAGATTACAAGTTCAAGGCTATCCTAAACTACATATGTTTTGGAGATGGGGTGATTCTGTTGTTTTCACCAGAAAAATTCTCAATCTCACAATCCTAAAAAAATTTATTTTTATGTTTAGTGTTCCTTCTCTGTTGAAGTCACATGATAACATACTATATTAAGAGATTATGTTTAGTTTTATTTCATCCACATTCTCATATTTGTTACTCTGAAGCAGTAATGTACATGTAAATGCCTACTGGTAATTCCTTGCTTTGGGGAACAGCTTTTTCATTTTACCAGAATGGGAAATTTCCCATTCTTGATTTTGTCTGTGTTTGCCAGAACTGTTAATAGGGTAGGGTATCATAAAATCATCTACAAAAAGTATATGAAAAAAAATAGACAGTGTTGTCAATTGGAAAGTTATGATAGCTATTAGGTAGTATTTTAGAGTAAGTACTATATAAACCTATCAAAAATAAATAAATAAATAAATAAACCTATCATGATAGGTCCAAAACTATAGCTCACCTACCCATCCAAGAAACAGAGCACAATAATTGATAACTTGGCTTCCAAAGCCAGACAGACATACTCTGTTTTGAAGCTATTTCTGCAATTTACCAACTATGTAAGCTTGCTAAATGCTGTGTTACTGTCAAAAGGAAGTAATTTTTAAGTCACTCAGATTGGGTTTAAAGTCATTATTCAGTTCATATGCTCAGGGACCTCTTTAACTGCAGAAACTCTCCAAGTTGAGGCAGAATTGAAGTTTTACAGGTGATGAAAAAATGTATGTATCCATGTGGTTTGGCCCAGATAACAATTTTTGTTGTTAATTGGTATGAAACTTTTGATTAGAGATTGTTCCACTTTTCATGCCCTATCTTTAGGAACATGTCGGTGTGATCCCATTCTCATAGTTGCCAGATTATTTTAAGAGTTGTTTTTTCAAACCTTGTAGTTTATAAGTGGATTAAGGTTCATAGGTAAGAGTCATGACAAGGGCTAGGATTAGAAGACAAAGAAAACCAGGCAGTCTCCCTAGTGTCTGTCCTAATGCATTTACATTAGTAGTGCTGTGGGAGCATCAGGGAAGGAAGGGGTGATTGTTAGTCTAGAAAGTTCAGGGCATAAGCACAGAAGAAGCTGGATCCTAAAAATGAATAGGAGTTTGCCATGCAGAGAGAAGGGAAATTACAAGCTATATAGAAGGAAGAGTCCAAAAGTTAACTTTAGAAAATAGTATGAAAAACATGGCTGAAGTATAGAGTGCATACTAGAGAATGGCTATCACAAACACAAATGTCACTAACATACTTCAAGATAGCTGAGACCTCTAAAATATAAAAACCTTGTATAATAAATTAAAATTTCAAAGTTAAGATAATTTAAGCCAGGCACCTGTGGCTCATGCCTGTAACCCTAGCTAGCTACTCAAGAGGCTGAGATCTGGAGATCATGGTTCAAAACCAGCCCAGTCAGGAAAGTCCATATGACTCTTATCTCAAATTAACCACCAAAAAACCTAGAATGAACACATGGCTCAAGGGATAGAGTGCTAGCCTTTAGCAAAAACAAACAAAAAAGCTCAGGGACAGCACCTTTCAAACCCTGAGTTCAACTAGGACCAGCACACAAAAACAAATTGGGATAATATAGTGTACAAAAGCCTACTGGAAGCTTATTTCCACTAAAACTACCAAAAAAGCCAAAAGTGGAGCTGTGGCTCAAGTGATAGAGTGGCTAGCCTCAAGCAAAAGAAGCTCAGGGATAGTGCCCACGCCCTGAGTTCAAGCCCTAGGACAGGCACAAAAACAAGCCCACTGGAGCCAAAAATTATATGCTCAGAAAATAATGACCCAAGACACTAATTCCTGGCTACCACACCAACCTTAGAGGATTGCTTACTACATTTCTGGAGCTTTGATTCCCATAGGAAAGAAAGGAAACCAAGGGAACCAAATTAGTAAAGTAAGATTAAGTATCCTCACGGAAGATCTGGCAGTGTAACCATTGCCTGGTATGCCTGTAGAGGAAGTTGTCATAGTGGTGTTTGGCTGAGAAGAACTTTGTAGAATTGCTGTCTGCCACTAAAATGCATTTGGCACATGCAATAAGAGGGTGCTAAAGATTGCCACAAGCTGATAAGGTTCCTGGCTTCCATCCACTGTCACAGTTAGACAGAGTAAACCATTTTATATAAAGCTCCTGTTGGATTCTGAATCACAGGTCCCCAAGTTTATTGTTTGGAGACCCCCCCCCCCAAGCTTCATTTTTTTTAATGCAAAGCAGTATATCCCCTAGCTTTTATTAAGACGTGCTACAGTGAAAGCAAAATGTTTCAGATATAAATGCTTGTGCCCTTCATTCTGAATTAAACCTATTTTTATTTTAAGTGACAGGTGAACACCCCCTTTTCAGTTATGAAGGCAACCATTGTTCCTAGATATTCCTCTTGGGGCTTTAAGTGCTAAACTGCACCATTTCTTCCTTTAAAATATAATTCAAGCAAGCATCCTTATTGCGGTTACTTGTGCAGAAATTCATGCAGTCCTTTCAGTTCATACAAAATCAAATATTTTGTTTATACTTCCCTCTTCCATCATCAATTCCATAAAAAGCATTTTGCATGCCCAGTAATGGTTATTACCTTACAGCCTCTAAGCACACACTTTATTTTAGGAGGTTTTGTTGCTTAATATAGTACAGTGTACCCTGCCCCTGATCTCTTGACCTTCAACTTGAGCAAATCATATCTTTTACTTACGAGAGATTTTAATTTGGGGCCTTGGAATAGGCAGCTGAAGGGGGAAGATTGTTATTTGGAAATAAATCCTGCTGTTACATATTTACACATTTAGAATTGTCAAAGCAAAATCTTGCCATATTCATGCAAAATGTATCATTATAGACATAAGCTTAAACCTTAGCATTGTAAAATCTCACCAAGCTAAAAACCAAAAGTAAACCCCACAATAACAGAATATCTTCTTCAAAGATTAATTCATCTACTTTATCCCGACCCTCTGGAAAATGCTGCAAAAATGGCATCAGGACAGATATGGTGGTTCATACTTGGAATCCCAGAACTTTGAGCTACATAGTGAGTTGGAGGCCATCCTGGGCCACAGGGTGAGAACCTGACTCAAAAACAAAAAAAGAAGAAGTAGAAGAAAGTAAGGGGATGGGGAGAGAAAAAGAAGGAAAGAAAGAGTAACAGGGAGGGAAGGTCTCCAAAAGCCAGTGTCATAAACCCTAATAATCTAGGGTAGGCTTATACTGAAGATTCAAACATAGGAGAAATAAAAGTGTAATGATGAGGGCTGGGAAGTTGGCTCAGTGGTAGAGCGCTTGCCTTGCATGCCTGAGGCCCTGGGTTCGATTCCCAGCACCACATAAGCAAAAAGAAAAAAGCCGGAAGTGGCGCTGTGGCTCAAGTGGTAGAGTGCTAGCCTTGAGCTGAAGAGCTGAGGGACAGCGCCCAGGACCAGAGTTCAGGCCCCACGACCGGACCCAAAAAAAAAAAAAAAGTGTAATGATGATCATATAATTGGTGTGATCTGTTTTTAGGCTGGTGCTCTGCCACTTAGCCATGCCTCCAGCCATTGTTATCTGTGTTTTAAGGATTTAATGTGTCCTAACAGAGAAATTCCAGTACTGTAAATTATGGTGAGAAACTGCTATTAAAGGTGTCCTCACTCCTTACCTTAAAGGTACTGAGATTTAAGTTTTATCAACCATATAATGTTTCACAGGGCTGGTAGAGATACTTCATGTGCTACCTCTAATTCTTCATTTTCTATTAAGCCAAAAGGCTTCTTACCCAATGAACTCCTTAATCACATGTCTTCCTGAAAACAATGCTTTCTTCCTTGGGCTTTGAAGATCACTTAAATACAAGCAGTAGTCAACATGTTATAATGCCAAATACAGCCTAAATTTCAGTGGTGAGAACAGACCTTGTTCACATGATAGTTTCTAAACAAGTTAGTTCTAATAACTGGTCTTAAGTTTCCTTTCTGAGTTTGTTGTTCCTGTGCCAAAAAATGGAATTTGCTCTGGGAGAGAGCTAGTATTAACCCTTCCACTCCTAGTAATTGCCTAGAGCAGCTAAATATGATCAGATCTTATCCATGTGAAAGACAGAGGCTACAGAACATTTTCTTGGCTTCCCAAGCACAGTTTTGTAGGGTACTCACCAAGGACACATTTCCTTGTTGAAGAAGATCTTGCTATCTTGACTCACTTTAAAATAAAAATCAAAAAGTAAACCTAATTCACTTTTTGCATTGCTATTATTTTGTATGTCTATCCTTTGATGATATTCCCATAAGTAACTAGAATTGTACATTGGTAGAAGTAGCGATAGTAGAATTGTCCATTAGACTTAGTGGTAAAGGCATAAAAAGAAAAGATAGAGTGTCTGAAATGGGTTAAACTTTGGCTTAATTGGAATGGCTAAGTGTTTCAGTCTAGCTTGGTGCTCTCTGGCAAAGCAGGAGATGTACAATAAATATATGAGTTGCCTCACCACCTTATTTATTTACTTATTTACTTTCTTACTTACTTTCCAAAAACTACACAATTTTCCTTTATGGAGAAGAAACTCTTGGGAAACATATGTCTATTAGGATATCTGTGATTACAAAATGGGTCCAGTAACTTAAATGGGTTCTTTGTATATACTCAAAAAAATTATCAGTAGCCAACATAAAATCCCCTAGCAAACATCACTTCAGAAACCTTTTCTAAATTAAAACATTTGTTACTGCAGGATGAAACTGTTGCTTGCATGGCTGCAGCCATTGATACTACTATGGAGCCAGAAGCTGTAAGTAATTGGCCCCTTTGTGTGGAAACAGGAGTTCTCACTGCCATTTCCTATCATTTATCACTAGACTAAAAAGAGAGTGTGATTACTGCCATTCTATGGAGAACCATTGAATGTCGTGGGAATCTAGTATAAATCTTTATACTATAAAGTGCGTGCGTGCGTGCGTGAGTGCGTGCGTGCGTTTGTGTGTGTGTGTGTGTGTGTAAATCTGTGTGTGTTTGTATAAATCTGTTTCATAAAATCCCTAACCTAGTGAGGCCCTGTCTTTGACAGTATAACTGGTAATGGGTGGCAGGATTTCTCAGGGATGTCACTTTATGTATTTATAATCTGACCTACTGATTTCTTGTTAGATGCTAGTATTCTGCATCTATTTCCCACAACTTAAAATGATGAGAGGTGAGAGGAACAAATTAGGAAATTACAGCAATTTCAAAAAGTCATCAGGGGACAAATGGGACAGAAGACAAATGGAGTAGAATTTCTTTCAGTATATTTTTCTGTGAATATGATGTTTAAGAGCTAAAAGAACCAAGAAAAATAATTTGAGTGTTCGGATCACAAGGTTAGATAAAAATGTATTAAATATTTACTAAAATGTACAGAGTAAAATCAAAATGAAAGGCTTGGGACAGCTTTTTACTCACCAAAAAATACACACTGGTAGTTTTTATATTTTGAAAGAAGGAAGATAGGAGATAAATCATGGTGGAAAGAACAAGAAAGCTGAAGTATGTAAGAAACCACTTATGCAAGCAGGGAAATAGACTATCTTGATTAATTTCAGATGTTTAAGGCAAATGTCATATGAGAAGTCACAGTAGTAAAAGAACAAAGGTATTGCTGGTAAAGATATGGTTGCAAGACTTGATGCCATAGTGCCTAAGGAACTCTAGTTCCTTAGAAACTTCTAGCTTCTCTTACAGATCATCATCCTCTATTATCTTGATCATTATCTTTTCTAGCAAGTGGAAACGAGTCCAGAGACCACCAGGTCTTCTGATGCTTTTACCACTCAACATGCTCTACGTCAAGCTCAGATGTCTAAGGAGTTGATTGAATTGAATAAAGCCCTTGCACTGAAAGAGGCCCTAGCTAGGAAGATGACTCAGAGTGACAGCCAACTACAGCCCATTCAGTTCCACTACCAGGTAAATAATTTACTAGAACAACATGTCTACCACTCTAACTGAACAGAAAGGAAACAAGCACATTTTTTTGGATATGAAAAGGCAACATGATTTGCATGGTACAGCTGGAATTATACTGTTGTTATATTTTAAAAGATATGTTCACGGAAGTGGTGCTGTAGCTCAAGTGGTAGAGCGCTCGCCTTGAGCTGAAGAGCTGAGGGACAGCGCCCAGGCCCAGAGTTCGAGCCCCATGGCCGACCAAAAAAAAAAAAAAAAGATATGTTCAGTATAGGGAACATAATTTTTGTTATAATACAGGTATTTAATAGTATGATAGTATTAAAATAATGTTGTCCCTACTTGTAGAACAACTGTGTTTTAATAATTATGCTTAGTTTCTCTGAAGGGCACATTTCTTAGTAGGTACATGGGTTATATTATAGACTGAAGTATGAAAAGATTAGTGATGGATATCACCTGACTAGGGCAAATGGCTAAACTTTTCCTAGTCGTAGTTCTAAGTTTCCCTTGCAAATTATTAATTTAATCAAGTCTTTATTCTGTGTGGCCTGGGTCACTTTCCAGATCACTGCATAACATCAGGTGGGGAACAGTTTTTTTCTGCCAAGGGCCATTTGGTTATAGTTCTCAGGCCTAGATTGATTGAATTTCCAGGTCTCTCTCTTTCTCTTTCTCTCTTTCTCTCTTTCTCTCTTTCTCTCTCTCTCTCTCTCTCTCTCTCTCTCTCTCTCTCTCTCTCTCTCTCTCTCTCTCTCTTTTTCTTTCTCTCTCTCTCTCTCTCTCTCTCTCTCTCTCATAGTTCTCAGGCCTAGATTGATTGAATTTCCAGGTCTCTCTCTTTCTCTTTCTCTTTCTCTTACACACACACACACACACACACACACACACACACACACTCACACACACACCTTCCTTAGCAGGGGCAGACCAAATGATTTTGTGGATCTTATATTGCTGGTAAGCAAAAGACATGATTTGCATGGTACAGCTGGAATTACACTGTTGGTGTTATATTTTAAAAGATATGTTCAGTATAGGGAACTTATAATTTTTGTTCTAATAATACCTTATACTATGGGTATTTAATAATAGTTTGATAGTATTAAAATAGTGTTGTCCAGCTGGGCACTGGTAGCTCACGCCTATAATCCTAGCTACACAGGAGGCTCAGATCTAAGGATCTAAGGATCTCGATTCAAATCCAGGCTGGGCAGTAAAGTCCTTGAGACTCTTATCTCCAAAAAAGAATGAAGCAGATCCATATGTACTGATAGAAACATTAAGATAAATTATGTTTTTAAAAAGGCAAGTTACAGAATAATATACAGTGCACTAACAGTGTAATTATCTTTTAGTGTGGTGCTTAGATATTAAACCCAGGGCCTTACATGTGGTAGACAAGTTCTCTACCTATAGGCTTCATCCCTAGCACCTTTAGTGTAACTCTATTTGTGTATAATACATTTGAATTGTGTGTACTATATATATAATATAGTAATTTATATATTAATGATATTGTAGGAATTTACATATAATAATTTTATGTGGCATATGTATATTAAAGGTTTAGATGTGTAACATGTACAAATGTAAATGTCTGGATAGAGTCTGGAAGATCTGTAACAGCTAGTAACAGTGTTTGCTTTTGGAGAGATGACAGGAATTTTTGCTGGAGTGAGACAGTCATAAGACTTGTCCTTTATATGTATTATCTAATTATTTTTCTGGTCCTGGGGCTTGAATCAGAGCCTGGGAACTATCCCTGAGCTTCTTTTGCTGAAGACTAATGTTCTGCCATTTAAGCCACAGCTCTACTTCCCTCTGTTTTTGTAGTTTATTGGAGATAAGTCTCATGGACTTTCCTGACCATGCTGGTTTTGAACCACGATACTTAGATCTCAGCCTCCTGAGTAGCTAGGATTATAGGTGTGAGCCACCAGTGCCTGGCTTTGGATTTTTTTTATAAAAACATATTCACAAGATAATTCTATAAGTAAAAACAAATATATTCACCTACATATATGTTTAGTTATTTTTAAATTTCCTTTCTCTTTTTCTGTGCTCATCAATAAGAGTCTTGAACTTAGGGCCTTGAGCTCTTCCTTAAATGTTTTGCTCAAGGCTGTCATTCGCCTACTTGAACCACTGTACTTCTGGCTTTTTCCTGATTAATTGGAGATGAGAGTCTCTCAGGATTGTCTGCCCAGGCTGGCTTCAAACAGAAGTCCTCAGATCTCAGCCTCCTGAGTAGCTAGGATCCCAGGCATGAACTACCACCATCTAGCTTTTCATTTGTTTATTATTACTGACCATTTTAAATATGCAGGATAAGCATAAACAATGAGATTTCTTTTCAGCGCTTATACCAAAGAGACTCAGTCCCTTGCTGTGAAAACAGTTCTAACTTTTGAGAAAGCTTCTCTGACATAGTTCCTTTGCTTCTTTTTGTCAATCCAATACTAATTTAAAGTTCTCATACAATGTAGCTACCAACCACTCATTAGCCAGTTTTCTGTAATCATTTTTTGTTGTAATAGGACAGAATCTGATCACTGTGTTTTCCTAGTCACAGAAACTACCAAACTTCAGTTTCTAGAATTTTATTTTCTAAATGCATGCAGAACAATTGTTGCTATTGAGTAGGTAAATTGGAAAGTTCTGATATAACAATATTTGCATAACTCTTTAGAATTTATAACATGTTTTAACCTTTCTTTCTTTCTTTCTTTCTTTCTTTCTTTCTTTCTTTCTTTCTTTCTTTCTTTCTTTCTTTCTTTCTTTCCTTCCTTCCTTCCTTCCTTCTTTCTTTTTGTCAGTCATGGGGCTTGAACTCTGGGCTTTGGTGCTGTTCCTGCACTCTTCAGCTCAAGGCAAGCACTCTACTGCTTGAGCCACAGCGCCACTTCCGGTTTTTCTATGGTTTACTGGAGATAAGAGTCTCACTCACGGAGTTTCTTTCCCAGGCTGGCTTTGAACCGCCATCCTCAGAGCTCAGATTCCTGAGTAGCTAGGATTATAGGTGTGAGCCACCGGTGCCCGGTTTAACCACTCTTTCTTATTTGATCTTTCCAGCCACCCTACAAAGTAGGTGTTTTGGGAATGGTTTGTTTGTTAGATGCATGGATTGCACAATATTCTCCAGGCTGGCTTCAAACTTTGAGGCTCAGCTTGGTCTTCCATGTAGCCTGATCTCCAGGGTATACATCACTGCATGAGGCTCATGATATTGTTAATTATTTATATAGAGAAACTCTTGGAAGTCCCCAAGACCACTATTAATTCTAATGATTCGCTGAGTAGATTCACAAGACTCAGCACATAGTCATACTGGGAGTTAAGATTTATTAGCAGAAAGATACAAAGAAAAATTAAAAATAGAAAGACACATGGATGGACAAAGTCCAGAGGAAACCAAGCATAAGCTTCCAAATATTCTCTCCCAGTGGAGTTGCACAAGAAGCCCTTCATTCCTCCATTAAGAAATTCTAGTCCCATGTGAAACTTTTGTTTTTGTTTTTGTTTTTAGTTTTACCAGAGAAGCCTCCCAAACCTAGGAATCCAGAACTTTCATCAGGGCTCACAAGTCTTGTACATATTAAAATGTATAATAACTGGATAAAAAGGGTATTCAGTATAAATTGTTGACACTGAACAGTGTTCAGGGTAACATTCATTGCATAGTTTTGGAATCAGTGAGTCAATCTTACCAGTTAGGGAATGGCAGGAACTCTCCCAAAATATTAGCTTCCAATCATGCTAAGAGCCAACCCAACAAACAGATCTTTTAAGGATTGTAGTCTCAGACCTTCTATATTAATTCTTTCCTGCACAGAAACTAAGGCTAAAATAAACTTAGATATTAAGTTTTGAAGTTAAGACTCAATTCCACGCCTTTAGATTTGAAGCCTATACCCTTTCCACTACCTAATTTTAGTCTCCATTGAATCAGGCGTAAATATTTCTTGGTTCCTGACAGCATGGATATTGAAGCAAAGCCAATTTATTCTTGTATTGTATAATTTTTTTCTTTCTCTCTGATCTATGCCCTTTCTAGGATAACATTAAAAATCTAGAGTTGGAAGTCATCAGTCTACAAAAAGAAAAGGAAGAATTGGTTCTTGAACTTCAGACAGCAAAGAAGGATGTCAACCAAGCCAAGTAAGACAAAAGTCAATAAATGTTAAGCTCCTACCATGAATAATGTGCTTTAGAGGGAACAGAAAAACAAAAGATCTATTTATTGTCCCCAAAGGATTTAAATCTAGCATGGGAGGGAGACCTAGACAAAGAAATGTTAAGTAGTTGAGATATTAGATAATATAACAGGATGATGGTAGAAAAGAATACCATAACACAGTTCATAATGAGTAGCCAAATGAATTTCTTAGCAGTGATTCTTTTAAGAGTTCAGAGACAGGAGATATCAATTCATAATGAGAGAGAAATTTATACCAGGTGCTGGTAGATTGTGTCTGTAATCCTAGCTACTCAGGAGGCTAAGATCTGAGGATCACTGTTTGAAGCCAACCCTAGCTGGAAATTGCAGAAGACTCTTTTGAAAGTGAAGATGTGGCTCAAGTGGTAGAGCACTAGCCTTGAGCAAAAGAAGCTTAAGGATAGTACACAGGCCCTGAGTTCAAGCCCCAGAACCAGCATAAAAATAAATTAACGTGTGAGCTGACTTTTGAAAAATTATTAGATCCAGTAGACAAAAAAATCTTCCTTGCCTTTGTACTGATGGTAAATTGGCTTGAAAACAGAATTAATGTGCAAGCTATAGAATAAAAAAGTCAATGTTAAGGGCAAGGGATATGGCTCAGTGGTAGAATGTTAATTTCATATGTACAAGGCCCTGGGTTCAATCTATATATCCCTTAACCAGTTAAAACTAAAGATATAACCAGAACCTCTTATTCTCCCTTAAAATTCATTCTAAGTAAAGGTCTAATTGGCTAGTCTATCTTCTTTTTACTTTATTTTCTCTTTCTATTGAATCTAAAGCCTTGCTCTTTTTTTTTTTTTTTTTTTTTTTGGTCAGTCGTGGGGCCTGAACTCAGCCTAGACACTGTCCCTCAGCTCTTCAGCTCAAGAATAGTGCTCTACTACTTGAGCCACAGTGCCGACTACCAGCTTTTTCTGCGTATATGGTGCTGAGAAATCAAACCCAGGGCCTCATGCATGCAAGGCAAGCACTGTAACACTGAGCCAACTTCCCAGCCCCAAGCCTTGCTCTTTTTTATTTATTTATTCATTAATAAGATCTATGATCTATTAGCTGTACAAGGAAGTTTTGATTTGATGTGACCACATATGTTTACAAAGCATTTTGATCAGATTCACCCATTCCATCATTCCCTCATCCTTACTCTCACTCTTCCCAATCCAGTCTTAACAGGTTTCTCTCTCTCTCTCTCTCTCTCTCTCTCTCTCTCTCTCTCTCTCTCTCTCTCTCTCTCTCTCTCTCTCTCTCTCTCTCCCCCTTCCTCCCTCTCTCCCTCTCCCCCTTTCTTCCTCTCTCCCCCCGCCCCCGCCTCTCTGTCGTAGGGCTTGAACTCTGGGCCTGGGTGCTATCCTTGGCTCTTCATCTCAAGGCCAGTGCCCTACCACTTGAGCCACAGTGTCACTTCCAGTTTTCAGGTGGTTAATTGGAAATAAAAGTCTCACAGACTTTTCTGCCTGGGCTAGCTTTGAACCATGATCCTCAGATCTTAGCCTCCTGAGTAGCTAGGATTTCAGGCATGAGCCACTGGTGCTTGGCTTCTTTCTTTCTTTCTTTCTTTCTTTCTTTCTTTCTTTCTTTCTTTCTTTCTTTCTTTCTTTCTTTCTGTCTGTCTGTCTTCCTTCCTTCCTTCCTTCCTTCCTTCCTTCCTTCCTTCCTTCCTTCCTTCCTTCCTTTCTTCCTTCCTTTCCTCCCTCCCTCCCTCCCTCCCTCCCTCTCTTTTCTTCTTTCCTCCCTCCCTCCCCCCCTCTTTTTCCTCCCCCCCCCCTCTTTCCTTCCCCATCCTGTGGCTTAAACTCAGGGCCTGGGCATTATCCCTGAGCTTTGATGTTCAAGGCTAGCACTCTACCACTTTAGTCACAGCCCCAATTACAGTATTTTTGGTAATTAAATGGAGATAAGAGTCTCATGGACTTTTCTGCTTGGGCTAGTTTCAAACCTCCATACTCAAGATCTCAGACTCCTGAGTAGCTAGGATTATAGGTATGAGCCACCAGTGCCCAGTACTCATTGTTCATTTTCACACATATACATAAGGTATTTTGTCCATATTCACCTTCCTTCACCCTTTCCACTCTCTCTGTCCACTCATTAGTACTTACATCCTAGACAGGACATGTTTTACATTCATGTCATTCATTTTAGAAATATATATTAATCATTCAAAGGTACTTCATTATGGAATGCTATATAAATCTCATATTCTTAAAAGTTATGCTGAAGAAGTAACACTGTGGCTCAAGTGGTAGGGTGCTAGCTTTGAACACAGAGAGGCTCAGGGACAGTGCCCAGGCCCTGAGTTCAAGCCCCACAACTGAACAGAAAAAAAAGGAAAAGTTACACCAATTATTTACTATTTGTCTAAGGCTTGTGTAATAACCATCAAAATATACATCTTTGAATGAAAATGAACTAAAGAATAGGGTTAGCTGCATACTCAAAACCCATCTTTTTTTTTTTTTTTGGGCTGTGGGGCTTGAACTCTGGGCCTGGGCCTGGGCCCTGTCCCTCAGCTCTTCAGCTCAAGGCTAGCATTCTACCACTTGAGCCATACCACTTTGGCTTTTTCTGCTTATGTGGTGCTGAGGAATCAAACCCAGGGCCTCATGCATGCAAGGCAAGCACTCTACCACTGAGCCACCTTCCCAGCCCTCAAAACCCATCTAGATTTGCTCTGATGTTATGTGCATCTGGTATAGATGTCACTTTCCTTAGGTACATTTTCATGACTTGAGTGTATCCATTCTTTTGAAGTTGTATATAAAGGCTGTGAAACTGGGAGGCTTATGACTTTTGGGCTCACCACATACTGTCTTCACTCCTACTGAATCTGGGTTTAGGTTGAGTGAGCGCCGCCGTAAACGTCTTCTGGAGCTGGAGGGTCAAATAGCTGATTTAAAGAAAAAACTAAATGATCAGTCCAAACTTCTGAAACTGAAGGAATCCACAGAGCATACTGTGTCAAAACTGAACCAGGAGATTCGGGTAAAAATCTCTCATCCTTGCATTGACCACATTGGAACTTAAAACACAGAAGTTTCCATTTAGAATTATACTACAGAGATGTTTTTCAGGTGAAAAATGGAAGCGAGCAGGGCAATCATTTCAGGAAAATCGCTACAAACATCCTTTTGCAGAACGTTGTGCTGGTTGTCACCTAGACTTTGCATTGTAAAACCTTACTTTAGGAAGTGGCGCTGTAGCTCAAGTGGTAGAGCCCTAGCCTTGAGCTGAAGAGCTGAGGGACAGGTACAGGCCCAGAGTTCAAGCACCACTACCGACAAAAAAAAACCTTAGTTTGACATCAAATTTGTTTTTGTTTTTGTTTTACATTCAGTGTTTAGTGTTAGATTCGAAAAAAACTCAATATTTAGTGATGATATCCTGATCACCTTCCATGGTCATGTGGCATAATTTTGTAAAGTAATAGCAAAATGACAGATACCTTTGAGAGTCTTATCTATTATTGGTCAGCTTGTAAGATCTGCAAAGTGGTTGCACTAAAACCTTCAGAGTACAAGGATGACCTGTCCTTGAGGCTTAGTAAATATTTCCCTAGAATTTTATTTATATATAGTGAACATAGGCCTGTATTTAGTTTGAGGAAACATTTTGCTTTTATTTCTTCCATGTGTTCATTTGTATATTCTGTACTTGGAAAGACTGCAAACATTGCAAGGGATATTGCAGCCATAATCAGAAAAAATCTGTTGCTGGCCTTTTCAGCTTAGCTCTAGGCTTTCTCTCTTGTGGTAACTATCTTTCTGCACATCAGCCTAGAATAAAGTACACATGACTGATAGTTTACTGGGGTTTTTATTTTTTTAATTGTTATGATGAAGGTGTTGTACAGAGTGGTTACAGTTACATAAGTCAAGTAAAGAGTACATTTCTTTTTGGACAATATCACCGCTTCCCTCACTCAGTAATTTACTGTTTTTACAGATGATGAAAAATCAACGAGTACAGTTAATGCGTCAGATGAAAGAAGATGCTGAAAAGTTTAGACACTGGAAGCAACAAAAGGACAAAGAAGTAATCCAGTTAAAGGAGCGGGTAAGTAACTAAAACTTACTAAAGCCTGCCTGGTATGTCAAAAAGGTGATATATTAGTCCAGGTGCTAGTATCTCATGCCTGTAACTCTAGCTACTCAGGAGCTGAGATGTAAGGATCAAGTTGCAAAGTAGCCAAGTCATGAAAGTATGTGAGACTTTTATCTCCAATTAACCACCAAAAAGCCAGAAGTGGAGCTATGGCTCAAGTGGAGCAAATAAGCTCAAGGGCAGCACCCCAGGCCCCGAGTTCAAGCTTCAGGGCCAGCACACACACACACGCACACACACGCGCGCGCGCGCACACACACACGCACACACACACACACACACACACACACAAAACAAAAGAAATAATAAGTGGTCCACAGTTTCAGGATAATAGAAGATTCAGTTAGAAAAGCAATTTGAAGCTAAATTGTCACAAATTCAAAAAGTTTGAACTTTATTTTATTAGTAATATAAAGAGGTTTAAAGTTTGGGCAGAACAACATAAAATCAGCAAAATTAAAAAGATGCCTGAGAGGACTGTGTAAAATAAATTTAAATATTTAGAAACTAGAGGCTAGAACACAAGTTAAGGAGATCTTATATGATCCAGAAAGATTGTAAGGGTTAAAGTAACAAGTTTTTGGAAAGCTCATTAGAAAAGCAAAAGGAGTCTTGATTTGAAGAAATTTTAGAATTGACTAGAATGTAATGTATTGGTCAAATGCTCAGGAAGAGAAGTACTTTCAGAATGGCAATGTAAGGAACTTCATAGATTTTCTTCATGGGAAAACAACCATAACTAGTAAAATTTATAAAAACCAACGATGAAGTCTCTGCAAACTATCCTAAGAGCATGCAACCAATTCAAGAAAATCTACTAAGTCTCAGAACAGCAGGAATTTGTGGCATTTAAACTATGATCTTCAAGAAAACCTATTAAATCTCAGAACAGCAAGAATCTATGGCATTTGTGCTATGATCATTTCCCTCCCTTCAACCCTTAACTCCCAGTCTACTTTTGTGGCTTCTTTCAAGTTGGAATAACCTTCTGCCACCCCCTCTCCCCACTTAACACACATGGCTCCATGTTTCTAAAGCTCAGGCAAGGTCCTAAGCAGGAGTATCAGAGTTCTTTTTTTTTTCTTTTAATTTTTTATTGTGAAAACACTGTACAGAGGGGTTACAATTACATGGGCAAGGTAATGAGTACATTTCTTATCAAGCATTGTTGCCTCCTCCTTTGTTTCCCCTTCCCATCCCTTCCCACCTCCCCCCACCACCAAAGTTGTAAAGTTCATTTTTCGACATAACGACTTGTACATTTCATTGTTGCAATGGGTCCACCTGTATCCCTATTTAAATGGTTTGTTTTTGCCCTTCCCCTCCACAAATTATACCAACATCAAATACAATGAAAGCAGGGTTTATACCGTGGAGGAGGGACATACAAAGCAACAAAGAAATCATCTTATAAATATGTTAGAAACAATTGCAAGAAAGAAGAAACATTTCATTGAGAGTGTCAATATACTGCTGAATTATTTTACCTTGCTGCTTTCAAGTTTTGTCTTTTAATATTGTGACTATGGTATACTAGGTATGGATCTCTTTCCATTTATCCTCCTTGTAGTTCAATAAACTTCTTGGAGACATATTATCATATTTGGGAAGTTTTATACATTATATCTTTAGCTCAAGGATAGCACTCTACCACTTGAGCCACAGCGCCACTTCCAGTTTTCTGGTGGGTTATTGGAGATAATGCCAGAAGTGGCATTGTGGCTCAAGTGGTAGAATGCTAGCCTTGAGCTGAAGAGCTGAGAGACAGCACCCAGGCCCAGAATTCAGATCCCACGACCAACAAAAATTAATGAATAAATAAATAAACAAATAAATAAATAAAAGCATCCAAGCATCAGTGGCTTACTCCTTTAAACCATAGCTGCTCAGGAGGCTGAGATAGGAGTATCACAGTTCAAGATAGACCTGGATATAAAAGTTTGTGAGACTGAATTTCTAACCAGGAAAAACAGAACTGGAAGCATTTTTTTTCTTTTTTTTTTCTTTTTTTTTTGTCAGTCATGGGGTTTGAACTCTGGGCCTGAGCGCTGTCCCTCAGCTCTTCAGCTCAAGGTGAGCGCTCTACCACTTGAGTCACAGTGACTCTACCACTTGAGTCACAGCGCCACTTCCAGCCTTTTCTGCTTATGTGGGGCTGAGGAATTGAACCCAGGGCCTCATGCATGCAAGGCAAGCACTGTACCACTGAGCCACCTTCCCAGCCCCCTGGAACCATTTCTTAAGTGGTAAAGCAGTCGCATGTCTAATGTAAAAGCCCTGAGTTCAAAGTCCAGTACTGCCATCCTTCCCCCAAAATACTAGCTTTCAGGGCTTGGGATGTAGCTCAGTGATAGAGTTGATGCAAAGCATGTACACGAACTTGGATTTACTACCAAACACCACAAGAAATAAAATATACTGGCATTCTACTTACTAATGCTTATAGTCATTTTGTATTTTCCTTACTCCATAAAAAAATTCCAACCAGGCACTGGTGGCTCACACTTGGACTGCTAGCTACTCAGGAGGCTGAGATCTGAGGATCACGGTTCAAAGCCAGCTAGGCAGAAAAGTCCATGAGACTTTCCAATTAACCAGCAAAATCCAGAAGTAAAGCTGTGGCTCAAGTGGTAGAGTGCCAGACTTGAGCCAAAAATTTTAGAAATAGTGCCCAGGTCTGAGTTCAAGACCCAAGACTGGGATGCGCGCGCGCACACACACACACACACACACACACACACACACACACACACACACACTAAATAAATCAATCAAGCAAACTATAAGTGTGTATTTGCTCCCCATTTTTACTTTAGCTTCTTTTTTTTAGTTATTATTAAGGTAATATACAGAGGGCTACTGTTTTATCAGACAAGTAATGAATATATTTCTTTTTTTAACAATGTCATCCCTTCCTTTGCTCTCTCCCAGTTTTTCCCTCCCATCCCCACCTACAAGTTGTATAGTTCATTTTCACTTATTTAAAAAGAACACTATTTAATCAGTATAATAGGCTAAGTATGATAGTGCTTTTCCATAATCCTAGCACTTGAGAGGTAGAGGCAGGAGGATTGCATAGAAATTTAAGGCCAGCCTGGGCTACATAGTGAAACCCTCAAAAAACAAAACAAAACAAAATTATATTAATGTGTATGAGATTACAGATAGCTGTAATGTACACACATATAACAATAAAAGTATAGAAAAAGGAAAAGGGACCCGAGTTACATGGGAACAACATTTTTACACCTAATTAGACTTAAGCTAATATAAATCTGAAGTAATTTCTGATGATTTAAGAAGTTTACTGTAAGTTTTCAACCAGTAACTAAGAAAATAACTCAGAAAATATAATGAAGGGGGATGGGGGGGGAGATGGGAAGGGGAAACAGGAGGAGTCAACAATGCTTGATAAGAAATGTACTCATTACCTTGCTCATGTAATTGTAACCCCTCTGTACGGTATTTTCACAGTAAAAAAATAAAAGAAAATATAATGAAGCTGGGTATAGTGGCTTACAGCTATAATCCTGGCAACTTGGGAAGGAAAGATGAGTAGAATCACAGGTTGAGATAAACCCTGGGGCAAAAGTTCATGGAAACCTTATCTTAACCAGTGAAAAACTGGTCATGATGGCACACAACTATCATCTCAACTATGTAGGAAGCATAGATAGGTCCACTGTCCAGGCTAGACAGAGCATAAATGTGAGACCCTATATGAGAAATGAGGAAAGCAAAACAGGTAGAGGAGTTGCTCAAATAGTAGAAGCCTTGCCAAAGCAAAGTTCAGTACTGCCAAAGAAAAATAATAATCAATAGAGAATTAATTTATTATACTACAAAATATTCACTTAATGCAAAAGTAGTAAAGGAAAAATCAGAGAAGGAGCACAAAAGATGTATGAGACATATAGAAAATAGAAGCAAACTTTAAGACATAAATTTAGGCATATCAATAATGTTAGATGCTTCATTGGAACACTCAGCCTCGTGGACATGGCCAAGTCTTGCTTAATCCTAGTGACAGTAACACTAAAACAGACTGATACTGCAAGTTTTGATCATAAATAAATTGAGAAAGAATTCCAAAAAGCAAAAGTGCTAGTGAATGTTGATGACTCATGCTTGTAATCCTAGCTACTCAGAAGGCTGAAATCTGAAGATTGCAGTTTGAAGCCAGCCTGGGCCCTGACTTCAAGCCCTAGTACCACCACCCACACACCATAAAAAGATAAAAATCCAAGTGATGGTTACTCATGGAATCAGGAAACCACTGCCTTAAGAAACCTTATCTATAGCATTATTCTGTAGTATTTTCTGTGTAAGGCTTAGGCTTAACAATGGGAAACCCAAAGCTGAATGGACTAATTGTATGTATAAATTCTTGGGCAAATTATCAGAAGATTCAGAAGATAGAGTTAGGTATGTCATTTGCAAATAAAGAAAACCACATTGACACAATTGCCTTGAGCCAGGTATGTTGGCAGACACCTGTGATTCAATTGAAAACACAAATCAAAACCACAATAACTTATCGCCAGAATGATTATAATTAAAAAGGGAAATGATAACAAATGTTGGCAAAGATTTCAAGAAATTGGAACCTGCACACATTGCTAATGGGAGTGTAAAATTGGGCAGCTACATAAAAGAAAAACACACTCAGTCAAATGTAGAGTTACCATATGATTTAGAAACTGTACTCCTAGGTTTATAACTAATAAGTGAAATAATGTCTGTAAAAAAACTTGGTACATGACTATTCATAGTAGCATTTCTAGTGACAGCTTAAAAAGTGAAAACAAATGTTTACTTAAATAAAATATGGTAATATTCATACAATAAATGTTATTTGAGCCAGAATATGTAGCACATACCTACATTCCAGAGGCTAAAGCAAGGAAGATAATGAGCTTAAGGCCAACCATTGAGTACCTGTCTGAGAGAAGTGGGGTGAGAGAGGAACGGGTGAGAGAAAACCATTTACTAGGTCCGGGATCCAGTCTCTAGCACACACCCCCCCCACCCCACCCCCATACATATGTCATCTCATTAGACTCAGAAAAGATATGGGACAGTATTCAACATCCTTGCATGATAAAGACACTTAAAATTAGGAATATAAGAGAACTTCTTCAACCTGATAAACATGTATGAATAACCCACTGACAACACTTTTACTAAATGCTAAAAGACAGAAAAATGTTCCCTTCATCTCAGTCAGGAACAAAGCAAGAATTTCTGGTCTCACCTCTTCTATTTCAACAATTTCCAGGAGGTTCTAGCCAACAAAGTTATCTTATTGCAGGTGACATAACCACATATGCAGAAAATCCTAGAGATTTCACTAAACGCCTCATACCATATACAAAAATTAAATGGCCAGACATCCAAATGTATGAGTTATAATTACAAGTCCTTTAGAAGAAACCATTATGTATTTATATTTGTGACTTTGGCTTGAGTAATGTTTTATGAATGATACCTGCTGTACACTCAGACATGTAAGATGAAATTAAAAGATTATACACTGTGAGTATTACTGTCCTAAATGTAAATAGCCAATCCATAGAATGAAAGGAGGTGTTCACAAACCATATAGCTGATTTAGGTCTTATATCGAAAATGTATCAAGAACTCTTAAAACTCGGCAATAAAGACAGTTTTTAAATGAGTAAATCAATAAGCATACGAAAGGCATTTGGTGTCATTTGTATCAGGAGATGTAAATGAAAACAACAGTGAGATTCTATTTCATACCCACTGAATGACTATCCAGAAAGAGATAATAAGTATTGGCAAGAATGTAGAGAAATTGGAAGACTCATATATTGTTAGTGGGACAGGAAAATGCTGCAAGTGCTTTGGTTAAATAAATAGACAAGTACCATGTGATTAATAATCACATTAGATCTGTCTATCCAAGAGTTACAAAAACATGTCCATGCAAATAACTTGAATGGAGCTGTTCATACAATGGAATTCATAATAGCTCCTTAGTGGGAAAAACTCACATGTCTCTAAATGGATGAATAAAATGAATATTCATATAATGTAATGTTATTCAGCCATGAATATAAATTAAGTAATGACACATGCCACAATCTGAACTTTGAAAATATTATGCCAAGTTAAAAAAGCCAGTCATAAGCAATGACATTATTTCATTTATGTTCAGAATTGAACTAGAAAGGCAGAAAAGATATTAGTGGTTGCCTAGGCTTTGAGGAACAGGTTGAAATGTTTCTGGGGTCCTAATAAAGTAATGGGATTTATTTGTGGTAATAACATGTTCTAAAATTGACCAAGATGTTGGTTATGTCAAATCATAACATGATGAAATCCATTGAATCATACTTGAAAAGAGTGAATTACATTGTATGTGAGGTATAGCTCAACAAAAGTTAAAAGACAAAGATAGAAAGGAAGCATGTCTGTAAACGGATACGTTTACAAGAACGTATTAAACTGCAAGAATGTGTATACTCCACATTGAAACAGGTCCTCATTTATTCACTTACATATTCCCACTGGCTGAAAGCAGTTGGCATCTGGTCAATAATAATAT
Source organism: Dipodomys merriami (assembly GCF_024711535.1). Classification (NCBI taxonomy): domain Eukaryota; kingdom Metazoa; phylum Chordata; class Mammalia; order Rodentia; family Heteromyidae; genus Dipodomys; species Dipodomys merriami. The sequence continues at coordinate 72,287,805 of NW_027204492.1, forward strand.
TTAATTTAATGAGAATAAATGCAAAACCTGACTTTCAAAAATTCAAGACAGAAAAGCATCAAAAATTACTCCAGATTTTTGAGTGACTAGAAGCCAGAGGCTGCACCAAAATTTTTAAGTGTTGGATTTGATTCTGAGAGAACAATCTTGGGGGTGGAGAATTCTAAATACTATTGGATAATGTTAGTAGAATTTAAAAGAGAGCTAGGACTAAAATTTGTTATTGGGGAATTGTCTCGAACAGATGTAAAAAAATGAAACCAGAGAAGTTAAGGCAATTATAGAGATGGAAACTATATAGGAAAAGAATGCAAAGAAGAGAATTTTTCTTCATGTATAATAAAATGAAGACAATGAAATTTGTAAGATGGACAAAGAAATTAGGATGTACTGAAAAAGCTACTGGAAATGCCAATAATACTTGAGAGAGAAGCCAGGGAGGTTAGAGACTGGATAAAGACCACAGAATTTAATGAGGAAAAGAGTTCAGGACAGTGGTATTATGGAGTGAAGAATGACAACTGAAAGCACTGCTGAGACCTCCCTTTCAAGAATTTTGTGATGGGGCTGGGAAGGTGGCTCAGTGGTGGAGTGCTTGCCTCGCATGCATGAGGCCCTGGGTTCGATTCCTCAGCACCACATAAGCCGAAAAAACTGGAAGTGGCATTGTGACTCAAGTGGTAGAGCGCTAGCCTTGAGCTGAAGAGCTGAGGGACAATGCCCTGGCCCAGAGTTCAGGCCCCACGACCAACCAAAATAAATAAATAAATAAATAAATAAAGGATTAGGGGCTGGGAAGGTGGCTCAGTGGTAGAGTGCTTGTCTTGCATGCATGAGGCCCTGTGTTCTCTTCCTCAGCACCACATAAGCAGAAAAAGTCAGAACTGCCACTGTGGCTCAAGTGGTAGAGCTCAAGCCTTGAGCTGAAGAACTAAGGAACAGCACCCAGGCCCAGAGTTCAGGTCCCACGACCAACAAAAAAATATAATTTTTGTTGATGAACAGTGTTGAGTTTTCACTTGTCACAAGAGTTGTTTAGTCCCCTGGCTGTATTTAAGTCCTTTGACTTCTCATCTCAACAAACATCGTATTGTATTACAATTATATGGTATTTTTATTATAATTGTAGTGTGTATTTTCCAATAGTCATTGTAAGAGTACTCACCATGTTGTAGCATTCTCTATATCCAAGACCTAGCACAGTGCCTAGTGTATGAATATTTGTGGGCTAAATGAAATGAAGTGTTCTTCGTGGTTGCTGGCTGCACCATCCAGATTGGATAAAGAAGAAAGGAAACCAGGAGTTTGGTGGACTAATAAGAGAGGGAAATGACCAAGATATCAAAGCAAGTTAAACATGCTCTTGCACCTGCCAACTGGACTATCACAGTTTAAAAGGAGGAAGGGTTACAAGGATTGATTAGATTTTTTTTCATTCCCATACCAGTACCAGGGAAAGATCTAGAAACTATCAAATCATTTAAGTCAAAAAAATCTGTGCTCAATTGAAGTAGATAACCATTGTTAATCTCTGTGCAGAGAGGATATATTCATTAATACCTGGATTTGTTCAGAATGAAAAAGCCTCTATCTGTAATTTTTTAGGTGATTGGCTGTAGGATGGGCTTTCACCTTTTGCCAACTACTTGGTTGTGTGATTAATGTGCCGAGGAGAAAAAGAGTATGAATATGTTGATCAGAAGACCTGAGTTCCAGCTCTGTCAATAGATACCTATATGGAAGAGACTGAATTAAATTAAATTACCTTGATAAAGTTCCTTCCAGATTTTACTTTCTGATATTTTTTTCTTTCTGGTGATTGAAGTCAGGGCTTCTCAATTGCTAGACAAGAGTTCTTCCATTGCATACATGCACCCAGGTTCTTTTTTTCCGTTAGGTGCTTTCAGATGAGTATCCCACTTATGTCTAGGCAAGCCTTGGACCTCGATCTTCCTACCTCTGCCTCCTGAGTAATTGGGACTATAGACGTGCACAGCATACCTTTTTGAGATAATATCTCACTTTTTGCCTGACCAATCCTCAAATCGTGCCCATCTTATCTTCTGCCTTCTGAGTAGCTGGGATTACAGGCATGTACCACCACCCCAACATTATTTCTGATAGTTGCCTTAAGACTAAGACCTCAAGATTTTGACCACAGAGTATTAAGCTGAAGGAATGTCGTTCCTTCACATAAAAACATGATTTCTAGAACTATCAGTTCTTAGCTATCATAAGGAAAGATGAAAGCAACTCACAATATTCTATCTGGCCTTACATATTAACAATACCTTAAAAGACTTCTTAGTTATAAGACTTTATTTCAGCTAGCTGACAACATTAAGATGTAACTTCTTTTCTTATCAGGACCGTAAGAGGCAATACGAGCTGCTCAAACTGGAAAGAAACTTTCAGAAACAGTCCAATGTACTTAGACGTAAAACTGAGGAGGTGGGTAAGAAAATCCAGTCTTTTAGGCCAAATGCATCATCATCTTCAGGCTTAGAGAAAGACAACATTATAGCACTTTAAAGAACTAGTGTTCTAAGGAAAACAGGAGTAGCAAACTAGACTAGTAATTCTTAAATCTTGTTCTATTCAAGTTACAAACTGAACAGATGATACCCAGCTGGAAATCTTAAAATTTTTAACTCTGGAATTTTTTTTCCTCATTAGACTTCTTTCCAAATACCACACTGTAATATTGATATGACATTTCCAGACATTTTTAATCTGCAGAACTACTTTGAAATGAAATGGACATTCCTCTATCCTCTAAAACAGTAGCTACTTACCAGTTACTGTCTTTGGAGATTTAAAAACTTCATGTTGTAGGAGGTCAAACCTAGAATTTTTTTCTTCCTTAATATACTGAATTAGAATGTTCATCTTATTACCCTCAGTCAGCATTTACCATGTGCCACTTCGATTTAGGCAGCAGCTGCCAACAAGCGCCTCAAGGATGCTCTTCAAAAGCAACGGGAGGTCTCAGATAAACGGAAGGAGACTCAGAGCCGTGGAATGGAAGGCACTGCAGCTCGAATAAAGGTACAGACAGCTCAAGCTTGGAGCCATTCCACTTAAGTACACGGAATGGGAAAAAATGGGAAATAACTTGCTTTGGGCTTAGAAGTAAACACTACAGAATTTGAAGTTCTACCTAAAAGCTTTATATCCTTTGAAGATACAAATATCTGCCCTTATTGAGATTTAGTTACTTTTTTAAGAGTTTTCCTGGGGTATGATTGACATTCAGGTGTACAGTTTGATGAATTTTAACACTGGTATGTACTCGTCATAATCAATTGAGAATGTTCATCATTGCCCAACACTTGCTTTGTAATCACTATTTTACCCCCTCTTCCCTATATTTTTATTTTGCCCCTTCCAGCACCATAATGGTCCCCTTTTTACTTTTATGACCTTGGTTTGTTTTGTCTTGTCATGGCTTCCACAAATAAGAGAAAAACTCATGACACTGTCTTTGTGGGATTGCCTTACCTCACTTAAAATAAGATCTCCAATTCCATCCATTTCCAGTAAACAGCATAATATCATTCTTCTTAATAATTGAGTAAGGGACTGGGAAGGTGGCTCAGTAGTAGAGTGCTTGCCTTGCATGCATGAGGCCCTGGGTTCTATTCCTCACCACGACATAAGCAGAAAAAGCCGGAAGTGGCACTCTGGCTCAAGTGGTAGAACACTAGCCTTGAGCTAAAGAGCTGAGGGACAGTGCCTAGGCCCAGAGTTCAGGCCCCACAACCGACAATAATAATAATAATATTAGAGTAAAATTCTATGTTTATATACCCACGTTTTCTTTACCTATGCGTCGACTGATGGGCACCTAAGCTGATTCAGTAATTTGGCTATTGTAAATAGTGCTGCTATAAACATGAGTATACAGACAGGTAACTATACCAAGCCATCTTTCACTCTTTTGGGTACTACCCCAAAAATGGTAGGCCAATCTTGTAGGAGTTCGAATTTTAATTTTTTGAGGACCCTCCATACTGATTTCTGTAGTGGCTACACTAATTTACATTCTCACCAGATTGATTAATAAGAGTCCTCTTCTGTTCACTATCTTTACTAGCTATTCTGCCTAGAGTGAGATGGACTATCAATTTAGTTTTTGCATTTCCCTGATGGCTGAGGATGTTGAAATATTTTCATATGATTATTGGCCATTTGAAGCCTATTCATCCAGTTCATTTGTCCATTTGTTGATTGGGTTGTTTGCTCTTTATTTTTTGGAGCTTTTTAGATATTGAGGATATGCATCTTGTTAGATGAATTGTCTCTTGCAATGACTTTTTTCCAATACTGCCAACTGTCTCTGCACTCATTTGATTGTTTCTCTTATGCAGAATCTTTTTAATTTGATAGGATCCCATTTCTCCATTCTTGTTCTTATTTCCTAGGCAGTTAGGGTCCTATGTTCAAGGAAAACTGGATAGTGGCAAGTTTTCACCCATGTTCAGAGAACTGTGTCTGATTCCCAGCACCAATCAGAGAGAAGTAAACCAGCTCGAGTGTCTTATAGTTCCTAATGTGCAGGATGCTACTATTAGGTGTGCCGATGGCAGTGCCAATCAAGGATCCACTTTGGCCTTCAGGGCTGCACACATTTTAGAAACTTCCCTTCTTTAGTATCATTAGCCACTGCTGGCTGCAAGGAGTAGAATGGGATGTGTACTCCACAACTTCCCTGCCATTGTGTCCCACAGAAGCAACTTGGATACTTGCCTTGGAGAAAGCAAAGCAAACTGTGTTCTGTACTAGAGGGAGAGAAAGGAACAAATGAGGCGCTCTGCCTGCCAGTCTTGCAGCTTTCAGACCCTACCAGCATTAAATGACCCTGTAAGAGGGACCTGGCTTTGGAAATTGAGTAGTCCACAGTTCTTGGGCTCAGCTGTCTTGGTCCTGTCTAGCAACAAACCACACATCCTGAAAGCAGCTTTCAGAAGTCAAAACAATCTGCCTGTCAAGAGCCCAAAGTTGTTTCTATAGCAATAATCCTCAGATGACAGGACTCCCTCCTTGCCACAGAGAGTAGGGCCACTGAACACTCCACCCCTCTTTGCCTATGCTCCATACTGCTTAATCTTCTCTGAGCATCCATATCAGATCACCCCACTCTGTGATCACCTCTCATGCCCAGGTTCCCTTAGCTGCTTGTTTCTTTTGGGGAGTTAACAGTTACCAGGTTACCAGAGTTACTCAGTCTCCAACAATAGGCCCCCTCTCAAGATAGTGCCTAGCTATACCTCTCTGTATATGGAAAAAATGTATTTCTTCTCCAATGCTATCTTATCACATGGGACACCAAAAAGCTGCACTGGATCTAAGGCTTGTGGGAAGCTTGTGACTGTCGTGAAGCTAGTTCTGCTAGTCTGTTGTTACCAGTATTGGAGCTAAAAACTGTTTCCTACTAAAAACTGTTTCTGTATCACCTGTTTCTCCATGCTTTTCAACTGTCTTTGTATCTTTGCTATGATTCTCAGTGCTCTTTCCTTTCTCTTTAGAATATAGTACCCTTGGCTGGGAAAGTGACTCAGTGGTAGAGTGCTTGCCTTGCATGTATGAGGCCCTGGGTTCACTTCCTCAGCACTACATGAACAGAAAAAGCTGGAAGTGGTGCTATGGCTCAAGTGGTAGAGCGCTAGCCTTGAGCTAAAAAACTGAGAGTGCGCCCAGGCCCAGAGTTCAGACCCACAACAGACCAAAAAAAAAAAAAAAAAGAATATAGTAACCTGACTGTTAAGTATGGAGTTACATAGAAAAAGCTTCAAATCTTCCATCTTACCTTGCCTTCCTTGTCATTCTAATATTAACTTATTTCTGCCTTCATTTTTTAAAGTGTTTTTGGTTGCTTTGTTGTATGTATATGTGTATATCAGCAAAAATCTGGTCTGAGGTGTGGCTCAAGTGGTGACTGCCAGCTGAGCAAGCATGAGGACTTGAGTTCAAACTCCAGTACTAACAAAAATGGAGGATGGAAACTGGAGGAATGGCTCAAGTGATAGAATACCAGCCATTAGCAAGACAGCTATGTAAGAGCACATGGTCAAGAGTTGAAACTCCAGTACCAGCAGACAGAACAATTGGGTATCTAGATTGGATATGATGGTACACACCTGTAATCCCAGCTACTTGGTAGGTAGAGGCAGGAAAATTGAGGTTCCAGGCCAACATAGGCAAAAGTAAGACCCTAACTCAAAATAAAACTGGGAGTGATAGCACATACCTGTCATCACAGCTACTCTAGAGATAGAGATAAGAGTATCAGGTTTCAAGGCTAGTCCAAGCAAAAAGCAGGAAAACCTGTCTGAAAATCTGAAAACAAGAGGCCTAGCTGGGTGCCTGTGGCTCACACCTGTAATCCTAGCTACTCTGGAGGCTGAGATCTGAGGATCATGGTTCAAAGCCAGCCCAGGAATGTCTGTGAGACTATTGTCAACAATTAACCACCAGGAAGAAAAACGGAAGTAGTGTTGTAGCTCAAGTGGTAGAGCACTAGCCTTGAGCTGAAGAGCTCAGGGACAGCACCCAGGCCAAGAGTTCAAGCCTGCAACTGACAAAAAAAAAAAGGAAAGAAAAAAAGAGGACTGGGGTATGGCTCAATTGATAGAGCCAGACCCAGACTTCAACCACAGACCACTAAAATATGGTTATCTTTAGTAAATAGAACAGACAATAGGAGTGTTTTTCAGTTGTATATCAGGATTAGTTAAAAGCAAAAATTGTTAAGGAAAAAAAGGAGGGAGGGAAGACAATCCACTTAGAAATCGTAGCTATCTGGGGAAAGATTGTTCGTACAAAGCCTCTTTCTTGTGACCTTAGAGGATATTGCTGATAAAGGCTCAAGAGGTTTGTCATTTTTAGTACTTGTAGGTACAAATGCCCCACTTCAAGTTACTTGGGCTCTGGTCCAAAGAAATTTAAGTCTAGGGCTGGGAAGGTGGCTCAGTGGTAGAGTGCTTGTCTTGCATTCATGAGGCCCTGGGTTCGATTCCTCAGCACCACATAAGCAGAAAAAAAACCGGAAGTGAAACTGTGGCTCAAGTGGTGGAGTGCTAGCCTTGAGCTGAAGAGCTGAGGGACAGCGCCCAGGCCCAGAGTTCAGGCCCCACGACCGGCAAAAAAAAAAAAAGAAGAAGAAGAAGAAAAAAAAAAGAAATTTAAGTCCGAAACTGACACTAATTCACGGACTAGTGATTTCCTTATCCCCAAACCAGACACCTTTAATTTCTCTTCTAGACTTGGCTTGCAAATGAAATTGAGGTTATGGTCAGCACTGAGGAAGCTAGGCGCCATCTGAATGACCTTCTTGAAGATAGAAAGATTCTGGCTCAAGATGTGGCTCAACTCAAAGAGAAAAAAGAATCTGGGGAGAATCCACCTCCTAAACTCCGGGTAAGTGCCCTTAGGGGACATGTAAGCAATAATCCAGCCATGAATCCCTAGAAATCCTCACTCCTTTGAGGGAGCCTTTTCCTTTTCAAACTTGCCCCTCATGGACACTATTCTTCTTTACAGAGGCGCACATTCTCCCTTGATAAAGTCTGTGGTCAGCTTTCAGAGTCAGATGATTCTATTACAAAGCAGATTGAAACCCTGGAGACAGAAATGGAACTCAGGTAATGGGACTACCTGTCGGGCATAAAAATTGATGTATGAGGGGAGGTGGGAGGGCAGGGATGGTAAGGGGAAACAAAGGAGGAGGCAACAATGCTTGATAAGAAATGTACTCATTACCTTGCTCATGTAATTGTAACCCCTCTGTATGGTATTTTCACAATTAAAAAAAACTTATTAATAGAAATAATTGATGTATGAAATCAAAAATAGAATCTTTCGATCTAATGATTGGAAAGCTTGTTCACCCTGTGCCAGTGGCTCACGCCTATAATCCTAGCTCTTCAGGAGGCTGAGATCTGAGGATTATGGTCCAAAGGCAGCCAAGGCAGGAAAGTCCATGAATCTCTTATCTCCAGTTAACCAGTAAAAAGCCAGAAGTGGAGCTGTGGCTCAAGTGACAGCCTTGTGCAAAAAAAGCTCAGCAACAGTGCCCAAGCCCTGAGTTCAAGCTCTAGTACTGGCAAAAAAAAAAAAACTTTGTGATGATAGAAAAACAAAAAGCAACAGATGTTTTGAACCTGTAGAGTGCTAAACATGTCAGGTACGTATTCTCATTTAGTCCTTCTGATACCCAATGAGGTATCATTTTTCTCACTTTCAAAATCTAAAATGAAGTTCAACATCTTAAGAAATTTGCAAAAATTATTAGCTAACAAACAACAAAACCAGAATTCAAAACCCACTCTTACCTAATTCTAGAACCCTTAGTCTTTACAATATTCTACAGTTTTATGTGGTAATATCTCCAAAATGTAGAAGAATAGAATTTTAAGAATGTTGGTTCACCCCTATAATCCTAGCACTGAGAGGCAAAGACTATAGGATCATAAGTTTGAGACAACTTGGACTATATAGGGAGACGCTGTTTCAAAAAAAAGAAGAAAGAAGGAAGAACTTCAGTCCTGGGGCTTAAGCTCAGGGCCTGGATGCTGTCCCTGAGCCTCTTTGTGTTCAAGGTTAGTACTCTACCACTTGAGCCACAGTGGGACTTCCAACTTTTTCTGAGTAGTTTATTAGAGGTAAGAGTCTCATGGACTTTGCTTCTTGGGCTGGCTTTGAACCGTAGTCCTCAGATCTCAGCTTCCTGAGTAGGTTTATAGGCGTGAGCCACCAGTACCTGTCTAAGAAACAAGAATTTATGTACGTGCTGGTACTGGTACTCAGGGCTCAGGCACTGTCCTTTAGCTTTTTGTTCAAGGATGGTGCTCTACAAGTTGACTCACAGTTCTGTTTCTGGCTTTTTGCTGGTTATTTGGAGATAAGAGTCTCATGGACTTTTGCTTCCTGGACTGACTTTGAACCATAATTCTCAGATCTCACACTCCTAAGTCACTAAGACTACAGATGTGAATCACCAGTACCTGAGTGAAGAACAGAATTTTAGCTGGGCATCAGTGGCTCATGCCTCTAGTCCTAGCTACTCAGGAGGCTGTGATCTGAGGATAGCAATTCAAGGCCAATTGGGGCAGGAAAGTCTGTGAGACTCTTATCTCAATTAACCACCAGAAAACTGGAAGTGAAGCTTGCCATGAACTAAAGAACTCAAGTTCAATGCCTAGAGTTCAAGCTCCACAACTGACAAAAAAACAAGCTGTTGTGAGGAAAAACAGGTTTCACTGTTCAAGGTTCAAGTTTACCAGTCCTCTGTTTTCATGAAGCATTCTTTTTTGCTTGAGAGAACTGACAGATTTACTCAGATTTGATTGCATGGTAGATATGCTTTCAGAAATGAGCACAGTAAGCCTGTTGCTTTAAGGACAATAACTGATAAATACTTGTTACCAAAGGTAAAATTTGAGCTTTAAAACTAAACCAGAGGGCTGGGAAGGTGGCTCAGTGGTAGAGTGCTTGCCTTGCATGCATGAGGCCCTGGGTTCAATTCTTCAGCACCACATAAGCAGAAAAAGCAGGAAGTGGCACTGTGGCTCAAGTGGTAGAGGGCTAACCTTGAGCTGAAGAGCTGAGGGACAGTGCCCAGGCCCAGAATTCAGGCCCACAGCAACAACAACAAAAAAAACAACAACAAGATTTTGAAAACCTGTATTCCTTCCTCCCTGGGTAGAACAATAGTGATATTTCCAGATATGATTTTTTTTTCTTGTGGTACTGGGGTGGAATACAGGGTCTTATATCTGCTAAACAAGTGTTCTGTCACTGAGCTACATCCCTAGAACTATTTTTTAATGTGCAATAAAATATGTTAACACTTGAAGGATCTGCAATATTCCATCAGTTGATAGGGTCAAAATCATATCATAGCTGTGCTCAGAAGGCAGCTAGGAAGACTGAGTTTTGAGGCCAGACCAGCCAGATAGTTAGAGAGCCTACATCTCAAAAAAGTTTGTGGTGGCACATGCCTGTAATCCCAGCTATACGAAAGGCACAAATATGAGGATCATAGTGCAAGGCCAGCTCTTGGAAAACACTTGAGATGCTATCCAAAAATTAACTAAAGCAAAAAGGGCTAGGGACTTGGCTTAAGTGGTAGAGCACCTACCAAAAAAATCTATAGTGATAATTATCTATCTGAATAATTATCTGAGTAATTATCTATAGTGATTGCTCATAATTTTTAATATAATTTTATTGTTATTATGAAGGTGTTGTACAGAGGAGTTACAGTTCCATAGGTTCAATTCTTCTTGGACATTGTCATTCCTTCCTTCACTTCCCCTCAGTTTCTTCTTCCCATCCCTGTCCACAAGTTGCATAGTTCATTTTTACAGTATATACTGAATACCATGACTGTATTCACCCTTTCTCCCTTCATTTGTATTCCCTTTCTGTGCTCCCTAAAGACAAAAAATAAACTAAAAAACAAGTCTGGGAATGTGGCTTAGTCGTAGTATACTTGCCTAGCATGCATGAGGTCCTGGGTTCAATTCCTCAGTGCCACATTAAATAAACAAAATTTTAAAAACAAAGGCATATCTCCTAGAATCGATTTTAATGAATAGTATTTTAGATGTTCAGAGGAATTATAGTCAAAGAATACCTGTACCCTCCTTTAGTCTGTTCAAGTGTACATAGATACATAGAGCCCTGTATGAATTATCATGTCCAGTTGTATTTTAGATCTTTCTTCCACATTCATATTTTTAAAAATTTCAGAGCCGGGCGCCAGTGGCTCATGCCTATAATTCTAGCTACTCAGAAGGCTGAGATCTGAGGATCATGGTTCAAAGCCAGCCTGGGCAAGAAAGTCTGTGAAACTCTTATCTCCAATAAACCACCAGAAAACCGGAAGTGGTGCTGTAACTCAAGTGGTATAGCAGTAGCCTTGAGCTGAAGAGCTGAGGAACAGCGCCCAGGCCCAGAGTTCAAGCCTCATGACCAACAACAACAAAAAAAATTTCTTCCTCATATTTGTCCTCATTCCTATCTCTTAGCCATTAAAATCAAATTTTCTCTCAACTTCTGGGTTCTCTGCCAAAGACTGACTTGCAATGTCTTATGCTGTCTTAAATAGGAATCTTTATCTCAGCTCTGACCTCTTGGAACTTGGGTATGGGCTATATGATTGTGCCCTAGCCTAGCCAACTTATCTACTCCTTTACTTCTTGTTTCCCCACCCCTCACACTATCACCTGCTATAAAGTAGTGGATTCAGGATTTCCCTGAAGACAATCAAGGACAGCCTAATCTTCAACTGTTTAATATATTTGTATAATGCTTCTAATTCAGACTTTGTCAAGAAATCTATCAAGCTGTGTCTAAGACGTTTTTATATATGCTTTAAACATACAATTCCCTACACATTTGGAAATGTTTTCCATACTAGAAATTCACAGGAAAAAAGCAATTCATCATAAAGGTTTTAATATAAATGAGCACAATAATTAATAATAGTTTCAGTTGATCAGTGGTTAGTAAGTTACATTTAAATCAGAGTAAGAATGTCTTCCATGCTGTTATTATGCAGTAAAGTGACTATAAATAACACTAGTACACTGTATTTCAGAAAGCTAGAAGAAAGGATTTTACCATTAGGAACGTACAAATGTTTGAGGATAGAGATATGTTAAACCCAAACTAAAAATTATACTATGGCCAGGCATGGGTGACTCACACCTGTAATCCTACATACTCAGGAGGCTAAGATCTGAGGATCTCAGGTTGAAGCTAGCCCTGGCAGGAAAGTCTATGAAACTTAGCTCCAATTAACAACTAAAAAGCCAGAAGTGACCTGGGCGCTGGTGGCTCACACCTATAATCCTAGCTACTCAGGAGGCTGAGATCTGAGGATCGCCATTGGAAGGAAGCCAGCCTGAGCAAGAAAGTGCATGAGACTCTTATCTACAACAAACCACTCAAAAACCAGAAGTGGCACTGTGGCTCAAAGTAGAGTGTTAGCCTTGAGCAAATAAGCTCAGGGGACAGTGCCAGGCCGTGAGTTCAAGCCCTAGGACTAACACAAAAAATAAGAGAGAGAGAGAGAGAGAGAGAGAGAGAGAGAGAGAGAGTGTGTGTGTGTGTGTGTGTGTGTGTGTGTGTGTGTGTGTGTGTGTGTGTGTGTGTGTGTGTGTGTGTGTGTGTGTGTTTCAATTAAAAGGTAATGTTTTTTGCTAGCACTGGAACTTGAACTCAGTGTATCTTGCTCTTGCTTAGCTTTTTCCAGTCATGACTTGTATTTCTACCTCTTGTCATAGCTCCACTTCCAGCTTTTTTCACACTTTCAGCTTTTTTTAATGCCAGTCCTGGGGCTTGAACTCAGACACTGAGCACTGTCCCAGAGCTTCTTTTTTTTTTTTTTTTTTTTTTTTGCTCAAGGCTAGCACTCTACCACCTGAGCCAGCTTCACTTCTAGCCTTTTCTGTTTATGTGGTACTGAGGAATCAGACCCAGAGCTTCATGCATGCTAGGCAAGCACTCTACCACTAAGCCATATTCCAAGACCCTCACTTCCTGCTTTTTTATGGTTATTTGGACATAAAAATGTCAGCGATTTTTCTGCCCAGACTTGCTTCAAATCTTGATTCTCAGATCTCAATTTCCTGACTAGCTAGGCACAAGTCACTGGCACCTAGCAAGCAAGTTTAATTTTTAAAACAAAAGTCAAAAAAATAGTAAAGTCACATTCCATATTGCAGCTTTTTGTTGTTGTTTTATACCTGAGTTTGAAGTAAAAATCACTTGTTGAACTTTAGTAGAGGCTTAAAGAAAGAGTATCCAAAAGTATAGAAAAAGTCCACTAATTCTCTTCCATTTTCAAACTGAACATCCATATGCAATCAGATTGTTTTCATTTATATCAATCAGAATTGTCATACAAGATCAAGTGCAGAGGGATGTGTGAGAATCCACTATGTCTTCCACTGTCAGACATAGAGATTCACACCAATTTCAACAAATTCTACTTTTCTTACTTTTGTCATAGAAAATGTAGTGATTTTTCATGTTTATATGTTCAGTTTTAAGTGAATATTTTTGTTTTGATTCATAACACTATAAATATAGGTATAATACATGTGAACAGAATTTCTTAAGAGGCCGGGCGCTGGTGGCTCACGCCTGTAATCCTAGCTACTCAGGAGGCTGAGATCTGAGGATCGTGGTTCAAAGCCAGCCCGGGCAGGAGAGACCGTGAGACTCCTATCTCCAATAAACCACCAGAAAACCGGAAGTGGCGCTGTAGCTCAAGTGGTAGAGCGATCGCCTTCAGCTGAAGAGCTAAGGGACAGCGCCCAGGCCCAGAGTTCAAGCCCCACGACCGACAAAAAAAAAAAAAAAAATTCTTAAGAGGTCCTCAATAATTTCTTAAAATATGAACAGGTCCTGAGACCTCAAAACCTGAAAATCCATATTTTACTCGTGTGTGTGTGTGTGTGTGTGTGTGTGTGTGTGTGTGTGTGTGTGTGTGTGTGTGTGTGTGTGTGTGTGTGTGTGTGTGTGTGTGTGTGTGTGTGTGTGTGTGTGTGTGTGTGTGTGTGTGTGTGTGTGTGTGTGTGTGTGTGTGTGTGTGTGTGTATACACGTACTGACTGGGGCTTCTTAAGGCCTTACACCTTCTCTTAGCTTTTTAGCTCAAAGCCTGTGGCTCTGTCACTTGAGATACACCTCCACTTTGTACCTGTAGGTACCTGGTATTCTCTCTGTCACTAGACACAGCAGATTTGAGGAAGAAGTTGTGAATGAAACTGAAATGTCATGTAGACTTTGATCTATGCCCTACTTGGTCAGAAAGCTCTGGAAACTATAAACAGGGTCAGACCATATGGTCTTAGAAACTTCTCATTATTGAGACTAGCGCTTAATGGTAACTTCTCTCAGTACCAGCATCCACCTGTTTGTTCTTTAGAGATTTTTTTTTTCCTTGAATCTTACCCTTGCGTGGATGGGTCACTGTGTGCATCACATTGAATTTCTATGATTTCTACACAAGGTTTTATTATACTAAGTCTTATAACGAACATTTTCTGGTTTCACTGTATATGACCCATTCATTTCAACTCGTACTTTATAGAATTAAAAAATATATTGGATGATCTCTTCTTGCTCTTTGTAATGGGTTTTGAGATACTGAAAATTCTCACCAGATAACGCAGGCATGGTTATTTGACTGATATAACCATCCATAAAATACTTCGAAGTTTCTGCTCAAAGCCCTTTGCCTCCTTGATATTGAGGCTACTCACAATAAGGCTTGCTGTTTTCTCCTTGAAGGAGTGCTCAGATTGCTGATCTCCAGCAAAAGCTCCTGGATGCAGAAAGTGAAGATGGTCCCAAACAACGCTGGGAGACTATTGCTACGATTTTGGAAGCCAAATGCGCCCTGAGATATTTAATTGGAGAGGTAAATATCATTCTTCCTCCCAACTGGCTGGGTAGGTTGAGATGAACTACCTTGGAATACTGTTACAGTGTCATTGCTTTTTTTTCATGATAGAAACCCAATGATGCTAACACTGAAGAGAGAATTTAATGATTAAAGGATGGTAATGAACAAATATGAGCTAGTCACTTAAAAATGTGTCATGCAACTGACAAATTGATACTCATCATGCCTGGCATGTGGCAGGTCTGCAGTACATGTCAGCTGTTGGTATTAGGGGAAGACAATGATGCCACAGAATACTACTGCTTAAATATAAACTAATGCATTGTACCATGTTTTAAAACACCTGTGAGATATATTCTCGAAAAGTTTGAAGTGGGGCACCAGTGGCTCACGCCTATAATCCTAACTGTTCAGGAGGCTGAGATCTGAGGATTGTGGTTCAAAACCAGTCCAGGCAGGAAAGTCCGTGAAACTCTTATCTCCAATAAATGATTCAGAAAAAGCTGGAAGTGTTACTGGAGCTCAAGTGGTAGAGTACTAGCCTTGAGCACAAAGAGGCTCAGGGACAGCACCCAGGCCCCTAGTTCAAGTCCCAGTGCCGACCAGCAAAAAAAAAAAAATACAGCCCTTTGTTGGGCCCTTTTATGACTGACTTGTGTCTTAAAAGGCTAACACAGAAGGGTAAAGAAAATCTCCATAAAACCCAGAGAGTAGATGGTAAAACTTCTCTTTGGATCCTGTGTGGAGTTACAGCTGAAAAAGTGTTTAAGATACAATGTACAAAAGAAAAACTGCCTGTGATCCTGGCAACTCAAAGAGCTGAGACTGAGAATCATGGTTCAGAGACACCCCAGGCAGGAAAGTCTATGTAATTTCTTATCTCCAACTAACCACAAAAATCCAGAAGTAGAGGTATGGCTCAAGTGGTAAAGCACCAGCCTTGAGCAAAAAAGCCAAGAATGAGGCCCTCAGAATTCAAACCCCACTCCTGGCCAGAGAAAGAAAAGAAAAGAAAGAGGGGGAGAGGAGGGAGGGAAAAGGAAGAGAAAGAAAAAGAAGAGAGAAAAGAGAAAGAACAAAACAGCTTTGACATATCAAGATTTATTTTAAGGAAAAAAAAAAACTTCACTGACCTTAAAATCAAATAATATAGTATCTTACATCTATGAAATGACTCTTGGACACCTCTAGTGACTGAAGCATTTTTCACCATGACTAGCATACAAACTCTGAATCCACAAGTTCAAGCAAGTGCTACCCTTTATACACTTTTGTGTTGGGTTAGCAGATTTATTCTACTAAGGAATCCTGATTAGTCTTGTGAATGCTGGTATTTATGGTTCTTGCCATCTGGGCTAGTAGTGAATGTAAAAGTAGGCCAGCACCGGATATCAGTCGAGCCTGAAGAGCCAGATCTGCAGTTTCAGCTAATGTGTCCACGAGTTCTGACATGCAGACAGACATTCCAAAGCAGAATTGTCCATAAAAGTGTGTCCTGTGGATTTTGTTTTAAAATTGAAGGGGGAAAAACTCCTTAAATATCAGAATCTTGGAGGTTGTGAGATGCTGCCTGCATTAGATTTATTAGTGATGGCCTTCTAAGACACATTTCTCAGCAGAAAGCTGGACTCTTGGATTGGGTTGAGAACAAGTGTTGTTATTCAGCGTCAGAATCCACATGACATGAAAAAATAGGAATGAACTTGGACATGGAGGAACTCTTCTCAGACCATTTCAAGAGAGCTAACATTTCCCTAAATAATGAATAAGGTGAGATAGGTCATTCTCCAAATACAGTGATCTTCCTTTTATCCCTTCTAGCTGGTCTCCTCCAAAATACAGGTCAGCAAGCTTGAAAGCAGTCTGAAACAGAGCAAGGCTAGCTGTGCTGACATGCAGAAGATGCTGTTTGAGGAGCGAAATCACTTTGCTGAGATCGAAATAAATTTAAAGGCTGAGCTGGATGGAGTGGAGAGACAGCACCAAGAGAAGGTAAACTCTGGCTGAGGTTTTCCTCAAAAGACTGTGGGATACCTGGCAACAGTGACTCACACCTGCAATCCTAGTTACTCAGGAGGCTGAGGATCACAGTTTGAAGCCAGCCCAGGCAGGAAAATCTATGAAACTCTTATCTCCAATTAACCAGCAAAAGGCCAGAAGTGGATCCTTGGTGGCAGTAGGGCAAGGATGGGAGGAGATGGGGGGCAGGCAAGAAAAAGTCCCTGAGTTTCAAGCCCCACTATAAGCACACACATAGAAAAAATAACTCTATGGTCTTTTCCAGATTTTCAAACAAAAGTTCATTTGTCTAAGTTTATATAACTCCTAGCCTTTCACTTAAACCCCAAGATAAATGTGCTAAGAAACATTATTGTTGTGGTTGCTATTTCAATGCATTTAGAGTATACCTCTAAATCACAAGAGGATCATCTGGATCCCTATGTGAACTAGGTCGAAGTTCCTTTCTCCCCTTCTTTTTGTGTCTCTCTCTAGATGCTGTACCTGCTCAGCCAGCTGCGGGAAAGTCAAATGGCAGAGAAGCAGCTGGAGGAGTCAGTTAGTGGAAAGGAACAGCAGCTCCTGTGTAGACTGCAATGTCAGGTATGAGAAAGAGGAAGAGTTCTCCCAGACAGGCTTCAAGCACCTCGTTGACAATTCTGTCTCATTGACATCATTGTATTTGCAGCAGAACATAATTAACTACTGAAGAAATGCTTATAATGGTAGCGTTTACTGCTTTTTGCCCTATTTGATCAGGTTAGAGGTAAGCAGAGTGTAGTAACCTTAGTTTTGCTACCAGAATGGCCAGTACATACTCTACTAGACTTTGAGGCTTCCTGGTTTTTCTGTATCCACTTTGAGCTCTGAATAATTGTCGTAGTGAAGTCATATAGTAGTTAGAATCCTAGGGTTGTGCAACTGAATCTTCCTGAGCTAGTTCTTAAGCTGAGACCTGACATGTTTGTAAAATGCCTAGAGTCTGAATTTCTTCTAGAACACCACACCCTTTAGTAGCATGTTGAAGCACTATTTTAATCCAGCTCAGAATCTTTTTCCTGCACTTCCCCTTTTAGTGTTTCCTTCGCCATCTCCCACCTAAGACATAACCCATAAACTTAGTTATAGTTGTATATATGAATCCAGTTGTTTTAAGTGCTGGGAAATTTAATCAGACACTGTCTGCTCTGTTTGGAAGGGTGAGCCGAAGCATCTGTAGACTTCAAGAGATGGGCTGACTTCTGTGTGTTTCTGAATTGACATCCTGTTGTGAATATGGGTGAAGAAGCCTTAGAGAATGGGAAAGAATAAGGAAGGCTAGGGGGCTGGGAAGGTGGCTCAGTGGTAGAGCACTTGCCTTGCATGCATGAGGCCCTGGGTTCAATTCCTCAGCACCACATAAGGAAAAAGAAAAAAGCCGGAAGTGGCGCTGTGGCTCAAGTGGTAGAGCGCTAGCCTTGAGCTGAAGAGCTGAGGAACAGCGCCCAGGCCCAGAGTTCAGGCCCCACGACCGGACCCCCCCCCCAAAAAGAGAGGGAATAAGGAAGGCTATTGGACGGCCCATGGTTCCTACTGGTGTGGTCAGGGCTTCAAGGAAGCCCTGGAACATTCAGGGCACCTGGGAACTGGGAATAAGACATTTTTTCGTGTGCCAATGCCTGCTGTGCAAAAATCATCTACTGCCAGCAACTTGGCAGCAGCATGTTTTCATCTATGGGAGTTGTTTGGTAACCCACATGGAATGCCCAAAAATAACCCCACCTATCATTGCACTCTCTTGGAAACAGGATGAGGAGCTTAGGAAGATGCAAGACTTGTGTGAGCAAAACCATCAGCTTCTTGAAGAAAATGAAATCCTCAAGCAGGTAATATAGTCTCTCTGTCTCTCTGTATCTACAGTCTCTGTCTCTCATACATGCGTGCTCTCTCTCTTTCCTGATAACTGCTGAGAGACTTTGCTGCCACTGAGCTTGGCACTTGAGAGTAACCCTCAGTTTGATGGTCTAAAAATACAGGTTTTTAAAAAATATGCCCTTTCCTGATTCTTATCTGATCTTAGAATATGAGTCCTTCAACCTACTCTACTACAACCCTGTCTCACTTCACTGTGGCTTACAGTGGAGCTAGCCTAGGTCTAAGAATTTTTATGACTTATCACAAACACTCCCCCAAACTGCCTATATCATACATTTTGTCTCTCCTATTTTTCAGAAATAGTTTTTTATTATTATTATAAAGATGATGTACAGAGGGATTACAGTTACATACATCAAGTAAAGTGTACATTTCTTTTTGAACAATGTCACCCTCTCTCCTTTTCAAATAGAAACTGGCCCTCTTCCAAGTAGCCAGCAACCAGAACCCTCAGCGTAAGGATATCCACCAATCTCCAGACTCTTCCTTTGAGTATATGCCACCTAAGGTAAAATGTTCAGTGCCTTTGCATAGCCCAGGTTTGGGGTAAGTATGCTAAAAATCACCTGTTATGAGAGGCTAAAAATTAAAGTCCCCAAATTCTACTATTTCGGCATCTCCAATAGAGCTATAATACAATCCCAAGGAAAATAGCCATTCTACTTCCTCAGAAGACTTAGTTACTCTTCACTGTACATTGACATTATATAACACTACTGAGGAGTTAGGAGGAGTAAGAGCATTGAACAAATGTTCAGCTGTCCATCCAGAGACACTTATCTCTTCATGTCATGACATATCATGAGTTCCTCCCTTCCTCCTTCAGATTGATCAATGTCTGCTTTCTGTCTCCTCAAAGATTCTGCAAGGCCAAAGGCCTTTGATTGGTAAAGCCAAGTGAAGTATATTTAATGAGTCTGAAATCTCTGTTCTAAGAAATGCAGCTGGCAGCAGCTACTAGGAAGATAGGATGTCATGTTGTTGGATTTTTTTTTTCATTTTTATTAAAAAGCCACTTAAAACTTCTCTTCTTAGCCAAAACCTTCCCGTGTTAAAGAAAAGTTCCTGGACCAAAGTATGGACATCGAGGATCTACAGTGTTCTTCAGAGCAGTCAGTGAATGAACATGAGAATGGTGGTGATGATGGTGACAGTGATGATAGGGATGATGAGGAATGGAAACCAACAAAATTAGTTAAGGTGTCCAAGAAGACCATCCAAGGGGTAGGAACTATCTCTAACTCTCCCAAGGGTTTTGTAAACTGTCAGTGTATAGCTTTCTGAATCCAGGAATATGCAGTACCCTAGCCTGCATCTCAGCCTCTTGGATACTCTTCAGAGGCACACTGCCTCTACCAAGTGGGGGAGAAGGAGGTTGGGGCCAGCTAGTCTGAATACGTACGTAGTGTTCTGTACCATACATGGAAGCTGATCCAAAGTGACCCTAACAATCCTTCATATTTTTATAGCAGTTTATAGTGTACAAAACATTCTCATACATGTAATCTTTTAATCATCATCAGAATTCCAGTGAGATATTTGCTTCTGCATTTTATAGTTAGATGTCAGATCCAGAAAGGAAATAACCTTGCCCAAGGTCATAAAAACAAGTGACAATCAGGATTTCAAGTTGAATATTCTGACTCCAAGCCCAGTTTATTTCCACCAAATTGTAGTCAGACTAGAAGCTTTGTAGGTGCTTCATTTCCTTAGCTATTAGAGTTGTATTTGCTCACTAGGCTAAGGGGCAAAGAAAGGTGTAGAGGAAAAAAACTAAGACCAAATACCTACTGGGCGCTAGTGACTCATGCCTGTAATCCTGGCTACTCAGGAGGTTGAGATCTGAGATTTCAAGCCACTCTGGACAGAAAAGTTCTGAGACTCTTTTTTTCCAGTTAACCAGCAAAAAGCTGGAAGTAGAGCTGTGGCTCAAATAGTAGATCACCATCCTTGAGCAGAAAAAGCCAAGTTTAAGCTAGAGTTCAAAGCCCTGAGTTTAAACCGCAGTACCAGCACAAAAAAGAAAGAAAGAAAAAGAAAAAAGATCAAACACCTCATGGTTGAGAACAATCTGACTGTAAACCATGCTTTATTTAGTTACACAATGCTAGTCTTATATAATTATCAAACAGGAATAGTTTATGTTAAAACATTAACTTGAGGGGCACCAAAGTTCACCACCACCAGCAGCCCAATTATGCCCTGCAGCAACATTCCACTTTCACAGAACAGGTCACAAATTACCTTAACTGGCCTCCAAAAACTTCCTTGATTTGATTAGCTGATAGTGAAGGATGTGAGGGAACTGAGCCTTGTGAAGCCAAACACCAGAACAAAGCAGTTTTAAGGGAAGAAAAGTTTGTGGTGTGATTTAGTCTGCCGAGCCCTCCAGATTACAGCATTCCTTGAGCTCCGGGTAGGAGCAGGAACTCCTTCTTGGCCTCAGAGCACTTATAATTTAATGAGAAAAAATGGGGGCAGGGAACCTCAGCATAATGCCAAGTGTTGGAGTCTCCTGCCTGTAATCTTAGCTACCCTGGAGGCTAAGATCTGAGGGTAGTGGTTCAAAGCCAGCCCAGGCAGAAAAGTCTGAGATTCTTATCTCCAGTAAACCACCAGAAAATTGGAAGTTGAGCTGTGGCCACAAAGTGGTAGAGTGCTAGCCTTGAGAAAAATAGCTCAAGGATAGCACTCAAACCCTGAGTTCAGGGGCTGGGAAGATGGTTCAGTGGTAGAGTGCTTGCCTTGCATGCATGAAGCCCTAGGTTCGATTCCTCAGCACCACATAAGCAGAAAAAGCCAAAAGCCAAAAGTGGTGTTGTGGCTCAAGTGGTAGAGCACTCTCCTTGAGCTGAATTGCTGAGGGACAGCCCCCAGGCCCAGAGTTCGGGCCCCATGACTGACAAAAACAAAAACAAAAAACCCTTGAGCTCAAGTCCCTTGGCTTACCAAAAAAAAAAGCATATTCAAAGCCAAATTAGGTATCCTTTAGGAAGATGCCATTACAACAGGTGATTATTGCTGCATAATGAGATGGAAAGGGAAATAAAGAGAATAATAGGAAGAACTTTTACAGCACAATGAATAGCATATTGGAAATGGTTTGAAGGTGGTAGGAGAACAGAGGGCAGGAGCTTAGGGAAAATGAGGCAGAACATGTCTGTTTTCCATTTGCTCCATAAACAGATATGGACAGTGCTATGGTTGAAGTGGAGAGCATGAGCTCTTTTTTCTTTTGATGCCAATAATGGGGCTTGAATTCAGAGCCTGAGTGTTGCCCCTTAGCTTTTTTACTTAAAGATGGTTCTCTACCAGTTGAGCCATAGCTGTACTTCCAGCTTTTTGCTGGTTAATTGAAGAGTCTGGGACTTTTCTGCCTAGACTGGTTTAAACCATGATCTTCAGATCTCAACCTCCTGAGTAGCTAGGATTACAGCAAGATTCACTGGCACTCTGCAGCATGAACTTATTTTAAGTGTATGTATATATATGTATTTATATATATATATTACACATCATGAACTTTTGATATAGATTAAAAAGTCATTTAAATAACAGGAGCCAAAGCTGAGAAGTATACACAGAAACAAATAGGAAAAGATCTAAATCCTCTGGAAAGGAACAAAGCAGATATGCATATACTTGTCCCTGAAAAAAGTTTAATATATTTATTAGGAAAAGGGAGAATTTGAAAAATAGCAACTATTGAAAGTAAATGATAGCTGTCATGAATGATTGATCCTTTTAAAGTAGTGAGTGGGATTGTTGCCTAGGATTTTTGCCCTGGCTTTATAATTTGGAGGGAATATAACTGGGATTTATGGGGAGCAAGCTGACTTAAAATCTTGTTTTTCCTGTAGTAACCTCGAAATGTGTGGATGAGGTGACAACACTTGATTAGACTGCTTGCATTAACTGTGCATGAAGTCGGCCATCTTTTTTTATTATTGCTGCAACCCAGCCTGGGATAGCTGGTATTAGTCCTAGGTTATCCAGGAGTCTGGGGCAACACAAAAATGACAACTTGTACAAAGATAATGGCACCCTCAACCACATTTCCTGCTTGTGCTAAGGAGATGTAAGGAGTAGTCGGTCATATGCTATTAGTAGAAAAAAGGAACAACTTATAATCCATACAGACATAGGTTCTAGTCTTGACTTGCCAATTGTTCATTGGATGACCTTGAGGAAGTTGTTTCAACTCCCTGACGTCAGATTCCTCATCTATACAGTGAAGGGTTTAGACTAAAATAAATGTTATACAATGAAGGGACTAGACTAAAATAAATGTATAAGATCCATTCCAGTGCTAATGTCCTTTATCA